>NC_140997.1:72274741-72874741 GCF_052327205.1 Somniosus microcephalus
AATTGGCAAGTTTCCTTCTCCCAATTGTAGCAAAAGTTGCGCAAAGGATTCTGTCATCTCGTCACCATGCATATGAACATGCATGTTTGTGGTCAAATGGACTGTTTGCACATTTGGCCACAGATGGGATGCCTTGAGACATGCATTGAGTTCATCTGCTGGAGTTCCTCTGGGGACAACTGGCAGGATTTGGTGGAAATCACCTGCCAGCAACAGGGTGATGCCACCCATGTGTGCGTGACGTCCCTTCCGGCCGACGCCGTCGCCCCGGGTGACGCCAGCTTCCGCTCGGCTCCGCCCCGCCCCGCCAGCCTTTACCAAGATGGCGGCGATGGTTCCGACGGGCTCCACCCTGCCCTGCCAGCCTTTACCAAGATGGCGGTGACGACTCCGCTCGGCTCCATCCCGCCAGCCTTTACCAAGATGGCGGCGATGGCTCCGCTCGGCCCCGTCCCGCCAGCCTTTACCAAGATGGCGGGGATCGCGGGCCGCTGGTTTGGAATCGGGCCCAGCGGGACGGGCGGTGCCTAGCTCGGGCGTGGCTGGCAAGGAGAGGCCAAGGCTTCGAGGCCTGAGGCCTGCAGGCAGCTCATCCACCGCCAAGGGGGGGAAAGCCTGAGTCCCCGGCGCGCGGCCGCAAACGGAGCTGAGCCCCGGGACCGGGCCGAGGGGGGGAAAGCCCAAGTCCCCGGCCCGTGGCCGCAAAGGGAGCCGAGCCCCGGGACCGGGTCGAGGTGGGGAAAGCCCGAGTCCCCGGCCGCAAACGGAAAAAGAGCTTACCTACAGGGTTCAACTGGGGATCCATTATCTTAAAATGCCTCATAAAACATTAAACGCGAACTTAGTGTATCATGCACTCCTTTGCAAATGGATTTTTTTTTCTTTTAAAACCAACTTTTTTTTGTTGGAAATCTACATTTCATATCATTTAAACCCCATCTGCGTCATTTCTGGCATTGCCTCCAGTGGTTCATGTGTCAATACTCATGAATCAACAATTTCCTCACCTCCATTACCATTTTTTTAGCTTGAGGCCCGGCAGGTGTTTAATGGCCACCGCTCAGCTCCCGCTCCCGCACTAACGGCAGTTTGAAGGATTAGGCCCTGCCCACCCTGTAGGATTGGTCAACCATCATGTCACTCAACGCTAATGAGCGGTAGGATTGGTCAACCGCTAATGAGCGGATTTTTGAACATTTTTTGTATACTGTCCGAACAATTTTTGTCTGACCAAAAAGTAAATATGCCTATGAGACTCCCCTAATCATAAGCTTTCTTTTGATATATAACATATGTATAGGTACGCTCTATAACTTTTGAGTGTATAGCGGACAGACAGACAAACAGACAGACATACAGACAGACATACAGACAGACAGACAGACAGACATACAGACAGACAGACAAACAGATGGACGGATCCTTTTATATATATAGATACTTTCAAGAAAAACTGATCCCAAAACTCAGCTTTTTCCACACATGAACATATTCATTTGTAGTTTTCTATAAAAATGAGAAACCTCATATGTAGTATTTTGTCCATGATGTATTTCCATTCTGTTTTTTCAATATGGTACCTTTGGGGTTAAAGGAGCCACCAGACAGGGAGCTGCCAATGTATCCATTCGAAGAGACAAACTGACTCAAATGACTGCAGTTGACTTTTATGTGTTAATAATGACTGTTCGTCAAGCTATTTAGAGCATCCACAGAACAAAGAAAGACTTGCATTTATATAGCACCTTTCATGTCCCAAAGCACTTTACAACCAATGAAGTACTTTTTGAAGTGTTGTAATGTAGAAAACGCGGGTGCCAATTTGCGCACAGAAAGCTCCCACAGGCAACAACGTGATAATGACCAGATAATATATTTTAGTGATGTTGATTGAGGGATAAATATTGGCCAGGACACCGGGATAACTCCCCTGATCTTCTTCAAAATAGTGCCATGGTGTGGCGGAGCCACCAGGGGATTCAGGACAATTGTTTATAATTCCTTTAACAGCAATGTAGTGCAACCGGGGGCTGCACCTTTAATGTATCTGTTAACTGTACTATGGCTTCTTTCCTTTACTCCGCGTGATGACACCATGCCGCCCGTCACGTGATTCCCCAACGGCGGGAAGAACGTGATGACGTGAGTGTTCGGAACCTTCTAGCAGTTCTAGAGAGGCTTTCAACCAGACCAGACCTATTTGCATTGTATCCAGCAGTTTACTGTTTAACTTCGTTTGTTCATTTAATTTAATTGGTTTTGATCCTCTGCGTCGATCTCAATTCTTCAGCTAGGAACCTCCGTTCCTACAATGGAATCTTTTATGTCCACCTGAGAGAGCAGACAGGGCCTCAGTTTAACATCTCATCTGAAAGATGGCACCTCCGACAGTGCAGCACTCCCTCAGTCCTGCACTGGAGTGTCAGCCTAGATTTTTGTGCTCCAGTCTCTGGCATGGGACTTGAACCCACAACTTTCTAATTCAGAGGTGAGAGTGCTACCAACTGAGCCACAGCTGACACTTAAACAAGTAGCGATCAGGATATCAGCTATTAGGATATCACCTGATAAATGCTTGCTTTGTTCTGTGGTGGATCCATTAAGACTAAAGGGATTAGCAGGAGGTAGATCTGGAAAATCATCCTCTTTCTCTGTAAGTATATGTTTGATTGTCAGCATTACTTTTTTTGAGGAGATACATTTTTGATTTCATTTGTTCCTGTTTGAACTTCTAAGGGCGCCAAGTGTATATCTCCAGGAGCATGTTCCCAGTTCCACCGAAAGCAGGGTGAGAGACTCCATGACAGAAGAGACAATGACCCTCACATAAAGCTATTGTTCAGGGAAGTTACTGTAGGTCCAATGTTTATTGAGGAAATTAGTGAAGGGATGTGTCTGTTTATTACTTTCTGAATCTGAAGGGGGATAGTTATGTTCTGTAAACTACTGCAATTTGCTATATCAAACCTGATCCATTGTATGGACTGATGAAGTGTTTATTCTACAACTTCCTGAAATCTCAGTGATCACGAGAGAGTTCATATCCTATCCGCTAAGCCAGAGGTTCCCAAACTGGGGGACAGGATGAGGTTTTTGGGGGTTGCGAGGAGGACAGGCTAAGTTCGAACATTATTTACCGAGACAGTTGCCAGCTCCGGTCCGTCCTGCACCCCCTCACTCAAGTTGGTTTATGAATCATGTTGCTTCTCACTGGGCTTTCGGTTACTTTTTACCAGTTTGTGAATGTTTTTCTGCCAATATCCATGGAGCTGGGACTGAGACAGCCTCCAGGGGCGGGGCGGTCATTGTTGCAGCAGTCTGCAGATGCTGCTGTGGACATGGGGGAGCGAATGCGATGGGCCCTGAGCCGACTTTATTTTACAAAGACGTTATATTTGGGCCAGAAGGTGCTGGGATTATAATCACGCATTAACAGCGCTTGCCGTTATTAATTCATAAAAATCCAGCAATCTGCGGAGTAAAAGAGATATGCCATGAGTTCTGATTCTCCACAAATTGCTGGACGATTTGCATCGCTCTGCCGTTAGCATCACCAAAGCTGATATATGTCCCTTCGTGCCACGAGGCTCCCCATTGAAATGAATGGCGATCATGAAATTGCTAGATTTATGACGTTAATGCAAATTAATCCCGCCGCAGCCATTTAAGTCAGTTAATTAATGTAGTAGAGGACCCTGTTAATGACATGATTTATGGTGCTGACATGACACTCAACCTTGGAGGCCCAGCAAGGGACCAAGGAAGCTGTGGAGACTCACTCCAGCAGGGAGAGGTTTATTATCCTTTTGAGCTGTCTTGGCAGTCTTTTGTTCCAGTCTTTCCATCCACACCACCTGTTAGTGTCGGAAGGTAATAATTTTCAGAATGCAAAGCTGTTGTGACACTCAGAAATACAAATTAGATAGATTTCTTTCAAAAAATAATTTCGGGATACAGCATATGAGTAATTTGAGACATGACATATGGTAAGTGTAGCGTGCTTGGGAGGAGCAGGTGGCTTTGGACCTATGGTTCCCAAAGCTCTCCACCACTGAGGATTTTCTTATGTCATGTCAGGGTCTGTTGTAGACTAATTGATAGAGAGTGATTGCTATGATTAGTCAACAACCCTATTATCATTGTATCATGTGACTACCAGGATGGTAGAAGGAGAATTAGATGGACCTTGGTCTTGTTTCGTCTAGCAATTCCTATGTGCCTATGAAAGCAGTGCAATTACGTATCCACTCGGTGTTTCACTGTTCCTGATCATGATGGACGGGGCCGCTGTTTCTATAATTGTCAAATTTTGTTTGATAATGCTCCTGTGAAGTGCCTTGGGACGTTTTACTACATTTCTATAGAAATGCAAGTTGTTGTTGTTCATAGGTCAAGAATGCTTGTACATTTCACACGCCTACCTTGCCATTCACTCATTAACTTCTCAAGGACCAATACAGCAATTCCCAAACATAACTGAGTCACAGGGTCCTCTGCTTCTGCTTGTTCTTGAAAAGAAATCTTACTTCTCCTTTCCGTCTCTCTTTTCTCTCTCTCTCTTAATCTGCTCTCTTTCTCTATCATTCTTTCTCTTTTTGTCTCTAATTCATCCTATTTCCTTTTCTGTCATTTACTCTGTGTCTTACTCTATCCTTTTCTTTCATTGGTTAAGGAGATAGACCATTGGGCACAACGTTCATGAGGTTGCAGAGACGACATTGGCATCGCTGCACCGTTATACTATTGATGTTCTCACAATTTGTGACGCAAATATAGTATGGTGTCAATGGTGAGCTGAATAGTCCAATTAAACTCGTTCACTGCCGAACTTGTCATTGCTGCAGTTTCTGTCCCATTATATATTTACTGAATATATTTAAGAAGGAGAGATAGATTTCTAGACACAAAAGGCATCAAGGGGTATGTGGAGAGAGCGGGAATATGGTATTGAGATAGAGGATCAGCCATGATCATATTGAATGGCGGAGCAGGCTCGAAGGGCCGAATGGCCTACTCCTGCTCCTATTTTTCTATGTTTCTAAATAATCTAATAGGAGAAAAGCACCGAAGTCCACGTGCTCCACTTCCATCACCATGCATTGCACCACAAGGGATAAATCAGTGGAATATAAGTAATGTACTAACAGAAAAAGGTAGTGCAAGAGAATTTAAAATGGACAAATACATTTAATGCAGTTGTGTAATGTGATAACAGAGAATTTATTAATTTTAGACCAATATGAGCTAAATAATGCTTTCCTATTATAGGCCTTTTTTAAATTTCACTTTCTTTAGGGTGATCAGAGGTAAGCTAAACTAAGACTTTAAACTTTTCTAACGATCTGGTTTTATTAACATTAAAGTACAACAAGTTTTACTGATAGCGATTCATACAACCTTTAAGTCAGAAGTGCAACTTGAAATTCAGAATGGCCAATTCTTCTGCTTTAGGAGACTGAGAGGTTAATTCTCCGTCGACATTCTCTGTGGTGTTCTTTTGGTTTGTTTCTGGCCTGTCCCATGAACTATCTTGTCTTTCACTTTTAAATGGCTGCTCTTATACCATCCTCACTGATAAAAACAAGCTTTTCAGTAACTTTCCTCTCACTTTTCCATGGTAACACAGACTGATGCTACAGAAACAGCACCTGATGTTTACGGCGGTTTCCCACAGTCTCCCAAGGCCTCCTTATCCGTAGCCATCCAGACAGCCTGAGTAAACTTTTTGAATTTAGCCAATCTTCCCAGCATGTTGCCTTGAACAGTCAGTTTAACAGTTCCTTTGTTAAATTAATACTTTTAACCAAATTCTGCTCTTTTAATAAGTAATCCAGGGTTTCCAGGCCATCCTTTGAGTTTTCCTTAAAACTGGTATTAAACATCTATATTGAAAAGTCCAAAATCCTTCAGTCACCCCTCAAGTGAGTTTGTGAGATCAAACAACTCACTTCTTTGAATCTGAATTGCACTCACCACAGACAAGGTTAAAGCATTGTTGTTACAAAAACGCAAAAGTTTTTTTGAATACTACAAATGAAAAAGTATTACAATCATAACAATCTGTTTAATAACAAAGATCATTGACATGATTTTTACCCAAGGATGCTGGGTATATATTATAGACTACTTCCCATCATTCATGATTCCCAATGGTAGATATCCCCTTCTCACTGTCACTCTTTCAATGTTAGGGTTTTTAAACTACAGAAGCAATCCAAGAAAATGGTTTCCCCTATTATTTCTCAGTCTTAATTTACAACAGCTCCCCTCTCCTTTGTGGGATTCTGGGAGCCTTATTTAAGACCCTCACCTTAACTTGTTAGCACATTTGTTAAGACATTTGGGGGTAACGCTAATTTTAGCGCCCTGCAAAAGGTAGCGCCCCCGCGGCCGATTTTCCCAGGTAGTGCCCGTGCCGCGGAACTGCAGGCCTTCCTCCCCTTATTAAAGGGGAGGGGCCTGGCGCAGTGTGCCCCGGTGCCCAGCTCGGCCACCAGGCATCGGGAGTGCCGGGCTCATGGAGAGTATAGGTGCAACGTGGGCAGGTGCTGGCAGGCGGCCAGCAACAAAAATGGCCGCCCACCACCTCCCCTTTAACTAGCGCCGACCTGGCTGCAGGTAGGCCCCCCTGACCCCGGCGGACATAGCGTCCGGTGGTAATTCAGGGGGCGCCACCCAATATTGCAGCCGGGGCGCGAGCGGGACGCTGCGCGCGCTGATGATGCAAATCAACCGAATTTAGCCCCCTTGCTCTTCTAGTCTACATTTCAATTGGTTAATATTACACATCCTAACACAGACAAAGAAAATCATAATACATTGTACAGAAAGCTACAGTGAACTAGGCTCCCCTTAGATACTACCATATTATCAAGAAATCTTGGACTTAAAAGATCCTCCAGCTCTCCTTTTTACCATTATCCATCTTGTGGATAATTCACAGAATCACAGAATCACAGAAACCCCACAGTGCAGATAGAGGCCATTTCGGCCCATCGAGCCTGCACTGACACATATCCCACCTGATCCCCGTAACCCCTACACCAACACATATCCCACACTATCCCTGTAACCCCACGTATTTAATCCCCCTAACACTAAGGGTCAATTTATCATAGCCAATCAACCTAACCCGCACATCTTTGGACTGTGGGAGGAAACCGGAGCACCCGGAGAAAACCCACGCAAACACAGGGAGAATGGCTTAGTATTATTTCTCCCTAGCCCTCAGTTGTCCCAGTGTCATTGTTAACTCAAAGGAACCCAACCCTGAATTTTGGAATTCTATGTCCCTCATTAATTTAATTTCAATCCCTCTGATAGGTATCAGTGTGTTTAATTCTACCCTGAATGTTTCATTAACTAGTTGGTTTCTCTATGGAGCAACTAGTTACTAGTCAGTACTTGGTTAAAAAGTTCAAATCAGTAGTGATACAGTACATGATGTCACTCTCCTGAGCCACATTAACCATTTTATGTAGTCGAGCTGTCAATGTGGCTGAGCATGTCTGAAACATAGAAACATAGAAACTAGGAGCAGGAGTAGGCCATTCGGCCCTTCGAGCCTGCTCCGCCATTCAACGAGATCATGGCTGATCATCCAAACCCTAGCACCCGGTCCCTACACCGACAGCCATCCCACCCAAGCCCTATCCCCGTAACCCCGCATATTTAATCCCCCCTAACACTAAGGGTCAATTTTTTTTATTTTATTATTTATTTATTAATTTTTTTTTATTTTTTATCATGGCCAATCAACCTAACCCGCACATCTTTGGACTGTGGGAGGAAACCGGAGCACCCAGAGGAAACCCACGCAAACACGGGGAGAATGTGCAAACTCTACACAGACAGTCACCCGAGGCCGGATTTGAACCAGGGTCCCTGGCGCTGTGAGGCAACAGTGCTAATCACTATGCCACCGAGACTCATTCTTCAGTGCATCTTCATCATGCATTCTGCATACTGGTTGACCTACGTGCAATATATCACATTTGCACACACAGCGGTATCCCAAGATCATGCCGCATGTGGCATCAGATACAAGCCACTCCTGCGCTTTCAAGCTATCTTATCAAAATATATGGAGGTGTCTGGAAGTCTTTGCTTATCTCCCCCTGCATGGTCCTGATGTCTCAGATAGTGGCCAGGCTCTTAAATGCATTTTGCTCAATGTTCAGTATATCAATTAACTCTGACTTTCACTAGACTGTGCGTTGATATCAGATTGATATATTTTGGTGAATCGTGCCCAGGTGATTTACACGTGGGTGCACTCACACATTCTTTTCCCTAACTGCTTGTGTTCGGATTCTGAAATTTACTCATAATCACCTCGGACGACGATCTTAGACCTCTGTTGGTGGTATAATTTTCCTGTTTCTATCATACCCTCAGCCACTTCCTCATGTCCAATTTTACACATCCCATTATATTATCGTTTCCTGTCATTCATGAGCCCTGGAGGAACCATCCAATACAATATTGCAGTTTGGTCCAACGTCAATACATTTTTGTTTATTTTATTTAAACTCTTCTTGGACCATTTTTCCCCAAAATATTCCACTATATGGTGCCTGAGTCCATTTTATCTTTTCAAGTTCCTACCGATTCCCAGAGAGCAGTCCAGTCTGCAACGTAAGAGATGTTAGTTACCTTTAACACAACAGTCTCCCTCCCTCCACACCAGGATTAGGTTCAGACTGGACTGGTATTGTTGGACTGACAGAATAAAATTAACATTGACAAGTCTTAAGAAAAAAACAGCATTGTGCAGAAACCTTAAACATTCACTTCCTTCACCACTGGCGTACCGTGGCTGCAGTGTGTACCATCTACAAGATGCACTGCAGCAACTCGCCAAGGCTTCTTTGGCAGCACCTCCCAAACCCGCGACCTCTACCACCTAGAAGGACAAGGGCAGCAGGTGCATGGGAAGACCACTACCTCCAAGTCACACACCATCCTGACTTGAAAGTATATCGCCATTCCTTCATCGGCGCTGGGTCAAACTCCTGGAACTTCCTCCCTAACAGCACTGTGGGAGTGCCTTCACAACATGGACTGCAGTGGTTCAAGAAGGTGGCTCACCACCATCTTCTCAAGGGCAATTAGGGATGGGCAATAAATGCTGGCCTTGCCAGTGACACCCACATCCCATGAACGAATAAAAAAAACCCACCTAGACTAGACTCTTTTTTTAAAGTAAAAATGTGATTATCGGGTAACTTCACCTTTCTCGAGAGCTTGAACAGCAATTAATATCAATATACATTATCAGTTTCAATTTCAGAAACAAATGATGCCCAGGCTTAGTGGTTTTGCAGCAGAGACAGGGGTGCTTGCAATTACTTTTGAAGGTAACTTCCATGTACCTGCCGCCCCCCCCCCACCCAAGCACTCTGTCTCAGAAGCTGATGAAGAACATTGAAAGAGTTAAAACTAGACCTTTGAAAGGCTATGCTTTACTCTGGCATGTCACCATGCTGTGAAATCAGATGATATTCTTCTGCAGATCTGATTTTAAATTCTTAACAGTACTGGGTTTCTTCCTTGCACCAACACCTTTCCAGCAAAGGCTGCTCAATAACTGTGAGTTACTTTCATGTAAAATAAATACTTTGGGTAATCCTGCGCCGCCACCACTGATGCAGTCCCGAAAACCATGGTCACCTGTTTAAAAAAAAAACCCAAAGAAAATCCACTGTGGCTCTTCTTGAAAGTCCAATGGGTTAATTGTGTAACATGCAATAGTCAGTTCCTGATTGCCTTTTGTCAACATGGGGAGATAGCCACCCAAATTAAGAAACTCAAATAATGCCTAAAATATATTAAAATTCAACAGTACAAAAGATGCTGCACGGTGTCCGATACGGGAAAAATTTAAATCAGCTGCCTGTGGAAGGAGTTAATTTCTCTGAGTCAGCCTGCAGACTCATGCAGGTTTCAAGTAAACATAAAGAAACTTTGCCGAATGGAAAAGAAAACATATGGCAAGCCCCTTTGTGAACATATAATGAGGTAAAAGACGTGTAAACATGTCCATCAGTGCTTCTCATTGCAGGGACAATGAAAGACAACTAAGAGCCTAATTTTATTCAGTGTGGAATGGCCATTTTCTCCCAAGACCTGAATTTTGTGCAAGTCAATTATAAATTTGCTGAGGCCTGGAAAGAGGCGCAGGGGGACTGATTTGTGGTTGAAACTCTCCAAAAAAAACAAACCGAGATTCCACAAATTGTAGGCTAGCAGAAAGCATTTTCTAAACGGTCAGAAACTAAGAACTGTGGTGCAGCAAAGAGATTTGTGTGTCCATGTACACAAATCACTAGAAGCTAGTAGACAGGCACAAAAAGCAATCAAAATGTCTAATGGATAAAGTTGGCCTTTATCTCAAAGGGGGCTGAAGTACAATGGGGAGGAAGTTACGTTTCAGTTGTATCGTGCCTTGGTGAGACCCCATCGGTAGTACTGCATTCAGCTCTCAGCACTGCACCTCAAGAAGGGTATGTTGGCCTTGGGGGCAGGGGGCAGCACAGATTCACCAGAATGTTACTGGGGCTTTATGAGGATGGGTTGCATAAACTTGGCTTGTATTCCCTTGAGTATAGAAGATTGCTTAAAATTATATAAAATGATATAATGGTTCAATAAAGTACATAAAGAGAAACTATTTCCTCTGATGGAGAAATCCAGAACAACGAGATTTCAAGAGTGAAATCAGGAATCACTTCTTCACACAAAGGGTAGTAGAAATCTGAAACACTCTCCACCAAATAGCTGTGGATGTTGGGTCAAATGAAACTTTCAAGACTTTTGTTAGGTAAGAGTATCAAGGGATATAGAGCAACAGCAGATAAATGGGGTTGAGTGTACAGTTCAGCCATGATCTCATTGACTGCTGGAACAGGCTTGAGGGGCTGAGTGGCCTACACCTGTTCCTATGTTCCTAAGCAGCCTTATCCTATTCACTGAGCTAAAGATGAGTCAGAGTGGTCTTTTATGTTCAAGTTCATTCCGTAGTATAGTAGTGGTAGTGTGCTATTTATGTTGCTTTCTGTCTTAAGTATTGCTTGGGGATTCTTGGACTAGGGGACATAACCTAAATATTAGAGCCAGGCCTTTCAGGAGTGAAGTTAGGAAACACTTCTAAACGTAAAGGGTAGTAGAAGTTTGGAACTCTCTTCCGCAAACAGCAGCTGATGCTAGATCAATTGTTAATTTTAAATCTGAGATTGATAGATTTTTGTTGACCAAAAGGTATGAAGGGATATGGGGCAAAGGTGGGTATATGGAGTTAAGGCACAGATTAGCCATGATCTCAATGAATGGCGCAACAGGCTCGAGGGGCTAAATGGCCTACTCCTGTTCCTATGTTCCTACTTCTCATGCACCCACACGATAACTCTGGTGGGAGTGTGGTGGAAGGGTCGCAGATTATAACATGTGGAAATGCCAGGCCCGAACCTTTCCATGGGAGTTTTTGTCTGCTGTTGTGGGTCAGAGCCACACCCACCCCAGAAAGATGCCATTGATGCAGTAGGGAGCGAGGACTTCATGTGGTGGGTGTTTCCACATTCTCAGGCCCTCGGGGGACCAGCCACCAAATAGCAGCAGTGAAGTCTACCTGGAAGTTTGGGCGACGATCCAATTCTGGACCCCCAAAGAGAAGAAGAGAAGAAAGATTTTGGCTATCTTTACCGGCTCCCTTATAAAGGGGACCACAGGGAGCTGGTCAGCACTCCTTCTTGGGTGAGGGGAGGTGTGGGCTGGGGAAATGGGCTCAGCACCCCCAGGACCTGGCACTAGTTGGTGGATTTCCAGGCAGCTTGAGGCAGGTGGGAGCCCAAGACGTGTCGACCCCTGGTGTGCTAATTGGATGAACTCCCCTGAACCTGCAAACTGTGGTCAAAGCTACAGGTCACCAGTGGGCACATCCTGTGGGCAGCCCTGGGTTTCTCATCCTCATTAGTGTATAAATTCATACTGCGGTTCATAAGGACCAAGGACTCACTTACAGGAGTGCTCTGCCATATATAGCTTGATATATCCAGGACAAGCCTAAAAATGTAACATTGACTCACACCCCAGAGATTTTTGTGTGAACTCAATCTCTATCTGCTGTTGTGCTGAATTAGACTCTGGAAAAGGGGTTTCTTTTGACTCACCAACCCTTCTTTGTGGAATCACTTTCAGTTTGTGTTTTCATGACTCATGCTCTGGACGTGTTTGAATGAACTTACATTGGAACTATGCTTATGTTGATTGAGAATGCAAACTGTTGCAGCTTCACACATTGATTCTCATTCTTGTTTTCAAATCCCTCATTGGCCTTGTCCCTCCCTATTTCTGTAACCTCCTCTAGCCCTACAACCCTCTGAGATATCTGTGCTCCTCTAATTCTGGCCTCTTGAACAAACCCGATTTTAATCACTCCACCACTGTCATCCATGCCTTCAGCTGCCAAGGCCCTAAGCTCTGGAATTCCCTCCCTAAAACTCTCCGCCTCACTACCTCTCCTTCCTCTTTTAAGGAGCTCCTTAAAGCCTACCTCTTTGACCTCATCTGCCCTAATATCTCCTTATGCGGCTCAGTGTCAGATTTTGTTTTATAACTGTAATGTATTATCACATGGTTTGTCACATGGTTTAGTATGAACGTGCTCAGTTTGCTCTGGCCTAATAAAACAAGCACCTTGACTAGCAATTCAGCGTGTCTCTGTCCTTCATTTGTTCTACCCACATATATTACATTTTTTGTGATGAGAATGGGATCCCAAAGCCATTTTTAGGGATCATGGAAGGACACGGTGTTCAATCTTCGAGTGAAAAAGTTTAAGGTGAATTTGTGACACCTAAACTGAATTTTTGCAATGTTTTACCGTTAATGCTGATGCAGAATCCTCTGTGCTCCGGCTTTGCGTGTATGTATATGCAGCAGCAGCGTTGATTCTCACAGGTACACAGGTAACATGCTGAGTCACTGTTCAACAGGATCAGGACAATCATGGCCACACTTACGGGATTCATCGGAAGCCTCGGCATGTATTACTGAGCTCGCGAACCATTCAGTTCTTACATCGAGCAGATGGTGATGCTTTTTTAAGGCCAATAACATTATTGAGACCGAAGGTGCAGATGAGAATGTTCAAGCTCAAAATAAAGTAATTCGTGAACGTGAAAAAGCAATTTTTCTAACGGAGAAAGGGACAAATGTCTACGGAATGTTGACAAACCTACTTGCGCCAGGGAAAGCGGAGGATGTGTCGTTTGAAGACATTGTCGAGAAACTCGAGGACCATTTGACCCAAAGCCGTTAGAAATAGCAGAGAGCTATAAGTTTGGTACCAGAAACCAAAAACAAAGTGAAACCAGCAGTGAGTACATTGTAGCTCTTAAGAACCTGTCTTTTCATTGTAACTTCGGCACATTTTTGGATCGTGTCTTGCGAGATAAATGTGTGTGGTCTGGTGGATGAGCGCAGACAATCCAAGTTACTGAACACTGCAAACCTAACGTTTGACATAGCATGCAAAATTTCCCTATCTATGAAGATGGCATCTAAGAGCTCCGTCCAACTCAAGTGACTAGTGCAGCTGAGGTCTACAGTCACAAAGCCAACGCTGAACCTAAAGCTGTGAGACCGAGTCAAAAGCATGTCAGTGAGAACAGTTCAGTGAATTGTTATTGCTGCAATGGAAATCACTCCCACTCACCTTAACCCTAACCCTAACCCTGCCAATACAGAAATGTGAAGTGTTTTCACTGCCAGAAGCAAGGCCATATTTCAACAGCTTGCAGTTAGATCTAAAGCAGGAAGTAAGAACCATTCTAGTGGCAATGCAAAGCAGCGACAACAAAAGGGAGGAGTTCACAATATTGAAGTGAACACACCTGATGTTGAAGAACTAGGCATCTACAGTATCGATGCCACTAGCGCCAACACCAGCAGTTGTGAGAAAGACTTCCGTACAAAACTTTTGATCAACGAGCAATATATTGATATGTATATCGACATGGTGGCGGACTGCTCTATCATGAGTAAGGACACATATGAGAGTAAGTTTAATTAAATACCACTTACAAAGAGTACCGTAGAGTTAAAAACCTACTCTTTGGAGAAATCCTAGACATGTGGACAAATGGAATGTATAGTTCAACACAATGGCCAGTCAGTAAAGCTGCCTATTATTGTAGCGAGCTACAACAACAGGCCAACCCTCATGGGCAAAGACTGGTTGAGAAAGTTAAAACTAGACTGGAAATACATCTTCAGTGTAGATGCTTCAAAGAAGTGACTCAACACAATGCTGAACAAGTATAAAAGCATGTTCACAGACAGCTATGAGGGCATCACTGGGTATGACGCCTATAGCCGCATCATTCCAACGCGAAGCCTGTCTATTGTAAGGCAAGGCTGGTCCCCTATGCGTTGAAAAGTCAAGTGGAGGAGGAGCTAGCGTAGCTGAGAGAGAAAGGAGTGCTAGTAAAAACTGACAAAGTGAATGGGCTACCCCCAAAGCAGACAAAACTGTACGCTTGTGTGGTGACTACAAAGTTACTATCAACCAAGTTGGCGATGAGCAGTGCCCGTTACCTACATCACAAGATTTGTATGCAGCACTCTCTGGGTCAAAGGTTTTTCCAAGCTTGACCTGTTGCACACTTACACTCAGCTGAATGTTGACAAAGAGAGTCAACAGTATCTCACCATCAACACACACAAGGGACTGTACTCATACACCAAGGTGCTGTATGGTGTAAAGTCCTCCCCCAAAATCTTCCAGGCTACGATGGGTAAGATTTTGCAACAAGTTCCAAATTGCTTATGCAATCAAGACGATGTGCTGATCACAACAGTGAGGAAGAAAATCTAGAAGTGTTAGATTTAGTGCTTCAAAGGTAGAATTCCCACAATGTCAAATTGAAAAGGAGCAAATGTGCTTTTGTGCAGCCCAAGGTTGTGTACCTTGGTCTGAAAGTTGATGCAAATGGCTTGCAACCAGTGAAGGAAAAGGTTAATGTTGTCATCAATGCTCCAAAGCCACAGAACGTATCTGAGTTAAGATCTTTCCTTGGAATGGTCCAGTTCTACGTATGTTTCTTACCTGAGTTAGCGACCATGTTAGCTCCATTGCACGAGCTCCTCAAGAAGGATGTCCAGTGGAAGTGGACAAAAGCACAACAGGAAGCTTACGACGTTTGTAAGAGAAGTCTCTCTAGCAATGCTCTACTTGTGCACTACGACACAGAGCGAAGCTTAAGTCAGTGTGTGATGCTTCTAGCTATGGTGTGGCAGCTGTCATAAGCCACGTAATGGATGATGGCCAAGAGAAACCAATCGCGTTCACATCACGAACCCTCACAAAGAGTGAAAAAAACTACGCACAAATTGAAAAGGAAGCACTCGCCATAGTGTTTGGAATCAAGAAATTCCAACAGTTCCTGATCGGCAGAAAATTTACCCTGATAACTGATCACAAATCGCTCCGAGCAATATTGGGGCTCAAATCTGCCATCCCTGCAATGGTCACATCAAGAATGCAACGTTGGGCAGTGTTGTTGTCACAATATGACTATACGATTGAATATCACACTTCAAAGCAAAACGGAATTGCAGATGCCTTGTCCAGGTTGCCACATGAGGACTCATGTTGGGAGTGAAGGTGAGATTTTCACGCTAGGTGCAGTTGACAAAGACTTTCCCGTGAATGCAACTGAGATTACAAATGAGACTCAAAAGGACTCAGTACTGAAAAGAGTGTATGAAAACACCTTGAATGGATGGACTGATCAGTGTATGGACACAGAATTGAAACCACTCCATAACTGTTGTACTGAATTGTCTTGTGAGCAAGGTTGTACCAAGTGGGGAAACAGAGTGGTGGTACCTACTTTGTTGAGAGATAGAATTCTGGCCGAACTTCATACTGAACATCCAGGGATCGTCAGTATGAAATCAATTGCAAGAAGCTTTGTTTACTGGCCTGGATTGGACAGTGATCTTGAATCACTTGCAAATGCAGTGTTTGCCAAAATTGCAGAAACAAACCACCCAAAACTCCACTATAACCCTGGTCTTGGCCAAGTAGAGCTTTACAGAGAGTACATGTAGACTTCTGTGCGAAAGCAAATGATTATTTCCTGGTACTTGTAGATAGTCACTCAAAGTGGATTGAAGTGAAACATATGGGTTCAAATACTACAACTGAACGTAACATAGATGAGTTGAGGTTTATCTTTGCATGTCATGGCTTACCTGAAGAGCTTGTTTCTGGCAATGGCCCTCAGTTCTGTTCTGCTCTATTCCAAGAGTTCACAAAATGGAATGGTATCAAACACACTCTCGTTCCACCATATCATCCAGCTTCCAATGGAGCAGTCGAAAGGTCAGTCAGAATAGTGAAAGAAGCTCTCAAAAAGCAAGTGTTGCAGGGTTGTTCGGGACTCAGCATGAAGCAATGTTTGGCAAATTTCTTGCTGAAGTACAGAACTACTCCGCACACTACAACTGGATATACCCCAGCAGAACTCTTGATGAAGAGGAGATTGAGAACACGATTGAGTCTTGTTCAACCAAATTTGGCCTCAAGAGTTGAACAGAAACAGTTGAGTCAGTAATGTTATTATGACAGCAATCAGAAAGAACGCAGTTTCAAACAAAACGAGTGTGTTTGTGTTCTCAGTCCCACTGGAAAGTCGAATTCACACAAATAGGATGTAGGAACCACAGTAGAGGTTGGTGGAACCAAGAGATATTTGGTTGAACTTGGTGACAACATCCGAAGTGTTCATGTAGATCAAATGATATCTGCCAGAGATGAACCAAGACGTGATCTTGAACTGTAGTGTATGTAACTTTAAGAGAGAACTACTTTTACAGCTCCTGTATACTGTAGTACCGGCAGTGACCAGACCTGCATATAAGCCTTGAGCATGCCTCTGTACCCCCAATCTTGAGACTACCCTACTCCAGTAAATACCTGTTGATTGTTAAGTTACAGCATCCGTGTGTTTATTGAAAAACATCATACTCTCAGAATCACGGATCTAACAGTGGCGACGAGTGTCGATTCGAATCTACCTGCAACTCTGCATTTCCCTTCGAGGATTCGCTCCGGGAGGGCGGTGGAAGAAAGTCGAGGCCAGAAGCACGGGCGTCGACCACGAGCAACCGCCCAGTCGTCTGGCAGAGAGTGAACATCGCAGGGGAGGCTGTGGAGAGCCGGGCTTGGTTCCCCAGCCACGACGATCAGCAACAGACCGACGCAGACCCTTCCCGGACAGCGGCGGCTGGAGCCGACCGACGGCGGAGAAAAAGCCGAGCAGCGTCGACGGGGCAAGATAGGGGGTGAAGTGCACAGGGTGCAGCTGGGGGTTGAAAACCGAGCGGCGTCGAGGAAAAACAAAACGGAGAGAGAGAGGGTAAAGCAGCAGCCGGGTTCAGGACCGAGCGGCGGAAACGGGAAAGGCGCACAGAAAAAAAAACGCGCAGAGCACAGCCAGGGCTCAAGGGCTGAACAGTGTCCGTGGGGAGAAGAAGGGAGAGCGCAGGAGACGCCATTGAGCCGCGGAGAAGAAGGAAGAGCGCGGGAGATGCCATTTTTAGAAGCCGCAGCGGAGAAGAAGGGCGAGCGCGGGAAGAAAGGAAAGCGTGGGAGACGCCATTTTGTGCCAGCGGAGAAGAAGGGAAAGTGCGGGAGATGCCATTTTTGACAGTTAAATCACACCCAGGGATGCCGAAGAGTGGCAGTATCTCTACGTTCGACAATGAAGTCGAAGATTGGGCGACATATGTGGAATGTATTGAGGTGTACTGCAGGGCGAATGAAGTGCCAGATGCTAGGAAAGATGTTAAATTCCATGGGTGCAAAAACTTATGGGTTACTGCGAAACCTAATAACCCCAGAGAAGCCTGTGAACAAGAATTTTGAAAGCATAGTAGAAATCCTACAGGACCACTTAAACCCCACACCACTGCTGATAGCAGAATGATTTAAGTTCCATAAAAGGAACCAACACAAAAACGAAAGCAATGCTGAGTACTTAATGGAACGGCGCAAGCTATCGAAACACTGCCAGTTTGGAGTGGGACTAGCAGATACGTTAAGGGACAAGTTTGTGTGTGGGCTGCAAAGTGAAGGAACCCAGAAACGGCTTCTATCAGAAAAGGATCTTACGCTGGACAAGGCTTTCAGTATGGCAGTATCACACGAAGCAGCCGCAAGGGGCGCTGCAGAGATACAATGGAGACCACAAGAATATGGCACCAATGAAATGTCCTATGGAACAGGGAAGTGTTATCGCTGCGGCAGAACAACACACGACCAGAAGGATTGTTGGTTCAAGGACCAAGTGTGCAGACAGTGTGGAAAAGCAGGACACATAGCAAGAGTCTGCAGGTCTGGGAAGAAAACCAACAGCAAGAAATCTCCACAGGAGAAGTACAAAAAGGTACACAAGGTGATGGACAGTAGTTCAGACGAACAGAAAAGTGACACAGACTCCGGAAGCAAGGAGCTGGGTTGTCTGAAACTACATAAGGTAACCAAAATGGAGGATCACCAGACTATCTGGGTTACACTCAAGATAGACGGAGTCCAAGTGAAAATGGAATTGGACACAGGATCAGCCCTAACAGTCATAAACCAAAGGGGCTACAAGCGGCTATTTTCACATATACCCTTGAAAGCTACAGAGATTGTCTTGAAGACGTACACGGGGCAAAAAGTCTACCCCAAAGGAAAAATAAGGGTGAAAGTGATATACAAAGGCCAGGAAATACCTAAAATGGACATATATGTATTGCCAGATGGAGGACCACCACTGCTAGGACGTGAATGGATCTGGAAGATACAATTAGATTGGCATTCCATACAGGCACTGAAGGTTGAGGCCAAAAAGGATGACGACGTCACACCTGGACGACTGTCAAAAATGCTAACTGACGCAAAAGAAGTGTTCCAGGAGGGACTCGGAACACTAAAAGGCATAACAGCAACGATTAAAATAGAGGAAAATGCAAGCCCAAAGTTTCTTAAGGCCAGACCAGTGCCTTATGCGATCAGACCAGCTGTCGAAGCAGAGCTGGAAGGGTTGGAACGTTCAGGAGTACTGTCCAAAGTAGACTGGAGCGAGTGGGCTACACCCATCGTTCCTGTAATGAAGAGGTCGTTGAGTAATATGCCTGGGGAACCAAAGAAGGTCCGCATCTGTGGGGATTTTAAGGTGACAGTGAACCCAGTCCTTCACACGGTACAATATCCGCTTCCACGAATTGAGGATATTTTCGCCTCGCTATCTGGAGGTAAACGCTTCACCAAAATTGATCTAGCCCAGGCGTACTTGCTAATGGAGGTAGAAGAAGCCTCAAAACAATACCTTACGATCAACACTCATAAAGGTCTCTATCAATACAACCGGCTGGTGTTCGGGGTAGCATCGGCTCCGGCTATTTGGCAAAGGGCAATGGATCAAGTCCTGCAAGGGATTCCAGGGACCCAGTGTTATTTGGACGACATCCTGGTCACGGGCAAAAATGACAGTGATCACCTCGCCAACTTGGAGAAGGTGCTCACCAGATTAAAGGAATATGGGCTACGAGCTAATCGCCACAAGTGCGAGTTTTTCCAGAAGCAGATCTCGTATTGTGGCCACGTCATCGATGAAGATACATAAGTCCCCCGAGAAGATTGAGGCAGTGGTCAAGGCTCCAGCACCGGAAAATGTGTCACAACTGAGGTCGTTCCTCGGGCTGGTAAACTACTACCATAAGTTCTTACCAAATTTGTCCACGGTATTACACCCACTGAACACCCTACTGCAAACAGGGGTACCATGGAAGTGGAATGACGAACGTAGACGAGCTTTCCAGAAGTGTAAAGAATTGATCACATCAAAAGAGGTGTTGGCCCATTTCAACCCAGCACTACCAATTCGTTTGGCATGTGATGCATCACCCTATGGTATTGGAGCGGTGCTGTCGCACAAATTCCCAGACGGGTTGGAGAGGCCAGTAGCCTTTGCGTCTTGGTCACTAACCTCAGCCGAGCGCAACTACGCCCAGATTGACAGGGAGGCCCTCAGCGTAGTATGGGGAGTAAAAAAATTCAGCCACTATCTGCATGGGCAGAAGTTCACCTTGCTGACTGACCACCAACCACTTGTCTCCATCTTTAATCCTAAGAAGGGCGTTCCAGTGATGACTGCACAACGGTTACAAAGATGGTCCCTGTTTCTAGGGCCGAATCAATATGAAATAGAATATAAAGGCACGAAACAGCATGGAAACGCTGATGGGCTATCGCGCCTGCCACTGCCTACTGTGGAGGAAGCACCAGCAGTGGACCCTATCGAGATATTTTATTCGTCAATAATTGAACGATTGCCAGTAACGAACGCGGATATAGAGGAGACCCGCAATGATCCGACGCTGTCTTGGGTATATGATTTGACGGTGAGGGGATGGCCAACACATGGCGACTCACTGTTGCCAGCATTCTCATCCAGAAGAGAACAGCTGTCAGTATGCCAGGGGACAGTGATGTGTGGATCCAGAGTGGTGATTCCACCCAAGTTAAGGGAGACAGTGCTAAATGAGCTTCATGAAGGTCATCTGGGGGGAGTGAAAATGAAAAGCCTTGCTAGGGCTTATGTGTGGTGGCCGGGAATCGATCAACAAATCGAAGACCTAACCAAGAGCTGCTCAGGATGCCAGAAGGTCCAAAATGCACCACCACATGCCCCTCTACACCCATGGGAGTGGCCCTCCTCTCCATGGCAACGGGTGCATATTGATTTTGCTGGTCCATTCATGGACTCAATGTTCTTAATAGCAGTGGATGCTCATTCGAAATGGCCTGAGGTGATAAAAATGTCCTCAACCACTACAGAGAAAACGATTGCAGTCCTACGGACCATATTTGCCAGGAACGGCTTGCCAGAGCAGATTTGCTCTGACAATGGACCACAGTTTGTGTCCGAAGAGTTTCGAAAATTTATGAGAAGGAATGGGGTAAGGCATTACACATCCGCCCCGTATCATCCAGCCACAAATGGATTGACTGAAAGGTTCGTACAAACCTTTAAGAAGGCGATAAAGGCCATGTGCGACGATGAAATTCCACTACAGCATAAGGTGGACAATTTCTTATTAGCCTACAGAAATGCGACACATGCAGTTACCAACCAGACCCCGGCCATGATGTTCTTTAACCGAAGGTTGAGATCTCGTCTGGACTTGCTCAGACCAAATGTGCGAAGAAATGTTGAGGATAAACAATTCCAGCACATCAATGAGAAGCCGACAAGGAGCTTCAACGTAGGACAACCAGTCTTGGCCCGTGACTACCGAACAGAGAAATGGCAACCCGGAACGATATGCACAAGGCAGGGGCCATTAATGTACACAGTGGATGTCGGGGAGAATATTGTGAAATGCCACGTCGATCAGATATTAGCGTCACAGGAACGAGTCAACCCCATGTCTCGCGTACTTGGGGATGAACCCGACATACCGGTAGCATCTACCTCCGAACCAGTAGCAGTGGAAACCGATGAACTAACCGACGAAAAGGGGCCAGAATCGCCTCCGCACCAAGAACAAGTACCTCAGGAAAGGCGCTATCCCGAAAGGATCAGGAAGCCGCCCCAAAGACTGAATCTATAAATGGACTATTGTTGTTTAATGTACATGTTAAAGTGTTAATTGTTATTTGAATATTATGGGTACTGATAATCTAAAAGGGGAGGAATTGTAGTGTATGTACCTTTAAGAGAGAACTACTTTTACAGCTCCTGTATACTGTTGTACCGGCAGTGACCACACCTGCATATAAGCCTTGAGCATGCCTCTGTACCCCCAGTCTTGAGACTACCCTACTCCAGTAAATACCTGTTGATTGTTAAGTTACAGCATCCGTGTGTTTATTGAAAAACATCATAATCTCAGAATCACGGATCTAACATGAACCACTTGATCATTAACACATATATGAGTTTGACTCCATTCAGACTTCGGAAACTGAAGTACCAGGTTCAAACAAATCTCAGATGGAAACAAGATCATCTTTGAGTTCGGAACCAAAACAAAACAGTCCAAAAATTGGTTCAACACCAAAACCTTCTGTAAGAAGTTCAGGAAGGCTCCGCAAACCTGTTATTAAACTAGATTTGTAGTTCATTTGTTGCATTTGTAGTTGATTTAAAAGAAAATAAGCCAGGAGTTTGTTATGTGGTACATGTAATGCTGGGAAAAGTGGGACTATAGTTACGTTGTATTTGAGAGGGGAATTTTGTTGTATTTGAGATGATCCATATCGGCCTCCTCCTGAGGTCCCCACCATCACAGAAGCCAGTCTTCAGACAATTCAATTCACTCCATGTGATATCAAGAAACGGCCCTGGCATCCCGGCTACCGTGCTGAAGACTTGTGCTCCAGAACTAGCCGTGCCTCTAGCCAAGCTGTTCCAGTACAGCTACAACACTGGGATCTATCCAACAATGTGGAAAACTACCCAGGTATGTCCTGTCCACAAAAAGCTGGACAAATCCATTCTGGCCAATTACCGCCCCATCAGTCTACTCTCAATCATCAGCAAAGTGATGGAAAGTGTCAATGACAGTACTATCAAGCGGCACTTATTCACCTATAACCTGCTCACTGTTTGGGTTCCGCCAAGACCACTCTGCTCGCGACCTCATTACAGCCTTGGTCCAAACATGGACAAAGGAGCTGAATACCAGAGGTGAGGTGAGAGTGACTGCCCTTGACATCAGGGCAGCATTTGACCGAGTGTGGCATGAAGGAGCCCTAGTAAAACTGAAGTCAATGGGAATCGGGGCTAAAACTCTCCGCTGGCTGGAGTCATACCTAGCACAAAGGAAGATGGTTATGGTGATTGAAGGTCAATCATCACGGCCCCAGGACATCACTGCAGGAGTTCCTCAGGGCAGTGTCCTAGGCCCAACCATCTTCCGCTGTTTCATCAATGACCTTCCCTCCAACATAAGGTCAGAAATGGGGATGTTCGCTGATGACTGCACAGTGTTCAGTGCCATTCACAACTCCTCAGATAATGAAGCAGTCCATGCCCGCATGCAACAAGACCTGGACGACGTTCAGGCTTGGGCTGATAAGTGGCAGGTAACATTTATGCCACAGAAGTGCCAAGCAATGACTATCTCCAACAAGCAAGAGTCTAACCACTGCCACTTAACATTCAATGGCATTACAATCGCCGAATCCCCCACCATCAACATTCTGGGGGTCATCATTGACCAGAAACTTAACTGGACCAGCCACATAAATACCGTGGCAACGAGAGCAGGTCAGAGGCTAGGTATTCTGTGGCGAGTGTCTCACCTCCTGACTCCCAAAGCCTTTCTACCATCTACAAGGTACAAGTAAGGAGTGTGATGGAATACTCTCCACTTGCCTGGATGAGTGCAGTTCCAACAACACTCAAGAAGCTCGACATCATCCAGGACAAAGAAGCCTGCTTGATTGGCACCCCATCCACCACCTTAAACATTCACTCCCTCCACCACCAGCATACCATGGCTGCAGTATGTACCATCTACAAGATGCACTGCAGCAACTCGCCAAGGCTTCTTCGGCAGCACCTCCCAAACCTGCAACCTCTTCCACCTAGAAAGACAAGGGAAGCAGGCGCATGGGAACCCCACCACCTCCAAGTTCCCCTCCAAGTCACACACCATCCTGACTTAGAAGTATATTGCCAATCCTTCATCGTCGCTGGGTCAAAATCCTGGAACTCCCTATCTAACAGCACTGTGAGAGTACCTTCAGCACATGGACTGCAGCGGTTCAAGAAGGCAGCTCATAACCACCTTCTCAAGGGCAATTAGAGATGGGCAATAAATGCTGGTCTTGCCAGCGATGCCCACGTCCCATAAACAAAGTACTTTTTTTAAAGGGAAAGCAGTGGCATGTATTATCACATGGTTTGTCACATGTTTTAGTATGAGCATGCTCAGTTTGCTCTGGCCTAATAAAGCAAGCACATGGACTAGCAACTCATCCTGTCTCTGTCCTTCATTTGTTCTACCCACATATTTTACAATAACGTTCCTGTGAAGTGTCTTGGGATGTTTTACTACGTTAAAGCTGCTATATAAATGCAAGTTGTTGTTGTTTGCGTTCGGTCATACTCCAGCCATTTTGAGGCTGACATACAGTCCAGTTATATTTGTATTATTAAGATAAAAATAACAAAAGGGTCATATAACACTTCTCCTTCACAAACAATTAAAAGGTTTGGAAAATATTCAGCAAAAAAAACTTCTTCTGCCAGATTACTCAGTATAGCAAAGAGGGAGATTTTGTAGCCTCCATTTTGGTGCCTAATCTTTTTACACTAGTAGATTTCCCCTAATGTAGCTTCTGGTGCATTGTAATTTTTTTATATTTCAACCCATCAGAAACTATGATGCATGAAATGTGACATGGTGGAGAGCAAATCTATCATACATTTTTAATAGTAAGCAGACCGCCAGTGGAATTGCTCATAGTGAGTCAAAGGATTCACTGTTCATCCAAGTAGCAATCCAAAGTATACATGCTCCTTCAATTCTGGCCTCCTGCGCATCCTCCATTTTAATCGCTCCACCATTGGTGGCCATGCCTTCATCTGTTTAGGCCCTAAGCTCTGGAATGCCCTCCCTAAACCTCTCCATCTCTCCCTTATGTGTCAGCCGTGGCTCAGTGGGTAACACTCTTGCCTATGAGTTAGAAGGTTGTGGGTTCAAGTCCCACTCCAGAGACTTGAACGCAAAAATCTAGGCTGTGGGAGTGCTGCACTGTCGGAGGCGCCATCCTTCAGCTGAGATATTTAAACAAAGCCCCGTCAGCTCTCTCAGTTGGATGTAAAAGATTCCATGGCACTCATTTGAAGACGAGCAGGGGAGTTATCCCTGGTCTCTTGGCCAATATTTATCCCTCAATCAACATCACTAAAAACAGATTATCTGATCATTATTACATTGCTGTTTGTGGGAGCTTGCTGTGCACAAATTGGCTGCCGCATTTCCTACATTACAACAGTGAGTACACTTCAAAAAGTACTTCATTGGTTGTTAAGCGCTTTGGGATGTCCTTTAGGGTCATGAAAGGCACTAATAAATGCAGGTCTTTATTTAGTTTTCTTCTCCTTTAAATACTCCTTAAAACCGACCTCTTTGAACAAACTTTTGGTGACCTGTTGTAATATCTCCTTATGTGACCCTGTCTCGAATTTTGTTCGATATTACTCCAGTGAAGCGCCCTGGGACGTTTTACTACATTAACGGCGCTATATAAATGCAAGCTGTTGTTATCAAAATAGGGATATGTTCATGTGATGTGGAAATGTTGCAGGAAGTGGGATGCTTGCGGGAAGTGTGTGCTATCCTTGAGACATTTTATACAGGCATAGCCCACTCATCACATGGAATCTGCTCCATTTTGTTAAGCACTGCAGTTCTTTTTATCTTCAATCTTTTATCTTTCCATACTTTTGTTTAAACACCTCAATTGATTTCGCATTTATGCCCTTGTGGGGCACTGCCTACCACATCCCTTCATGTGAAGAATTTGTTTTCTGAATTTCCTTTTAACTGGCTTATTTCTAATTTTAAGATAACATCCTCTTGTTCTGGATCCCCCTAGAACGGGGTGGGAAGGAAAAAAATCTTTGATCAAATTGTCAGTCCCCTTGTAAACACCTCATTCGGTTCACAGTTTGATCAGATCTCCAGAGAACATAAAAAACCGAATTTAACCAATTTCAGATCAATACAACCAAAGTTTACACTGTCCCCGCCCCCATGTAAAATATGAGGATGGGGGTCACAGATTTAGAAAGAGAGAGAGAGAGAGAAACTACTCTAGAGAACACGGTCCTATTTCCTTTAACGTAAGGTCGTCACAGCAACCCTGAGTCAGTGCCTGCGCCTTCCCTCAGCGCTCCGGAAGCATCGTGGAGAGCAGCTGGAGCGGCAACTTCTCCTCTACAACCAGCCCTCTCTCGCCAACTTAAAAGGTAGGAACTGCCTAAAAAAATATGCTCCATCAATGTGTCCCACTCTGCATAAAGGCAAATATAGCAGCGAGAATTGGACAGTGGTCGTTTTTGCTACCAGTAATTTATCTTGTAAGATGTGAAACTTAAACCTCTGGTTCTCAGCAGTCGTTCCTTCTCGCCCCGTTTCCCACTGAATTTTATGCGCTGATGTTACTTCACTCAGTAAATGCCCAGGCTGAATTAGGCGGGTTTTTTTAAAATTTCGTGTTGAAGTAATAAATTACATTAACAAAAATCCCGTAAAACATATTTCGTGCTGCTCCCACTAAAATTCTGCACGGAATTGTCTTGGCGCCAAATGGGAGATCTGAAAATCTGTCGAAGTATTCGAGAAACTTTCCTCATTTTTCCCCCCCTTCACCGCACCCCCTTCGGAGCCAGGCTTTCGAATCAAGTTAAGTTCGGGTTTTGTAAAAGTCTGGGATTGAACCCGCGGTTATTGTGTTCGGCTGTCTTTTTTACCTTTTTTAATTCTCCATTCCTCTACAGTCGGAATTTGCTAAGAGCTGCAACGCCCGCCCTTTCCCCATTTCCTCTTCCCCCATCCCCAAATTCCCGGGCTAGAAAACAGATTCCGCTGTGGATCTCTGAGCCTTTGTGAAGTGTATTCTGTGCATAATTGTATCGGCGCGTTCTGCTGACCAGGTTACATCACCACCGATTCCCTAAAGTTAATGAAACGCCTCACCTCGTGAAACTGTCCTTGAGCTGACTCAGCTGTAAGTTGCGCCACAGGTGACCAGGCCTGCAGTGTAACTAAAGGACAACATTGGCTGTCTTCCGCAACATTAAAAACAATAGAGTCCCTCTGTGAAAAATAACCACCTAAAGTCTACCAATAGCTTGATATTTAGTGAGTGGACATGTGTAGCCCCTGACATTGTTGCTGGGTTTTGACTAAGACTAATGTGAAATTAAAAAAGGATCAAATCCAGCCTAAGCTGCTGGTATGGAGCATATTTTCATAGAATCATAGAATTTTTTTTGGCACAGAAGGAGACCATTGTGTAAGTTCCCCAACTGGGGCTATCAAATCTCCCGTTCTGTGACAGGAAATACATGCAAATGAATGTGCATAGACTTGTACAAATGACATGAGCTATGGCCGATTCACAAATTTCCAATGGGTAGTATTAATGGAGTAGCACCAGGCATACCTGAAAATGTGGTGCCAATATGGTGAAGCTACAACACGGGACTACATGTATCCTAAACAGTGGAGACAGCATGCAAAAGATAGAGCTAGGCAATCCCACACCAACAGATCAGGTCAAAGCTCTGCAGTTGTGCCACATCCAGTCACACATGGTGGGCAATTAATGGGGGGGGGGGAGGCACCATGAACATCCCCATCCTCAATGATGAAGAAGCCCAGCATATGAGTGCAAAAGGCAAGTCTATAGTGTTTACAACCACCTTCAACCAGAAGTACGAAGTGGATGATCAATTTCGGCCTCCTCCTGAGGTCCCCACCATCACCACTGCCAATCTTCAGACAGTTTGACTCCACGTGATATTAATAAACTGCTAAGTGCACTGGACACAGCAAAGGCTATGGGCCTGACAACATTCCGGCTGTAGTGCTGAAGATCTATGCTCCAGAACTAGCTGCACTTCTAGCCAAGCTATTCCAGTACACCTACCACTGGCATCTACCTGACAATTTGGAAAATTACCCAGGTATGTCCTGTCCAAAAAATCAGGACAATTACCACCCCATCAGCCTACTCCCAATCACCAACAAAATGGAAGGAATTGTGAACAGTGCTATCAAGCGGCACTTACTAATAACTTTCTCACATGCTCAGCTTGAGTTCCTCCAGGACCACTTGACTCTAGACCTTCTTACAGCCTTGGTCCAAGCATGGAAAGAAGAGCTGAACTGCAGACGTGAGGTGAATGTGACTGCCCTTGACATCAAGGCAGCATTTGACCGAGTGTGGCACCAAGGAGCATATTAATACTGAAGATCATGGGGGAAGTTTTCCAATGACTGGAGTCATACCTAGTACACAGTAAGATGATTGTGGTTGTTGGAGGCCAATCATCACAGCCCCAGGACATCGCTGCAGGAGTTCCTCAGGGCAGAACCCTAGGTTTAGCTGTCTGCAGCTGCTTCATCAATGACCTTCCTTCCAACATATGGTCAGAAATGGGGCTATTTGCTGATGATTGCACAGTGTTCAGCTCCAATTACAACTCCTCAGATAATGAAGCTGTCTATTCTTGCATGCAGCAAGACCTGGCGACATCCAGGCTTGAGCTGATAAGTGGCAAGTAGCATTTGTGCTACAAGATCATCTCCAGCATCATCTCCAACAAGGGAGAGTCTAACTACCTCTTGATGGCATTACCATCGCCGAATCCCTCATCAACATCCTGGAGGTTGTTATTGAACAGAAACCCAACTGGATCAGCCACATAAATGCTGTGGCTACTAAAGCAGATCAGAGTCTGGGTATTCTGTGGTGCGTGGCTCACCTCCTGACTCCCCAAAGCCTCTCCAACACCTAATAAGGCACAAGTCGGGAGTGTGATGGAATATTCTCCACTTGCCTGGATGGGTGTAGCTGCAACAACACAGGAAGTTAGACACCATCCAAGACATAAAATTTACAGCACAGAAACAGGCCATTCGGCCTAACTATTCTAAAGCAGTCCATTTGATTGGCAGCACATCCACTTCCTTCACCAGCGTATCGTTGATACTGTGTGTACCATCTACAGGATGCAGTGCAGCAACTTGCCAAGGCTTCTTTGACGGAATCTCCCCAAACCTGCGACCTCCACCACCTAGAAGGACAAGGGCAGCAGGTTCATGGGAACACCATCAGCCCCCACCCCCCCAGTTCCCCCATCCCAACTTGGACATACATCGCTGTTCCTTCATGGTTGCCGGGTCAGAATCCTGGAACTCCCTACCGAACTGTGGAAGCACCTTCGCCACAGTAGTCCAAGAATGCGGCTCACCATCACCTTTAGGGCAACTAGGAATGGACATGTTCCTGCTGATAGCTCCCCTAGCAAACATATTTCACATTTCGCAAGATGATTACAAATGAGGAAGCCATTCGCCTCATCTTAAATTCATCCACCCAGAGAGATACTAACATTCTTCTGATTGTAGAATCCAATTTTTTCTTAAATAACTCCAAGGTTTGC
This sequence comes from Somniosus microcephalus, assembly GCF_052327205.1. Taxonomy (NCBI): domain Eukaryota; kingdom Metazoa; phylum Chordata; class Chondrichthyes; order Squaliformes; family Somniosidae; genus Somniosus; species Somniosus microcephalus. Next base: position 72,303,985 of record NC_140997.1, read on the forward strand.
CTCCATTATCTGGAAGTTTATCCTACAGGTTGATCACTGTTGAGAAGTTTCAAGATATTTTTCCTAAACTTACCCTTGAGGTTTGAACCCGTTTCTCCTTGTTCTACTCCTGCAATAGAATTTAAGTAATATTCTGGGTTAACTTTTTCTATACCCTTAAGCTTGTATACCTCTACAAAATCATTTCTCAGACAACTTTGCATATCCCATCAGATGACAAGGCTTTCTTAATTTTGCTGTCAAGTTAAATGGTTATAGCTGGTGATAGGCTATGAAGCAGTCTACCAGATTGGAATGGAAGATGTATTAGCAGGACAAGTCTTGCCACATTTCTCATTAGTTGACTGTACTGAATTTTGTTGATGGTAGCCGTAGGGAAGTCTGTGGCTTGCATTGTCTAGCCCTCCTGGCTAAAGAAGGAAGTATGCCCATTCATCGTGTGCAACGGAGGAAAATAACTAAAAGGAGGCAGTCAATTTTTAAATTTATTTTTAGAAATACATTCCATACTAATTCCATGTCCCATTTATGTGGTTATTCTTTCATCTCTGCACCAGGGTATCTGAACGTTCTTGAAGTATTCTGATACTTTGTCTATTATTTTAGGGACTTCGATAGTACTGGATTATTTGCTACAATTTCTGTGCACGAGGTAGTTCAGCTGGTTACACTCAATACTTTTCCATTGATATCCTTAAAGATAGTTTGAGAAAGGAAGTATTAAAGCAGTTTGTAAGTACCGTACCATCAGTTTTATTAGATTTATGTTCATTAGATTTAACACATTTTTGTTCAGTTAAACTTTTGAAAATGTATTTTCTGATCTAATAAAGTTTAATTACAACTGTCTTATAAATAAACACTGCTGTTTCTGCAGCTACCGATCTGCTCAATCACACCCTCACCTCCAGCTTTCCTCTTGTCCCCATTAACGCCATTACTCTCTCTCTCTCTCACCCTGGTCATTCCCACTGCTACCTTCATCCCCACTTCCTTAAGTCCAAGACATGACGACTTGAACATTTATGGCACAATTGGTTTAGCCATGCATCGCCAGATCTGGCTGGACCACATAAAGCACTATTGGGTCCTGCCCTTCTCCTCAAAACTGCTCACAATTCCAGAATCATCCTGGAATGCAAAGATAACCCCTGGCTTCTCTTCTCCACTACAAACCATCTTCTTCAACTCCTCTCCCGTGCCTCCTCCACCCTCGCCTCCAACAATGTGCAAGGAACTCATGAACATCTTTCTCACCATGGCTGAGACCCTCCGATCAGCTGCTGCTTCCCACTCTTCCCCTAGCTGCACTAGTCCTGAACTCACATCTTTTCCTAGTTTCTCTCCAAGCTCCGCTTGTCCATGAAACCCACCTCCTGCTCCCTCGACCCTATTACCACTAAACTGTTGACCACCCAACTTCCATTCCTGGCCCATATGTTAGCTGATATTAACGGTTCCCTCTCCTTCTGTACTGACCCCCTCCCCCAACAAATCTGCTGTCATTTCCCCCCCCCCCCCCTCAAAAAAAAAAAAAAAAAAAAAAAAAAAAAACCCTTGACCTTTCTGCCCTTGGGAAAAATACTGCCCCCTCTTTAACCTCCCATTCCTCAAATCCGTGAACCTGTTGTCACCTCCCAAACCCATGCCTATCATTCCCGCAATTCCACGTTTGAACCCCTTCAATCAGGCTTCCGCCCCCCCCCCCTCCCCCCAGCACTGAAATGGCCCTTATCAAAGTCACAAATGATGTCCAATGACCATGGTGAACTATCCCTCCTCATACTTCTCCACCACCACTGACCACTCCATCCTCCTCCAACACCTCTCCTACGTTGTCCAGCTGGGTGAGACTGACCTCGCCTTGTTCCATTCTTATTTATACAGTCATTGCCAGAGAATCACCTGTAATGCCTTCTTTCTGCTTGTGCACTATTGCTTCTGGAATCCCCCAAGGATCTATCCTTGGCCCTCTCCTACTTCTCTCAATGCTGCCCTTCAGCAGTGACATCCAAAAATACAACATCAGGTTCCAAATGTACGCTGATGACACCCAGCTGTACCTCCCTACCGCCTCTCTCGATCCCTCCACTGTCTCTGATTTGTCACGCTGCTTGACATCCAGTACTGGATGAGCAGAAATTTCCTTCAACTAAATATTGGAAAGACCAAAGCCATTGTCTAAGGTCCCTGCCATAATCTCCGTTCCCCAGCCACCGACGCCATCCCTCTCCCTGGCTACTGTTTGAGGCAACCGTGGTGTCATATTTGAGCATAAGATGAACTTCCAACCACACATCCACTATATCACCAAGACCGCCTACTTCCACCTCCGGAACATTGCCCGCCTCCGCCCCAGCCGCAGCTCATCTGCAGCTGAAACCCTCATCCATGCCTTTGTTACTTCGAGACGTGACCATTCCAACGCTCTCGGCCGGCCTCCATAAACTTGAGCTCTTCTAAAACTCTGCTGCCTGTCTCCTAACTCTCACATGGTCCCGTTCACCCATCACCCCTGTGATCACATTGGCTCCCGGTCCTGCGTCGTCTTGATTTTAAAATGTTCATCCTTGTTTTCGAATTCCTCCCATTCTCTGTCACCTCTAGTCCTACAGCCCTTGAGAGCTCAGTATTCCTCCAATTCTGGCCTCTTGCGCATCCCTGATTTTTAATCGCTCTACCATTGCCGGCCATGTCTTCAGCTGCCTAGGCTATAAGCTCTGGAATTCCCTCCCTAAACTTCTCCACGTGTCTACCTCTCCTCCTTTAAGACTTCCCTCTTTCACCAGGTTTTTGGTCATCTGTACTAATGTGACTCTCAAATTTTGGGACGTTTTACTACGTTAAAGGCACTTTACAAATGCAAGTTGTTGTTTCTGTGAAACAGTTAATATGGGCATCTGTTTAATCTCAACTATAATGTATCTCTCTGTACAACAGCTTTGACTGAGGAAGACTAATTGCAAAGTGCCTCTCTTTGCATGCATTGCACACATTTTATGGAATTGTTCAACTAATGATATGAGATATAACAAAGTAATTAAGACATTGGTGTGTTTTCAACTGCATTACTAATTAGGTGAGTTGTTTGGAATATAAATTGGAATAGTACATTACTCAGAATGGATTTTGTCAAAGGAAATGTAACTTCTTTAGTGATATAACATACTTCCTATTTAGTATTTTGTTTGGCATGACCATTTATGTTGTGCAGGTGTTAAACCAGCAAAATGCCTTTGTAACTCTATTGCTAAGTCTTGCCATCATGGTAAAAGCATTGAAGTAATTTTGACCTTTTACGCTGTGTAGTCATAAAAGGAGATGGAGGAATGAATAAATGGGAAATTACAATTTCAAACGTTTTTGGAATTATCATTTCATATCGATGGTCTAACACTAATTCCAGTAGACGGACACTGCCCCCAACCGTCAAGAAGCTGTGCCTTTTCTATACTTGAATACTTGAATAATGTGTGGCACAGGAATCCGCAAATACTACCAGTACAATGTAAATAAACATATATAAAATGAGGACGGTCATGATGGTCAATTACCCTTCATACCAATGGCTTCACATCAAGTTTGAGAATCTCTCACTTAAGTGAACAGAGTTCTCATTTCGACATCATGAATTCAGCCAAGTGACTTCCCACAAATACAGGCAAGTTAATCCCTCAACCAGGGTTCAAACACCCGATTCCTGAAGAACTTGCGCACCGGTTCAAACTCGTGTTTTTAACACCCAACACTTAATTGGCTCTCGTAGACAGCCTCAGTGATACTTCATACAATTAGAGTATATCTCCTGTGGCATTGCTAACAATGAGTCAGAAAACACAGTGTAACTCCTGTATGTGTTTACATGGAAATAAAGTGTGCGATAACTAATGGGCTTTTCTGTTGGAAATCCTGTAAGGATATGATTAATATGGTATAACTATGCACTTTTGAGACACATAAGCCGCTGACTTCTATCCTTTCTTCCCTCCCCTTCCTCTCTGCTTTAGGATGTTGTATCTAGGGAAGCCAGTGGTTTTCAAACATTTCTGGTTGGGGAGCACATATAGAAACATAGAAGATAGGAGCAGGAGTAGGCCATTCGGCCCCTTGAGCCTGCTCCGCCATTCAATGCGATCATGGCTGATCATCCAAATTCAGTACCCGGTCCCTGCTTTCTCCCCTTTAAGAAATATATCCAACTCCTTGAATATATTTAATGAACTGGCCTCCACCACCTTCTGTGGTAAAGAGTTCCACAGGTTCACCACTCTCTGGGTGAAGAAATTCCTCCTCCATTTCTGTCTTAAATGGCCTACCCTTTATCCTTAGACTGTGTCCCCTGGTTCTGGACTCCCCGACCATCGGGAACATCCTTCCTGCATCTAGTCTGTCCAGTCCTGTCAGAATTTTATAAGTTTCAATGAGATCACCTCTCATTCTTCTAAACTCCAGCGAGTACAAGTCCAATCGACCCAATCTCTCCTCATACGTCATTCCTGCCATCCCAGGTATCAGCCTGGTGAATCTTCGCTGCACTCCTTCCATGGCAAGAACATCCTTCCTCAGATAAGGTGACCAAAACGGCACACAATACTCAAGATGTGGTCTCACCGAGGCCCTGTACAACTGCAGCAAGACATCCTTGTTCCTGTACTCAAACCCTCTCGCTATGAAGGCCAACATACCATTTGCCGCCTTAACCGCCTGCTGCACCTTCAGCGACTGGTGCACAAGGACACCCAGGTCTCGTTGCACTTCCCCTTCTCCCAATATATTGCCATTTAGATAATAATCTGCCTTCCTGTTTTTGCCACCAAAGTGGATAACCTCACATTTATCCACGTTATATTGCATCTGCCATGTTTCTGCCCAATCACCCAACATTTCCAAATCATCCTGGAGTTTCTCGACATCCTCCTCACAGCACACACACCCACCCAGCTTTGTGTCGTCTGCAAATTTGGAGATATTACATCTAGTTCCCTTGTCCAGATCATTTATATATATATATTGTGAATAGCTGGGGTCCAAGGACCGATCCCTGCGGTACCCCACTGGTCACTGCCTGCCATTCGGAAAAAGACCCGTTTATTCCAACTCTTTGCTTTCTGTCTGCCAACCAGTTTTCTATCCAAGTCAATACCTTGCCCCCAATCCCATGTGCCTTAACTTTACATGCTAATCTCCTATGCGGGACCTTATCGAAGGCCTTCTGAAAGTCCAGATACACCACATCCACTGGTTCTCCCTTATCTATTTTACCAGTTACATCCTCAAAAAATTCCAGTAGATTAGTCAAGCACGATTTACCTTTTGTGAGGGGGTGGGAAAGGCTGGTGTTATAACTCCCAAAGTATAGTGTCGGCCACTCAAAGAAAGAGTGCTATCTTTGCGAGACACTTTTTTATTGGTATACAGCAACAGAAAAAATGTGTTTTTAACACCTACGCAGCCGCCGAGGGATTGAAACTTCATATATCTGCCAACCTCTTCGGGTTCAGGCTAAAATCCTAGCCTAGATTTCCAATTGGTGTTAAGGAAATGTCGATTGGAAAATCTAGGCCTCTGTCATAGACTGTCTTGACTACTCTGACCAACTTTACTTTCAGTAGATGACTTCCAAAATGGAGACTTTGATGAACCATTGTAGCTGAATATACTTCAAAAAAACAGCAGCAATTTCCTGGATTGTTCTGGACAAAATAGAACAAAAGTTATTACCACAGATTGTTTGGCCACTTTTCTTTCTACATCTGTATTTTATACTAGAATATATGTACAACAAGAAATTTCTTCAAGTAGCATTTTTTTTTAATGTTCCAAGTTGATTCAATTTATGAACATCTGGGCTTCATGGTTCTTCCTATTCCACATTCCTCCCATTCCAGGGATGCTTGACTCTTAAAATGCTTCTTTGCTGAAAACCTGTTTCTCTCTTATTCAGTAACTTACTGACATCAGAACTGAGTGGTAATTGAAAATAACTTAAAAGAAAAGAGTGTAGAAGGTAGGCTGATAATCAGCAGCCCTTCCGGTGCACCCCATTCCCTTCCCCCATAAATTCAGCAGGAGTGCAGCATAAGGACGGGACCCGGAGTAATACCCAAATCATTCGTATGCAGCAACAGATTGTAATCTTCCAATTCCCATCTGTGTTTTTTCCAAAATGCGGACTATAACTTCCTCTACTTTGCACCAACAATGTGCCTCAGTCTCAAACTCGAGTAGTACCCCTTACTGCACGAGTGTGACTTTTTTTTCCCAATTTCTCTCACCAGCCAGCCTTATGACCTCTCCGAGTTAGATTTATTAATCAATGCTGAATGAGGGATAGTTTTGTGCTGTAGGTCCATGCCCACTAGGAACTGGCTGAGACTGTGAGGACTCATTTGCAAAGCCACTTGCTAGCCAGCAGGCTGAGGAGATTTTAATACCATCAGTCTGTGTTGGATCTGATCCTTGGGCCCGAGAGGTGAAGGGCTAGTGTCGAACCGACCCACATTCCCACCTTGCACCGTGGCTTAATGTCTCCATTGAACAAAATAACTTCTTACGACAAGTTACCGTTGGTACTCTTGGTGTTTGCATGGTATAATTTCAAAGCCTATATTAAAGTCACCAAAGTAAATCAAAACATCTACAGCAACTTTAAAGCGTAGATTCAGCTGAACACAGAACCCTGACTGTGGAAGCAGCTGTAAATAAACTCGAGCATTTATTCCATTATTATAGATTTTATTCTGTTTAATTCATTTTCCTTCATATTGGCCAATTTAATTTTTTGTGCAAAAAATGAGCGCGCTGCTGAATCAAAGGGTTGGTTGTGAGTTCAAATCCCACTCTCTGACGTGAGGACATAATTTTGGCAGGTATTAATGGAGTACTGAGGAATAGCTGCACTGTTGGGTGCTGTGTTTTGAATGAGACATGAAACTAAGACATCATCTGCTTGTTCAGGTAGACACAAGAGGTTCCATGGCACTTTTTCGAAGAGCCAGGAGTTTTCCCAAAGTCTTGGCGAGCATTTATCCCTCAACCGACACTACCAAAAACAAAGGAACTGGTTATTCATCCAATTACTGTCAGTGGGTCCTTGCTGTGCACAAAATCTCTTGCGGCATTACCTATACTGTATAACAGTGACTGCACTTCAAAAATAATTCGTTGGCTGTGAAGGACTGTCTGAGGACGTGAAAGGTGTTACGTTTTTCTTTTTTTATGTGTTAAGCAACAGTTCCCATAGCTACCACCTTGCCATCCAAAATAGGCATACATTTTGCAGTACAATTTAAAAAGTTTTTAAACGTCATCAGTGAGGTACTTGCAATGTGCGTGATGAGTGTTCTTAGCCTGATTGCTATGTGGGCTATCTGTTCCCATCAGTTTTTAAGCTAAAGGGCTAGAGCATTTTTTTTTGGACTCTGTATGCTGGCAAGGCTGCATTAATTATCAATTCCTAATTGCCTATGAGTGATTGCTTGTGTAACTGAATGGCACGTTGGTCACTTTGGGAGCGTTTGAGTACGTGTGGATTAGACTGGCTAGGGGTGGCAGGTTCCCTTTCCTGAAGGACATTAGTGAACCAGTTGGGCTTTTACAACAAAATACCAGCTTTCGTGCTGATTTTTTTCCCTGGTGTTCCTCCACAGATTAAATTTCACAGCTTTAATTGGTGGGAGTTGAACTCTGATATCTAGGTTGATAGTCTGGTATCATAATCGCTGCGCTGCTATATCCATCACATTGTGTTAGCACGTCCTAATCCGAAGCACTGTTGAGGATTGGCAATGTTACTAGGAGACCAAATAAAACAGAAAATGCCTTACAACACTGATGTGTAACAATTCCCAGTGGAGGAATCAAGGTACTGATAGTGTTTTTTGCTTGAACACTTTGCTGTGCCTAAAATGGAATGTGTTTCGAGGAATTGGAAGGAATAATCAGCGTAGCAATGTCAAATTCACACATGGCATTTATTTATTTACTATTCATACCATTGTAATTGTAAGAGGAGCATGTGAATGTTAGCTTGGTATCATTGCCATGCCTAATGGAGCTTTGATGATGTACAGTATTTACAAAAAACTTTCAAAGGACGAACAATCGGCTACGGTAGCATAGTGGTCATGTTACTGGACTGGTAATCCAGAGGCCCGGACTAATGATCCACCACGGCTGGGGAATTTAAATTCAGTTAATTAAATAAATCTGGAATAAAAAGTGAGTATCGGTAATGGTGACCATGAAACTATCATTGTCGTAAAAACCCATCTGGTTCACTAATGTCCTTTTTAGGGAAAGAAATCTGCCGTCTGGCCTATGTGTGACTCCAGACCCACAGCAAATGTGGTTGACTCTTAACTGCCCTCTGAAATGGCCTAGCAAGCCACCCAGTTGTAACAAACCGCTACGAGAAACAATAATAAGAATAACTGGATGGACCACCCGGTATTGACCTCGGCACCGGCTTCGGACACGACAACAGCACACCCAGCCTAGTCAACCCTGCAAAGCCCTCCTCACTAACATCTGGGGACTTGTGCCAAAATTGGCAGAGCTGTCCCACAGACTAGTCAAGCAACAGCCTGACATAGTCATACTCACAGAATCATACCTTTCAGCCAATGTCCCAGACTCCTCCAACACCATCCCTGGGTATGTCCTGTCCCACTGTCAGGACAGACCCACCAGAGGTGGTGGTACAGTGGTATACAGTCGGGAGAGCATGGTCCTGGGAGTCCTCAACATTGACTCCGGACCCTTGAAGTCTCATGGCTTCAGGTCAAGCATGGGCAAGGAAACCTCTTGCTGATTACCACCCACTGCCCTCCCTCAGCTGATGAATCAGTACTCCTCCATGTTGAAGAAGCACTGAGGGTAGCAAGGGCACAGAACCTGCTCTGGGTGGGGGACTTCAATGTCCATCACCAAGAGTGTCTTGGTAGCACCACTACTGACCGAGTTGGCTGAGTCCTGAAGGTCATAGCTGCCAGATTGGGCCTGCGGCAGGTGGTGAGAGAACCAACACGAGGGAAAAACCTACTTGACCTCGTCCTCACCAATCTACCTGTCGCAGATGCATCTGTCCATGACCGCATTGGTAGCAGTAACCACCGCACAGTCCTTGTGGAAACGAAGTCCCATCTTCACACTGAGGACACCTTCCATCATGTTGTGTGGCACGACCACCGTGCTAAATGGGATAGATTCAGAACAGATCTAGCAGCTCAAAACAGGGCATCCATGAGGCGCTGTGGACCATCAGTAGCAGCAGAATTGTACTCCACCACAATCTGTAACCTCATGGCCCGGCATCTCTCTCACTCTACCATTACCATCATGCCAGGAGCAACACCAGGCATACCTAAAAATGAGGTGCCAACCTGGGGAAGCTGCAACACAGGACTACATGGATGCTAAACAGCGGAAGCAGCATGAAATAGACAGAGCTAAGTGATCCCATAACGAACGGATCAGATCAAAGCTCTGCATTCCTTCCACATCCAGTCATGAATGGTGATGGACAATTAAACAACTAATGGAAGGAGTAGGCTTCATGAATATTCCCATCCTCAATGATGGCGGAGCCCAGTGAGTGCAAAAGATAAGGCTGAAGCGTTTGCAACCATCTTCAGCCAGCAATGCTGAGTGGCTGACCATATTGCCCTCCGCCTGAAGTCCCCACTATCACAGAAGCCAATTCGATTCACTCCACGTGATATCAAGAAACGGCTGAGCGCACTGGATACAGCAAAGGCTATGGGCCCCGACAACATCCCGGCTGTCGTGCAGAAGACTTGTGCTCCAGAACTAGCCGCGCCTCTAGCCAAGCTGTTCCAGTACAGCTACTGGCATCTACCCGACAACATGGAAAACTGCCCAGGTATGTCCTGTCCACAAAAAGCAGGACAAATCCAATTGACGAGGCCAATTACCGCCCCATCAGTCTACCCTCGGCCATCAGCAAAGTGACGGAAGGTGTGGTCGACAGTGCTATCAAGCGGCAGCTGCTCAGCTAGTTTGGGTTCCGCTAGGACCACTCTGCTCCAGACCTCATTACAGCCTTGCTCCAAACGTGGACAAAAGAGCTGAATTCCAGAGGTGAGGTGAGAGTGACTGCCCTTGACATCAAGGCAGCATTTGACCGAATGTGGCATCAAGGAGCCCTAGTAAAATTGAAGTCCATGAGAATCGGGGAAAACTCTCCACTGGCTGGAGTCATACCTAGCACAATGGAAGATGGTTGTGGATGTTGGAGGTCAATCATCTCAGTCCCAGGACATCACCTGCAGGAGTTCCTCGGGGTAGTATCTTGGGCCCAACAATCTTCAGCTGCTTCATCAATGACCTTCCCACCATCATAGGGTCTGAAGTGGGGATGTTCAGTTCTATTTGCAACTCCTCAGCTAATTAAGCAGTCGATGCCCGTATGCAGCAAGACCTGGACTACATTCGGGCTTGGGCTGATAAGTGATGAATGTCTCACCTCCTGACTCCCCAAAGCCTTTCTACCCTCTACAAGGCGCAAGTCAGGAGTGTGAGTGAATACTCTCCACTTGCCTGGGTGAGAGCAGCTCCAACAACACTCTAGAAGCTCAACACCATCCAGGACAAAACAGCCCGCTTGATCGGCACCCCATCCACCACCTTAAATATTCACTCCCTCCACCAGCGGCGTACCATGGCTGCAGTGTGTACCGTCTACAAGATGCACTGCAGCAACTCGCTAAGGCTTCTTTGACAGTACCTCCCAAACCCGCAAACTCTACCAGCTAGAACTACAAGGGCAGTAGGCATATGGGAACACCACCACCTCCAAGTTACACACCATCCTGACTTGAAAATATATTGCCGTTCCTTCGTTGTTGCTGGATCAAAATCCTGGAACTCCCTCCCTAACAGCGCTGTGGGAGTACCGTCCCCACACTGACAGCAGTGGTTCAAGAAAGTGGCTCACCACCATGTTCTCGAGGGCAATTAGGGATGGGCAATAAATGCTGGCCTTGCCAGCGTCACCCGCATCCCAGGAACAAATTAAAAAAATCCTGTTGTACCATGTGAATATTCTGTTTAGTGACCTAAATAACAAATAAACATAAACAGAACTTGTTTACAGATTATTTCTGCTAGCACATAGTTAAGTGAAGAAGGCTACTTAACATTTTCTTCTCCACTGTGAAACAAGAATATTTTTAGAACAGGTTGAGAAATGTGTGAGGCGTGTTCTATCGCTGCTGATCTCTACTGTTCAGTCCCATTTTTCTTCTTGGTGACTGGCTGGAATTCCACAGCAAAACACAGAACAATGCAGTCTGAGAACAGCTACTATATGGTCTTGAACTAAATCTCTGGGAAGCTAGTTATATTATTAGAGCAATGTACAGTTCAAATAATTAAATCACATTTGCACAGTCAGAGTATTCTGCATGGCACATTACAAATTCACATGTTTTATGTTGATGGACTGTCCTTCAATGTCCCAAAGCTAGCAGTACCTTATAAAAGAAACTGTATTACCAGGCTCCCCCTTGTATTTTCTCCAACAGAACCATGTTCTGTGTAATTCTGCATATGTTGGTAACTCCCTCTGATTCTTCTTCTTAGGCAGTCCTTTGGAACCGAGGATGATTTGCTTCCACATTAAAAATGAGTTCTCAGGTGACTGATGAGTCCAATGCGGGACCTACAGTCTCTGTCACAGGTGGAGCAGATGGTGGTTGAAGGGGCGGGTGGGTGGGTGGGGTGCTTGGGTTGACGTGCGTGTGATTCAGGGCGCGATGAGGTGCGGGCTTTTTGGGTATTATTGGGAGCTACAACTCGTTCTTGGGGGATGCCTATAGAAACAGAAGGGGAGCACATACTAGAATGCTGGCTGTAAAACACCCCTTCAAAAGGATGGTATTGGCACTGAATTTTCAGCCAGGCTCCAGTTTCACTTTGGCTCACTCTCTATTTATAGTCTTAGGCCCATATGTCATACATGGCCTTTGGTCTCCAATTAGGGAGGCCTCGTTCCATCTGAATTTTCTCCCTCCTGTTCTATACCGTCTTGTCCTTCAAACAGAGAATTAGTGTTGAGATGTTGGAAGCAATGTTACCTCTAAGCGGCCGCGCTGCAGTAGGAAAAGTCCCGCACAGGCCGCTCACTGGCTTTTACATAGTAAATACCGCGCATGTGCAGAAATTTAAAGGGACCGCGCATTAAAAGAAGCAGGCCATGCAGAACAAAGCGCAGCTCACGGGGAACGTTGGTTTGAAGTTCGAAGGATACATAGAATGACCGCACTGTGACCATCCTGCATCCCACCTTCTATGTGAGTCAGTTAACATGTATCATACAGATAGGTTGTGTTATAAGACTGCTTTGTGGGTTTACCTTTCCAAATAGTGCAACAATGGTTCCAGTAGAAGTGGCAGTAATAAAGTTTGCCCTGCTGAAGTGGGCATGTGAAGCTTAGAGCTGTTTTATAAGGGCTTGGCATACAGCCTCAGTGACAGCATATTCTTTGTGTTGTGCATAATTTGCCTATCCATTTGTTATATTGAAATGCAGGCTAGCCTTATCTTGGCAGACTCTGAGATTACTAACTCTTTTTCTCATTTACTCCCACATTCTCTGTTGCCTCTTGCCAAGCAGGTCACAAACAGGTGACCCTCCAACCTGAAGAAGCATTTCTGGCATCTAAAATTGGCGGTGGCCTTTTTGTTGGCCAGGCATTTCCAGGTTATACCCAGCAATCCTCAAGCAGCTCCTTTAAATAACAGTTGCAGCTTTTATGAGCTTCGGCTAAGTGAATTATGCCGTTGTAGCTTACACAATTCATGGAATCCTACAGCACAGAAGGAGGCCATTCGACCCATCATACCTGTGCCGGCTCTTTGAAAGAGCTATTCAGTTAGTCCTGCTCCCTTGCTCTTTCCTCATAGCCCTACAAATTTTTCGTTTTCAAGTATATATCTTTTGATTGTTACTATTGAATCATCTTCCACTACCCTTTTAGGCAGTGCACTTCGGCTCATAACTCGCGTTTATTTAAAAAAAAAAAAAAAAAAAATTCTCATCTGCCCCGGTTCTTTTGCCCGTTATTTTAAATCGGTGTCTTCTGGTTACCGACCCTCCTGTCGGTGGAAACCGTTCACTTGTATTATGTACTGTAATACGTTAAACTGTTATGCAGACATTGCAGCTTAAAGTTTCAATATTCACCATGCAGTGTAATAATCTCCAAAGGAAAGCGTATATCTTGAAATGATATTGGTGTTTCTTTCCACAGATGTAACTTTATTGCAAAAGACAGCTGACTTAATTTATACTGATTGCTAATTTTTTACGCTAGACATTATCCTTGGGTTTAGCACCACTGCTTACTTCCGAAAGTGGCCCTCGCGTCCCCTATAAACCAGAGTGTGCCTTTACCTGCCTTCAATATGCAGGTAAATGTAGCAAGGACTTGGGGTTGAACAAGGAACCGGGGGGCACGGTGGCATAGTGGTTAGCACTGTTGCCTCACAGCGCCAGGGACCCGGGTTCAAATCTGGCCTCGGGCGATTGTCTGTGTGGAGTTTGCACATTCTCCCTGTGTCTGCGTGGGTTTCCTCCAGGTGCTCCGGTTTCCTCCCACAGTCCAAAGATGTGCGGGTTAGGTTGATTTGGCTATGATAAATTGACCCTTAGTGTTAGGGGATTAAATACGTGGGGTTACGGGGATAGGGTGGGATATGTGTCGGTGCAGGCTCGATGGGCCGAAATGGCCTCTATCTGCACTGTGGGGATTCTGTGATTCTGTGAAGGAACCCTTCTCGCTGTTATTTGCATTACTGGGACATCCTGTACCATCATTTTGGTGAATTCATTAACACTATTGGACTAAATTTCTTTAATCCTCGCTGATCTCCCATGGTGTTCCTCATAGTGAGGCAGAGGATATGGTAAAGTGTGACGTCTGAAATTAAATGGTTAGAGTGTGATGGGAAGTTTAAATGACACTTGCAGGAAGTGCTTGCTATATGCAAGCCTTTTAATCCAAATTGAACAGGAACAGGAGCTTGGACTTTGATCCTGTGTGCAAGAGTGAATCTGATAAATAATCCTTCATTGATTTAAAAATGCTTAATTTTTGTTACATCACTTCCCCCCCCCCCCCCCCCTTTTGTAAAGATTCCGTGCATGTGGGTTCAACGTGAAGACATGGATAAGGAAAACAAGAACAAGTATGAAGAGAGAATCTCTTTTTTTTAAGTACAGGAAAGTATTCTACAAATGTATCAGTCAAAAGAGAATTGTTAAATGTGAGGTAGGACCCCTGAGATACGAGGATAATGAATTAGTAGCAGATAAGCGGAAATTAGTACAGGATATAAGTAGCTCATTTCAGCCTTTATAAAAGAGACTAGGGAGGAGATAAATCCTGAATTGGTTAAATGTGAGATTAGAAATATTAATAAATAAGAGGAAAGTATTAGGCAACTTAGTTAAGCTAAAGGAGGACAAAGTGCCAGGTCCTGACGAGATCGGAGGGAAGGGGGAGGAGAATTTACGGAGGCTCTAGAAATTGGATTTCAGAATTCTGTTGAGAGTGGATATGTGCTAGAGGACAGGCGAGTGGCCAATATAATACCCATTTCAGAAAGGGAGACCGAGTCAATCTAGGGTAATAACTGGGCAGTTTGTTTAACATCTAAGTTAGAGAAAAATGTGGAATCTTTAAAGATGAGATTACTAAATGTCTAGATGAAGAGAAAATACTTCGGAGCAGCAACAAAACTTTCAGAAAAACAGATGGTGCTTGACAAACCTTTGAGGCAGTAACCGTATGGTGGATGAGGGAAGTGCAGTGAATGTGTACATGGACTTTCACAAAGCCTTTGACAAGTTACCAGACACCAGACTATTGGAGAAGATTTTGGGGCATGGAATTAGGGGATGGTAGCAAATTGAATTTAAACCGGCTCGAAATGTGAGCAAACAAAGAGCAGGGAGTTGCAGGCAGTTCTCCGTGTCTGGAAGCAGGTCACAGTTGGTGTCCCACCATGTTCAGTTCTAAAATCGCTTCTGTCACTGTACATCAATGAATTGGTTGTAGGGATCGAGGAAGTGCAGATAATGCTAAAGTAGACACCGTATATAGTTCTAAGAACCAAAGAAAGCTGCAAAGGATTATTGATGAGATGGTGAAGTGGTCAGAAATTCAGTGTCAGTAAATGTGAGGTGGTACATTTTTTTTTAATGTAGTAATTATACTCCGGGGGAGGTTGGGTGATATGGAAGAGCAGGAGGATTTGGGTCTCCGATTCACAAGACATTAGAAGCAGCACCTCAAGTGGATAGGGCTAGAAAAAGCTAATGGAAGGCTGCGTTTTATGGCAAGAGGTATAGAATATAAAAGTCGAGATGTGATGGTGAACCTACATAAATCCTTAGTAAGACTACGATTGGAGTACTGCGTGCAGTTTTGGGCTCCACATTCTTGCAAGGCTATTGAGGTAATTGAAAGGATACGGTACTGATTGACTAGAATACTGCCTGGTATGAGGAAATACAAATACAAATAAAATTGGGGCTGTTTTCTTCAGAACGAAGATGATTAAAGGGTGATTTGTTGGCGATGTTTAAAATTATGAACAGTTGGGAAAGAGTAGATTGGAACAATGTTTCCCAGAATGTGTGGCCATAGATATAAAATTAAATGTACGAGATTTAGAGTAGGAGAAACTTTTTTAAGAGGTTTATGAGAATGTGGAATACACTCCCATAGTTCGAGATTGCAGAGACCACATCCACAGTTAATAATAGGTTTTATAGGTGGTTGGAGGAAAATGAATTAAAGACGTGTGACTACAATTACTGCTCGAGTGGAGGACAGACACCAACATGGGCTGATTGGAATGAATGGTCTGTTTCCATTTTGTGATTTCTATAAATTAAAAGAAAATGATATGAAGTCTTTTTGCTACTTACAGCCAACCTACAGGAAGCATATTGATTGAAGCATAATTCTTGAGATTATTCTGGTCTTATTCAAACTTCACCTTTTTAAAACCATTAAGTTTCTTTGAATTGAAGGCTGACCTGGAAATTGACTGAGCGAATTCTTAAAATGATAATGAAACTATAAGAAATTAAACCTTTATCAATGCCTTGGGAGTTTTACTATGTTAAAGGTGCTATATAACTGCAAGTAGTTTATGGTGTCGTCTTGCCTTGCTTCACAAGTCTGTACCCTTTTGGTGAAAAGGTTCTGCCTGACTTCTTACTGCTTGCCAATTCTAAACTTATGGCTGGAGTATATTTCAGTGGTGGTACAGAGCAAATCCTTTTAAGCAGTTGCTTTGTGTCCTGGTGGGCATGTACTGGAGCAAGATCTGTTCGGTACTTGTGCCTCATGCAGTTCTTGAGCCATGGCTTAACTAAACAGAAACCAAAAGCAAATGCACCATGTTTGTGGGGTAAGGGATTGCAAGTGTGTTTTTTTAGAAGTGTTAATTTTTTTTTTACAATGTAATGAATAATAACAAGGTAGGGATAAACTGATCTTTTTCAGGTTGGCAGGCTGTAACTAATGGGGTGCCGCAAGGATCAGTGTTGGGGCCTCAGCTATTTACAATCTATATTACAGTAATGACCTAGATGAAGGGACTGAGTGTAATGTATCCAAGGTTTGCTGCTGATACAAGGCTCAGTGGGACAGTAAGCTGTGAGGAGAACAGTCTGCAAAGGGATATAGATAGACTAAGTGAGTGGGCAATAAGGTGGCAGATGGAGTATAATGTAGGGAAATGTGAGGTTATTCACTTTGGTAGGAAGAATAGAAAAACAGAATATTTTTAAAATGATGAGAAACTTTCAAATGTTGGTGTTCAGAGAGATTTGGGTGTCCTCGTGCAAGAAACACAGAAAGCTAGCATGCAGGTACAGCAAGAAATAAGGAAGGCAAATGGCATTTTGGCCTTTATTGGTTGGAGTATAAGAGTAAGGAAGTCTTGCTACAATTGTACAGGGCCTTGGTGAGACCACACCTGGAGTACTGTGCACATTTTTAATCTCCTTATCTAAGGAAGGATATACTTGCCTTGGAGGCGGTGCAACAAAGATTCACTAGATTGATTCCTGGGGTGAGAGGGCTGTCCTATGAGGAGAGATTGTCTAGAATGGGCCTGTACTCTCGAGTTCAAAAGAATGAGAGGTGATCTCATTCAAACATACAATATTCTGAAGGGGATTGACAGGGTAGATGCTGAGAGGTTGTTTCCCCTGGCTGGAGTGTCTAGAACTAGGGGGCATAGTCTCAGGATAAGGGGTCGGCCATTTAAGAGCGCGATGAGGAGGAATTTCTTCACTGAGGGTTGTGAATCTTTGGAATTCTCTGCCCCAGAGGGCTGTGAATGCTGAGTCTTTGAGTATATTCAAGGCGGAGATAGATTTTTGGAATCAAGGGATATGGAGATCGGGTGGGAAAGTGGAGTTGAGGTCGATGATCAGCCATGATCTTATTGAATGGCGGAGCAGGCTCGAGGGGCCGTATGGCCTACTCCTGCTCTTATTTCTTATGTTCTTAGAACAGTGCACCATAATATGACTCACACATTAAGATCATAAAAGTGCATCAAACTAGGTAAAATGATTCCATGCCTGAAAATAGCAATAAGATACCAACATAAACACACAGAAATCAACCTAAACAGGAACAGTAGTCAAATGAATCTATCTGGGCTAAAACCAAAATCAAGGAATAGATTCATTTACCTCCACAAATACCTGTAAACTATTAGGGGCTGTAGTGATTATGTGCCACCAAATCAGGAATAACTCCAACTGGAGGCAAATATATTTGGGTTATTCAAAATAAGATTCGGTGTGATAGTTAATACACTGCAGGATGAGCTTCAGTGAACCAAATGGCCTTTCCCTATCCCTGACTTTTTTTGCATTGACAAATTATCAGTGTATGTTACCACTCTTATTTAAATTGAACATGTAAGGTAGCCATTGAGGTATGTAAAACCATTTGAAAGTTATTTGTGACTTGACCTCATTAGTTGAGTGTGTTTTGCTTGAAATAAAATGGTAATTTAATTTTGTAATTGAGTATCTTTCCTAATGCCATTTCCTATGCTGACTAGCACTGGAAAGATCCCTTTGAACAATGGAACAAACAACTTTGGAATTTGACCTAAGGCTATAATTCAAACAAAGCTGATTAGGCGGCTAGGATATGGTACAGGCAGCTTTCAGAAAAAAATAGTCCCATGTTTGCTGTGACATTACTAAATTATAATTTAATATTGATGGAATGCAAGCTAAAGAGACAATTCTGTTAAAGCTTTGGTTACAATGCGACACATTTAACAGCTTTGAGTGTCTGAACAGCAATACGTAATAAATAGCAGAAAATGCTGGAAATACTGAGTAGGTCAGGCAGCATCTGTGGAGAGAGAAACAGAGTTAATGTTTCAGGTCGATGACCCTTCATCAGAACTGGAAAAAGTTGGAGAAGTAACAGGTTTTTAATCAAGTGCAGGGGCAGGGAGAGGGGGGAGGGGAGGAAAGAACAAAAAGGAAGGTCTGATAGGATGGAAGGCAGGAGAGATTAAGAGGCAAAAAAGGGATGATGGTACAAGGCAAAAGGAGATGGTAATGGGACAAGTTACAAAACAAAAGATGACTCTAGATGAAGTGTAAATGGCAATGGCAGGATGATCAACAGCTGTCATGTGAGAGAGGAAAAAAAAATTGGGGCAGAGGTTTGGTCTGAAATTGTTGAACTCGATGTTGAGTCCAGAAGGCTGTAAAGTGCCTAATTGAAAGATGAGGTGCTGTTCCTCGAGCTTACGTTGTGCTTCGTTGGAACTTCGTTGGAACAGTGTAAGAGGCCGAGGACAGAGAGTTCAGAGTGGGAGTGGAGCGGAGAATTAAAGTGACCGGAAGCTCGGGGTCACCCTTACGGACTGAACGGAGCTGTTCCACAAAGTGGTCACCCAATCTGCATTTGGTCTCCCCAGTGTAGAGGAGACCGCAGCGAATACAGTATATTAAATTGCAATAAGTACAAGTAAATCGCTGTTTCACCTGGAAGGAGTGTTTGGGGCCCTTGACAGTAGAAAGGGAGGAGGTAAAAGGGCAGGTGTTGCATCTCCTGCGCTTGCACGGGAAGATGCTGTGGGAAGGGGTGTTGGTGGGGGTGATAGACGAGTGGACCAGGGTGTCGTGGAGGGAGCGGTCCCTTTGGAATGCTGAAAGGGGAGGTGAAGGGTGGTGAGATCACGCTGGAGGTGGCAGAAATGGTGGAGGATGATCCGTTAAATGTGGAGGCTGGTGGAGTGAAAGGTGAGGTCAAGGGGAACCCTATCGTGATTCTGGGAGGGAGGGGAAGGGGTGAGAGCAGAAGTGCAGGAAATAGAACGGACACGGTCAGTAGAGGGGAATCCTCAGTTGAGGAAAAAGGAAGACATATCGAAAGCACTAGTATGGAAGGTGGCATCGTCGGAGCAGATGCGGCGGAGACAGAGAAACTGGGAGAATGGAAGAGAGTCCATCCCTTCTTCCAATCTCACCCCCTGACATGTTTTCACTATCCCCTCTGACCCTGAACGATCAGTCCTCAGCAAAGGCCTGAGCTTCATCCCCTTACGCCCCCACCTCAATGAATTTCGAGCTCGGGACGACACTGAGCTCTTTTTTCCGTCGCCTTCATCTCTGTGCCCACTTCTTTGGCTAGGAGTCTTCCCCCTGCACAGCTGACTCTTTCTCCCATTTTCCGAATTCTCGTTCTACCTGGCCCCCTCCCTCTGGCCTCTTACCCTCTCTAGAACCTTTCATTGTGAACTGCCAGCGTGACATCGGCCGTCTCAATTTCTCTGTTCCCCTCACCCACTCCAACCAACCTCCCTCTGAACTTGCAGCACTCCATTCCTCAGATTCAGCCCCGACATCGTCATTACACCTGCTGATAAGGGGGGCGTTGTTTGGCGAACCGACCTCTACCTTGCAGAGGTAGATGCTGCCTGACCTGCTGAACATTTCCAGCATTTTCTGTTTTTATTTCTGATTTCCAGCAATCTGCAGTATTTTGATTTTGTTGTAGCAATACATAATACGTGGAATATGCTAACTGGAAGAATAATTTGGTTGGTTTCAAATTAATATTCATACAGTAATCTTAACAGGAAAAAACGAGCAGTTTTTTGTTATAAATTAATTCCTTTCAATGGAAATTCAGGTAAAGGGAGACTGTAACTATCAGAACTAGTTTTGATATTTGAAAAATGAGAATTATTCAATGTTAATATTTGTACAGCCTACTTGTAACAGGTAAAACTTTTAAAGAGCTAACTGCATTAATAATCTGGGACTTTGTTTGTTTTGAATTAGGGAGACATTTTGCAAATGTTTCTTTTACCTGCGGTTGGTTGACTTGAGTTGGGTGGAGTCCACAGCAAATTGTATATTCTAATCGAGAGGAAGGGATTTGGTGGACAAATAAGCTTTTTCTCATCCATACTTTTAATGATCTTGGAATGTGGCAGCGCTAGTTAAGCAGTACTGCTTCAGTTTATTTAAAAAAAAAAAAAAAAATTGAAATAATGAAGATGGCAATCAGAGCGTGAATGACTAATCTTAAATGGGTAGTAATTAACCACAAGAGTATTCAGACGTTTTTGCAGCTGAAGTATGAGCGGTTTCCCTCTAGTCACAGAACCATTGTCTTATTTTAATCAATTTAATTTGATGTTTTGATGTCAAAATTCTCATTAAATTCTCGCTTAATTGTTTCTATTCCCTGCACCTTTAGCTCTAGTGCTGTGTGTACATCGTTGCTATCTCTTGACCAAGACCAATTAAAGTACAAGTACAGCAAGGCTGTATAGTGATCTGTGTGAAATACTGGAAATTAGGATCTGTAACTGTCACAGTTTGGGATTATGTGGCCATTTTTTCCCACAAATAGGACTCCGACGTGAATTGGTTTAAAATGCATTTTGGGCAGAAGCTAGCCTGAAAGGGAACAGTTTCTGCAGACAGCCTCTTGCTGGCTTGGTAGACGAGGTGACTTCATAACGGGATGGACAATTGTTTTTGCACAGATCCTAAGCAATGGTCCACTCATTAACCATGTCTGCTCATTCAGTGGAACACCCTAGTGCTGACAAATGTCTTTGATCTCTGCTAGGTTTCAAGGGGAGGCTTTTTAAGGATCGACTTTAACACCAGTTGTCAGTTAAGGCTGAAAAAGGAGTAAAGTAGCAGAAAAGTTGTGAAAGGAGTCAAGGCAGCAAGAAAGGCTGCGAGTGAGAAATGACCTCTGCATTGGTGGTAGGACAGATAGCAGAGCGAATCCCATCTAAGTTCATTGCTTTGCCGCTGACCGCAAATTATGGGCCAAAGATGCTCGCCGGTGGCCCCGAAGAAAGCTGTCCAGAGAGATCTCGGGCGAGAGGTTTGCCTTTTTCGACGTTCAAGTGATTTCAGCGCTCTATAGTGGGAATCCCAAGTGTGATGCTGTGACATCACCAAGCTGTCTAAGCAGCCAATCACATTGCAGAATTTTCACAGACTGGAAACCAGGAAGTGAGAAGCTGCTTTTATCCGGACTTTTTAACAATGTTACAGAGAGCGAAATAAAGATTGACACTTTCACATGGGGATAAGGTAGAAGCTGAAATGTCATGAACAAACTTTAAAAAAAAATAGATTTTTAAAAAATTGTAATTTTTTTCATAATGGAGAAATTTGACATTCCACAAATATAAAAATTAGTCTTTCAGGGCCGTAACATTTGTTCAGCAGTCAATACGCTGTTAACACCCCAGTTACACCTATTTCAACAAAGCTTAACATTTAAGGGGGTGTTTAACAGCAACATTACCGCGGAAAAGCCCAAGTTTTTGTCCGTTCCACTGATTGCCGGCTATGGGGGGGTTCACAGTGCAGCCTGTGGCAGAGCAGTGAATGAGTGACTGCAACTTCAGGATTTCCGTGTTTAGATGTGCGTGTGCTAAATCCTAAAGTTGCGGTCAGGTTCAGCGGGATAAGGGCAGGGAACGCTGACGGTTTGCAGTCATTACCCACCGCAAATTCCAGGCCTTTATGTAAGAACCGCCCCAAAGTCTGGGCTGGATTTGAACCTAGTTCTAGAGGCAAAAAGAAATTGTGTTAACCTATTGAGCAACTTAGTCTGAATGTAATGTTTTTAAAATGGCACTTGTTTGATATTTCTTTGGGTAAATGATTTGATTGTGTTTTTGCTGAGTATTTTTGGCCCAGAGAGGACACTCATTGATCCATCTTCTAGAGAAAAGTGCAAATACAGGCACAACCATCTTTTGCTTGGGGGCAAGGTGTATTTTCATGCCCTCTTGTACTTATTTTCTCTCAGTTATGCTGTTGTTGTACTTGAACTGAACACTTGAAGCAATTCTAATTATAGCTAAATTTTGGGAATACAATTTCACCAGTTAATTTCACTAAAGTCAATGGGGGGGAAATTTGGTACCTTTAGCGCCTCCCGTTTGTGCCAGCAGATGGTGCTAACGGGGCGCTAGAGCATTACTGCCCGGGCGAGGCGAATCCAGCGCCGCATGCCAAATCTCTCTTCTCTCTTTCGCACCCCCGCCCCGCACAGCACCGCCACTGGTAACAGTTATCGCTGGGCGTCTTGATGCCAGGTGGATCATGACGTCAGTGAGTGTGCAACGCCCGATCTGTGAAATTGATTGTCGCCACCTACCTTAGCACCTGGAGTAAACAGCGACAGGGAGAGCTGGCGTGAAGCACTAAGAACACAAATAACCTCCCCGAGATGCCGGGGAACATAGGGTCTGATGAAAGGGTGGAACTGAAAGAAATCAGTATTTGTAGGGAAATGGTGTTAGGAAAATTGATGGGACTGAAGGTTGATAAATCCCCAGGGCCTGATAATCTACATCCCAGGGTACTTAAGGAAGTGGCCCTAGAAATAGCAGATGCATTGCTGGTCATCTTCCAGAACTCGATAGACTCTGGAACAGTACCCATGGATTGGAGGGTAGCTAATGTTACCCCACTATTCAAAAAAGGTGGTAGAGAAAAAACGGGGAATTATAGACCGGTAAGCCTGACATCGGTAGTGGGGAAAATGCTAGAGTCCATTATAAAAGATGTAATAGCAGAGCACTTGGAAAGCAGTGACAGGATCGGACAAAGTCAACATGGATTTACAAAAGGTAAATCATGCTTGACTAATCTACTGGAATTTTTTGAGGATGTAACTGGTAAAATAGATAAGGGAGAACTAGTGGATGTGGTGTATTTGGACTTTCAGAAGGCTTTTGATAAGGTCCCACATAA
This sequence comes from Somniosus microcephalus, assembly GCF_052327205.1. Classification (NCBI taxonomy): domain Eukaryota; kingdom Metazoa; phylum Chordata; class Chondrichthyes; order Squaliformes; family Somniosidae; genus Somniosus; species Somniosus microcephalus. The sequence continues at coordinate 72,327,308 of NC_140997.1, forward strand.
GAGATTAGCGTGTAAAGTTAAGGCACATGGGATTGGGGGCAAGGTATTGACTTGGATAGAGAACTGGTTGGCGGACAGAAAGCAAAGAGTTGGAATAAACGGGTCGTTTTCCGAGTGGCAGGCAGTGACTAGTGGGGTACCGCAAGGATCGGTCCTAGGACCCCAGCTGTTCACAATATATATATTAATGATCTGGACGAGGGAATTGGATGTAATATCTCCAAATTTGCAGATGACACAAAGCTGGGTGGGAGGGTAAGCTGTGAGGAGGATGTCGTGAAACTCCAGTACGATTTGGACAGGTTGGGTGATTGGGCAGAAACATGGCAAATGCACTATAATGTGGATAAATGCGAGGTTATCCACTTTGGTGGCAAAAACAGGAAGGCAGATTATTATTTGAATGGCAATAGATTGGGAGAAGGGGAAGTGCAAAGAGACCTGGGTGTTCTTGTGCACCAGTCGCTGAAGGTAAGCATGCAGGTGCAGCAGGCGGTTAAGACGGCAAATGGTATGTTGCCCTTCGTAGCAAGAGGGTTCGAATACAGGAACAAGGATGTCTTGCTACAGTTGTACAGGGCCTTGGTGAGACCGCACCTTGAGTATTGTGTGCAGTTTTGGTCACCTTACCGGAGGAAAGACGTTCTTGCCATGGAAGGAGTGCAGCGAAGATTCACCAGGCTGATACCTGGGATGGCAGGAATGACATATGAGGAGAGATTTTGTCGATTGGGCTTATACTCACTGGAGTTTAGAAGATTGAGGGGGATCTCATCGAAACCTATAAAATTCTGTCAGGCCTGGACAGACTAGATGCAGGAAGGATGTTTATGATGGCCGGGGAGTCCAAAACCAGGGGTCAGTCTAAGGATAAGGGGTAAGCCATTTAGGACTGAAATGAGGAGGAATTTCTTCACCCAGAGAGTGGTGAACCTGTGGAATTCTCTGCCACAGAGGGCAGTGGAGGCCAGTTCATTAAATATATTCAAGAAAGAGTTGGATATATTTCTTAAGGCTAAAGGGATCAAGGGATATGGAGAGAAGGCAGGGACCGGGTACTGAATTTGGATGATCGAGCCTACTGCGCCATTCGATGAGATCATGGCTGAAGGGCCGAATGGCCTACTCCTGCTCCTATCTTCTATGTTTCTATGTAAGTAGAGTCCAGGGGCGTTATTTAAAGGGATCATCAGTAATGACTCGCAGCTATCAGATTAGTGAAGTTTCAATGGTTTCTTGTCAGTTTCACATAGTCCAACAGTTTCATTCAGTACTTTCAAGGTTATTTTGTATCACGAGTGTTGTGGCAACTAAAAAGTAGCTACATTAAAAAAAAATCAAATTGCTACCCTTGGTTACATTAATGGGGGCAGTCGACCTCGCCCGCCAGGATCTACGGCAGAGGGAGCGTAGGCAGTGAGAAAGACTGGAACGTGTGCGCAGAGAGATGAGGAGAGACATCAGGGCTCTCGGCAGGAGGCCTTACCCACCGATGGTATTCTGAAAGCACTTCTCCTACCTTCAATGAAGCGAGGAGCAGTGTATTAGACGGTTCTGCATCACCAAGGAGGTGGTCACAGAACTCTGCCACTTCCTCCAAACAGACTTCCAGCCTCGCAGCTCTCCCAATTTTGGCACAAGTCCCCAGATGTTGGTGAGGATGACTTTGCAGGGTCGTCCTCGCCAATCTACCTGTCGCAGATGCATCGGTCCATGACTATGTATTGGTAGCAGTGACCACCGCACAGTCATTGTGGAGACGAAGTCACGCTTCACACTGAGGACCCCCTCCATCGTGTTGTGTGGCACTACCACCATCCTAAATGAGAGAGATTCAGAACAGATCTAGTCGCTCAAAACTGGGCATCCATGAGGCGCTGTGGACCATCTGCAGCAGCAGAATTCTACTCCACCACAATCTGTAACCTCATGGCCCGGCATATCCCTCACTCTACCATTACCACCAAGCCAGGGGACCAACAATAAGGTTCAGTAAGGTGGGCTGGGTGTGCCGTTGCCATTTCCGTAGCCGGTGCCAAGGTTGATGCCGGGTTTAATATGTTTTGTAGCGGTTAGTTACAACTGAGTGACTTGCTAGGCCATTTCAGAGGGCAGTTAAGCATCAACCACATTGCTGTGGGTCTGGAGTCACATATAGGCCAGACCAGACCAGGCAAGGATGGCAGATTTCCTTCCCTAAAGGTCATTAGTGAACCAGATGGGTTTTTATGACAATCCGATAGTTTTGTAGGAATGTCTAGTTCCTATCAAAAGAGGTCCACTCAGGCGATCAAATAAACGAGGTTTAATGAAAACTAACAGAGTTTAACGGGTAATTACAGGAGAACATCGAATATAGGTCTAGTCAGTTCGGAGGCTCCACGAGGACTGCTAGGGTGGTCCCGTGGTTGATGTCATCACATTTTCCCGCCGGTGGGGGAATCACGTGATGAACGGCGTGATGTCATCGCGTTTACCAGCGCTATTAAAGTGATCGCGCTCTGTACATGTAAACAGTGAAAACAAAGATACAGACTCAGGCTGTAGCTAACATTATTAAAGGGAATTATATACAATTGATCGGCGTCCCTTAGTGGTTCCGCCACATGCGCCCCCCCCAGAATTGTCTTTAACAGCAAAAGTAAAACGGCAAGGAGGCCTGACAAGCCTCAGATCGACTTCTGTAGCCTTGAAGTGGAAGCTGATGGATGGCGGGCGGTTGCGTTTGATCTGGCACGGCGACTGTGGGCGGTCAGCCACGTTTCAGCGGTTGTGCGACCTCGACTGGGCGGTCAAGGTCCAAGTGCGCCGGCTTCAACTGGTCAACCGAAATGTGGTCCGGTTTACCTCCGATATCGGCCGAAAAAGTTTTGTCTCCAGGCTCTAGCATGCGGAAAGGACCAGTGTAAGGGGGTTTTAGCGGATCCCGATGAGCGTCATGGCGGATAAACACATAGTCGGCGTTCTTCAGCTCAGCTGGGACGTGGGAGCTCTGCAAGCCGTGACGCGACGTAGGCACTGGAGCGAAACTTCTGGCTGCCTCCTGGTGGCTGATGAGCTGCTGGGATGCGGACCATGGCTCTGTTGGAGTTGGAAGGAAATCCCCTGGTACACGTAGCGGCTGGCCATATACGAGCTCCGCCGAGGACGATTGACGATCTTCTTTAGGTGCCGTACGAAGACCCAAAAGGACCCATGGAAGCCTGTCCACCCAGCCCGCGCCTTGAAGGCTGGCTCGCAGTGCGGCTTTGAGCGACCTGTGGAATCGTTCGCACAGGCCGTTCGCCTGTGGATGGTAGGCAGTGGTGCGATGTAGCTTGACGCCGAGCCCCTGAGCCACAGCGTTCCAGAGCTCAGAAGAAAACTGCGGCCCACGATCAGACGAGATGTCCGCCGGTACCCCGAAATGGGCGACCCACGCGGAGATGAATGCCTTGGCGACGTCTGCGGAAGTGGTGGATGACAAAGGAACCGCCTCAGGCCATCTAGTGGTGTGGTCCACCATTGTAAGATGATGAGTAAACCCGTGCGAAGGCGGAAGTGGCCCCACCAGGTCCACATGCACATGATCAAACCTACGTTCCGGAACAGCGAAAGTGGCCAATGGAGCCTTGACGTGACGCTGCACCGTGGCCTTTTGGCAGACCACGCAGGTGTTGGCCCAGTCGCGGACATCCATGTGCATGCCCCGCCACATGAATTTGGACGACATCAGCCGTTGCGAGGCCTTCATACCAGGGTGCGACAACCCGTGTATGGCGTCAAAAACTTTTCGGCGACCGGCACGATAGGGCGAGGATCTCCTACGGAGACGTTGCAGAGTAGCGTAGTGCCCGCGGCATGGAATTTGATGGCGGCCGCTTGGAGGCTAGAGGGGTTGGTTCTGTAAGATTGGACTTCCAGATCCGAGTCTTCATCCGCAGTCATGAGGGCATAGTCGATGCCGAGCTGGACTGCATGAACGGTCACGCGGGAGAGGCAACCTGCCACCAGGTTGTCTTCACCGGACACATGCTGAATGTCAGTGGTGAATTCTGAGATAAACGTCCAGTGACGTTGCTACCGAGCTGACCACGGTTCGGCGGTCTTGGCCATAGCGAACATTAGTGGCTTATGGTCCACAAAAGCCGTGAACGGACGGCCCTCTAGCAAGAACCAGAAATGGCGGATGGCCAGAAAAAGGGCCAACAACTCCCGGTCGAACGTGCTGTACTTCCGTTTGTTTCGCCGTAGTTGACGGCTGAAAAACGCCAGCGGTTGCCACGTCCCCTTCACCCATTGTTCCTGCACTGCGCCGATGGCGTAGTCTGACGCGTCGGTGGTAAGGGCGATGGTGGCACCTGGCAGCGGGTGCGCCAGCATGGTTGCGTTGGCTAAGGCGCCTTTTGTGTCGACGAACGCCCGGTCCATGTCGACCGTCCAGTTAATTGGATCCTTGCCGGACTTGCCCTTGAGGGCCTCGTACAGGGGCTGCATGAGCAGAGCTGCATTAGGGACGAACTGGTGATAAAAATTTACCATCCCGAGGAACTCCTGCAGGGCCTTGACAGTCTGCGGGCGCGGGAAAGAAGTAACTGCCTCCACCTTAGTTTGCAGGGGAATTGTGCCGTCCGATGTGATGCGATGGCCTAAGAAATCAATCTGCTGCAGGCCGAACTGGCACTTGGCCGGGTTGATGATCAAGCCGTGTTGACTGAGGTGTCGAAAGAGGGTGCGTAAATGGCAGATGTGCTCCTCTTTATTAGGGCTGGCGATGAGGATGTCGTCGAGATAGACGAATAGAAACTTGAGGTCCCGAAGCACCGAGTCCAAGCACTGGAAAGCCTGTGCAGCGTTCTTCAATCCAAACAGCATCTGTAGAAATTCAAACAGGCCGAATGGGGTGATGACTGCAGTTTTCGGGACGTCTTGCGGGTGCACGGGGACCTGGTGGTAGCCACGGACAAGGTCGACTATTGAAAAAAATGGTATTTCCCGCCAAATGGGCAAAGAAATCCTGAATATGAGGGATCGGGTACCGATCAGGAGTAGTGGTATCGTTCAGGCATCGGCAGTCGCCGCAAGGCCGCCATCCGCCGCCAGGTTTCGGAACAATGTGGAGAGGCGAAGACCAGGGACTATTCGACCGGCAAATAATCCCTAGCCGCTCCATCGTGTCGAACTCCGCTTTCGCAGCCGCGAGCTTGCCAGGTTCGAGGCGCCGGGCCCGTGCGTGGACCGGGGAGCCAGTAATGGTGATGTGATGTTCGACACCATGTTTCGTGGCCGTGGAAGAGAAAGTGGGTCTGGTGAGGTCTGGGAAATCTCCGAGGAGGCGAGTGAAGTCATCCGGAGGTGGGAACGCACAGGAGACAGTGCGCGACACGGTGCTACCGCGGTGGTATGGGATGGAGTGAAAAGTGACCGTATTGATCAACCGGCGGTGCCTTACATCCACCAGGAGGCCGTTGGCGCACAAAAAACCTGCCCCGAGGATGGCTTGAGAGACTTTGGCTGTGATGAAATCCCAGTAAAACCGCTGGCCGCCGAAGCACACCTGAACCCGCCGTCTTCCGAAGGTCCGAATGGCCCCGCCATTAGCCGCCTCCAGGGAGAGGCCGTGCCCCCCGGCTTGTATATCCAGATGTGACGCGGGTAGGATGCTACACTGCGCCCCAGTGTTGCAGAGGAAATGTCGACCAGATAGGGAGTTTGTGATGAAGAGGAGTTTGCCCGAATTACCGCTTGCCATCACAGCCGCGGGGCGCTCATTATAACCGGTCCTCTTTCGACAGGGTAGCTTTTTTTTTTGAGCGAAAAGCTGCAGGGAGGGCGGCAGCATCTTGCTTTCGTGCCAAAACGGGCGTGGTATGAGCACAACCCCGCAGGTCGAAGGGCTGGAGCAGCGTCTGTGGGGGATGGGCGCCTCGTGGCAGCGCAGTACTGCTGTGTCACCGCGAAAATCTTGTCCGCTTCGGCAGCCAGCTCCGCGCAGTCTGTGACTTCCGACCTGGCTAGGGCAGCCTGAATTTGCTCCGGTAGCTGGCTGAGGAATAGCTCCCTGAAGAGGAAGCATTCCGGTTCGGAGCCCAGGAGCGTGAGCATTTGGCTCATGAGCTCGGATGGCTTGGAGTCCCCGAGGCCGGGCATAGCGAGCAGCCGGCGGGCGCGCTCCGACTTTGTGAGCCCGAAGACCTGTAACAACCGCGCCTTTATCGTTTCATACTTGCGATCTTCTGGTGGATTACCAAGCAGGCTGATGATCCGCGAGGCTGTGGCGCTGTCGAGGGCAGAGACCACGTAATAGTAACGGGTCTGATCCGCAAAGATGTTCCTGATTGCGAACTGGGCTTCAGCCTGGATGAACCACGTGGCTGGCTGTTGCTCCCAGAACTGTGGTAGCTTCAAAGCAACGGCGTTCGTTTCCATGTTCAGTAACTCTGCGAAAACCATTCGCAAAAGTCGGGGTCACCAATGTAGGAATGTCTAGTTCCTATCCAAAAGACTGAGGTCCACTCAGGCGATCAAATAAACGAGGTTTAATGAAAACTAACAGAGTTTAACGGGTAATTACAGGAGAACATCGAATATAGGTCTAGTCAGTTCGGAGGCTCCACGAGGACTGCTGGGGTGGTCCCGTGGCTGACGTCATCACGTTTTTCCCGCCGGTGGGGGATCACATGATGAACGGCGTGACGTCATCGCGTTTACCCGCGCTATTAAAGTGATCGCGCTCTGTACATGTAAACAGTGAAAACAAAGATACAGACTCAGGCTGTAGCTAACATATTATTAAAGGGAATTATATACAATTGATCGGTGTCCCTTAGTGGCTCCACCACAGTTTCATGGTTACAATTACTGATGCTAGCTATTTATTCCAGATTTATTTAATTAACTGAATTTAAATACCCCAGCTGCCGTGGTGGGATTTGAACTCATGTCTCCGGATCATTAGTCCAGGCCTCTGGATTACTAGCCCAGTGACATTACCACTACGTTACCGTTCCTTTATGTGGTGCTTTGGGCAGTGTGTGAAGACTGTGGTTCAGATGGTGGTATGCAGTATTTGTTGAAGTATTCACGCACCCTGACCACCCGACTGAGGTCGCTAAATTTCTTCCTGCACTGTGTGTGGGTCCTGGGGACCACAGTGCTGCCTGAGACGGGTTGCGCTACCTCCCTCCACACCGGTGCAGAAAACTTGCGGCGAGGGCCTTCTGCCACTTGCCGGGTAGAGCACTGCCCTCCGTCTCTCCACAGCGAATACCAATGCTTGACCGCAGAATCTGCGGGCTCTCTCCCTGGGGTGTGGAGCTGCCATGATTACAGTTGCTTCAGTCCTCCGTCTCCTTCTCCTTGTCCTGCTGCTGCTTGCTGAGGCAGCTGCACAGCCAGCAATGCCGAGAATGAGGTTCTACAGCATCAATGAACCTCCCCTTAAAAAGCCTGTGGCAATCATGATTTGCGATTAGACTGCACGTAATATCGGTCGACCCTTTGAGTGTAACGCCAATGAGCTTAGGCTTTAAGACTTGAAATGGGACTCCAATCATTTTTTTGAGCAGTGAGCATGAATTTTGCATGCAGTCTAAAGCATTAGTGCCTGGCGCTAATTCTCCAACTTTTCAAATGAAACCACCCATTCCTATAATGAATTTCTAGCCCAGTGAATACAAAGTAGGAAATCATGATTTATATATGTGCTACAATTATCAACAGGAGGATGTGCTACTAAACAGCCTCAGTTAAACTCTGATTGGATCTGGGATTGTGAATATTTTCAGTATGAATAAACTGATGTAGATGGCCTGCTTAATCAAACCATCTACAAGTTACTGTTTATGGCTAAAAATAGTTTTGGCTCTCCGAGTAGATTTGAGGATTCTAAATGTATGATTTTTGGGACACCATCCATATTTATTTCTTTGTCAGCTTAGTTCAGTGGTAGTACAGTACTCTTGTTTTGGTGCCAGAAGTTTGTGGGTTCAAGTCCCACTCCAGAAGTTGAGCATTTACTCCAGGCTGGCACTTCAATGCTGTACTAAGGGAGTGCTGCATTGTTGAACTGCCGTCTTTCAGATGAGTTGTTGATGGGGCCTTGATTTAGGTGGCTATAACAGATTCCATGCTTTTTGAAAAATGGCAACAATGGCCATAGTTCAAAAATAAGTCATTGGTTGGAAGCACTTTGGGATGCGCTGAGGACCTGAAATCCACTGCATAAATACAAGATTTTTTTGGCTTTATTTTCTACTGATCAGACTACAGTACTAATCTGCAATCCCTTATCATTTAAAAATAGTTTATTCATAACTAGGAGGGCATTCGCTCCACTTAAAAAAAAAAAACAAAAAAAAAAACAACTATTTGTGGTCTAATTGAATAAGAAAGTAGTTTGAAATGGGTGTGTCATGCCTTACTTCCTCCAATAACTAGATAGACGACAAAAATCATGAGCAATGTATTGACAACATCCATATGTCTGCATGCACTTGTCCACAAAACCTTATTTCCTGCTTTTACATTGGTCACATTTTTGTCAACTTTTTCTATTATAAATTTCTGTGTTCACATTTTTAATGAAAACTGTCTATGTAAACTTTTTGAGTAACGCGGTGGCACGGTATACTGCCTTGGCGGTAGGACATTAATTTGCACTCATGGTGTCCCACCCAGTAAGTTTTTTAAGAACATAAGAAATAGGAGCAGGAGTAGGCCATTCGGCTCTTCGAGCCTGCTCCGCCATTCAATGACATCATGGCTGATCTTCTGCCTCAATTCCATTCACCGGCCTTATCACCATATCCCTTGATGCCTTTACTAGTCAGAAATCTATCGACTTCTGTTTTGAATATACCCAATGACTGAGCCTCCACAGCCCTCTGGAGTAGAGAATTCCAAAGATTCACCAGCCTCTGTGTGAAGAAATTTCTTCTCATCTCAGTCCTGAATGGCCTACCCTTTATCCTGAGGCTGTGGCCCCTGGTTCTAGACTCCTCAGCCAAGGGAAACATTCTCCTAGCATCCACCCTATCAAGCCCTGTAATAATTTTGTATGCTTCAATGAGATCCCCTCTCATTCTTGTGAATTCAAGAGAATACAGGCCTAGTTTACTCAATCTCTTCTCATACGACAGTCCTGCCATCCTAGGAATCAATCTCGTGAACCTTCGTTGCACTCCCGTTATGGTAAGTATATCCTTCCTTAGGTAAGGAGACCAAAATTGTACACAGTATTCCAGGTGTGGTCTCACCAAGGCCCGATATAATTGGAGTAAGACTTCTTTACTCCTGTACTCAAATCTTCTTGTAACGAAGGCCAGCACACCATTTGCCTTCCTAATGGCTTGCTACACCTGCACATTCACTTTCAGTGACTCCTGTACAAGGACACCCAGGTCCCTTTGAGCATCTGTATTCCCCAATCTTTCACCATTTAGGAAATACTGTGCCTTTCTGTTTTTTCTACAGAAGTGGATAACTTCACATTTATCCACATTATAATCCATCTGCCATGTTCTCGCCCACTCACTGAGCCTGTCGAGATCCCCCTGAAGCCTCTTCACATCCCCGTCACAACTGACACTGCCACCTAGCTTTGTATCATCAGCAAATTTGGAAATGTTACATTTAGTCCCCTCATTCAAATCATTGATATAGATTGTGAATAGCTGGGGCCCAAGCACCGATCCTTGCGGTACCCCACTAGTCACAGCCTGCCTTCCTGAAAAAGACCTGTTTGCCCCTACTCTTTGTTTTCTGTCTGTTAACCAATTCTCAATCCATGCTAGTATATTACCCCCAATTCCATGCGCCCTAATTTTGTTCACCAACGTCTGTGTGGGACCTTATCGAAGGCCTTCTGAAAATCCAGATACACCACATCTACCGGTTCCCCTTTGTCTACTCCACTAGTTACACCCTCAAAGAACTCCAATAGGTTTGTCAAACAGGACGTCCCTTTCATAAATCCACGTTGACTCTGCCCAATCTTACTATAAGTTTCTAAGTGCCCAATTATTGCATCCTTTATAATAGATTCCAGCATTTTCCCAACTACTGATGTGAGGCTAACAGGTCTGTAGTTCCCCATTTTCTCTCTTCCCTCCTTTCTTAAATAGCGGGGTTACATTTGCTATCCTCCAATCTGCAGGAACTGTTCCAAAATTCTAGAGATTCTGGAAGATGACAACCAATGCATCCGCTATCCCAATGGCCACCTCTTTCAAAAGCCTAGGATGTAGGTCATCCGGTCCTTGAGATTTATCGACTTTTAGCCCCATTAATTTTGCTAGTACTGTTTTTTTTACTAATAATTTCTTTAAGTTCCTCATTCTCGCCACACCCTTGGTTTTCTCGTATTTCTGGGAGGTTTTTTGTGTCTTCCTCCGTGAAGACAGAAACAAAGTAATTATTTAATTTCTCTGCCATTTCCTCATTCCCCATTATAAATTCTCCCATCTGTGACTAAAGGACCTACATTTATCTTCGCCAGTCTTTTCCTTTTCACATACCTATAGAAGCTTTTACAATCAGTTTTTATATTTTTCGCTAGTTTGTGTTCATATTCCATTTTCCCTTTATCAATTTCCTGGTCCCCCTTTGCTGATTTCTAAAAAGATCCCAATCTTCAGGCTGACAGCTTTTTCTGGCAACTTTATAAGCTTCCTCCTTTGACTTAATACTAGCTTTAATTTCTTTTGTTAGCCATGGTTGGATCACTTTTCCTTTTGGGTTTTTATGCCCTAGAGGAATATATGTTTGTTGCAAATTATGCATTATTTCCTTGAATGTTAGCCATTGTATGTCCACCTTCATACCTTTTAGTGCAGTCTCCCAATCTACAATGGCCAACTTGCCCCTCATACCCTTGTAGTTTCCTCTGTTTAGATTGAAGACCTTGGTTTCAGATTGGACTACATCACTCTCAAACTTAATATATTTTGATCTTAAATTTTATTGCTACAAGAAGACACTGACAAATACAGAGGGAGGGAAGTAAAATCAAAGAGTTATTCATCCCAACCTATCTGTTGGCAGCTGACTATAGAGTCCTCTGCTATTAATAGGAGGGATTTGTTTTAGAAAAACTCTTGTATGTATATTTTGTATTAGTAGAACAGTACAGGTACTTGTCAATGTAGTGATGGCATTTCCATGCATTTCATTGCTAGGATGCATTACTAAAATAGAAATGGCTCCTGGCGGTTATCATTTCAGTCGTATGACCAATTTCATGCTGCAAATATCTGATCCCCGTGTCTGTTAGTAATGGGCTGTTTCTATTTTTATATCTAAGTATTCCTGTCACTTCAATAATTAGCAGTTTGTTTGAATCTTCAGCCGTGCAACTTCCAGCAATTACCCGTAAAATGTTATTTTTGAAAATTATGCTTTCAACAAGTCATAACATCCATGGTCCAATCCACTGAATTTTTCCATCAGTAGCTTCAAAAAAGTTGTATTTTGAATACATCTCTTCCTCGCACCATGTTTTCCAGCAGGGATCACTGACTATCTCTTCTCTTGGTTCAGGGGTAATGAGGGGAATTGCAATTTTCTATTGCTTCCATGGCTGAGATGAGCGAACTCAAATTCCTAAAGCACGAATTATGAGACTTTTTCTTGGGTTCAGTTTGGAAAATTGCCCTATATAAACCATACGCCATGGTTGATTAACAGGTTTTTTTTTTACTATGAGTTTACTAATAAGCAATGTGCTGTACACCTTGGCTGCATTGATTACTCGCCTTCAAGTAATGAGGGAAAGCCGTGGTGATTGATATCCCTTTACCTTGAACTAGGTGCTCGATGTGTACATGGATAAATACGGTTGGCAGTGTGAAAACTAACCAAATTTCCCAATCTCTCAAGATGGTCACCACACAAGAATATATTTAAAAAAAATCAAATCAGTCAGTGAAATGGATTTGACTTGCTAGATTTGTGATGATGTCAAAGAATGTCAACATGACTTTTTTCATATCTGTTCCAAAGGAAAGAGGGTAAAAATTCTTGTGTTCTGGATATGTAGCAAAACTGTAAAACATCTATAAAGAATACAGTTACACTTCACAGCACACTGAGGAAATCGCCCATCTTGGAGAACCTCCTATTGTTGGATGGTATAAAGCCCCTTGAATATGTGGGGAAAGACTAGATCTCGCCTTAGTAACTCGGATAATAATAAGGTATGTAGAGTCTTGAGAATGTAAAATGATTATTCTACACTCCACTCACTGGAATTGGAGTTCTAACTCTGCTGTTCCATTACACTGTCCTGGAATCTGACTGGATGGAATTTGATTCCCCAACATTGTCAGGCATTGAACCCCTGAACACACGAACACAAATATGAGTAGGCCATTTGGCCCTTCGAACCTGCTCCGCCATTCGGTAAGATCATGGCTGATCTTCAACCTCTAATTTCCTGATTTATACTCTGCCCTACATTACAACTACTGTTTGGGGGCCTATGAACAACTCCCACCAATGTTTTCTGCCCCTTGCTGTTTCTTAGTTCCACCTAAAGTGATTCTGTATCTTGTTTCTCCAAGCTAAGTTCCTTTCTCTCTACTGACTTTATCCCATTGTTTATTATCTGGGTTATCCCCCTCGTTTTCCATTTTTGTCTATTTCTTCTAAATGTCAAGTATCCTGGAAGATTTAGTTCCTAACCTTGGCCACTCTGCAACCACATCTCCATAATGGCTATTGGATCAAATCCATTTATTTCTATCTGCGCTATTAATTTGTTGCGAATGCTTTGCACATTCCGATATAGTGCCTTTAGCTTTAACTGTTTTCTATTTTTTCCTGATGTCACCTTAGTCACTAATGCCCTATTACCTTTGTCCCTTTCTGACCCACTCTGCTTATTTTTATCCAAATCACTACTCTGCTGTGCAGCCTTCATATTTCTCTTACTGGTTTTGAATTTACCATTTCCTGAATCCTCCCACCCACCCCCTTCATTAGTTTAAAGCCCTATTTACTGCCCTAGTTAGTCGATTCACCGGGACACTGGTCCCATCCTGGTTTAACTGGAGCCTGTCCCAATGGAACAGCTCCTTCTTTCCTCAGTAATGATGCCAGTGCCCAATGAATCAAAACCTTTGCCTCCCACACTACTCTTTCAGGCACGCATTTAACCTTCCAATCCGTTTGTCCCTATGCCAATTTGCACGTGGCTCGGGTCGTAATCCAGGGATTAGTACCTGTAAGGTTCTACATTTTAATTTGGACCCTAGCTCCTCAAACACTTTCAGCAGCACCTCATTCGTCGTTGGTTCCTACGTTAACCACAACAACTGGATCCTCCCCCCTCCAAATCCCAAGTTATTCTCCAGCCGCGAGGAGATATTCTTAATCCTGGCACTGGGCAGGCAACACAGACTTTGGTACTCCCGCTCGCGGCTGCAGCACACAGTATCGATCTCCCTGGCTATACTATCCCCTAGCACTACAATATTCCTTTACACTCCTTCCCGCAGTTGTAGCACACCCTCCTGCACTGCCATCCCAATCTAACCTTGTTTTATTTATTTAATTAATTAAAGTTTATGCATTTGATCAACCTAGCTCATAGTTTATAGTTTTTCAACTGATTACTTGATCTAGTTTAAGTTGTAGGTAGATTAAATTAAATATTTACCTGTAACATGAACCACTACAAGTCATGTAGGCAAAAAGCAGCACCTCCTTCCCCCTTTGCACTGAATCCCAATCTTGCCAAATTCCCAACTTGTGCACTCTGTTTATGACCATTCTATGTGTCCGCAGATACTGTTTACACCGTTGAGCCACACCCAGGTTACAAGTGCTCACTCAGCTTCTTGCTCACAGTAATTTGCCCCTATTCAGGCAAACACTTGCAGCTGACTGACCGTTAACAGCCACTGACGGGCAGTTTCTGTTAACTGTTGACGAACTTGCAGTTTCTTTTAAAGTTCCAAGTTAAATTCAAAATGTTAAAACTAAATTTCAGCTTGAGCCCTACTCACCCACTACTTAGCAGAGAGTCCCACTTTCACCAAATTTCCAACTTTTACACTCTATTTATGATGCACTCCTCTACTGCCCACTCTGTGCGACCACTCGATGCAGGCATTGAAAGACCTATTCCTTCTTTTATGTAAGTTTTGCAAGCCATCAAATTGAAGGACTCCCATCTTGTAGTTAATTGTCAAATAATGACAGCCAAGCAAGTGACATGGGTTTTCTCTGAGGGTGCCTTGCATCGATGCCAGTCTAGTATTTTTCTTCACTGAACTGAAAAGGTGAGCAATGAAAAAGATACACTAACGTTTATACCATTATTTGTTTCTAATTTTCTCAGTGAAACTATTATACGATCATACAGCACATTCGGCCCATCGTGCTTGTTTCACCTCTGAAAGAGCTTTTCGTTTATCCCACTCCCTGGCTATTTCTTGGCTGTGTTATCGAACCTCATATTATTCTGTCTGGCTAGCCGCAGTGGCAAGAACAACTGGCATTTATAATATAGGTAAGGTTGGGAGGCAATTCACAAAGCGTCATCGGACAAAAATTGGCACCAAGCAAAAGAACAAGATATTAGGAGGGCTGACAATAGGCTTGGTCAGCGAGTTGGAATTCAAGGAGGGCGGAGAGGTTTGGGCAGGAAATTCCAGAGCTTGGGATCTAGCCACCAGTGGTGGGGTAACGGGAATGGGGGGGATGCCTAAGGAGGAACGCAGAGTTCTCGGAGGGTTATGGGGCTGGAGGAGGTTAGACTTGGGGAGGGGTTGAGGCCATGAAGATACTTAAACACATGGATGAGAATTTTAAATAGGAGGTGTTGGTAGGACTTGGGAGCCAACATAGCTCAGTGAACACAGGGGTGATCGGAGAGCAGGATTTGGTGCGGGTTAAGATATGAGCAGCATTTTGGATGGGCTGAAGCGGGTGGAGGCTGGCCAGTCTGGCTAGCGGCATGCAGAAAAAACAGTTAAAACAAGCTTATTTCTAGATATAGCATTCCAGTGGCACATACGAGGGTAACTGAATGTTAACAGAATAATTTCATTCATTTGGAAAGCTGTCCATGAATTTGTCTTTAGAATCATTACTGCCTTGTAGTTTTCAGAATGTGTTGAACTGAAAGAAAATAATTGTAAAACTGTTAGGTGAGCATTGAATACTTAAGACATTTTACAAATATCTGCAAGGTTAGGAGAATTGTCATTGTAATAATTATGGCTCTTATTTATTGTTTTCCAACCACTGCTGGGTCTTCAGAGGGAAAGCATATTTTGAACAACCCCAAATCTTTTGCCTCTACAACCCTGCTCGGCAGAATAATCCAAACATTCATCACTGAATAAAAAGCTCCTCTTGATCTGTTTTAAATGTACTTTATGCTCTATTTTCCTGGCTTATTTTGAAGTAGTAATCAGCGTTAACTTATCTATGCCATTTAATATTTTATATACTTCAATGAGGTTCTCCCCCACCTCCCCCAATCTTGTCTCGTTTCCTCTGAGCTCATCCTAATTACACTCCAGCATTCCTTTCTACATCCTTTCACGCACACACATACACTTTTTTTGTAGTGTGGTAACTAAAGCTAAACGTAGTATTCTTTAACTGTGGTTGACCAGCGTATTATAAAGCTCTTCGCATTAGCTCTGTAGATTTATAGAGGTAAATTTTAAAAGTTAGTAGTGCTCCTGATGCTTGACAGCGGGCAGATCAGACAATCGGATACGGAGATCGCGATGTCCAATTCTTGGTCCTCCCAGTTTTCCGGCTGATAGTTTTAATAACTAAAATTGAGAGCTGTGCGTGCGTGCATGTGATTTCTATTTTTTAAATTGTTTACATTGTCTGTCTGGTTATTGAAGGTGACCTGTCTCCTATTCAAGTCCATTACTTGTGTCCTTATGTCCCACATTTTTTTCAATTTAAGTAGAATACATTTATCGGTCTTGTAGATTAGAAATAACAGCCTAATTGCTAGCGCCCTGGGACATTTTACTACGTTACAGGTGCTATATACAGGAAACTTTTTTTTATCCGGCACCGACGGGACCGATGTGGTGCCGGTTCATCAAAAATTCCGGATAACCGAGAGCTATAGTA
Source organism: Somniosus microcephalus (assembly GCF_052327205.1). Classification (NCBI taxonomy): domain Eukaryota; kingdom Metazoa; phylum Chordata; class Chondrichthyes; order Squaliformes; family Somniosidae; genus Somniosus; species Somniosus microcephalus. The sequence continues at coordinate 72,343,394 of NC_140997.1, forward strand.
AAAGATGCGGAGAGCTCCATATAAAGCAACAAACCCTGTTGCTTAGCAACAGGTGCAGAACAATGGCCACAAGTTCCAAGCGTCTCTGTAGCTTGGCAACAGCTGCAGCCACACCCTTGCACAGCAACAGATCGAGGAAGGCAAGTACAATATGAAGTAAAACTTACCTGAACCTACTCCTGAATTTTGCCGGTTAACCGAGATTTCCGGTTATTTAGGTGCCGATAAATCGAAAGTTTCCTGTAACTGCAAGTTGTTCTATGATCCAGATTTATGTAGGCAAAATATTAGATGTGTATCTCTTCGAATTTGCCTGTCACATGTTTCCCCATAGAACCTCAAAAAAAGCTTTTAAGGGTATTACCCAATTTGATAAAAGGTGTGGATCTGCAGAGATTTGTTGCTGATGTGAAAAATCTAATTCTGTTACAAGACAAATTGCAGTATATTGTAATTTATGGTTTCCTAATGTGTCAATGCACAGCTGAGGTTAAATTGTAGTTAAACTTTAAAAAAAAATTCTTGCTGAAAGTAATTTCCTGAGTGATGTTGCAATGGACAGCCACGTGACCTAGTTATCCTGGAGAATAAAGGGGACGTTCTTGTTTGAATTTACAGTTGCTGAAGATCAGAGATCTCTAAGGTTTTTTTTTCCTTTCTAGATTCCAGTGTGTGCTATTAAAAGTCAAAATCAAGTAACTAGTGAAAATGGATTTTTCTGTTCTCGCACTTTATTTCTTTCCTTCAGGAAGTTATGGTTCTAGCCTAGAGTGGCAGAAATGTGGTTTGTTGCAGCTCTTCTCTTGCTCTCCCTCCAAAAACCCCCCACAAAAGGCTACTTGGTTTTTGTGCCATTAGTGAGCAGTGAAGCAGATTATCAGTGTCCCCAGTGAGTCAGGGTAATGGGTATGTACTCAAATTAGCAGGATGTGACTAGTGGGAGTCCCCCAGGGATCTGTACTGGGGATCAGCTTTTCACTCTATTTATAAATGATTTGGATGAAGGAATAGAGAACCACCCATCTAAGTTGCTGATGGCATTAAGTTAGGTGGCACAGTAAATAGTGTAGATGGGAGCAGAAAGTTGCAACAGGACATTGATAGATTAAGCGAGTGGGCAAAACGGTGGCAGATAGGGTTCAATGTTGGGAAAGTGTGAGGTCATACACTGACCTATCGTTCTTAGGTCCAAAGTGGATGTTCTAAATGGCGAGAAGCGAGGAACTGTGGAGGAGCCGAGAGGTTTATTGGTCCAAGTACAGAAATCACTAAAAGCCAGTGGACAGGAACAAAAAAATAATTTAAAAGGCTAATGGAATGTTGGCCTTTATCTGCAGAGGGGTTGGAATACACAGGGGTGGAAGTTATTTTACAGAGCTCTGGTTAGACCCCATCTGGAGCAGTGTGTTCAGTTCTGGGCTTGACTTCAGCAAGGATATATTGGCCTTGGAGGGGGTGCAGTGCAGATTTCCCAGAATGATACCAGGGCTAAAAGGGTTAAATTATGAGGACAGTTTGCATAGACTAGGCTTGTATTCCCTCGAGTATAGAAGATTAAGGGAGGATCTAATCGAGGTGTTTAAGATGATTAAAGGAGTTGATAGGGTAGATAGGGAGAAACCAGTTCCTCTGGTGGGAAGAGTCCAGAACAAAGGGGCATAAGCCTAAAATTAGAGCCAGACCGTTCAGGGGTGATGTCAGAAAGCACTTTTTCACACACAGGCTAGTGGAAATCTGGAACTCTCTCCCCCAAAAAGCTGTTGAGGATCGATCAGTTGAATATTTCAAAACTGAGACTGATAGATTTTTGTTCGGCAAGGGTATTGAGGGTTATGGAACCAAGGCGGGTAGATGGAGTTAAGATGCAGATCAGCCATGATCTAATTGAATGGGCGGACCTGGCTCGAGGGGCTGAATCATAACTCCCAAAGATGTTTTTGGAAGTTAAATCACAGCCAGGGTGGTAAAAACAAACCAGTTCGTGGCAACATTTTATAAATAAAATTATTAATTTTATGCACCCTGGAGCTTCAGTGTGATACTGTGGAGTGGTGGGATGTGCCTCACTGCTAAGATTTTCTGCACAGAGGGAGACTGCTATTGCAGCACTCCAAGCAACTGGCTCAATTGGCATGGTTGGAGGCCTTGAAGCAGATTATCAATGTGTCAAGCTTCAACTCATCCAAAACATTACAGTCAACATCCTCACCTACACTAAATCCCACACCCTTATCCTGCCAAGGTCCCCTGGCCCCCATGTCCTTGTGTGTTGATTTTCAAAATCCTGGTCCTTGTTTTGAAATCTCTTTGTGGCCATGCCCCACTTTTAACTTGGTTATCTTTCCCTTCCCTAAGCCCCTGTACTCAACCTCTGCTCCACTAACATTTTACTTCTCCTCGCCCATCTCTCCTTCATTCCACTCTGCCATCATCAAAACCCTCCTCTTTGACGGTGCTTTGGTTCCCATCCTACACTCCATTCCTTTCCCCATGCTCTGTGTCAACCATATCAGTTTCCCCCTTATTGTAAAGTTCTCTGAGATGTCTTCCTTCATGTGCAGAACACAAGATGGTGGTGTTGGTTTCCCAGATTGTTGGAGTCCTGCATAAATGACGTTCCACTGGAAGTGTGTATTACTATTGCCCACATAGAAGCTCAAGTCTCCTCGGAATGGAGAAAAGGGTCAGAAAACAATGATTTATACAAAGGAATTAAATATTGAGGATGTGCTTGTAGTGCTTTAAGCTTTAACTGTCAAACAGATTTAATAAACTACAAATGAACAAGTGAATAAATGATTACTGACACTCAACGTCAGTTTGTACCTGCTCCCTGAAACAAGGAAGAAAATGGTTTGCAATCTCTACTAACCAAATCATTTCATAATTAACTACTATATTTTGTTTGATAATGCTTGGGACATTTTACTACGTTAAGGGTGCTACATAAATACAAGTTGTTGTTTTAAAATGTACACACACAGTTGCTCTGTTCATTTAATCTTACTGATGACGGGAGGTACCTGGCCTGGTTAGTCTCTGAAGTTTTAGATTGACTCATGACCCTTTAATTAAATACACCTGCCAGAGCTTTATTCGCTGTCTGCGCAACTCGACAGGAGCTGCCAGTCCTTCACATAAGTGAACCAATCACCGTTTTGTTTGGATTGAAGGACTTGCTTTGTCCTTCAAGCTACCTGCTCAGAAACCAAAATTACTTGTTGTCCTTGCAACATTTTTTTTATCGAGTTAGATTGGGGTTTGATCCTAAATGCATCTGGTGTTTAACTCCTCAAATATTGTGACTGAATTCAAGCTGCTATCAAGCTGGAACGATATTTGGCCCACTTTTCAAATTCTATACTCGAGTGTTGGTGAGAAACGAATCCACATTTATTGCCGATGTAGCAGCACATTGGCATTCCCGTTTTGGGAACCACAGGAATGATGGATGTTGTCTCCTTGTAGGGCAAAAACTGCTATTAGAAAAACTATCTTTACTCAGAAAGGTGATGAGTGTTGGGATTAATTTGCCAGGTGGAGTAGTAGAATTGTAGGGGTTTTCAAAATGCATATGGATGCTAGAATGGATAAGTTAGGGCATTGGAGAGATGAGCATTGATGGGCCAATTGCCTTTATTTGTTCTTGACTTTTCTAATGTTCCAGACCTGTACTTAAAGGGCTATTGAAAAATTTGAAACCATGAAAGAATCTGTTTACTGTATCATGTGCTTATGTGCTTTAATCACTGAACATTATTTGCTTTCGCTTAACATTTAGATTCCTTCGAGATCTAGGTTATTCCTGGCAAGGGAAAAATGTTTTCCAGTAGTATTCCGAGACTGCTGGCCATGACACTGATATACTGATAAATAATACATACCTTTTATATAGTACTCTTATCACACCGTTGAAATGTCTCCAAGCCCTTCACACAGTCGCTGTTACAGTAGTCAGTGCAAAGTTACTATTATCTGATTAGGTTCAAGGGCAAAGACTAAGGGAAAATTCTATAATTAGGCTTTGAAAGTAATGAAGTGTGGTATGTTCAGTTATGGTTGTCACGCTGACAGTGATCATTGTTGGAAGGTTAGTGATGAACAATCCACCGTGGTACGAGCGGGGTTTGTGCGTTCTGTTTCTCTTGCTTACAATAATGCTGACACCTCACCAGTATTTGAGAAAGTCATTCATTTTACAGGGTGGAACAGAATGCTGTGACGTATTTCATCTATCAATGGTCTGCTCTGTTTCTTACTTATTCTATCACCCTTCATTGTGTATGTGTCTACATGATAGTTATACTGATAGTGACTACCCTGCTGCATCTGCGAATATGTCTTGAGATGCTATACCGTATAATACTGTAGTTGCTGTGTTTGTTTTTTGCTTGTGTGACTTGTATTTTCTAAATTTTCTGTCTGCTCACTCCTAAATAAGAAATCAGGCTACCAAGTAGATTGATTGATCCCCCATCTCTATCTTTGTTTGCCCTGGTACTGGTCTCTGTGATCATTTGAAGACATTTTTTCTAAGCTCTCCAGATGGCTCAGCTGATTAGGCAGGAGGGCGATGAAGCTCCCACTGGGAAAGTGCTTCCATAAAATAGGCCCGTCAGCATGGAGCCATGTGGACGAAGAAGATTCTACGTTCAATCTCTGGCGATAGAAGCCGTGCAATTGGGTTAAAAATATAATCTATTTGCTTTGGTTAGAAGTAATGTGAAGAATGGAACTTCGTATTTTAATCAGTTTCAAATCAGATATTTTTTGTTTTATCCAGTTTATATTCTACTTTGGTGATGAATCTTGTATTATCCATCCTTGTCTTGTGTCTCTTGGCTCTGATGTGATTTTCGTCACATTTTCAATACAAGTTGTATTTTGGTTCCACCTTGGCCGAGCAGACTGAGGTGTTGAAGAGCTCCTGGAATAATCTGTCACGAGTGAGTCTCTGTCCTGTGAGTGCTCCACTTCTTTCCACCAACTAATCACTGTCATCTTGGGGCGCAAAGTAAGTGGAATCGGGGAGATTGAAATGGCCTTTCTAGCTTCCAGTTTCAGCCCTTGTAACTGGTGTGCACACTGGCATTGTTCTCATTTTCTTGTTATGCTAATTCTAGCATAGTTATTTCTTAATTTGTTTGTTAACCTGTCCCATTACCATCTCCTTTTGTCTTAAATATCTCTTAACCTCTCCTGCCTTCTATCCTATCACAGACCTTTCCTTTTGTTCTTTCATCCCCTCCCCCCCCCCCCCCCCCCCCCCGACCCCCGTTCCCAGCCACTACACTTGCTTAAAAATCTGTTCCATTTCCTGTCTTTTTCCAGTTCTGACGAAAGGTCATTGACCTGAAACGTTAACTCTGTTTCTCTCTTCATAGATGCTGCCTGACCTGCTGAGTATCTCCAGCATTTTCTGTTTTTATATGCTAATTCTAGCCTTGTTTCAGCATCCAGTATTATCAGTCAGAAATTGATTGCTGAACTTGAGCTCTCATTAACTATTTGCTTCTGATAACTTAAATTTAAACATTAAACCGAAGTTTGGTATGCAGTTGATATTTACCCCACTTTAGCTGCGATCAGATGATGTGATTCAAGCTTTATCCCACTTGTGTCATGTGTTCGTGGTTAATGACAGTTTCTATAAGCAGACCAGATGTCCTGTGAGCCAAAACCTGCCCCCTTGTACTCTGGTTCTGGGTTAGCTTGTGTAGCTTTAGCTATTCAACCTTAATTGCTGTACATTGTTCACAGTGGATCAAGTGGGGATACCCATCACATAACCCTGTCTATCCTGAAAGGTGGAACAGACCACATTGGCAGACCTACAAACTACTCCATTAGATTCATGTACAGGTTAATACACAAGCCAATTGATGCAGCAAGACACGGAATTGGAAAAATACTTTAAAAACAAATCGGCAGGAGTATAAATTGCCATTTTATCATGTTAAAATGGGGGAGTCTCTTAAAGTAAATGTTCAAATTGCACGTTGCTTTGCAGGTCTGTTTTGCTGACCAGGGTTTTACAGCACAAGATCCTTTCAATAGTAGCCACCCTTGTTTGCACTGTCTGGCAGATAGCAATTATTGCTGAAGGGTATAAACATCTATTTAAAAAAAAAAAAAAAAAAAAAATCTGCATGGTCAGCAAGAGCTTTCTGACTCCAGTGATGAGATTAATCTTGTTACACTGAATGTTATAAGGCAGTCTCCCTTCTAAATACTGGTGTTGATTTAATATTTCTGCACAACTGCGCAATTCCGACACCGGCTCACTAGCTCAATAAACCTTTTGGAATAACATCCTGCCTAATTTGATTTTTGCACGTAGCTTAATGGAAGCATCCACTAAACACGAACTATGGTCACCATGACCCTTTCGTTCTTGGGGTTCATACTTCAATTGGAAGGATTGTTGATCAAGATTACGGTTTCTCTGGTGTCTGTGCTTTTGATTCATTCCTTTAATTTGGTGATATTCTTGGGCATGTGGTATAAAATGCAGTACAACTGCATGGTTTTAAACTATATAGTCCAGCCAGTAAACTCCTATTATACTGAGTCATTATAATTTATTAAAAATTGGTTAGAAATAGTTTTTCTTGAAGTTGGCATAAATGCATAATCTGGATTTGGTTCCACCTGCATTCATGTCATCAAATTTTCTAAGATGTATCTTTTTTAAAGTTGGACTTCTCATTTTCTAGTTGTTCGACAGGTGTCAATGTTGTAACTACGTGTTGCGGTTTGGACAGTTTTGTCTTTAATTATTTGTACATCAGAAGGTTTAAGAACACCCATTTCTTGTGTGCAAAGGTCAGGATTAAACCTATTACTCTGGACCTCTGGCCCCTTTAAGTTGTGTGTGTGTATTTCTGGGGTTTCCCAAAGTGGTGAAGTCTTTACGCCTACAATAGGTACAAGTTAATAAGGCAGGAAGGGTTTTTCCCAGTCTCCCAACTCTTTTATTTTCTACAATAACTGCTATGGGACACCTATAGAGATGGTGTTGGGCTTGGAACCCCTCTCAGACCAGATGGTATGAGGGGGCTTGACAGCAACCCAAAGGTTTTTCTAACTTATCAGACAGATCTTTGGTTCTTGGGGTCTTCTAACTGCTGCTTTGCATGTTACTAGCCCAGGACAGGAAATACTGGTGTGTTTTTGGCCTTTACAGACATGCCACGCTTTGTGTATGTTACTCTACTCAGTGCCAAGGCAGGTGGGTGGGGAGAAAAATGTCGTCATAATTTCTGGAATGTTATCCCCTTTGTGTACTTTTGTTTTTTAATGCGGTTGACTATAGTCGCTACAAGATCTGTGTAGTGAAACTTCCTCCTTAGGAGGCTCGTGGGAAGTACCTTGTAAGTTTAGACGTCCCCTTCACCTTGATTACTCACTCAAGGTGAGAAAGACCACCTGCAGGACATGTTTAGATAAGCTCAATGGGGCATGCCCAGGTGCAAATCTTCACATCAACTGTCCTGAGAGCACTTTTTTAGATGTTCACTCACTGGTTTGATGGTATATCCACAATCAGCTCACTGGAATGAGTCCTCTTTTCTGGGATTAGAATCCAATAAAAATGGAATGAGCTGGACCACCCAAGGAGGCACCAAAACCACAGGGAGAGAATTTCAACGGATGGGCCCCTACTTCCTAGAGCTTCCACCGGCCTCCCCGCCTGTGGTTACCGGTGTCCTTGGCTTTTGTCTCCTTAAAAACCTGACCAAGTCGTCTCTGAGAATGCCGAAAATCGACCATGTTACCTCTACATCGAGGACTTCCAAGACTTTTAATTTGGGATTCAACTTTTGGCACTTTGGGCGTCCTGCACTTTGATTCCTTGGGTTTCCCCTGTGGCATTGATTGAATCGACAGCGATGCCATTAACATTGATATTGAATTGTTTGTGGCAAGACTCCATTTCCAAGGGCGAGGCACCTCCACAGCAAGTTGGGAGAGGGGATGCAGTGGATTTCAACCTGTGCCATGTTTGAAGACCAAGCAATTGTTTAAGAGCAGCACTGCTGGTGCCCATTCTGCAAGAAACTAATGGTGTGTTTGGAGAAAAGTTAAGAAACTAGTTTAAAAATGAGAAAAGTGGGGGATAAACAAGAAGGTTATGCAACCTCCGAATTCACAAATGTTAAGAAAACTATTACCTTAACTTCCTGTTCAAAACTGTTTTGTTAGAAACATTCAGAATAATGTACCTAGACGCAGTGTCTTCTAAAGAGCAATGACTCATGATGTTAATAGAAACATAGAAGATAGGAACAGGAGTAGGCCATTCGGCCCCTCGAGCCTGCTCCGCCATTTAATGAGATCATGGCTGATCATCCAAACTCAGTACCCTGTCCCTGCCTTCTCCCCATATCCCTTGATCCCTTTAGCCTTAAGAAATATATCTAACTCCTTCTTGAATATATTTAATGAATTGGCCTCCACTGCCTTCTATGGTAGAGAATTACACAGGTTCAACACTCTCTGGGTGAAGAAATTCCTCCTCATCTCTGTCCTAAATGGCTTACCCCTTATCTTTAGACTGTGACCCCTGGTTCTGGACTCCCCGACCATCGGGAACATCCTTCCTGCATCTAGTCTGTCCAGTCCTGTCAGAATTTTATAAGTTTCAATGAGATCCCCTCTCATTCTTCTAAACTCCAGCGAGTATAAGCCCAATCGACCCAATCTCTCCTCATACGTCATTCCTGCCATCCCAGGTATCAGTCTGGTGAATCTTCGCTGCACTCCCTCCATGGCAAGAACATCCTTCCTCAGATAAGGCGACCAAAACTGCACACAATACTCAAGATGTGGACTCACCAAGGCCCTGTACAACTGCAGCAAGACATCCTTGTTCCTGTACTCAAACCCTTTCGCTACGAAGGCCAACATACCATTTGCCTTCTTAACCGCCTGCTGCACCTGCATGCTTACCTTCAGCGACTGGTGCACAAGGACACCCAGGTCTCGTTGCACTTCCCCTTCTCTCAATCTATTGCCATTCAGATAATAATCTGCCTTCCTGTTTTTGCCACAAGTAGATAACCTCGCATCTGCCCAATCACCCAACCTGTCCACTATGTTGAACATATTCTCTCTCTCTAACTGCTAAAATGCAAGTTTTAGCACAGGAGGAGTGAGCGTATTCAGCTACTCGACCTATTACGTCTCCATGCACGTCACATAAACTCAGTTGATTAGTGTACCCTTGCTGGAAGATACTTCAATATTAATGGGGCTTTCTGATTAAGAATTGCTTGTCATAGAGATAAAATTAATTTCCAGCTGCAGCACACATGGTGGAAAGATTTGCATGTTGTGAATGCTGAAGCCATCAGACTGCACATCTTTCAGCCTCCCTCCCAGCGCTTAAAATCTTTCCATGGACTTACCCAAGAAACAGGGATGAAACTAAGAGTAAAAAGATTATTAATTTAACATTACTTCAATTGCTGTGTCCTAAGCCCTTCACTTGTGCTTTACCTTGGTGATCCTAAAATGTACGCCTGTCCTAGTCCATAAGTTAAGGTTGTGAACAACTGTGTTGGGTGGTGCAGCCTGTTGGGATGCTTATGGTGTTGAAACTCTGGGGCAGAGTCATGTGATGGTGCTACAACACCCGAGGCCATGCCCGTCAGCATTGGCCTGTTCTCTGGTGCTTCATTAATCCCTAATGGAGTCTGGCTAGAGCGGTGGATGTGTGAGCACCTTAAGAGGAAGTTGGAAATCTGAAATAACAACAGAAAATGCTGGAAAAACTCAGCAGGTCAGGCAACATCCGTGGAGAGAAATTTGAGTTGACGTTTCGGGTTTGACCCTTCTTCAAAACTGGAGAGAAAAGGAACTAGATCGAAGGCAGGGCTGCGATCGGACAAAAGAATAAAAGAACAAGGTTGAAGAGCCAAACGGAGATCCCGTCGCAGAGAAGAGCAGAACTTCTTCAAGGTAGGCATTCCTAGAAGAGGTGTGGCAGTGGAAGTTGCCTTATCAGATCATACCCGTCTCTCATGTAAGTAAAGACCACTCCCTGCTGTTTTCACGTGATTACACAGTCTGTTAAACTCTGCAGTAGCTGACTGTTGTAACTGGGTTCCCAAGGTCATTGGCACTGGCGACAGTCTTTGTGACTGAACATTGTTCTGTGCTTGTTCCCTCACCTATTTTGGGACTCCACAGCAGATGGCCATGAAGATGCGAACTCACTTCATGGCACTTTGCATTTCCTGTTCCTCTTAAACAGGAGGTCCAAGCTGATGGGTGGGGGAAGCGGAGTGAGTAAATGCAGACTCCTAGGTTCTTCCTACTTGGAGGCGTGCATTTTTGGCTAGTATACAATCAAGCTACAACACTCTCCTTTAATGGCAAGCAGTAATCCTTTAAGAACTGTTGACTTGTCTAATTTTTGCCTCCCAGCTAACTGGCTGGAGGGAAAGTCTGGAAATGAAGGAGAAAGGCTTGCAACACAAAATTTGGTGAGGCTAAATCAGGGCTTTCAAGTGTCTTGGAACACAGGCGAGGAATTCTGCTGCTCACTGAACAAAAGTCTCTTGAAAAAACTGCAGTTCCTCCATAAATTTGTACAACTTGAGCTACCATCTGCTGCATTCATTATTAGTGACATTTTGTCAAAAAGGTACGAAAGATAAAAATACTGTACATAGCAAATGCTCAAAGTCATTTAAATACTTTTTGTGGACCGAATGATGTTTATAACTATCCGAGTTAATGATTTTGACTCCTTTTTCTCTCGAACACAGTTGGAATCATGTCTGCAAGGAGCAGGGCGTCAGCTGTGGCTTTGCATGGTATTTGGTGTGGGTGTCGGGAGGAGGAATGGTGTTGAGTTGCTATATCTGGCACATGCTCTACCTCTCAGCTGGGCATTCTTTCTTTATCCTTCTGTTGAATGTATTTATTATTTCCGCAGTAAAAGTTTGAATTTCGATTGGAAAAATAATTTTAAAAATTGAAGTTATGGTTTCACCTCGGCAATCCGAGTTTGAATCGAACCCAGACACGTGGTCAATTTGCCCCCACCTTTCCTTGTCTAAGGAGCTACGTGAAAGAAGTTTCAGCACTCTCTCTGCTCAGTTTGCAGCATTGAATTAGCAGACCACAGGGCTGGAGTGGGAAATTGTAATTGCAAGCTGATATAATAAGGCAATAGCAAAATACTGCGGATGCTGGTAATCTGAAATAACAACAGAAAATGTTGGGAGCACTCAGCAGGCCAGGCAGCATCCGTGGAGAGAGAAACCGAGTTAACGTTTCAGGTCTGGGGCCCTTTGTCAGAATAATAAGGGGTGGTTTTCTGAGATTGGGGTTGAGGCAGGTATTCCTGGAGTGGAGATGATGGATTCTACATCTAACCTGCTCCATTCCCATGCCACCCTCCAAAAATAACATGCTCAAAAATGACCAAATTGCCCATCAAGGGAGCAGCATGGAATGTAGATGCCAGTGGAAAGGTACCTCCTTTTTGGTGGTCCTGTTTGGTATAGCTATATTCGAAGTGCCTCTCTCATTTCCTTTTCCTCCTTCTCCTGTTCCTATTCTACCTCCGTCATAAGGACATATATGTGAAAATGGCCATTGTGAACCCCATAGTATGGGCTCCATGACAGAAGAGTGGGAAGCAAAAGATTTTCCTGCCTGAAACTGCTGGAAATTCAATTTGCAGAATCCTTTTTTAGTGGCACAGCTGAGGAGATTTTTTTCTAATTCCCATTTAAGGGGAGGCTAGACAAGCTTATGAGGGAGAAGGGAAAAGAGGGTTACGCTGATAGATTTAGATGAGGAAAGACGGGAGGAGGCTCGAGTGGAGGATAAACACCAGCATGGACTGGTTGGGCTGATTGGATATACAGCACAGAAACAGGCCAATGTAATGTAATGTCAAAGCCTGTGACCCCACCCACCTCCTGGGTTGACAAGTCATGCAGGTAACTTTGCCATTTCTACAGGCTTAACTTAAGTCAAATAAAGTTCTGGTGTAAATGGTGGAATTTCTGGGGCCCTATCATCCTGTCAGCTGCATACATGCACCACTTTGAATGCAGGCCCATCTTCTGCTGAAAGATATTTCTATTTTATGAAACTTGAACTTAAATTTTATTTTTATTCAACGAACAGATCTTGTGACTGATTTTGCTGATGTTTGTCCCCAGAAATACCTGTTCCTGGTATGCAAAAGTCAAGAAAATGGATGCAGAGTCCGTCTACACCAAATCTTCACCCCTTTATGTTGACTCGGGATTCCTTGGGCTTTTATGGATTCGGGGGGGGCGGGGTGGAGCTGGGGCTGCACTTGCAATAGATGCAGGCCCATTCGTGACATGTAAGTGAGGCTGGCAGAGGCCTTTCCAGCCTCCTGTTTTTTTCCGGAGTTGCGTTAATGTGTGCCCCAAAAAGCTGCTGTTGGCCTTGCCACTGGGAACCGCTCCGAGTCCGGAAGATCTGAGGGGCCTGGCAACAAACCGAAGAGAAGGCCCAAGGTAGGTTTATAAATTGTTGGGCTGATTTTCTGCAGGGACTCCAATGATAATCTGCCGCAACTTGGGGTGGAAGATCTGCAAAACCTCATGGAGCTTACATGAATGCTGTTTACACCAATTTTCTGGGGTTTCCATGAATCTACTGCCAAAGTTACAATAGGCAATTATGAGGACCTGCATGGAAATTTAGCTTTATTTACTTACCAAGCAGAACTTTGGTATCGGTTTTTCCGATTGCAGCTCTCCATGTTAATAGCCCAGGATTCCCCCGGGTGAACAGGTTCTGTGCATTTCGCCACCTGTCTAAAATGTCCAATATTTACATATGCCTGTAGCCTCCAGAAAGAAATTGCTTCGACAAGTTCAAGAATGATGCTTTGCATAGCAGATTAGAGTTCATAAAATAGTACTGGCTTCAAATGTTTAAGAAAGTTATAACACATTCAATGATATCCTAAATTAAAAGTTTCAGCAAGTTATAAAATCATTTGAACTCCTTGACTATTAAACGTCATCACACTTGGTTATAGTTTTTTTTTATCTCAAATGTTTCTTAAATGATATGGTATTGCTTCCTAGAAAGAGAATGTATGTGCATATGTATGTGTATCTCTTCATGCATGTCCAAATATGTACAAGTATTTAAATTTGATAGAGGTGTTCAAAATCATGAAGGGTTTTGATCGAGTAAATAAGGAGAAACTGTTTCCAGTGGCAGGAGGGTCGATAACCAGAGGGCACAAATTTAAGGTAATTGGTAAAAGAACCAGAGGTGAGATGAGGACTTTTTTTTACGCAGCGAGTTGTTGTGATCTGGAATGCGCTGCCTGAAAGGGCAGTGGAAGCAGATTCAATAGTAACTTTCAAAGGAGAATTGGATAAGTACTTGAAGGGAAAAAATGAACAGGGCTACGGGGAAAGAGCAGGAGAGTGGGACTAATTGAATAGCTCTACCAAAGAGCCACACAGACACGATGGGCCGAATGGCCTCCTTCTGTGCTGTATCATTCTAGGATTCTAAGTAGTTGTAGCATTTGTAAAGTTGGCAACAAATTCGAGAAGACTTCTGAGTTTTAAAATGTGATGACCAAGAGTTTCCGCTTTGGGCACAGTTGGCGATTCGGGCACAAATTGTGCTTAAAATTGGGCTAGTTTTTAAGTGGGGGTTTGTTGTTCGAGAGTCCGGTCAAACTCATTTGCATATCGTCAAACGTAAAATCTTGCACGAACCAGCGCAATCGGGCAGCGTTTTAGAACGTAATTTAAAAGAAGTGTTTGCATTAAAACCTATTTCTTGATATAAGAGTGGTCACCTGCTGCAGTTTGATTAATACAGCTGAAAATGGGCTTATCTCCAAAAATAAGCTTTTTTAATCAGTCCACCACCTGTGAGTAACCCCATTTCAAATAACTGAAAATAACTTCAAAAAACTGTACAGAACCATTAGCTAGTTACATTGGTGTACAGGAGTCAGATTGTTAGCAAATTAAAAAAATAAATTTAAAAGCTTCCAAAAGGTGCCTATTGGTGTCCTTGGGCCTAAAAAAAATCGCTTAATTTTTAGGAGCTTCCTCGAAGGCCCGTAAATGGGCACAATTAGTGGAAGCTCGCCATAGTGATTGTGATTTGGAGGTGGTTGTGGGGGGTGGCAGTTTTGTGGGCGGGGCTAGCTTCCAGCGTAATGTTTTTAACCAGCGCAAAAGATCGTTGGAAACTCAATTTACGCTGAGTGTAATTTGCACTTGAAATTTCTCGCTCTTTTGTGCCGGTTTGAGCGAGTGGGGGGGGGGGGGGGGGGTGGAAACGAGTGCCACCTCGTAGAAACACCTGTCCATTGTGGCTACATGTAGCTGCCAATCATACAAACGTTTCCAGGTCAGAGGGAGCCAGGCAAAGAACTGCTAGCACTTAACGATGGATACAAAGTTACACCAATATTAATACTTTTGTTAATTGTAACAATTGTATTGCAGTTAACAATCAAAAGTTAACCACAGACAAAATAACAACTTGTTGTTGCCCGTGGGATTCTGTAACTTGCAGAACTGTTTGAAGACAGCCACATAAATCGTGTTTGATCAGTTTGTGGAAAATATCATAACTTCAACCCAAAATGACTGATTTTTTTTGTGTCACTTTGAGTGAGCAGGTGAGCTGCTCTGAAACCACTGCTAGGTATGAGGTGTCTGGGAGAGGCCAGGGTCATCCACTTGTCCCTTTTTTTCCCCCCCCATAACGTAGCATCTGGTCTGCTGTCTTCCCTCGGTCAGCACAATTCTATATTGGGGATGTAAACAAAAAGCAAAATACTGCAGATGCTGGAATTCTTGGCGGGGGTGGGGGGGGGGGGGGCGGTAATAATAGGAAATACTGGAAATACTCAGCAGTTCAAGTTAGTTACTGTTTCAGCCCCGCCCACAAAACTGGCCAATGGACTGAAAAATGTTACATTATTTACGAAAGGGGGGAAGGGTTGGAGGAAGTACGGGTTAATTGCTGTCTCGCCCAGTAGGAGTGTTTGAAGCCCTGGACAGTTGTGTGGGAGGAAGTGAAATGGGTCGATGGTGGATCTCCTGCACTTGCATGGGAAGGTGCCTGGCCAAATAGGTGGTTTGGGCGAATGAAGAGTGCAGCAGGGCGCGGCAGAGGGAAGATCCCCTCCGAATGCTGAGAAAAGGGAAGTGGTAGATGTGTTTAGTGATGGGATTACGTTCTAGGTGGTGGAAACAGCAGAAGACAATGGCAAATTCAAAGGTTGGGAGGCGAGGACAAGGGGTACCCTATCCTGGTTCTGAGAAAAGGCAAAGGGGTAAAGGCGGAAGTACAGGAACTGGATGGACTCAGTCGAGGGCCCTGTCTACCATGGGTGGAGGGGAATCCTCAGCTAAGGAAAATTAAGGGCACTTTAGAATCTCTGGTGTAGAAAGTTGCAAACACCAATTACATCTAAACTAGAGTAATATATTGAGAAAATGCTGGAAACATTCAGCTGGTTGTTGTCATTGTTGTTTCATGTGACAGGAAAAGCTTATAATGGGATGTCTAGTTTGGTTATCCATTCGATGGTCTCTTGGGATGCCGAGTGGAGAAATGAGGTGCCCCCTGCAACAGATCTGAGTGGGCAGGTTGATGTGTTGTGCTCTGGGACTCGTGGCCACAGTCGCACTTTGGGTCGTCCTCATCTTCCACTTGCCCTGATTCAACTGGTCAGGCAGCATCTGTGGAGAGAGAAAGGCAGGGTTAATGTTTCAGGTCAATGACCTTTTCACCAGAACCCTTCACCCCACCATTCGTGGTCGTGCATTCAGTCATGCTTTAAGCTCTGGAATACCCTCCCTAAACCTCACTGTGTTGAAACGGATTCTTTTGCCCTCAGTCTGGTTCAGTACAAACACTGAGTCGAATACTGGTTGAGTTCAACAGTTGTTTTATTCTGTTGTCCCGGGAGACTTACTCTGATACAGCACAGTTCTGACTCCAGCAGAGTCTCGACAGGTTCCACCAGAGCAAGCAATCTTTCATACAGAGTACCACATTATTATACTTGCTTTTGAGAAGACATTAACACATCTTACAGTCTGCACCAATCCTGAGCTGGGCACGTACACATTTAAATTGATTTCCTGGCCTGGCAGTTTGAAATAAAGAAGTCACATTTCACTGAATGGTTTATAGTTTAGGAAATATGCGGGTAATGGTTTCACGATCACCTAATCAGTATGGTAATGCATTTTCTGATCGCCTATTGTCTGTATATCCTCTGCACTCCGCCCTACACTGTTTCCACCAGCAAGGTGTGACGTTGTGGGTGCCAGCCATATTAGCAGCCACAGATCAGTTTAGCTTTTCCCGAGTTAACATGATCATCTCTTACAATATGCAAGTGACTCAGCGATGTCGACATTGCACCACCATTTTAGGCTAACAGGGTCCTCCATTTTAGGCTAACAGGGTCCTTGGCCATGCGGAGCGAGTTGTTACCTTATTTTTGCATTCTATATTCTCAACTGCTTCTCTACCTCTCTCCTACTTTAAACCTAACTCTTTGACCAAGCTTTTAGTCACCCCTCTTAAGAGCGCCTTCTTTGTCTTGGTGTCACTTTGTCTGCTTACACCTCTGAAGTGCCTTGCGATTAAATGCAAGCTGTTGTTATTATTGATGAAACCAAATTAAATAAGTATTAAATACTGCAGAAGTCTAATTTAACTTTAAATATCTGTTCACAGGAAATTTTAAAAAAAAATCCCTGGATATGGGTGTTGCTGGCAAGGCCAACATTTATTGCCCATTCCTAGTTGCCCTTGAGAAGGTGGTGGTGAGCCGCCTGCTTGAACTGTTGCAGTCCATGTGGTGTAGGTGCTCCCACAATACTGTTAGGTAGGGAGTTCCAGGATTTTGACCCAGTGACCATGAAGGAATGGCGATATATGTTCAAATCTGGATAGTGTGTGACTTGGAAGTGGTGACGTTGCCATGTACCTGCTGCCCTTGTCCCTCTAGATGGTGGAGGTCACTGATTTGGGAGGTGCTGTCGAAGAAGCCTTGGTGAGTTGCTGCAGTACATTCTGTGGATATAGTGTACACTGCAGCCACGGTGCACCAGTGGTGGAGGAAGTGGATGTCAGATCATTAAACTCCTGTCTGGGGCCAGGCATACTGTGTGCTGCAATAACAGTGTATTTGTTGACTTGGCATGCTACTTGTGTGCGGGTGTGTGCGCACTTGTCCAGGAAATATTTTCAAGGGTCCCCAACACAGATTTGAAAACCACTTACTTTTGCAAAGGAAAGACGGCCTGTATATTTTTACTGACTTGTTATGTATCCTGTATACATAGTAATTATATTCCTTTCCTTTTCATTTTCCACAGATTAACTCTTTGTGAGATCTACTATTCGAAATGGCTTCTCATTCCACATCGCCACAGTCTCCTGCATCTTCCCAGTCTGTACCATTATCACTCTCTTCAGCAGCTCTTCCCATTCCTGAAAATATTCAGAACCGGGAGCGTTCTCCTTCACCGATGAGGGTGTTCCTCATCCCCAGCCCGTTACCAACCAGGAGGACCAGAACTGTGTCTGCGTAAGTACAGAGTGAGCCACCGTGGGGGAAAATTACAAAATAGTATCTTTTCTAAAGCAGCATAATGGCACTTCAGATAAATCTTTTAAAAGGAATGAATAAAAACCTTGAATTTCACTTTTTAAAAAAAAATACTGTATTGATAGTTACATCTCGCTGACAATTGATGGGTTGCAGCCAAGCTCGGTGTGTGGGTGCTGAAAAGATTGTTTAACATAGAGGGTTGGTTGTTTTTATTTCTTTGTAAGAATCCGGAATTGGTTTTCCTTTTTGCAGTAGAAAAATTAGAGGGTGTTGTAAAATAATACAGCTTCTCATTCAAAATAATACCTATGAATTCAGTACTTATTTTACCAGTGGAGCTCCCATGGCGGTGTTGACTGTGAGTCAGAGGATATTGAATTTTTGATTGATCTTGTCCATTGTAATGCACTATGTTTTATTATTGCTGGCATCGCCTGTGATGTTACTAATGGTGAGATGGAGGAATCGCTGTTTTATAACAATAGGGGTATTATTTACAAAGTGTGAGGGGAAACTGTGATAGGAAGTTAGCATGGCATATGCAAGATATAGGCAGCGAATCACCTGTGGCTTTGTTGTATAATGACCGGAGCAATGTCTTGCCACGAAATATAACAAAAGCACCATGGCCTTGTTGTGAAGTCCGAACTACTTCCTATGGCTCATGTAGATGTAGAGTAACAACTATAATTTTACATTTAGGTGGTGAAGCCAGATAATTGCGTCAGGAGTAGCGGAGTGTATCGCTGTGATGCCTCCTTTGTATTTGTGAATCAGACATTGAGTCGTTATATGTTCCATGGTCTGTTCTGGGTGACCACAGTCACACGCTGGAGAATTTAACGCAGAAAAGTGTGAAGTGATACATTTTGGTAGGAAGGCCGAGGAGAGGCAATATAAACTAAAGGGTACAATTCTAAAGGGGGTGCATGAACAGAGACACCTGGGGGTATACATGCACAAAGCGTTGAAGGTGGCAGGGCAGGTTGAGAAAGTGGTTTAAAAAGCATACGGGATACTGGGCTTCATAAATAGTCATAGAGTACAAAAGCAAGGAAGTAACTTTTGTAAAACGCTGGTCCGACCTCAACTGGAGTATTGTGTCCAATTCGGGGCACTGCACTTTAGGAAGGATGTGAAGGCCTTAGAGCGGGTACAGAAAAGATTTACGAGAATGATTCTAGGGATGAGGGACTTCAGTTACATAGAGAAGCTGGGGTTGTTCTCCTTAGAGCAGAGAAGGTTGAGAGGAGATTTGATAGAGGTGTTCAAAATCATGAGGGGTCTAGACAGAGTAGATGGCGAGAAACTGTTCCCATTGGTGGAAGGGTGGAGAACCAGAGGACACAGATTTAAGGTGATTGGCAAAAGAACCAAAGGCGACATGAGGAAAAACTTTTTTATGCAGCGAGTGGTTAGAATCGGGAATGTACTGCCTGAGAGGGTGGTGGAGGCAGATTCAATTGTGGCTTTCAAAAGGGAATTGGATAAGTACCTGAAACACACACATTTGCAGGGCTACGGGGAAAGGGCGGGGGAGTGGGACTAGCTGAAGTGCTCTTGTAGAGAGCCGGCACGGGCTCGATAGGCCGAATGGCCTCCTGTAACCATTCTGTGGTATCAAGTATCCGCATCTGCCTTGGTTTGTGCGGATGCGCTTTAGGTTTGCCCATAAGATCAAAGCATCGGGTCTTTCACGAGGTGTTTGTTTGTGGCTTCTTATGAACTCCATTTGGCTTTCCAAGCATCATCAGGGTTGGAGTGGCATTGTCTAAGGTTAAGTACATGGGTCCAGAAGAACTTCTGCGACTTCAAGCGGTGGTGAGGGACATTAAGATCCTGGTGGATGGGGAGATGTTCGTTTTCCACAATTCGTTGGATTTCCTGGAGGCTTGCGGCATTGTGGCGAATAAATGGGGGCAGCACGGGCAGCTAGGGTCCTCACTGCACAGGTTAGTTGGAATTGCATTGAATAAGCTGCCAGTCAGTTTACTATCTAGAAACAACAGCAGTGAAATCAGTCAAGCCATAGAACCATAGAATTTACAGTATAGAAGGAGGTCATTCAGCCCATTGGGTCTTTTACATAGAAACATAGAAGATAGGAGCAGGAGTGGGCCATTTGGCCCTTCGAGCCTGCTCCGCCATTCAACGAGATCATGGCTGATCATCCAAACCCTAGCACCCGGTCCCTACACCAACAGCCATCCCACCCAAGCCCTATCCCCGTAACCCCACGTATTTAATCCCCCCCTAACACTAAGGGCCAATTTTTTTTTATCATGGCCAATCAACCTAACCCGCACATCTTTGGACTGTGGGAGGAAACCGGAGCACCCGGAGAAAACCCACGCAAACACGGGGAGAATGTGTGGAGTTTGCACAGACAGTCACCCGAGGCCGGATTTGAACCCGGGTCCCTGGCGCTGTGAGGCAACAGTGCTAACCACTATGCCACCGTGCTGCCCGTACTAGAGCACCGTGCTAGAGCAATTCAAAACTAATGCCACTGCCCTGCTCTCTCCTCATAGCCTTGTATCTTCCTCTGTTTCAAGTATTTATCCAATTTCTCCAGGGCAGATATCTCATTTGTAAGCCTCCCATAGGTTTTCCATGTTTTTCTAAAGGCACAAAATGTTGTTGTGGTTGGAAGAGGATTTTAAGAGTGCAGCGATGTACCTTTTTGGGCTTGAGTTTCCATTGACATGTTTGTGGAGTAAACCTGGGTTTTAAAGGTGGTGTTGAATTGGAGTTTGTGGAACAGGTCCTGTTGGCCAAGCTGTCATTTGCTGGCGAGCTTGGGAAAGGGCATAGCTTGTCTTTCTGAGACCAAGAGGGTGAAATTCAGTTTATGTGGGGGTGGGGGGTGGGTGCAAAACAGGCGGTAGTGGATTGGCTGACTGTTAAGACACACTGCCTAATTATGCTATTCATTGGGCGAGGTATAAAACGAGGGTGGAGGCGGATGTTTCACTACTGCCTGTGTAGCGACCCCGTGAAGTTGAATTTCACTCTCTTCCCCCGCCCCCCCCCCCCCCCAAGTCTTGAAACTGCTTGCAGCTCGACCTTCAGTGAGTTCACTGTGGTGCCAAATGGGAGGGGGCAGACATCTGGGAATGTCTTCCCTGGAAGAAGGGAGAGTAACTGCCACAAGGGGAGGGAGCTGGTGAGTTGGTTGGTGTAGAGAAGTGTAGTACATTGTCAATGTACAATGATATTTTGTGTTGGTATTTTGAAAGGATGAGATCAAATGGGCTGAAGTGTCTTCTTCATTCAAGCATGTTTTGATCTTGTGATTACTCCTGCCTGTACACTGGGCATTTGGATTCTGTTTTGTGTCTTCTGCTTTAATCCTATAAGTCCTACTGTAAAATTGTATTTCCTCTGATTTTTCACTCTGGAAGAAAACAATGAAGCTCAATTCAGATTTATCCATCTTCTAATTCCTTTGTTTGCAAGCAAAGATGCCAATGCTGTACATAAAATACAAGGCTTGTCAGGTGTGCTATTATCTGGGGTTTGCTTTTGTGTGTGTCTGATATGTTACGGGCAGAAAGAATGAGAAGAAAATGATTCATGAATTTCTCCGTATAAAAGACAAATTGGGCTCGATTTTCCAAGCCCCAAGGAGGTGGGTTTGGAGGCGGGAGTGTGGGGAAAATTGCAGAATCGAGGGCAGGAACCCATCCCGCCCCCAACCTGCCTCCGTGCCAATGTCCCAGGAGGGGGGTATCCGACCTGTGCTTGGAGCCACCTCCCCGAGGCGGGAAGGGGATTAGTGCCAATTAACTGCCTGTTAACAGGTAGTTTTTTGCCTAATCCCTATTTTTAGCCCTGAAGTGTGGGCTGTCCGACAGCTCTGAACCACGCCAAGTTAGTGAGGCAGACCGTCGGTCTGCAGGAGTTGGAGGGGTCGAGGTGTCCATTGTGCAGGTGAGTGATGGGTGCATGTGTGCAGAGGTAAGTGTGTGAGGTAAGTGTAAAGTGTTTTAATAAGTTTTACTTACCTTTACTTTCTCCTGCAGGCTTCCTTCCTTCAGTTCTCTGGAGTCCCTCAGCTCACCGACACAGAAAGCAGAATGGCCACTGAACTGTCAGAAGCTGCAGCCTCTGCTTTCTGGTCTGGAGAGATCTCTAACTGAGTCTGAGTAGAAGGACTCAAGTTAGAAGACAGATTGTCAGTGATTGACAGCTTCACAGAGCTGTCAAATGTTGATTTTTCATCTGTCAAAAGCTCTTGACAGATGAAGTGTCAATCGCTGACGTCACCAGTGACCAGGTGTCCCTTAATTGGCCTGCTGAGCCCGCTGGGCGGGCTTAACAAGGTCAATCAAGGGAAAATCAAGGGTTGGCCACAAGTCGATGGAGGCGGGACTACAACCCAAAAAGTGGGAGTCCCGCCTCCAAAAGCTCCCCATTGACAAAATCCAGCCCATTGTATTTGATGACGCATTTAATTCGACAAAGTTTCTTTCTTTTAATAAAGGCTGTGCCAACGTGTTACTGGAATGACGTTTGTGTGTGTCTATTGGTGCCTTTAAAATTAGTATTAAGCATACTACCAGATTGATTTACTATCATTTTTTTCCCACCCATAATCTTTTCTCTCTCGAAGTCACCAGCTCTTGCGTTGTAGGTATAGACACCAGCAGCTATCCAATACCTTGCCCAAGTGACCACTATTCATGCATGAATGTAGATAGTAATTGTTAGCAGGCTATTTAATCATAGAGAATATCACAACTGAGTCAGATCTTGGCACCTGGCTGATTTTCTTCCTCTACCCCTTATCCACAGGACAATGCGAGACATTCTAACAGCCCAACCACTAGCTCAGATGCACAGACTTGGAATTTGTCTACTGATTTTTAAATTTGATTGTGAAATGTAATTTGTAGAGAGAAGCATTCCAAATGAAATAATCTGTAAATAAAATAACATTTGGACACTTTAAAAATGAGACACCATTCATATTGTGTCATAAAGACTGCTTGAAAATAATTCACAATTAGCACAACGACATGCTCTTGAAATGATGAGTTGTCCTCTAATACCCACACAGGCAGAAAGAATGAGAAGAAAATTATTCGTGAATTTCTCCGTATAAAAAACAAATGTATTTTATGACACACTAAATTCGACAAAGTTTCTTTCTTTTAATAAAGGCTGTGCCAGCGTGTTACTGGAATGACGTTGATGGCATAGAGCTCACAAAGAAACGTGGTAAAGAAAGGCGTAGGTACTTCATACCAAAAGGACTATCTGAATCTGAAGATTATGCTGATTTTCTCCTCTTCTATATGGCTTGGAGAAATCTTCATGATTTGTAGGTTTTTGAGTATTTTTGTTTGTTCTAAAACACACCTCTTAAAATTTTACGGTAATGGAGAAGTGCTTCTTTGTCACTAAGATTGAGACCATCCATTCAGCTGCTTCTGTTGCTTCAAACCCCTTCCTCACAAAGCCTCCCAGGCTCCACCCTGCCCCAGCCCTCGTCCTGTCTTTCTCCAGTTTCTCTCCTTTATCTCCTCATGCCCTCTGAGTTCATCTTGTCCATGAGACCCACCGATTGCTCCCTTGATCCCATTCTTACTAAACTGCTGATCACCCAATTTCCCTTCCTGGTCCCCGTACTAGCTGACATTGTGCCTGGTTCCCTCTCCTCAGTGGTTTTGAAGGGGAGGGGGATGGGACAGGACCTGTCATTACACCTCCCCCATCAAAAAACCCATCCTCGACCCCTCTGTCTTAGCAAACTGCTGCCCCACCTCAAACCTGCCATTTTTCTCCCAAGTGCTTGAACGTGTCGTCAAACTCTAAAATCCCTGCAACTCCGATTAGGTTCTCACTCCTGCCACAGCACTGAAACCACCCTAATCAAAGCCACAGATTACATCCTCTATGACCATGGTACACTATCCCTCTTTCATCTCTCTTGATTTCTCTGCAGGCTTTGACACTGTTGACCATACCAATTTCTTCCAAAGTCTCTCCTGCAGCTCAGTGGGACTGCCTTCGCTTGGTTCACTCTTAACTAGCCAATCGGAGGCTGAGCATCTCCTGGAATAGTTTCTTTTCCCACCCTTGACTATTGCTTCTGGAGTCCCCCAAGGATCTATCCTTGGCCCCCCTCCCTTTCCCCCTCTACATGCTGCCCTTAGACAGCATCATCTGAAGGCACAGGGTCAGCTTCCACATTATATGCTGTTGACATGTAGCTATACCTCCACTGTCTCTGGGTTGTCAGACTGCTTGTCTGACATTTAGTCTTGGATGAGCTACAATTTCCTCCAGTTAAACATTGGGTTGACTAAAGCCATTGTCTTTAGCCCCCATCACAAATTCCATAACCTTGCCTCCGATTCCATGCCCGCCCCTGGCCACTGATTCTGGTTGAACCAGACCGTTCACAACCTTTGGCATCCCATTCGATCGTGAGCTGAGCTCTCCACCCTAAATATTCTCCATCGCAAAGACCACCTACTTTCAGCTCTGTAATATCACCCGCCTCCACCACAACCTCATCCCATTTGCTGCTGCAACTGTCATCTGTGCCTTTGTCACCTACACTATTTTAATGCTCTCCATGTTTTGTAAACTACAGCTGATCCAAAGGTCTGCTGCTCATATTCTATCTTGCGCTAATACCTGTTCGTCCATCATACCATCCTCACTGACCTACATTGGCTCCTGTTACCGTAACCCCACCTATTTAAAACTCTCATCCTCCTGTTTAAATCTCTACGGCCTGATCCTTCGCAATCTCTCTAACCGCCCCCAGCCCTACAACACCCCCTGCTCTGATCCTCCGACTCTGGCCTATATTTATATTGCACCCTTTCCCTTCGCCCCACCATTGGCAGCTGCGCCTCCAGCGTCTAGGCCTCTTACTCTGGAATTTCCTCACTAAGCTTCTCTGCCTCGCACCTCCATTTCCTCTTTTAAGATGCACCTTAAAATCTACTTTTTTTCATCCAGTTTTGGGTCACCCAGCCTAATATCTCCTCCTTTGGCTTGGCATCCATTTGTGTCTGATGACGCTTCAGCAATGTGCCTTGGGATTTTTTTTTAAATGTTGAAGATGCTATAGAAATGCAAGCTGTTATACTAAAAGTGAAATAAACTAACAGACCCCAGCAAAATCATGAGATTACTCTTGCATTTTTGAACTAACCAATAGAAATGCTAGTTCTGTGCTTTAGGGCTATAAACATACACTGGTACAAATCTGAAGGAATGAGTTATTGTTAATTAACAAAAACATTGAGCAACTCTGAGCTGGAGAAAAATAATACTGAAATACTAGTAATGAAAAAAAGTGTGAATTAACCAGAATAGAGACGACTAGGACAGGAGATAGAAGGCATGATGTGGGGAGAATTGGATCTAATAATTCTGGAAGCTCTGCTCTGCCCCTGGAAGCAGGATGGGATGAGATTTCTGCCTGCCTGGTTGGCCGGCCTTGCCCTGACCTCATCTTATATCCCGAGGGCTGAGTCTTTGGAATAGTTGGGGTGGGCCCCGATGCCACTAACGGGGTTACTAGGGCATCACAGCCCCAGAAGGAGTTCAGTGTTGCACTGTCCCGCTCTTCTCTCTCAGATCGATTGCTGTTGCAATACACTCCTTGTGGGGGCCCACTTACAGCCCTGGCATAATTACTGCTGACTCTACGCTGGGTAGGACTGGCAGGATTTCGAGGAGTCCAACATTTCGCCAGTCCAGCCTCCAGAAGAAGGGGGCAGAAGAAGCACTTCACTTCTATGCTGTGAAGGCTGCTTGGCTTCTCTGTAGAGCCCTTGATGTCAGGCTTCCTAGACGGAGGAGGATTTCCCTTTCTGAAAGGAGACAAAGTGGGAAATAGAGATTAGAAGGATGAAAATAAAATAATTTGCTATTTCATAATTTTAAATTGAAAGATAATTTAAACTTTTTGTTCCTATTTTAAAGTTATACTTAACTACAGCCCATTCGCTATCCACTTCTATGACATTAAGAAGGTGAACTATTCTGAGCCCTCTGCCAATTTTGCCTTTGATGCAATGGGGGTAATTTTGACTTTGGGTGACAGTGTAAAACAGGTGCTATCGATTCAGCCGCCCATTCTACATCTCTCCTGATTTTTAATTTTCATTGACGTCAATGGAAATTAAAATTTGGAGATAACAACAGAAAATGCTGGAAAACTCCAGGCCAGGCAACATCCGTGGAGAGAGAAATAGAGTCAACGTTTTGGGTTGAAACCCTTCTACAGAACTGAGAGAAAAGGCAGGAAATGAAACAAAAGGCAGTTTGGAGGCTGGGAAATGGGGGAGGGGATGAAAGAAGAGACATTGAGATATTCAAGGTGAGACGAGATAGTAATAGGATAGGTAAAGAAACAGACAATGGATAAAATTAGGAGAGATGTGCCAAATTTACACTGTCACCCAAAGTCAAAATTACCCCCAATTAGTACAAGATGCACCAGAGTGACTCGAAGTTAAGTTGTCTGCTGATTGCTTTCCCTGCCTTGTCCCCTCCATGTAGGAAACCACATGGCCTCATTCAGTAGCCCTTCATGTGATGGCATAGTTGTGATAGAAACATAGAAGATAGGAGCAGGAGTAGGCCATTCGGCCCCTCGAGCCTGCTCCGCCATTTAATACGATCATGGCTGATCATCCAAATTTGCTTTCTCCCCATATCCCTTGATCCCTTTAGCTTTAAGAACTATGTCTAACTCCTTCTTGAATATATTTAATAAGTTGGCCTCAACTGCCTTGTGTGGTAGAGAATTCCACAGGTTCACCGCTCTCTGGGTGAAGAAATTCCTCCTCTCAGTCCTAAATGTCTTACCTCTTATCCTTAGACTGTGACCCCTGGTTCTGGACTCCCCTGCCATCGGGAATATCCTTCCTGCATCTAGTCTGTCTAGTCCTGTTAGAATTTTATAAGTTTCAATGAGATCCCTTCTCATTCTTCTAAACTCTAGCGAATATAAGCCTAATCGACCCAATCTCTCCTCATACGTCATTCCTGCCATCCCAGGTATCAGTCTGGTGATTGTGGGGAATCCTGCACTCTACTGCTTTGTGACGCAGCCAAATAGGGCAAGAAATGCAGAACCTTTAACGTGGGGTAGTCTCAGAATAAACAACCAATCACTGATGGTCCTTGAAAGACACGTTAACAAAGTGTTACCCAGTTGAAACAAACAATGTTGAAAAGTACTGTTAGAAAGTAAAAAAAATAACTTGGTATTGAAAGAAAATGTGCAGTCAAAGACTGGAGGCTTCCATTTTACTTTTTCATTGAATTGATACTTTTTTTTGTTCATTCTTGGCACATGGGCTTTTCTGGCAAGGCCAGAATTTATTGCCCATCCCTAATTGCCCTTGAGAAGGTGGTGGTGAGCCACCTTCTTGAACCACTGCAGTCCGTGTGGTGAAGGTACTCCCACAGTGCTGTTGGGTATGGAGATCCAGGATTTTGACCCAGCGACGATGAAGGATCAGCGATATACTTCCAAGTCAGGATGGTGTGTGACTTGGAGGGGATCTAGGAGGTGATGGTGTTCCCATGCGTCTGCTGTCCATGTCACTCTAGGTAATAGTGGTCGGGGTTTGGGGAGGTGTCGAAGAAGCCTTGGCGAGTTGCTGCAGTGCATCTTGTAGATGGTGCACACTGCAGCAACGGTGTGTCAATGGTGGAGTGAGTGAATGTTTAAGCTGGTGAATGGGGTGCTGATTAAGTTTATCCCAGATGGTGTTGAGCTTTTTGAGTATTATTGCAGCTGCACCCATCCAGGCAAGTGGAGAGTATTCCATCACACTCCTGACTTGTGCCTTTATAGGTGGTGGAGAGGCTTTGGGGAGTCAGGAGGTGAGCCACTCGCCGCAGAATACCCAACCTCTGACCTGCTGTAGTTGGTCCCGTTAAGCTTCTGGTCAATGGTGACACCCAGGATGTTGCTAGTGGGATACCTGCCAATGATAATGCCATTGAATGTTATGGGGAGGGGGATAGACTCTTGCTGGAGACGGTCTTGGACTGATACTTGTGTGGTGTGAATGTTACTTGCCACTTATCAGCCCAAGCCTGGATGTTGTCCAGTCTTGGTGTATGTGGGCACGGATTGGTTTGTTATCTGAGGAATTGTGAATGGAACTGAACACTGTGCAATCATTAGTGAACTTCCCCACTTCTGACCTTATGATGGTGGGAAGGTCATTGATGAACCAGCTGAAGATGGTTGAGTTAGAATGCTGCCCTGAGGAATGCCTGCAGTGATGTTCTGATGTTGAGATGATTGGCCTCCCAACAACCACACCATCTTCCTTTTGTGCTAGGTATGACTCAAGCCAGTGCAGAGCTTTCCCCCCGATCACCATTGACTTCAGTTTTACTAGGGCTCCTTGGTGCCACACTGGGTCGAATGCTGCCTTGATTTCAAGGGCAGTCACTCTCTCCTCACCTTTTGGAATTCAGCTCTTTTGTCCATGTTTGGACCAAGGCTATAATGAGGTCTGGAGCCAAGTGGTCCTGACGGAACCCAAACTGAGCATCAGTGAGCAGAGTATTGGTGAGTAAGTGCTGCTTGATAGCATTTTACTTTGCTGATGATTGAGAGTAGGCTGATGGGGTGGTAATTGGGCGGGTGGGATTTCTCCTGTTTTATGTGGACAGGACATACCTGGGCAATTTTCCACACTCAGGTAGATTCCAGTGATTGCTGTACTGGAACAGCTTGGCTCGAGGCACAGATAGTTCTGGCACACAGGTCTTCAGCACGACAGCCGGGATGTTGTCGGGACCCATAGCATTTGCTCTGCCCAGTGCACTCAGCCATTTCTTGATATCATGTGGAATGAAATTGGCTGAAGACTGGTAACTGTGATGGTGGGGACCTCAGGAGGAGGCCGAGAAGGATCATCCACTTAGCACTTCTGGCTGAAGATTGTTGCAAATTCTTCAGCCTTCTGTTTTGCACTCACGTGCTGGGCTCCACCATCATTGAGGATGGGGATGTTCATGGAGCCTCCTCCTGTTGGTTGCTTAATTGTCCACCACCATTTTTAACTGGATGTGTTAGGACTGCAGAACTTTGATCTGATCCGTTGGCTGTGGGATCGCTTACCTCTGTCTATAGCATGCTGCTTCTGCTGTTTAACATTCATGTAGTCCTGTGTTGCAGCTTCACCAGGTTGACTCCTCATTTTCAGGTACACCTTGTGCAGCTCCTGGAATGCTTTTCTGCACTTCTCGTTGCACCAGGGTTGGTCCCCTGGTTTGATTGTGATGGAAGAGTGAGGGATATAAGAACATAAGAAATAGGAGCAGGAATAGGCCACTTGGCCCCTCGAGCCTGCTCCACCATTCAGTAAGATCATGGCTGATCTTGGGCTCAAAGGCACCTCCCTTCCCGCTCCCCATAACCCTTCACTCCCTTATCTTGCAAAAATCTGTCTATCTCCACCTTAAATGTATTTAATGACCCGGCCTCCACAGCTCTCTGGGGCAGTGAATTCCACAGATTTACGACCCTCAGAGAAGAAATTCCTCCTCATCTCAGTTCTAAAAGGGTAACCCTTTATCCTGAAACTATGCCCCTGAGTTCAAGATTTCCTCACGAGGGGAAACATCCTCTCTGCATCTACCTTGTTGAGCCCCCTCAGTATATCTTATATGTTTCAATAAGATCTCCTCTCATTCTTCTAAATTCCAATGAGTATAGGCCCAGCCTGCTCAACCTTTCTTCATAAGTCAACCCCCTCATCTCCAGAATTAACCTAGTGAATCATCTCTGAACTGTCTCCAATGCAAGTATATCCTTCCTTTAAATAAGGAGACCAAAACTGTACGCAGTCCTCAAAGTGTGGTCTCACCAATACCTTGTACAGTTGTAGCCGGACTTCCCTGCTTTTATACTCCAACCCCCTTGCAATAAAGGCCAACATTCCATTTGCCTTTTTGATTACTTGCTGTGACTGCATGCTAATTTTTTGTGTTTCATGCACAAGGACCTCCAGGTCCCTCTGAACTGCAGCATTTTGTAATCTCTCTCCATTTAAATAATAATTGACTTTTTTATTTTTCTTGCCAAAGTATATAACCTCGCACTTTCCCACATTATACTCCATCTGCCAAATGTTTGCCCACTCACTTAGCCTGTCTATATCCCTTTGCAGATTCTTTGAGTCCTTTGCACATGCCGGGCCATGAGGTTACAGATTGTGGTGGAATACAATTCTGCTTCTGCTGATGGCCCACAGCGCCTCAAAATGCCCAGATTTCAGCTGCTAGATCTGTTCTTAATCTATCCCATTTAGTAGAGTGGTAGTACCACACAACACGATGGAGGGTGTCCTCCGTGTGAAGATGGGACTTGGTCTCCACAAGGACTGTGCGGTGGTCACTCCTACCAATACTGCCATGAACAGATACATTTGCGATAGGTAGATTGGTGCGGACGAGGTCAAGTAGGTTATTCCCTTGTGTTGGTTCTCACCACCTGTCTCAAGTCCACTTTGGCAGCCATGTCCTTCAGGACTCTGCCAGCTCAGTCAGTGGTGGTAGTACCGAGCTACTCTTGAAGTCCCCCACCAAGTGTACATCCTGTGCTACGCTCAGTGCTTCCTCCAAGTGGTGTTCAAGAAGGAGGAGTAGCGATTCATCAGCTGACTTGTTAGGCTATTGTTTTACTTGTCTCTGGGACAGCTCTCCCAATTTTGACCCCTGTCTCCAGATGTTCGTTTGGACGACTTTGCAGGGTTGACTGAGCTGGTTTTGCCTTCATTGTGTCCGAATCCGATGCCCAGGTTGAAGCTGAGTGGTCCATCTAGTTTTATTCTTCTTATCCTTTATTGTAGCGGTTTGATCCAACTGAGTGTCTATCAAAGAATATCAGTAGATTGGTTGTTGCAGAATTAATAGAAATGCTTGCTGACTAGAACCCAGCAGTGTTCCCTTTAAGCTGCGTGGCGGTCCCGCGCAGCCGGCTCACCAGCTTTTAAGTGGAAAAAACGCGCATGCGTGGAAATTTGAACGGGCCGCGCAGCCAGTTAAAGGGGCCATGCACCCCAAAAAAATTAGAGGGACATTGGTGCTCACTGACCTGGCTCGTGGAGATTAAATGGTGCATAAATCAAATAGATATATTTTTAAATCATCACGCCGTCATCGGATATTAAAGACCAAATTATAAATGATTGATGTTGTAACCCAGTTAGTGAAGAGCTTGCCATTACTGGTTAGTGCTGCCTGAAAAGAATCCTTTCTTATTTCCTTAATCTGCAAATATATTTAATAAAACCACAGTCCTGTGCTCACTGCTGTATTCAGATCACTGTTCGTACCATCACTGTGCTTCAAAATACCAAACTATTTTTAGGTCAAAGCAAAACTGAGCTAAAAAAAAAATGCAAGGTAATAAATGATTTCTGAATTGTTTGAGCACTGATCTACTTTTGGAGCTTTGAGTCTGCAGCTTTCCTAGAAACGTTTCTGAAGTGAATAATTAAGACTGGGTAAAAAGTTCAAACTTCTGTGTTCTGTGAAGTTCTGTGCTTCAAGAAGAATGTTTTGAAGTGAGTTTGTATAATGTAAGTTGATCCAGTGATTTTTCTGTGTGGTACTCACCTTAGTTATGGACTGTATATAATCTCTGCTGGTTGTATGGTTCCACCTTCATGGAAGTCCTACTTTAAAATCTCCGGAAGAATATATATATATTTTTTTTATTCATTGATGGGATGTGGGCGTCGCTGGCTAGGCCTGCATTTAGTGCCCATCCCTAATTGCCCTTAAGAAGATGGTGGTGAGCCGCCGCCTTGAACCGCTGCAGTCCATATGGTGTAGGTACACCCACAATGCTGTTAGGAAGGGAGTTCCAGGATTTTGGCCCAGCGACAGTGAAGGAACGGCGATACAGGTCCAAGTCAGGATGGTGTGTGGCTTGGAGGGGAACTTGTAGGTGGTGATGTTCCCATGCGTCTGCTGCCCTTGTCCTTCTAAGTGGTAGAGGTCGCGGGTTTGGAAGGTGCTGTTGAAGGAGCTTTGGCGAGTTGCTGCAGTGCATCTTGTAGATGGTACACACTGCAGCCACAGTGCGCCGGTGGTGGAGGGAGTGAATGTTGAAGGTGGTGGATGGAGTGCCAATCAAGCGGGCTGCTTTATCCTGAACTAGCTGGGGGAGCCCGGCTTTGCCAGGGCTGTTTTGGGCCGGGCGGTTTAAATCGAGTGCCAGGCTTTGGGGCCTCTCTGTGTCCCTCTGTGAATCTGCTGCCGGGCAACATTTTAAATCGAGTCCCAGGCTTTTGGGCCCTGTCTGTGTCCCTCTCTCAATCTGCTGCCGGGCAACATTTCTACCTTTTTTAATACCTTGAAAGATGAAAGTGAAAGTACTTATAAAACGTTTTTGGTAAATCTTGTTATTTTTAAAAGAGATACTAACTTTTTCAAAGCTGGATGATCAAAGTAGTTTGAGCTGGAAGCAGTGAAACAATGGCTGCCACATCCCTGAGATGAAAACAATTAGTCCCGCCCACACACACACACCGATTGGCCAACCATCAAGGGACCGTACTGTAGGATTGGTCAATCGTGACGGCACAGGTTTGGTCGAACCTTGACGTCAGTCAATCAATGCTAAGTAGCAGATAATGAGTTTAATTTTGAAGTTTTTTTGCATAAGGCGCGAACAATTTTCGTCCGACCGAAAAGTAAATACGCTTACGACCATCCCGGAACCGTAAGCTTTCTTTGGAGGTAATGCGCGCGTAGGTAGGCTCTATAACTTTCGAGCGCATAGCCGGACAGACGCACACCCGAGGACGGACAGACACAGAAGGACAGACAGACAGACAGATGTACCGATTTATAGATATAGATAGATAGATAGATGGTGTCGAGCTTCTTGAGTGTTGTTGGAGCTGCACTCATCCAGGCAAGTGGAGAGTATTCCATCACACTCCTGACTATATATTAACGAGCAATACTAAATACGCCATTAAATAACTTTTAATATATTTGGTGTTTGGGTGCTGAACATTACAGGAGTAATGCAAGAACAGTGTGAAAATCTACAGAGGTTTAACAGTGACTTGAAAGAATATTTAGCCCTCCAGTTTGAGAGGTTGTATCACTAATGGCAGTGTTTTGAATGTTTTTCATAAACAAGCTATAATCTTCCACATGCTGTAACTGGTGAGATTTTGTTTCATACATAGCTTCTGGATTAAAGAGAAACTTTCCTTTTATTCTCCTCTTATGAAGATGGTGACCCATGTTGGATCTCAGTTCCATGGACACAGTCAGCCTTCTGTGGCAATTATTCATGTCTGTTGTAGCTGACACCAATCATGTCTGACAATCACTTTCCATGAGTCACTGGAGAGTAGGAGTCTGGCTGATGTTTATTTTCGCTTTTCCCTTCCTCTCCCACTTCAAGCTCACTAATGCAAGCTAATTATAGCACACCTACCACCACCGACTTGATGCATACTTGGGGTCTTGCTTATCTGTACGTCTTCACAGACACCGACCCACCACGCAATGAAAGAAAGACTTGCATTTATATAGCGCCTTTCATGACCACCAGATGTCTCGGAGTGCTTTACAGCCAATGAAGTACTTTGGGAGTGCAGTCATTGTTGTAATGAACTGCTAAGTCATAAGGAAAGCCATTTTCTTTTTGAAAAGAATCTTTGTGCTGGATCATTTTAGGCAAGTGGTTTTACACCTTTTCCTGAATCTATGCTTTTATATAAAAGTTTCCATCTGCCATTTGGACGACATGTTTTGTATAAGGCACCAATAAATCACAACCAAGTAATCATTAAAAGTACAGAAAGAGCGAGAGAGAGAGCAAGCCCTTTGTTTCTGACCCAGAGATAACTGGAGAGATTATTGAATAAACACAGAGAAACCAAACTAGAGAAATAGCTAACACCAAACAATGATTAGCCTCTAGGCACCCAAGACCTATTTAGGTCAGAGGTTCCCAAACTTTCTTTGCTGAGACCCACTTTGGAGATTTATGTCCAGTGTATGCCCTCTCTATGAAACAGTTTTTTTGTATAGAACAAGAGGGTTTTATTTTCTTGGCTAACGTAACATTATGCTTAAGACAGAAAACAACATAAATGGCATAGTGCCACTACTATACTACTGAAAGTTGTTTGCTTGTCGGTGTTTATGACCAGGACCCGCCAAGCAATATTATAGGCATGTATAAGAGGATTCAAATTCTAAATTAACCCCCACAGAAAACTCAACTTGCTACTATGCCCCCTTAAACATGCAAATAGCACCAGGTTTTATTTTTCACAGAATCACAGAAACCCCACAGTGCAGATAGAGGCCATTTCAGCCCATTGAGCCTGCACCGACACATATCCCACCCGATCCCCATAACCCCTACACCAACACCAACACATATCCCACCCTATCCCCATAACCCCACGTATTTAATCCCCCTAACACTAAGGGTCAATTTATCATAGCCAATCAACCTAACCCGCACATCTTTGGACTGTGGGAGGAAACCGGAGCACCCGGAGAAAACCCACGCAAACACGGGGAGAATGTGCAAACTCCACACAGACAGTCACCCAAGGCCGGATTCGAACCTTGTTTAACTTTAACAATTTGTTTTGAAAAAGTTTGTTTCGAAATCACTAAAATGCAAAAACATCTCTAGTTTAAAGATCACAAATGTAGTAACCTAAATATTAGAAACCTCTTTTACTGAATCACGCATGCATATCTGAAAGAGGTGTTAATTACTTTCAGAACCGATCATTGAAAATCCACGTTGTGGGTAGGATGTGGTCATCTTGAAAGGAAGTGGTTTGACAGTGTAAGACACCCATAATTACAAGTTTCCTAAATGTATACAACTGCGTTGTTCTTTCAGTCCGCAGTTGATACGTAGATTACCGTTAAGGTACTGGACAAAAAGCAGCCTCAATTAAGAAAAATGTTTTTTTTTAATTTTCTTTCTTTAAAAATAAACAAAAATTGGTTAAAAGTTACAAATGTCTTTTGCAGTTTAGAGCTCAGTGTTTAGTCAACATAGTTGTGGCTAGCGTTCAAACGTAGAGGAATAAAAAAAATAATGGGCGCCTTGCAGTGTAACTTGATTCCTGCTGCATCAGCAGACAACATGCGAGCTGATTGCAGCCCAAACCAAACCAACCAAAATTAAATACAAATGTTCTGTATAATAATTTTAGGCTGTCTGGACGATTCCCTGAACAGTGCATATTAGGATGGTGCCTTTCATCTCCTGAACTGCTGACGGGAATATGATGAAATACAAACTATTGTAGTTTGATCGATTGCAGATCTGATATTGCAGCAGCTTTGAATTTGACGTTGTAAAGAACAGATTCAAAAATTATTTAAGACCACTGTCCCTTTCCATAGATGTGCAGTACCTAGTTCCATATAATTAAAGCCAGATTATCAGTGATTACTGTGTCCAGGAGTAATTCTATCACTTCAGTAATCAAACTTTTGAAAGACAAATGAGTGTGAAGAGATTGTATGTTGTATATTTTAATTAAGTTCTGTGAAGCCGGGAAAAACAAATATAAACTTTATAAACACTGATTTTCCAGACTTGTACACTATGGAGAAAATAAATAATACAACTGTAGATTATAGATTGGAATTGCTGCACTAAATATGCGTTGAGACATGCTAAATTTCTGCATGGATCTAATGCCTTACTGTTGAGATCTTGCCTAGGCGCCTGAACCAGCTCGTGATCAGCAAGCATCAGAATCGAGAGATCTGCATGTTAAACCTGTGATCCTCCCACTTCGGTTCACTGTATTGAAACTGTTTTTCAGCCTCAAGTCAGACTTGGTCAATCCTTCAGGCAGGCTGTGTGGTAAATGCAATTTCATAGACAAAGGAAACAAGCCCCGTGATCCCAGCCCATTTTCCTCGCCCCCCCCCCCCCCCCCCCCCCCCCCCGGACAACTTCATTGCAGTTCCCGAGGGGGAGCGCCTCCAGTTTGGGAACCTCCTATTTAGACCATTTGCCTTCCAGAGTCCATGAGCAGTGGACAAAACAGAAAGGCCAGACTAGCAGTTAACATTACAGCTTTGTTGCAGACCCCCCGGTCACTTGTGAGCAACACCGCAGATCGGCGGATATTATTTTGACAGTTGCTGTTTGCATGCCATGTTAAAGATGTTGCAGAAAGATTAGAGCAAGAAAAGCTTGTGGTAATGTCCTATTCTTCCAGATGAAATGGGGTGATGGA
This sequence comes from Somniosus microcephalus, assembly GCF_052327205.1. Taxonomy (NCBI): domain Eukaryota; kingdom Metazoa; phylum Chordata; class Chondrichthyes; order Squaliformes; family Somniosidae; genus Somniosus; species Somniosus microcephalus. Next base: position 72,379,271 of record NC_140997.1, read on the forward strand.
AGGTATTGGCTGATGAGAATTAGCTGAATTGAAGACCTAGGAGGGACACAGACATATTTTGGTAACTTTCTAGCTCCAAACCAACATGTGCAACACGAGCTCCAGCTGGCAGATGCTCTGCGGTTGTTTTATTCTTCTGTGGAAAGTTGGGATTGGGGGGAACCACAGTTGAGCACATGTCATTTGGCTGCTAGCCGGAAGAATGGTGAGGCTGCAGTTGGGCAGCAGGCAGAACACCGATTGAGCAGGGGCTGAGAGGAAGTGAGATGGATTATGGTTTTTAAGGCCTCTATCCAAGAACATGGAAGAGAAGGACATGGCCAGAATTTTGGCAGCCGTTTGCTCAGTTGAGCCACAGTCTCTTGATGGTTTAGCTTGAACTTGGAGTGCATACAGAATGAATTGTGCTTGATACCTCATTTTGAGCTGGTGTTTTACAACAGTCAGAAACTGTGGTAATCAGATTGTGAAAGTGAACAGTGAAAGCAACTTCAATTGATTTTGTGTATCTCAGTCTGCACTAGAAACGAACAACAAAAAAATATCAGAATTGATGTAATCTGGTTTTGTGGCATTTACGCAATGTAGTTTATCAACTTGTAACTTCTGAAAAGACTGCAAAATTACATGATTAGTTTGTATAAAAGTACTCGATTTGTTGTTTCTCGATAATGCAAATCTATATTTTGCACCATTTTGTGAACAAATTTTACAAAAATTAAAAGTAACCAGAGAGGGCAACCTGGAATACACACTGCTGTCAAAACTGTTCTCCGTGGCAATGGTGGAGCCAACCGTCAAAGTGAGATGTTCTCGTGACACGTTTCGGCTGATAAAGAAAATGATGCCCAGGACATTGGATTATTTTTTCTAATGTGTTACTGTTGCTAAAAATCTCAAGGTACCATTTAAACCTTCCAGAAAAATAACAACCAATTAGACAAAAGTTACATGTGCTGTTGCATGGTATTTTTTGTAACGTGGGTACTGATCCAGTCAAAGATCCCATTATTCATTACTGACAAAAAAAATTGCAATATCTGTTCCTTTTCCTTTCTATAATTTCTATATCATTTGATATTTTGTTTATAGTTTTATTCATTAGCAATCTGAAATGTAAATAAGCATTGATTTGTCCCTAAGGCTAATACTGAGGACTGCCCCACATTTGTTGCATAGGATTAGGAGTAGGCCATTCAGCCCCTCGAGCCTTTTCCACCATTCAGTCAGATCATAGCTGATCTGTACTTCAACTCCATTCACCTGCCTTTGATCCATAATCCCTTGATACCCTTACATAAGAACATAAGAAATAGGAGCAGGAGTTGGACATACGGCCCCTCGAGCCTGCTTCACCATTCAATACGATCATGGCTGATCATTGACCTTAACTCTCTTCCTGCCCGATCTCCACATCCCTTGATTCCCCTAGAGTCCAAAAATCTATCTAGCTCAGCCTTACTTAACACACATTTATCAATCTTGATCATCAATTGACCCAGCATCCACAGCCTATTGGGGAAGAGAGTTCCAGATTTCCACTACCCTTTGTGTGGAAAAAGTGCTTCCTGATTTCATTCCTGACCCAGCCCTAATTTTGTGCCCCCTAGTTCTGCATTCACCACCAGGAAATAGTTTCTCTGGATCTTCCCTAGCGATTCCCTTTAACATTTTAAACAACTTAATTAGATCACCCCGCAACCTTCTAAACTCCAGGAAATACAAGCCATAATGTAATCCTTTAAGCCCCAGTATCATTCTGGTGAATCTGTATTGTAGCCCCTCCAAAGTCAGTATATCCTTCCTTCCTGAGCTGTATTGCTCAAAACTGAAGACCATACTCTCAATGGGGTCTGACCAAGGTTATGTACAACTGAAGCATAGCTTCTTCCCCTTCGTATTCCAGCCCCCTTGAGCTAAAGGCCAACATTCCATTAGCCTTTTTGATTATTTTTGTACCTGTGCACTAGCTTTGTGATTTGTGTACATGGAAACCCAAATCCCTTTGCTCCTCTGCAGCAGCTAGTCTCTCGTCAGTAAGAAAATGTTCCAATTTGTCTTTCTTGGATCCAAACTCGATTAATGTGCACTGCTCCACAATGAACTCCATCTGCCATAGTTTTTCCCAATCACTTAGTCTGTCTACGTCTTTTGTAACTTCCTGTTCCCATCCACACAACTCACTGTGCCTCCTAACTTGGTGTCATCTGCAAACTTGAATATACTGCTCTCTCTCTCTCTCTCTCTCTCTCTCTTTCATTTAAGTCATTGATATATATATATATATCCCCCCATTCCATTTGCTTTTACTTTTGCAAATAATCATGTGTGGAACTTTATCAAATGCTTTCTGGAAGTCAATATAGACAACATCCGTAGACACTTTCCTATCCACCACGCTAGTGACCTAATCAAAAATTTCAACTCGATTTGTCAGACATGCCAATGGTGGGGCGAGGGTAGCTGTGGCTCCGAGTCAGAAAGTTGTGGGTTCAAGTCCCACTCCAGGGACTTGAGCACATAAATCTAGGCTGACACTCCATTGCAGTGCTGAGGGAGTGCTGCACTGTCGGAGGTGCTGCCTTTCGGATGAGACATTAAACCGAGGCCCCGTCTGCTCTCTCGGGTGGATATAAAAAATCCCAAGGCATTATTTCGAAGAAGAGCAGGGGAGTTATCCCCGGTGTCCTGGCCAATATTTATCCCTCAACCAACATAACAAAAACAGATTATCTGGTCATTATCACATTGCTGTTTGTGGGAGCTTGCTGTGCGCAAATTGGCTGCCACGTTTCCTACATTACAACAGTGACTTCACTTCAAAAAGTACTTCATTGGCTGTAAAGCAATTTGAGACATCCGGTGGTCATGAAAGGCGCGATAGAAATGCAAGTCTTTCTTTCTAGTTGGGGATGCCAGGAGGCAGGGGTTGGAGGAGCGCCGAGATCTCTGTGGTTTGTGGGGCTGGAGGAGGTTGCAGAGATGGCAAGAGGCAAGGCCATGGAGGGATTTGAAAACCAGGATGAGAATTTAAAATGAAGACATTGCCGGATGGGGAGCCAGTGTAGTTCGGCGAGCACAAGGGTGATGGGTGAACGGGACCTGCTGTGAGTTAGGACACGGCAGCAGAGCTTTGGATGAGTTTTGGAACGTTCTAAATACATCCTGTGCTGAAAGGCTCCGGTTCCAAGAACATTCAAAACTATACCCCCCACAGTTTCCAATTATGATGGGGTTTGTTAGGGTCGATGTAGAGAAGATGTTTCAACTTGTGGGGGAGTCCAAAACTAGGAGACATAAATATAAGATAGTCACTAAAATCCAATAGGGAATTCAGGAGACACTTCTTTACCCAGAGAGTAGTTAAAATGTGGAATTTGCTGCCACAGGGAGTAGTTGAGGTGATTAACAGGTGCATTTAAGACAAGGTATATGAGGGAGAAAGGAATAGAAGGATATGACGATAGGGTGAGATGAAGCAAGGTGGGAGGAGGCACGTGTGGAGCATAAATGTTGGCATGGACCAGTTGAACCAAATGGCCTGTTTGTGCTGTTCATGCTATGACCTACCCTTCAGGTGCTGTCTGGTATTAAATCACTAACCTTAAGCAGTACCTAGAGTTTTGATTTCTACATATTAGCAAGAGATTCATATCAAACACTCTTTGGCCTAGTTTTATGTAAATTTCCTGCAGCTTAGCCATTATCTACTTTAGTGAAGGTTTATGCTGTGAAATCTGATCTGAGTATATCAGTGCAGTGCTGTGATCCATCTCTCTGCTGCACATTTGTAACCAGCGGAGATGTGACAAAAGGCTCAGAATTTGCAAACTAATGTACAAGTGCAGTGGGCTGCTACCTAATCCAAACATGATTCTGTATCTTACCGATGTGATGGTCTCCTACATTACATAATGTAGTAGTTAAAGAGTTAAATGTTGTTCCTATTATTCTGTTACAGAACTGCCCGGGCAGCAGAAGGACCAGCTTTCAGAGGAATCTGTAAGTGCTTTTCCCGTTCAAAAGGTCATGGATTTATCACCCCTGTAGACGGAGCACCAGAGATCTTTGTTCACATCTCTGAGTAAGTTGTTAGAGTCAATAGCATGTTTACATGGAATTATGATATGAGGATAAGATAAGCAAATGCTAACAAGAGTCCAAAAAACGAATGCTTGCAAAAAGTAACAGCATTGCATTAAAGTGCTGTTGCCTAAGCCTAGGCTGAATAGGTAGCTAATAGATTGATTACCCGTAAGTACAGTGGAACATGTAAATTATGGATACCTTGGGGACTGGCATCAGCTGTCTTTTTGTTTACAGGTATCCTTATTTTCAAAATGGTCATTGCATGTACTGTAAAATATTTTCAGTAAAATGGGGAGTTCTTTGCCCAGCATCCATAGCAGCAGGGAAACAGCTCTGTCCCTGGGATAGAGCCATGCCAGCATTCAATTCCAAAGACAGAATGGTTTTTCTGCCGCTGTGGATGGTAAAGAGCTCCCCATTCCACAAAAGCCGTTTCTTTCATGGAACCCACTGCCGCCTCACCCTGACCTGCATACACTGGCCTCACGAGAATTCTGGGGCAGAAAGAAAGCAAACTGCAAGAGGAGTCGCTAGTGATCCCGACGCAGTGAAAGCTCCAGATACAGCAGCTTTGCAACAGGCTGTGTTCCGTGTTTTAAGTTGTAAAAGGGCTTGGTGCATTGAATGCTGTCCGTAGTTTGTAATTTGTGAGTGTCCATGGTTTCACAGTGCCCCTTGTATATTTTTTCACCAATAAAGCATGGGCCCGGGCAGGCTCGTTCCACCCACCTCCTGCCCGATGGGAAGTGGTCAATTCAAAATTGACACCCATATCTCTTGGGGTATTTTTTGCAGGGATACTTTTGAAATGGGTCAGGGGTTGTGTTGTCTTAAGGTGCTTGTGTATCTAAAGTCTCTTCGCCGGGAGCAAGCAGAAGCCAAGCGCAAGGAGCGCACGTCAACCCAAGCACCCCACCCACCCGCCTCTTCAACCACCGTCTGCCCCACCTGTGACGGAGACTGTAGGTCCCGCATTGGACTCATCAGTCACCTGCAAACTCATTTTTAGTGTGGCAGCAAGTCATCCTCGGTTCCGAGGGACTGCCTAAGAAGATCTAAACAAAGGATGCAGTATGTGACATTTTTCATGTGTTCTCAGCGCTCTTCTATCTATCTATTTATCTTTTTCTTTTCCTTTCTCACTGATCCATTTACTGCTATTCAGGTTGACATAAATGTCGCTCTTGTACAGCAGCTGTGACATTCCAGTAGAATTGTGCACTGAACAAAAGAAAGAGACTTGCATTAATAGTGCAAGGAGTTTTGAATTCATTGCAGTGTTTTGCCAACATAGCTGAACTAATCCATTAAAAAAAAGTTATTGGAATTATAATGAGCTTAATTATTTCAGAAAGAAAGGCAAAATGCAAATAAATGTTAATTTTACAAAATGAAGTAAGTTTGAATAAACTAAAAAAAAATCCATAACTTGCTTTGAAATAATCAGAAATATTACTATGAAAATCATTTTCTAGGAATGTGAATAGATTAATAAGAGATCAAAAAAATGAACGGGCCAGCTGGCAGACCCACATTGATTACTTCAACAACAACAATTTGTATTTATATAGTGCCTTTAACATAGTCAAATGTCCCAAGGCGCTTCACAGGAGCGATTATAAAACACAATTTGACACCGAGCCATGTGAGGAGATATTAGGACAGGTGACCAAAAACTTGGTCAGAGGAAGGTTTTAAGGAGCGTCTTAAAGGGAGAGAGGTAGAGAGGCAGTGAGGTTTAGGGAAGGAATTCCAGAGCTTAGGACCTTGGCAACTAAAGACATGGCCACCAATGGTGGAGTGATGATAAATCGAGGGTGCACAAGTGTCCGAATTGGAGGAGCGCAGAGATCTCGGAGGATTGTAGGGCTGGAGGAGGTTAAAGAAATAGGGAGGGGTGAGACCATGGAGGGATTTGAAACCAAGGATGAGAATATTAAACTTGAGGCGTTGCAGGACTGGGAGCCAGTGTAGGTCAGCGAGCACAGTTGTGATGGGTGAACAGGACTTGGTGTGAGTTAGGATACGGGCAGCAAAGTTTTGGATAAGCGCGAGGGTGCAAAGTGGGGAGCCGGCCAGGAGAGCATTGGAATAGTTAGGTCTGGAGGGAACAAAGGCCTGGATTAGGGTTTCAGCAACAGATGAGCAGGGGCAGAGACAGGCTAGGTGTAAGAATATGGTTATGGTGAAGGAGAAGGATATGAGGTCAGAAACTAAGCTTGCGGTCAAATAGGACGCCAAGGTTGCGAACGGTGTGGTTCGGCCTCAGACAGTGGCCAGGGAGCGGGATGGAGTCGGTGGCCAGGGAGCGGGATGGAGTCGGTGGCCAGGGAGCGGGATGGAGTCGGTGGCCAGGGAGCGGGATGGAGTCGGTGGCCAGGGAGAGGGATGGAGTCGGTGGCCAGGGAGAGGGATGGAGTCGGTGGCCAGGGAGAGGGATGGAGTCGGTGGCCAGGGAGAGGGATGGAGTCGGTGGCCAGGGAGCGGGATGGAGTCGGTGGCCAGGGAGCGGGATGGAGTCGGTGGCCAGGGAGCGGGATGGAGTCGGTGGCCAGGGAGCGGGATGGAGTCGGTGGCCAGGGAGCGGGATGGAGTCGGTGGCCAGGGAGAGGGATGGAGTCGGTGGCCAGGGAGAGGGATGGAGTCGGTGGCCAGGGAACTGAGTTTGTGGTGGGGACTTCAGGTCATGAAGTTTATTGTACAGTTTGATGTCTTTTGAATAATAACATTAATCTTTCTGTCCTTGAGAGATCAAAGGTTCATAGCATTCATGAGTGCTACATTTTAGTCAGGATATCACTTGGAATCTGTGGCACAGAAATCGGCCATTCGGACCAACAGATATATACCAGTGTTTAAACTTTTGCTCCCATCCCGCCCCCATATCCTTCAGTTCCCTTCTCCCTCATGTATGCATCAAGCCTTTGGTTAAATGTGTCGCTGCTTTCTCCTTCAACGGTCAGTGATTTCCACATTCTCAACTGTTTGTGAAGAAATTCCACCTAAATTCTTTATTTGATCTGCTAGTGGCTATCTTGTATTTATGCATCTGTATTCCCAGATCTCTCTCTGCTCCTCTCCCCATTTAGTTTTGTACCTTCCAAGGAATAAGTGGTCATCTCATTCTCCCCCCGCCCCCCCCCCCCCCCCCCCCGGCCAACCTCCCAACCCAAATGAACCCCCTCATACTTTGCTATATTGAACTTGATTTTCCATTGTGCAAGCCTGTTTGTCTTTCTGTATTTTGGTGCAGTCCTCCACATTATTACCAATTTGATATCATCTGCAAATTTCAACAGCATTTCTCCAATTTTAGAGTCCAAATCATTTATGTATATGCGGATGCTGGAAATCTGAAATCAAAACAGAAAATGCTGGGGTCAGTTCTGACGAAGGGTCATCGACCTGAAACGTTAACTCTGTTTCTCTCTCCACAGATGCTGCCTGACCTGCTGAGTATTTCCAGCATTTTCTGTTTTTATTTCATTTATGTATATGGCGAGCAACAGTATTCACAATACGGATCCCTGCAGGACTTCGGTTCCCACTTTCTGCCAGTCCCAGAAACCTCCCTTAACTCCTACCCTCTGTTTTGATTTGAACTGAGAAACGCAAGAGTTATTCTGTAATATTCAGCATAGCTTTGATCTCCATTTACTATATTTTAGACTGACATTGTGAACATATCACAGAATCACAGAAACCCCACAGTGCAGATAGAGGCCATTTCGGCCCATCGAGCCTGCACCAACACCTATCCCACCCTATCCCCGTAACCCGATGTATTTAATCCCCCTAACACTAAGGGTCAATTTTATCATAGCCAATCAACCTAACCTGCACATCTTTGGACTGTGGGAGGAAACCGGAGCACCCGGAGGAATATGCAAATTCAAAGTGTATGCACAGGAAAGGCGATGCATTATTATTTGAATAACTACTGGTGAGAAACTCCTTTCAACTGCAATATTGCACCTACTTCAAAAACAAATGAAGTTCTTGTACAACAATTTTTATACATAAGTTTATTGTATCAGTTGAGGCTGATTTTCTTTAACATAGGTTTGGCTGGAATCCTATTGTGCTGTCTTCAGTTTGTGAAAGTTAGTTGTTAGAGATACAGGAAGACTAGACTAGACTAGACTTAGATACAGGAAGACTAGACTAGACTTAGATACAGGAAGACTAGACTAGACTTCTGATTATCTGTTTCAGAACACAGCACAATTTTCAGGAGAATGATAGACTTAGAAACGGTTGGACGTTGCTGTTGTCTAAAATATCCCAGTTTATTCATTAAAAACTACAATGAAGAAATTAAGGATAAATTAATAACTGATTTCTGCATTAGCTGAAGAATACAATGGTTGTTTGATGTTTCACCACTGCTCACCATTTAAAAGTTCCTATCATAAAACAAAATCAGAAGAGTTGCCAAAATGTTTATCTTTAAACAATGATGACAGTCATGTTATATCTATATTGTAAAATGCTGTTTAAAACATGCATACATTCTTTGACCTCTTCAATTTTAAAAAAAAAAGCTTTTAATCATTTGTGGTAGACAAATAGTTAAAATGCATTTGGTGAGAAATGCTTAAGATAGGTGTTGACCCTGAAGAATGCAAAACTCATCGATGCTTAGACAATTACTTTTTTTAAACCTTGTTCTGTTTTCAAGAACAGCAACAAACAAAATCTTTCTGATGGCTCTGATTATCATTGCACCAATTTCCATTAGAGTGTTTGAACTGTAATGCAATCTTCTCTTGCTGCCGCTTTCAAGAACCATTTTGATGACTAATCTATGCCCGTTGCCATGACTGCATTTTGGCTACAGACTATACAATTAGCACCACATTTGACAGCAGACATCCTAGCGTTTGTTATGTCTGCAGGAGACTAGTCTGATAAGTTACAGGTGAATTTTTAGGATTGAGCAAGTGCAGAATCGTGCGTGAAACTAAGATGAAGAGGTTAGGATGACCGTATTTTCTTTTGTATGTAAAACTGGACAAGTAGATGTGAGTAAACCGTGTAGTTATAACCATAGCAATCAATAATGGACTCTTCCATTTTACTGCAGCTGAGCTTTGCTCCCATACTAATAAATGTCGATGAAAGCCCCCCAAAAATGTCATCTTACAATGGCTATTCAGGCTTTGTTAAAAAAAACAATTGTCAGAGAATCGTGGAGCCTTGCCCAGGAATGAACAGCAATGAACATTGAGTTCTAACTCTCATTCAGACCTGTGAGTTAGTTATCTAAGGAAAGGGCCATATTTCAAAAAAACGATAGTGAAGTCTTCAATCTGTTTTCTTGGTTTGTTTACTCCTGATAAATTTTGCATTTCTGTAGATCTTCACTGTGACACCGTTAGCCAATCTTTGTGCACTTCCTATTTCGATAAATAAAATGTCATTTATATCTGATCTGTGTCAATTTGGGTACATTGAGAATTGTGAAATAGCATCAATACTGATTGGCCATTTCTTTTGTTCCATTTGTCAAATTCAAACTCCACAAAAACTTGGGCAGTAAAATTGCTCACATTGTCATCTTGATTTGGGTTTATTAACTTATGCAAAATAAAGGCAATGCACCAAGGAAAGGGAAACATCTGGCTCTTACCGTCTTTTGAATGAACAAAACTATTGCCAGTATTCTGAGATTCACAGTGAACTCCCATAATTGTGGAAGTATTTTTAATGCTTGTGATTACCAGGGAAACTTAACCATTTAGAAAGCAAGCATTATCTAACTTCTGCAGATTTTAAGATTTGCACGCTTCCAATTTATTTATTTTATTTTTCCCCTATAACTAGTTTAGCTCCAAAGCCAGCCATGAATGGGTCTCAAGTTATGTCTCTGTGGGGGGGGAAAAAACTAGGTACTGTGCTGCAGACTGCAATCTAACAAGTGTATACTCCTGAAGTTAGTCAGGTGCAATGACTGTAGGGACTGCTAAAAGGGTTCGTCAGTGTCTGGTGTGAACCAGGAGTGCCACTGTAATTTGTAATGCAGAATGAGCTGTTCCGTGTGGAAAATAGACAGTATGGCCGGAATTGTGCCTACCTGGGTGGGTCCGGTGTGGGCAGTGGCCATGTCGGCTCCCAAGCCCGTTGCTACCTTCATCCCGCTGTTGAAAATGAACTTATCTTGATGGGGCCTATTAAGCCGGCCCAGCACGTTACCCGGCCCAATGAGATGGAGCGGGTCTGGTGAAGTCATTCATGACGCGTTTTCAGCCGGGATCTTTAAAGATTAGATTTGACGTTTAATCTAACACAGCAGTGCACTAAAGCAATGGTATTCTGCCCTTGCAGCGCATTCCTATGCAGAGCTAGACAGGTAGCTAACAATTTGATATCTTCCCATAAAAATCACAAGGCTTGACTTTTCTTGTAAACTTTACTGAAAGATTCTTATTGTGAAACTGAAATACAACACAGAAATGGAAGCACACATTAGTATACAAGCACATAACTGATATGCATACACAAATTTAGGTACGCCTGAGCAACACAGTACATTTGGCATGTAACTTACCAAACACGTGGAAGCACAGCTTACTGTGAATATACATTTAGCAAACTGGAAGGCATTCTCTTTAAATTAGCCCTGTACATAGTGCATCAAAATACAGCTACAAGTTAACCAGCTAGACAGAGAGCGAGCACTTCACGGCTAGTTGTGTAAGTTTGCTTACAGAGAAAAGTTACAAACTAAACATTTTCTGCAAAATATAGTGTACACTAATCATCTATAACATTCTCAAGTACTTACAGACAAATAGTATCCAAGGCTCAAGCGTGGCGACAATATAACTTCCCAGACCATGTGTGGCTGTAGGTCTGTGATATACAGTAGTTTACTTTACTGCACTTACTGTGCTTTACTGCACTTTTACTGCAGTGCTAGGTACCAAATAGCCACTAGGTGGCGGCACACAATGGGAATCGACCCAAATTACTCAAACCCCTGAATTAACTGGAAAACTAACATAAATTCCTAAAGAAAGACAGCACAAATGGCGTGCTGCAAACACTGACAGTCACTGCACAGAGGCAGATGGCTGCACCCAGGTTCTCCGATGACTCCCTCCATATGCTTATGGAGAGAGTTAAGGGCACGCAGGGAGATCCTCTTCCCTTCCAATGGGTGGAAGAGACCTCCCCAGGAGACCAACACAACCTGGTTGCACAGTGCAGAGATCACAAGCAGGGATGTGGTCAGGAGGACCTACGTGCAGTGCCGCAAACCTTTCTATGACCTCATTAGATCAGGAAACGTTGGTACAAAGCCACACTCAACCACATTGCTGTGCCTCTCATCACATCCCCAACACTCTGCCTTCCCTACCCTACTCCTGCACATCCTTACTCACACCAACTTACCTTTGCACCCATCTCTCTCTACATTATCACATCACCATCTCACTAACCACCCCTCATACTCATCCTCATCCTAGTGCAATCATACCAACTAACATACAAGGGTAGCCACTTGGGTGTTATAGCCAATGTTTATGTAAAGTTTCTGTTAATGTGGTGATGCGCTATCAATTACTCATAAAAGACTGAGAGTTAAGAGAGTAACTAAAGGCTTTTATTAACAAAAGAATGAAGGTCTGCCTCGAGTGGTCGACCGGTCCAGAATACAAAGGGGCTGGGGAGCAGTCACCTTTATACTAGGACTTGTGGGAGGAGTCAGCCGAGGCATGTACACAGTGGAATACAAACAGTGGTTTACCACATGTGGTGTCAAAGATAAATACTTTATTTTCAACAATTAATAGCAGGATGTCTTTGAGGAGTATGCCCTATCCATAGACTGGCAAAATTCACAGCAGTAGCCTTTCAAGGCCATAAGACAACCTGGAATATGAGAGGTGGGGGAGAGTTACGGGATTCCTGCTTGCAGACCCGTCTAAGCTATTGCTCGGTGGCACAATTCTTCCAACCTAAATTAGGCATCCAATTTGGGGATCTGCTTTCCTCTTGCAACCAAGTGGAGGAGTGTTCACAGTATGCTCAGGTCAGAGAATGATGCTGTGCTCTATATTTCTAGCTGTTGTTCACATAGCTTAAGAAAATGATTTGGATCACACAAGAAGCTCTGCACTTGAAGACTGCTGAAGCAAAGTGATCTGCAGCAACTGTATAAAAAATACTTTGTGAAACCTAAAATAAATATTCTGGGTTCATAACTCATCTTCCTGGAGGAATCTGTTTGCCTTTTATTTTTACAGCAAAGGTTTTTTTAGTTTGAGATTAAGAAACCAGCTGTATACAGAGTAGCAACTGAGCCAGAAGTATAAAGACATTAATAAGAACATAAGAAATCGGTGCAGGAGTAGGCCATTCAGCCCCTCGAGCCTGCTCCGTCATTCAATAAGATCGTGGCTGATCTTCTACCTCAACTCTTCTTTCCCGCACTATCCCCATATTCCTTGATTTCCCTAGAGTCCAACAATCTATCGATCTCAGCCTTGAATATACTCAATGGGCTGGATTTTGTCAGTGGAGGCGACTTGGAGGTGGGACTGCTGCTTGTCGTGTCAATGTCCCGCCTCCATCCTCGCCTGACCATTCAGAGGGATTTTCCCCTGATTGAGCTTGTTAAGCCCGCCCTGCGGGCTCAGCAAGCCAATTAGGGAAGAAGTCACTGATGGATCACGTCAACGTCAGACGTGCTATCTGTCAAGACTTCTTGAAAGAAGAAATGACAGCGTTTGACAGCTCTGTGAAGCTGTCAAACACTGACATTCCCTTTAGTTTGATTAGTTTTTGTGGTGAGGACTGAAAAAACATTGTAAAAAAAGTAAATTTCAGATGTCTGATGGATCGGAGGGTCCATCAGCCATTACCTGAAATTGACATGGTGGATGTCCGCTCTCCCGATCCAGCACGGCTAAAGGTTATAGAAGTAAAAAAGGGTAAGTGAACACCTTTTTAAACTTATCACCACTCACCTTGCATACTTACCACTCCACACTTGCACCCATCACTCACCTCTACACCTTACTTCCAGGTGCCTCTGACCGCCGCAGACCTCCTCCACGTCGTCTCCAACCCGGCGGGGTTCTCTGAGGTCAGGAAGCCTTCACCTGTGAAGGTAAAATGGCACTAATCCCTTTTTCTGCCTGTTAACTACCTGTTAACAGGCAGTTAAAAGGATTAAAAGCCTTTCCCGCCTCCAGGAGACGGGACTCAAAGCTGCACATCCTCCCGTCTCCTGGCAAAAGGGCACAGAGACGGGATGGGGGCGTGTTTGCCACCCGCCCCCAATTCCTCCAATTTTATGTGCTGTCCCGCCTCCATGCCTGCCTCCTCGGGGCTTGGAAAATCGAGCCCAATGACTCCGTATCCACAGCCCTTTGGGATAGAGAATTCCAAAGATTCACAACCCTCTGAGTGAAGAAACGATACAAAATTGTTGTTTCACTTTCATTCTGAGAATGAGAAATGTATAAACCTTTATATTTTCTATTTGGCCTTCACTATTAAAATTGTTCCCTGTCTGCATATGGCAGTGTATATATGTGCTGAATAATTGAACACTGAATAAAAAGCTGGCATGAAGGTGGTGGTAGAGTGGTTTGTGTTTACAAGAAGAAAAGGAAGGAAAATCAGTGGGTGAGCTACTTAGTGGCCATATCAAGAGTGACATTGCCGGAGGCCTATCCACCCACTTGGAAAGGAAACAGTGAATCGTGCAGGCCGACCAAAGAGTGGGCGCAAACAATTAAATTTTTACTGAACAAAATGAGAACAAAAAAACATTGAGGAAATGGGCTGGTTATATCTATTCCTCTTGTGTGCAATTATAAAAATTGCTGCTGAATCTATGCCTCGAGCTTTCTAAACGTGGGAAAAATTTGGAAATTGAATATGCATGAAATATACACTACTCATGGTCCCAAGGTAGCAGGGGCAGGAACGTGTGCCAAAAACCACCATGCATGGCAAACCTGTTTATATTTTTAAGATTGAATCCAAGCTTATGTGATGAGGCTCTAATATCATTCATGCAACGATGTATGAAATGAAAAGCAAGAGCATTTCAGTTAATTATGTTAGATTTTTTGTTTGGAAGCGTACTTCATCATTAATAATCAATCTTTAGTGATCGCTACTTACTGACTTATCTTTCACACACTGAGAAATTGTGACACAGCTGTACAATTTCTGCATGTCATTCTGTGCTGTCAGCAACCACCATGATCAAATCCTTAAGACATCTATTCTTGTTAATGTCGCCTCTGGCTGCAACCTGTTATGCCATCTAGTGTGTGTAGAAACAAAAATATCCTCTTCTGTTGCCGATTTAAAGGAATCTAGCAAACAATGGTCCAAGAATTCCAATGGAGGGGCTTTTGGGGAGAGACAGAACTTGTGTCTGTTCACAGATGGTCTGGTAACCCTGTCCCAAATCCTGGGGCCAGGTGCATTTGTATACTGGTGGGTGCATGGTGCCAGTGGGGCACGTGCCTCTGGAGGGTGGGCAGAGGGGAAGCAGCCCTGGTCACAAGAGGTAGTGGCTTTTTTTTTAAATTGAAAATGCTGCCACTTTTGCTGGAGGTGGTTTTCCTGAAAGCAATCAATTGCTTTTGGGAAACCGGCATTTTAAATGTTAATGTCCCTTCCCTCTCCTTCAATGTCTTTGGTAATGTTGGATGCTAGGGATGCACTCACTGCTGCCAGAATTTCTGACCAGTGGAAAAAGGTTGGGACTTGGTGTAACTAGATCCCACTCTTGTCCATCGATATTGTGTTTACTGCCGTAGGGCTGTGCAGTTCTGGGTCGAAGGTCTCTGAGGCTCGCTAAGTACCTCTCCCATTTATTAAAGCTGCTAAACTCAATTTTTTAGATTTCTATTGCAGCCCTCCTTCCAAAACTGTTCAATCTTCAGGTCTGTAATTCTGGCCTCTTTTTCTTCTGCTTGATCTTTACTTTCACTATTCGAAGAACAAGACGACTACATTTTCTGTATAGGTCTTTTGAAAATTATTTCACTCTGATCAGAGTGTGATTGTGTTGACATGAATTGAAAGACATTTCCTATTCCTCTTTTAATTCCCAAAAAACAATTGGTTCTGTTTCACAAGTGGCTGCTTGGCTCCCTCAGTGGCTCGGTGTATTAAATGCATGATGTGGTACTGAGCCATACAGACCATGAAGTTACCTGGTTTCTGTTGGGTTAGCTGATCTAGGTTAGAATGGCTAGTGGGGCTGCTCAGAATCAGGCAGAGGAAAAATTAGATTGCTATTCGTGCAAACTGCTAGAATGTGTGTATGTTTTAGGGAGGGGAGTAAGAGTAAGGGATATCGGGTGAAGACCAGGTTAGACTTGGCTGTAATTGAATAGAAAGAAATATAGCACTGAATAGAAAGAAATATAGCACTGTATCACGATACCGTTTCCTGTAAGGACTCTATTTCATTCTCCCAGTTTCTCCGTCGCAACTGTTCTGACAATGCCACCTTCCATAACAATGCTTCCAATATGTCTTCCTTTTTCCTCAACTGAGGATTCCCCTCCACTGTCCTTGACTGTGACCATCCCATTTCCTGCACCTCTGCCCTCGCCCCTCCCAGAACCACGATAGGTTTCCCCCTCTCCTCACCTTCCACCCCACCAGCCTCAACATTCAGTGGATCATTTTCCACCACCTCCAGTGCGATGCCACCACCAAATACATCCTCCCCTCCCCTTTCAGCATTCCAAAAGGACCGTTCCCTCCATGACACCCTGGTCCACTCTTCCACTCCCCTTCCCACAGCACCAAGCATAGGAGATGCAACACCTGCCCTTTTACCTCCTCCTTTCCCACCATCCAGAACCCCAAACACTCCTTCCAGGTGAAAGTGATTTACTTGTACTTGCAATTTAGTGTACTGTATTCGCTGCTCACGATGTGGTCTCCTCTACATTGGGGAGACCAAATGCAGATTGGGTGATCGCTTTGCTGAACGCCTCCATTCAGTCTGCAAGCATGACCGAGCTTCCAGTTGCTTGCCATTTTAATTCTCCGTCTCTCTCTGACCTCTGCCTCCGACACTGTTCTAATGAAACTCAACGTAAGCTTGAGGAACAGCACCTGATCTTTCAATTAGGCACTTTACAGCCTTCATTGGACTCAACATAGAGTTCAACAATTTCAGACCATAACCACTGCTCCTATTTTTCTGGACAGCAGGTGCTGGTAATGATTCTGCTATAGCCATTTGTAGCTCCACTAGACCCATCTTTAGTTTCTTTACTTGTCCCATTACCACCCCCTTCTGTCTCGCACCATCATCCCTTTTGTCATCTAATCACGCCTATCTTCCAACCTATCACAGACCTTCCCTTTTGTTCCTTCCTCCACTCCCGCTCCGCTGGGAGTGCATAATGGGTAGGTACTTGAATTGGAAGGAAGTGACTAGTGGTGTCCCACAAGGATCTGTGCTGGGCCTGAACTATTCATTGGCCTTGGAAGGAGTGCAGTGCAGATTCACCAGGCTGTTACCAGGGCTCCAAGAGTTAGATTATGAGGAGAGATTACATAAACTAGGTTTGTATTCCCTGGAATGTAGAAAGTTATGGGGCGATTGAAACAAAACACAAAAAGCAGTAGATTCTAGCACAATTAATAATTTTAAATCTGAGATTGATAGCTTTTTTACTAGCCAAAGGTATTGAGAGATATGAAACCAAAACGGGTAAATGGAGTAAGGACACAGAGCAGCCATGATCTCATAGAATGGCGGAACAGGCTTGAGAGGCTGAATGGCCTACACCTGTTTCTATGTTCCTAAAGTTATGATGCGATCTTGAGCCATGTGATCCCAAACTGAGCATTGTTAGCAGATCATTGGTGAGTAATTGTGGTTTGATGACCCTATTGATGACTCCTTCCATCACTTTACTGATGATAGGGAGGTGGCTGATGGGACATACATGGGCAATCTTGCACATTGTCAGGTAGATGCCAGTGTCATAGCTGTACTGGAATAGCTTCGCCGGAGAGCGGGGGCAGCTAGTTTGGTGCACAGGTCTTCAGCACTGTAGCTGTGATATTATCAGGGCTCATAGCCTGTGCTGTGTCTAGTGCACTGAGCAGCTTCTTAATGTCATGTGGAGTGAATCAAATTGAATTATCCATTTGGCAGGTTTGTCTGAAAACACTTGCAAAGATTTAAACCTCATCTCTTGCACTCGCATGCTAGGCTCTACTATGGTTGAGAATGGGGTTGTTCACAGAACCACCTCCGCCTGTTAGTTGCCTTATTATTTCTTTTTTCTAACCAGTCTTCTGAGACATCATTTCAAACACCTTCTGAAAATCAATATGCAGTCTACTGCATTTCCATTATCAGTCATCTCCATAAAAAAGTGTTGCCTTTAACAGTTTCATGCTGCATTTCTAAGTGCTCACTAATTTTACCTTGAATTGGAAATTCCAACAGTTTGCCTGCAATTCATGTTAGATTAACCAGTCTATAGTTATCTAGTTTATCCTTCACTTCCTTCTTAATTTTTATGGAAGCAATTCTTCTTCTACAGTTCTCTTGCGAGATACTCCTCTACTAGACTTGCATTTTCAATTCCACCATCATTTGTAAAGAATAACAATGCAAAGTATTTAATATCTCCTTCATACCTTTATCCTCCACAAATAAACTCCTTCCTTCATCTCGAGTGGTCCTGGTCAAGCTCTTAATATTTCCTTTTAAATTATTCATTTGCCATTTTTCATATTCCCTTTTTTGTCTCCATTTTCACCTCCCTACTACACTTTCTGCACGTCTCATGATTATCGTTAGCATTGTGAGCCCTAACTTCATTCAATGCCTCCCTTTTAAGTTTCAGTTTAGTTTTAATCCCTCTATTTATCCATGGAACTCTATTCTTTAAAGTTTGTTAACATTCCTGCCCGGATAATCTAAGACACACTAAACTGCCTTTTTCCAGGCAGCACCCTTATCTTTGACTTTTAATGATCATATATATATTCTTAGACTGAACTCTGTTGCAGTTGCTATTTCCCAATTGTTCTCCTACTAGCATCAGTTATTTGCTCCACTTCATTTCCCTTTAATAAATAGAAAGTACTTACATTTATATAGCGCCTTCCACAATCTCTGAACGCTCCAAAGCACTTTACAGCCAATGAAATACTTTTGAAGTGCAGTCACTGTTGTAATGCAGGTAAGTGGCTGTCAGCAAGGTCCCACAGAAAGTAATGATAATGGCCAGATAACCTGCTTTTAGTGATGATGTTGAGGGATAAATATTGGCCAGAATTCCCCTGCTACACTCTCAAATATTCTTTACGTCCACCTGAAAGGGCCCTCAGTACTGCACTGAAGTGTCGGCCTAGATTATGTGCTCAAGTCTCTGGGGTGGGGCTTGAACCCATGACCATCTGACTCGATAAGAGTGGTACCCACTGCGCCACAACTGACGAATCAAACAATGCTTCTTTCCTTGGACTCCATGCACTGATCTAGGAAATAGTTGTGGATACATTCTAAAAAGCATCCAGGACTGCTTCCTGCATGAGCCTATTTGTGTGGGATCCTACAATTTCCATCCAAGAACAGGAGAAAAAATGGTGGAGATGGCTTGAATTCCACAATGTCGGGAGTTTTGAGACACCCGCACCCACCGGCAGCCACACCTGGTACCTTTGGAAACATTCCTGTTTCAACAAAGAGGGGAAGAAAATTGACAAGAAAAAACATTTAAAACTTCAGGGTAGTATTTTTATTACCAAAAGACACTTGTTTTATTTGAGTCCTTTTAGTGGGTGAAGGGAAATAGTTAAATCTTATTGTTGGAATGCTTGCAAGAATAGTGCCTGGTTCACAGGGAAGGGTAATGTAACTTTATAAGTGCTGTTTTACATAATGGCTTGCATTCTAAATTTTAAGAACGAACACACTGCATTTAGCTATTTCAGAATGTCATAACATTTTAACCTAAGTGTAATTGATCAAGTGTAGGTGTACAGTATGAGAAGATGAATCTTTTATGATTCATACAGTTATTTGGCAAAAAGGTTTTAGTATCAATGCTGTAAAACACGGCCCATTTTCCTTGTTGGCAAATGGCGCAAACATTCTCTTGATATTGATGCATATAAACAACCAGCACAACACAACAGATTAGTATATATAATTAAATATCCTCTTTCTACAGAAAATGGTCATCTGGTAATAACAGCTTTAAAGTAACTTAATTACTTTGCAGAAAGCAAGCTTACTGTAACACACCCACAGGCTCCATATGCTAAATCCCTAGGAGTTGTGTATTCATCATTTTTTGTGATGTTGGAGAGATATTAAATACTAAATTTTAGAAAATTTACAACTTTTAGCCCCTGGGTAATTTTAAGTGTCTGTAAAGTCTAGGTAGGCAATACAAATTTGTCTGGTCCTGGAAATATAATTGAAGACAAAATGAAAATTGTTAGACTAACGGCAGGCTTTAGCACTGGTTGTTATAGAATAATGGGCATTCAGCTCATCCAGGTGTAGAGAAATATTGGGAAAGAATCCACCTATGCTTTCTTGTAGGGGAACCAGCATTATCCCCATCTGTTGCTTGTATTTTTTTCATTTCTGTCTTTTCATTATGTTGGAACATACAGCTTTTCTCTGAATTTTTTGCCGCTGACATTTGCCATCCATTGTCAGTTTGCACCTCTGCCATCTCCCACTGATCATTAGTTTTTCATTAGCAATTACTTTCTCACTTGTGCATCAACCCACCTGGACATAACACCTGCCAATTTTCATGAACTGAAGTTATTAACAAGATAAAGATAAACTTGTGGATATACATAACATTGATATTTAAGTCTTGCTGCTGAATAGAGGCACAAGGAGTTCTTTTATGAAATGTACCACAAACAAGCTACCTTTTTTTGCTTTATGCAGGTTTGTATGGCCTCTTGGGCACATACTAGACTCAAAGCAGAGCTGGAGCATGTATACCACTTTTTACAATATGGAGTTATGTGGCAATAACAAATGAAATACAGCGATAGAGTACACAGATTTTTGCTAGCTCCCCCACTCCCTTCACCCCACCGTTGGCGGCTATGCCTTCAGCTGCTTAGACCCCACCCTCTGGAATTCTCTCAACCCCTCCACTTATTCCCCTCGTTCCTCCTTTAAGACCCTCTTTAAAACCCACTTCTTTTCACCCTTTCTAATAACACTTTGGCTCAGCAGCCACTTTTTTCTGATTACACCTTTGTGAAACACCTTGGGACGTCTTTTTATATTAAAGGTGCTATATGAATGCAAGTTGTTGATTATTGTACTGTTTGTTTAAAAGTTTTTAGCAGTTTTTTAAGATGGTTTTGGTCTCCCATTTCCTGGAGTAAATGGAAGATAGATTATAAAGAGTCATTGTATATATAAATTTACATCAATATTCTGGAGACTTAATGAGTGGGAAAGTTGCCAGTGAATTATGGTGAACATCATGAATGGGATATTCTCTCCCTAAATCCCTCCACTTCCTTTAACACCCTCCTTAAAACCCACCTTTTTGACCAAGTTGGTGCAGTTATAAAGTCTATCTGATGTGTTCACGATGTATTATTTCAGTGTTTGATAGCACTGTGGTGGGGATGCTGGGGTTTATCAGCATGACGAGGTCCTTTGGTCTGGCAACCCTGTGAAGGGTGAACCTGAGCTTTGAAAGAACTTGGGGGGGGGGGGGGGGGCAGTTTAGCATCTTAGTAGATTCCTGAAGAGAATGTTGTGTCATTTATTTAAAAGTTTTAAGCACTCTTTAAAGTTTTGTTTCTGTCTCCCATTTCCTGGTGTAAAAGGATTATCAGTCCTGGTGTGATTCAGGCCTGCACACGAATGAGCTGGCCTCCTCGATGGTGTGCGGTCAGCACAATTGAATATTTTTTGTGGCATGTTTCACATGACTTGCCAGAAGCGTTAGTGGGCTGGGGCCGTAATCTCTGGTACCAAACCGGCTTGGAGGGGGAGGGAGAGGAGATTATAATGAGAAATGGGGAATAAGAGGAGGGCGAGTGAAGAGTCAGCCAGCGGTAATTTCTTTTTTCCTGGGGCCTGAGGTGCTTCAGTTCCTCTCATCAATACTTCTCATGGCCTTAGTGAGTCTCGCGTGCAGTTTGTGTGCACTTCTTACTGGCCAAATGCATTGGACTGAACTGAGGTACTGGGAGCATTGAAGGCCTTAGGCCTCAGGCCTTTATATCAATAGATGCATGTGCCATCATATTGGCCTTTATATGTCAGCTGGTTTTAAAACTTTTTTTTATATTAAAAAAAAATGTCATAATTTGGCACACAGCACTGTGCATCGTAACCTGATTATCTGTGTATTGGTAAATACGCAGAGTTCAACTCGGTGCTTGTGCTGTGAAAGTGATGCTATCTATGGAAATAGATCTGAAAGTACTTGGCATAAAGAAGTGCAAGTTTATTGATCATATGATTGAATGATAGTAGCTGACTTCCAAAATTATCCATGCTCTGAGTCATCACCTTGTGAATATGAAAATAGTACCCGACCTCCTTAGGACTATAAAGTACCAATGTCCCATTGCGGCTGTGCAACGCTCCAGGGGACCCGCGCAGGCAGTGAGTCGGCTTTTAAATAGAAAAACCACTTATGCCCATAATTTTGAATGGCCCGCGCAGCCTGTTAAAGGGGTCTCGCGGGCCAAAAAAAAATTTAGAGGGAACATTGGTAGGTACATATCTATACACATAAATGTGAATAAACATTTTATTAAAATGCTGATTTTTCTCCTTGGGTAACTGAAGCTTCTATTATTATTTAGGGCCATGTTTGTATATATTGGTGAATTATATAAATAATGTACAAGTGTACTGGCCTGACTTATGTATAATACATGGGCAACTCGTGGTTGAATCTGTTCTTTCTTTTTTATGTCAGTATCGAAGGAGAATATGTACCAATGGCGGGGGATGAGGTCTCTTACAAGGTCTGTTGCATTCCTCCCAAAAATGAGAAGATACAGGCTGTTGAAGTGGTCATCACCCACCAAGCACCAGGAACAAAGCACGAAACGTGGTCAGGACATGTCATCAGCTCCTAAAAATGGCCAGCTGTCCTATCCTGCTGTCTGACTAGGGGGTTTAAGTATGAGCAAATATCTGAGTTAAGTGTTTTGAGAGTGCATTCTAACCGACTATTTGCAGGATTTAAAAATTCTATTTTTTGCAAAGGTGTCGTGTTTTAAACACCTAAAAATGATTCATTGAACAGTTGGTTATTAGTTTGAGTATCACTCATACTTTCCATATTTTCTATTAAGGTATCTGAGCCAGTGAATGTACATGTGTAACTTTGCATCAGGGATTCATGTTTTACATGCATCTCTTCCATGTCTCCAGAATGTGCAGGCCACAGAAATTAGTTATGTTACTATAACAACTACATTAAAAGCTCCACTTGCTTATAAAGCAGCACTGTAATGGAAATTTATTTTAAACTGCACTACCCTACAAATCATTAATTTAGCGAGTCGTAGTTTAGTTGAATCACTTCACAGGACATCACGTTTGTAATTTATGGGTTTAATCATTTTAATCACCCTCTAATATTTTCTGTTCTTCCCTCCTCTGGTCTGTATGGTCCATTGCTCGAGGCTGATTGTGTGAGCAGGTGACCAGGCCTCTACCAAACCCCCTCCAAACTCGCCAGCAGGAGGTGAAAGAGCACTACAGTTTTTCCTCCCCTCCTCAATGCAATGTGTACGTGAATTCAATGGAGTAGGTGATCCAACCTACATTGATCACCATGTGATGTTGTCAACCTGGAGAGTTACTGTCCTGTAGTCTACAGTAGTTAAAATCTGAGATTTCAACCTCATAATAAATGCAATGCTTGAAGATTTTATCAATACTGAGACACCAGATTCCATCAGGGTTCTGCCCATCCAGCACAGCACTGATTGATCAGTACAGCTGTAAACGCCGCACATTTGTAAAATCTTAATCTTGTTAACCAATTTTTGAATAGATCAATGGGTAATTTGAGCTTGTTTCCTTTGATTTAAAAAAGATTAGAATCACTTTTTTCTCTTTTGACGGGGTGACGGTGTAAAATGGGCGATATTGATTACATCTCTTCGGAGTTTCACTTCCGTTGACTTTAAATTGGAAACTGATTGTATTTGTCATGTTGATAATGAGGCATTCCTTGTCAAACTTGCATTTGTTTTCCTATCCTAAGTAACAAAGAGCTATGCTAATAAAACGTTAAATGCTCAATTTTGGGATTTATATTTAAAATTGGTGTCGGTAATAGTTGTTTGCTTTGCAGTGTAAGATAGCCTTTTAAGAATATTTCCACACATTGCTCAAATACTGTGGAAATGTATTTGAATAAAGACAATTATCATTTGCTGATTTAACTTGTAAGCAATTTTTTGTGTCTATTTGGGGATAGGAGTTAACAGTTGGTTTCAACGAACTCTACTGGCTTGGTTTTAACGGCCTGCTGTGTGAAGGATGCCTCGACATTTGAGTTAAATGTTCCAGGAGCATGATGTGGAAATGGAGATTTGTGATTTCATCTCCCCACATTGACATAGAGCAGTTTAAAAGAAAAGTAAATGTTGACAGAAAACTCACAATTGATGGGTCTTGAAATGCAGACCCAGATTTGTATTGCCTTCTACCCAAGGGTCGTTGCTGATGCCACAAAAATGTGGCTCTTGGGTGTATGGAAGCCTCCTGTATTTTTACTGGAGAGTGTCTTCAAAGGCAGGGGTAATCTGCACCTGTCCTCTTTTACATCGAAGTGTCAGAGGATTGCTGTGTCTTTCTTAGTTCTCTTGCCTTCCGTGAAGAATATTTAAATTCGGGTATTCTTCAGTGCCTTAGTCTCTGATAACACTATTTTAACACCACAGCAGTAGCAGAATCCATTTTACCCCATGACACAGTCATTGGTTTATATTTACAAATATGAATATTGTATTTTTTTTGAGTATTGTACTGCAATTGCAATTCATTACATCTAACAGCTATACTATTGGAATTTGTTTTGAATGAACTTTTGAGGAGTAATGTACCATTTTATGTGCCTTTATGTATTATCTGTAATCTGTGTATTTCTGAATTATTTAGGGGACAAATGCAACTTAAATGTATTTGAATAAATGACATTTATTCTTGCATTGTTTTGACGTTCATGTTACTAGCCTTTTGAATCACTAAACAGAGGTATAACTTAGAAAAATGAAAATCCCTTTTTCAAAATTCTCATGTTTTTCTATATCCAGACTACTCATCAACTTTATTTTTTGATTGACATGTACCCTTTTAAAGCACCAACATGGAAAGATGGTGAAAGTGGACGGTTAAAATTACATTTAAACGAGAACAATCATTCTTGCAATCTGAGACTTGATCAATATTTGTAATTTATTTCTAACCAGTTCGGTATTTAACTTAAAAAATAAAATAATTATGGATTAATTTTGTGACTTCTGAATTCACAATTATGGCTGATTGTTAAATAGTGGCTAGTTAGATCACTGACCTACAGAAAGCAGAAACTAACCAGTCTCCCATCCTGAATGGGACCTGCGTATGCCAACGATTAAAAATAGGTTTGATGTGCTACTGTGTATAAAAGCCTGGTTATTTAAGAATGTTCCATTTTAATGATAAGTGTAACAAGTAAGCAAGATTGAAGGGGAAATTCTATAAATTAGTTACTTCTCAGAATTTTTAAATTAAGCCTACAGAACCAGGCAGCAGATATTTTTTCTTTACAAGGTTAAGTACTGTATTATCATTTTAGTTCAAACGTATTAGATTAGCATATGCCAATGCGTTTAATAAAACAAAGGAAAAGTATGAACTTTGGACATCCGAATGGGTCAGCATTCTTTTACTAATTGAACATTTGTAAGTTTAATGTCTATTTTGGTTACACAGAAAACATTGCCTCAGATCCAACTAAACTTTTTTTGACATTGCATTTTGTAAACTTTAGAAATACAGGCAAAGGACGAAGGCCACCAACAGGTTGAAAAGGGTCAGAGGAGATAAATGACAGGATGACTCCAAGCGTAACTTAGTGTATATACTCTGGGAGTGGCTTTCTCCTGGAGCAGGTTTTCAAAAATACAGGTCTGTAGTCAACTTTTCTTGAAATAAAAGTTATCATGAGGCTTTCATTTAAAACAAAAGTATAATAGGCCTTGCAGTGCACAGAAGTACATGTCAGGGTTTACAGAATCAAACTTGGACATATTAGTAAAGCATTTCCTCCAGCTATTTGTCAAGATGTAAAATTACTATTAAACATCTGTTTGAAAAGGCAGCATGTCTGATACTAGGTGCTTTCATAAATAAATATATATGAGATATAAATGAATCTACAGGTCTTGCATTCAAGATTGTCATTCCAGTCTTTAAATTGAATGAAACACAAGATCAGCTGCAACAAGCAGTTAAATTGCTTTCCCACAATAGGATAAATATCTATAGTGTTCTCTAGGGTATCTAAATAAAGTGTGATCTATTATCTCATGCACATGGCTGGAGGTAGGATAGTAATGTAGCATGTACTATGATTGACAGATGTAACTAGATTTAAGTCTCCATTTCCAAATAGGGACGCTCATTAAAATCATCATCCATCTTTGAATTAATTAGATTTTTTGGGAACACCATAATTATGATTATACTATAAACTGGGAAAATGCATCTTTAATTAAAAATAAAGATCACACTGCAGCGATGTTTCTGTGCATAACAATGGCCTTGATGTATGAGCATTATTCTGAAGTCTGAGAACCAGTGGGAGATAATCAGCAAAATCACAAAGGTTCCTACCGTGGACTGATATAAAGTACAACATATTTCTAACCCTCCCTGTTCACGATCAATTTTAAAAATGCAAAGTTAGATGTCTTGATTGAATCTAAAGTTAAGTAATGAAGGTACAAGTGATGAATGTGTAATTCCTGCTGTTAATTCTGGTATAAGTACCTAATTGAATTTCCTGATTTGTAATTGAACTGACTTGGCTTTTTCAGTAAAATAATCAATAGAAGGAATACCACCTTTTGTACAGTAAACAACAATGGTCCTCTTATAAGTATGCTATACTTGCTGTATAAGGAATTCATCCCTCTATCACATCAGCTCTCTAAATATTCCACATGCTGTTAAAAGTAAGCAGTGCAATGAAGGGGATCATTAACTGGCTGTATCTTTAGCTCTTGTTTATCAGTCAAATTATCTGTTGCTTAATTTCTATGTGAATCCTGCCTTTAATTGTATTTTTGCCCAAATAGTTAGCTGATGTTCCATCAAAAAGAAAGTTTTAAAAATAAAATGTTGCTACTGATGGAACAAAAAAAACTTTCAGCATTTCTGTGTAGTCATAATACAGTACATTTCTTCATTCATATGTTGTAAACTTAGAAAATCAGTCTTATTGGGCCATTCCAATGTCCACATGATGGAATATTGATCTCAGTGGGAAAACAGTTCATCACAGATTCTCCTCGTGTCCACTGGGGATGTCACTGAATGACCTATAGTTCTTGCGTCACTGTAGATTTCATAATCATTCCCACCCTGCAAAAAATAACCATGTGTTTAGAGAAGAACCACATAATTCATTGTTAAAACATTCCCAGTCATGGTTGGCTGACAGCATTTTACATTAGGATCCTGCAGCTATCAGAACAGCTGAAGGAAGCTTGATGGAAGGCAAAAAGCATGTTTAATGTGGGATTTTCTTCTGAGGTTTTGGCTATAGAGAAGTGTTCTGACCCCTTCAGTGCTGAAGATGTGTTTACTAGTCTCTGGCCTGAATCTTTACGATCCAACCAGGTCAATTTTTGACATTCGGGCCTAGAAATGAGACCGCTGCACCTGTTTTACAGGCGTAAAATGGAAGCCCTGTCCTCCAATATGTCAAGTGGAAGTGTGTACGCACATTGGGAGCCTGACGGGTGCTATCTGCCATATTGATATAGGCATCCAGGACCCACCCCATGAAATATGTAAATAAGGGGCCCAACACCTGCTTGATGCCCCCGCTACCAAATTTGTTTTGTAAAGAGCCGGCTGCATTCAGGAAAGCCAGCCTAACCAATGGTACTTCAAAGGATCTCTGCAGTCCACCAGCAAGAATGTAGGTTTTTAAAAATGCAGGCTGTGGTTTTAATGTGGAGCCAGGAGGATCACTTCTGCACCTCCCAGATTCACATGAAAACCATAGGCTGCTGCCTGCCACCGTTCATTGCCCCCCTCCCTCTATTGGAAACGCAGTGGCCCGAAATTCAAATGGTCTTTGCAGGTGAGCTGCATGGGGCATCTGCAGCTCATCTGAGGTAAATGTGGACCGAGGCTCATCTGATATTGCATCGATCCCCGTGCCCAGTTTGCGCTACCAACCTGACACAGAAAGCAATTTTTGTGTCTTGGGCTTTTGGCTGGCTGTAAAACTAGTTCTTAAAGCTGATTTAAGAACATAAGAAATAGGAGCAGTTTGTAGGCCATTCAGTAAGACCATGGGCTGATCTACCTCAACTCCACTTTCCTACACTATCCCCATATCCCTTGATTCCCTTAATATTTAAAAATCTATTGATCTCTGTCTTGAATATACTCAACAACAGCCTTCTGGGGTAGAGAATTGCAAAGATTCACCACCCTCAGTGAAGAAATTTCTCATCAGTCCTAAATGGCTGACCCCTTATTCTGAGACTGTGACCCCTGGTTCCAGACTCCCCAGCCAGGGGAAACATCCTCCCTGCATCTACCCTGACAAGCCCTGTAAGAATTTTGCATGTTTCAATGAGATCACCTCTCATTCTTCTAAACTCTAGAGATTATAGGCCTAGTCTACTCAATCTCTCCTCATAGGACAATCCCCCCCCATCCCAGGAACCAGTCTGGTGACCCTTTGTTGCACTCCCTCCATGGCAAGTAGATACTTCCTTAGGTAAGGAGACCAAAACTGTACACAATACTCCAGGTGTGATCTCACCAGGGCCCTACATAATTGCAGTAACACATCTTTACTTTTATGCTGGCCTTTATTACAAGAGGATTTGAGTATAACATTTGCTTTCCTAATTGCTTGCTGTACTTACATGTTAACTTTCAGTGATTTGTGGACAAGGACACCCAGGTCCCTCTGAACACCAACATTTCCCAATCTCTCACCATTTAAAAAATATTCTGCTTTTCTATTTTTCCTATCAAAGTGGATAACTTCACATTTCTCCACATTATATTCCATTTGCTTTGGTCTTGCCCACTCACGTAGCCTGTCTATGTAAGAAATAAGAGCAGGAGTAGGCCATACGGCCCCTCGTGCCTGCTCCACCATTCAATAAGATCATGGCTGATCATCGACCTCAACTCCACTTTCCCGCCCGATGTCCATTATCCTCGATTCCCCATGAGTCCAAAATCAATCTATCTCAGCCTTGAATATACTCAAATATACTAAAGAGTCACTACCCTCAGTGAAGAAATTCTTCCTCATCTCAGTCATAAATGGCCTACCCCTTATCCTGAGACTATGCCCCCTAGTTCTAGACACTCCAGCCAGGGGAAACAACCTCTCAGCATCTACCCTGTCAATCCCCTTCAGAATCTTGTATGTTTCAATGAGATCACCTCTCATTCTTCTAAACTCCAGAGAGAATAGGCCCATTCTAGACAATCTCTCCTCATAGGACAGCCCTCTCATCCCAGGAATCAATCTAGTGAATCTTTGTTGCACCACCTCTAAGGCAAGAATATCCTTCCTTAGATAAGGAGACCAAAACTGTGCACAATACTCCAGGTGTGGTCTCACCAAGGCCCTGTACAATTGTAGCAAGACTTCCTTACACTTATACTCCAACCACCTTGCAATAAAGGGAACGGTAGCATAGTGGTAATGTAATCCAGAGGCGTGAGTTCAAATCCCACCGTAGCAGCTGGGGAATTTAAATTCAGTTAATTAAATAATCTGGAATGGTAACCATGAAACTATCGGATTGTCATAAAAACCCATCTGATTCACTAATATAAGAACTTAAGAAATAGGAGCAGGAGTAGGCCAATCGGCCCCTCGAGCCCGCTCCGCCACCAAACAAGATCATGGCTGATCTGATCTTAACCTCAAATCCACTTCCACTCTCCATCCCACCCAAACCCATGTGATCTCCCAGGAGAGGCGAAAAACCAGATTAAAAACCCAATGGCCAATTTGGGAGAAAAAATCTGGGAAATTCCTCTCCGACCCATCTAGGCGATCGAAACTCATCCAGGAGATCACTCTGTCCCTGTATTTCCTGCAGTACTTACCTTCTGTAAAAGATGAT
Source organism: Somniosus microcephalus (assembly GCF_052327205.1). Lineage (NCBI taxonomy): Eukaryota > Metazoa > Chordata > Chondrichthyes > Squaliformes > Somniosidae > Somniosus > Somniosus microcephalus. The sequence goes on from NC_140997.1 coordinate 72,408,722, forward strand.
CGATCTCCACCCCAGCCAGGAACAGGCCCAATTTACTCCTGAAGGACTCCTAGCTGGCAGCCTGTTCCCGAGGTCTCCACTAATCCCTGTGAATAGAACCATCTCCTGAAATCTAACACAGAATTAGAACACAAGAAGTAGGAGCAGGACCAGGCTACACGGCCCCTGGGCCCGCTCCGCCACCCACAGGGCCATGACCGATCCGAACCTAGACTCATGTCCAATTTCCTGCCCGCTCCCCGTAACCCCTAATTCCCTTTACTTCTAGGAAACTGTCTATTTCTGTTTTAAATTTATTTAATGATGTAGCTTCCACAGCTTTCTGGGGCAGCAAATTCCACAGACCTACTACCCTCTGAGTGAAGAAGTTTCTCCTCATCTCAGTTCTGAAAGAGCAGCCCCTTATTCTAAGATTATGCCCCCTAGTTCTAGTTTCACCCATCATTGGGAACATCCTCCCTGCATCCACCCGATCAAGCCCCTTCACAATCTTATATGTTTCAATAAGGTCGCCTCTCATTTTTCTGAACTCCAATGAGTAGAGTCCCAATCTACTCAACCTCTCCTCATATGTCCACCCCCTCGGGATTAACCGAGTGAACCTTCTTTGTACTGCCTCGAGAGCAGGTATGTCTTTTTTTAAGTATGGACACCAAAACTCTGCAGTATTCCAGGTGCGGTCTCACCAATACCTTGTATAACTGCAGCAATACCTCCCTGTTTTTATATTCTATCCCCCTAGCAATAAAAGCCAACATTCCATTGGCCTTCTTGATCACCTGCTGCACCTGCATACTAACTTTTTGAGTTTCGTGTACCAAGACCCCCAGATCCCTTTGTACTGCAGTACTTTCCAGTTTCTTGCCATTAAGATAATAGCTTGCTCTATGATTTTCGCTGCCAAAGTGCATAACCTCACACTTTCCAGTATTGTATTCCATCTGCCAAATCTCTGCCCACTTACTTAGCCTGTCTATGTCCCTTTGCAGGTTTTTTATGTCCTCCTCACTCACTACTTTCCCTCCCATCTTTGTATCATCTGCAAACTTTGATATGTTACACTCGGTCCCCTCCTCCAAATCGTTAATATAGATTGTAAAGAGTTGGGGTCCCAGCACTGACCCCTGCGGAACACCACTAGTTACTGATTGCCAGTCTGAGAATGAACCATTTATCCCAACTCTCTGCTTTCTGTTAGATAACCAATCCTCCACCCATGCCAGAACATTACCCCCAATCCCGTGATTTTTTTATCTTGAGCAATAATCTTTTGTGTGGCACCTTGTCAAATGCCTTTTGGAAGTCTAAATACACTACGTCCACTGGTTCCCCTTTATCCACCCTGTATGTTACGTCCTCAAAGAACTCAAGCAAATTTGTCAAACATGACTTCCCTTTCATAAAACCATGCTGACTTTGTCCTATTAAATTATGTTTATCCAAATGTTCCGTTACTGTCTCCTTAATAATGGACTCCAAAATTTTACCAACCACAGATGTTAGGCTAACTGGTCTATAGTTTCCAGCCTTCTGCCTACTACCCTTTTTAAATAAGGGTGTTACATTAGCAGTTTTCCAATCTGCCGGGACCTTTGCGGAGTCCAGGGAGTTTTGGAAAATTACCAATGCATCCACAATCCCTACCGCCACTTCCCTCAAGACCCTAGGATGTAAGCCATCAGGTCCAGGGGATTTATCCGCCTTGAGTCCCATTATTTTACCGAGTACCAATTCTCTTCCCCCCCCCCGAGAGCCCCCTGTTTGTCCAGTGTTGGGATATTCTTAGTGTCCTCTACTGTAAAGACTGAAACAAAATATTTGTTCAGCGTTTTTGCCATCTCCATGTTTTCCACCATTAATTTCCTGGTCTCATCCTCTAAGGGACCAACATTTACTTTAGCCACCCCTTTTCTTTTTATATAACTATAGAAACTCTTGCTATCTGTTTTTATATTTTTTGCTAATTTACTTTCATAATCTATCTTCCCTTAATCAATCTTTTAGTTATTTTTTGCTGTCTTTTGAAGACTTCCCAATCTTCTATCCTCCCACTAGATTTGGCTACCTTATATGCCCTTGTTTTTAGTCGGATACGATCCTTAATTACTTTACTTAGCTACGGATGGCTGTGATTTCTTTTACACCCTTTTTTCCTCAGTGGAATATATATTTTTTGAAAGTTGTAAAATAACTCCTTAAATGTACACCACTGCTCATGTACCGTCCTTTAGGGAAGGAAAACTGCCATCTTACCTGGTCTGGCCTATATGTGACTCCAGACCCACAGCAATGTGGTTTACTCTTAACTGCCCTGTGAAATGGCCTAGCAAGCCACTCAGTTGTAACAAACCGCTAAGAAACAAAATAACAAGGAGGAAACCAGATGGTCCACCCAGCACCAGACACTGCAACAGCAGACCCTGCAAAGTCCTCCTCACCAATATCTGGGGACTTGTGCCAAAATTGGGAGAGCTGTCCCACAGACTAGTCAAGCAACAGCCTGACATAGTCACACTCACAGAATCATACCTTTCAGCCAATGTCCCAATCTCCTCCATGTCCCACCGGCAGGACAGACCCACCAGGGGTGGCAGCACAGTGGTATACAGTCGGGGAGGAGTGGCCCTGGGAGTCCTCAACATTGACTCTGGACCCCATGAAGTCTCATGGCTTCAGGTCAAGCATAGGCAAGGAAACCGCCTGCTGATTACCACCTACCGCCCTCCCTCAGCTGATGAATCAGTACATCTCCATGGTGAACACCACTTGGAAGAAGCACTGAGGATAGCAAGGGCACAGAATGTACGCTGGTGTGGGACTTCAATGTCCATCACCAAGAGTGGTTCAGTAGCACCACTACTGACCGAGTCCTGAAGGACATAGCTGCCAGTCTGGGCCTGCGACAGGTGGTGAGAGAACCAACATGAGGGAAAACCCTACTTGACCTCATCCTCACCAATCTACCTGTCGCAGATGCATCTGTCCATGACAGTATTGGTAGCAGTGACCACCGCACAGTCATTGTGGAGACAAAGTCCCGTCTTAACACGGAGGACACCCTCCATCGTGTTGTGTGGCACTACCACCGTGCTAAATGGGATAGATTCAGAACAAATCTAGCAGCTCAAAACTGGGCATCCATGAGGTGCTGTGGGCCATCAGCAGCAGCAGAATTGTATTCCACCACATATCCCTCACTCTACCATTACCATCAAGCCGGGGGACCAACCCTGGTTCAATAAGGAGTGTAGAACATGCCAGGAGCGACACCAGGACATCATGCATGTTAAAAAGCAGAAGCAGCATGTTATAGACAGGGCTAAGCAATCCCACAACCAACAGATCAGATCAGATCAAAGCTTTGCAGTCCTGCCACATCTAGTCATGAATAGTGGTGGACCATTAAACTAACGGAAGGAGGAGGCTCCATGAATATCCCCATCCTCAATGATGGTGGAGCCCAGCACGTGAGTGCAAAAGACAAGGCTGAAGCCTTTGCAACCATCTTCAGCCAGAAGTGCTGAGTGGATGATCCATATCGGCCTACTCCTGAGGTCCCCACCATCACAGAAGCCAGACTTCAGCCAATTTGATTCACTCCACGTGATATCAAGAAACGGCAAAGACTATGGGCCCCGACAACATCCCGGCTATCGTGCTGAAGACTTGTGCTCCAGAACTAGCCACGCCTCTAGCCAAGCTGTTCCAGTACAGATACAACACTGGCATCTATCTGACAATGTGGAAAATTGCCCAGGTATGTCCTGTCCACAAAAAGCAGGAAAAATCCAATCGGGCCAATTACCGCCCCAACAGTCTACTCTCAATCAGCAGCAAAGTGATGGAAGGTGTCATTGACAGTGCTATCAAGCGGCACTTACTCATCAATAACCTGCTCACTGATGCCCAGTTTGGGTTCTGCCAAGACCACTCGGCTCCCAGCCTCATTACAGCCTTGGTCCAAACATGGACAAAGGAGCTGAAATCCAGAGGTGAGGGGAGAGTGACTGCTCTAGACATCAAGGCAGCATTTGACAGAGTGTGGCATCAAGGAGCCCTAGTAAAACTGAAGTCAATGGAAATCGGGAGGGGGGGGGGGCGGGGGGGGGGGAACGCTCCACTGGCTGGAGCCATACCTAGCACAACAGAAGATGGTTGTTGTGGTTGAAGGGCAATCATCACAGCCCCAGGACATCGCTGCAGGAGTTCCTCAGGGCAGTGTCCTAGGTCCAGCCATCTTCAGCTGCTTCACCAATGACCTTCCCTCCAACAGGTCAGAAATGGGGATGTTTGCTGATGACTGCAGTGTTCAGTGCCATTCACAACTCAGATAATGAAGCAGTCCATGCCCACATGCAACAAGACTAGGACGACGTTCAGGCTTGGGCTGATAAGTAGCAGGTAACATTCGCAACACAGAAGTGCCACGCAATGACTATCTTCAACAAGCGAGAATCTAACCACCGCCCCATGACATCCAATGGCATTACCATCGCCGAATCCCCCACCAACAATATCCTGGGGGTCACCATTGATCAGAAACTGATTTGGACCAGCCACATAAATACTGTGGCAACAAGAACAGGTCAGAGGCTAGGTATTCTGCGGTGAGTGTCTCACCTCCTGATGCTCCAAAGCCTTTCTACATCTACAAGGCACTTGCCTGGATGAGTGCAGCTCCAACAACACTCAAGAAGCTCGACACCATCCAGGACAAAGCAGCCCGCTTGATTGCCACCCCATCCACCACCTTAAACATTCACTCCCTCCACCACCGGCGTACCATGGCTGCAGTGTGTACCATCTACAAGATGCACTGCAGCAACTCGCCAAGGCTTCTTTGGCAGCAACTCCGAAACCCGCGACCTCTTCCACCTAGGACATGGGCAGCAGGCACATGGGAACACCACCACCTCCAGGTTCCCCTCCAAGTCACACACCATCCTGACTTAGAAGTATATCGCCGATCCTTCATCGTCGCTGGGTCAAAATCCTGGAACTCCCTCCCTAACAGCACGGTGGGAAGTACCTTCACCACACAGACTGCAGCGGTTCATAAGGCGTCTCACCACCACCTTCTCAAGGGCAATTAGGGATGGGCAATAAATGATGGCCTTGCCAGCGACGCCCACATCCCATAAACGATTTTTTTTTAATTTTTTTTTTATATAAAAAGGCCAACAAGCCATTTGCCTTCCTTATTGCTTGTTGTACCTACATGCTAGCTTTCTGTGTTTCTTGCACAAGGACACCCAAATCTCTCTGAACACCAACATTTGAAAGTTTCTCACCATTTAAAAAATATTGTTTTTTATTCTTACTACCAAAGTGAATAACTTCACATTTCTCTACATTATACTCCATCTGCCCACTCACTTAGTCTATCTATATCCCTTTGCAGACTCTTTACGTTCTCCTCATAGCTTACTGTCCCACCTAGCTTTGTATCATCAGCAATCTTGAATACATTACATGCGGTCCCTTCATCTAGGTCATTAATATAGATTGCAAATAGCTGAGGCCCCAACACTGATCCTTGCGGCCTGTCAACCTGAAAAAGATTTGTTTATCCCTACTCTCTGTTTTCTGTCCGTTAACCAATCCTCTATCCATGCTACTATATTTCCCCCAACCCCATGAGCCCTAATCTTGTGTAATAATCTTTTATGTGGCACCTTATCGAATGCCTTTTAGAAATCCACTGGTTCCCCTTTATCTACCCTGCCAGTTACATCCTCAAAAAACTCTAATAAATTTGTCAAACACGGTTTCCCTTTCATAAATCCATGTTGACTCTGCCTAATCATGCTATGATTTTTGACGTGCCCTGATATCACTTCCTTAACAATGGATTGCAGCATTTTCCCGACGACTGATATCAGGCTAACTGGCCTGTAGTTACCTGTTTTTTCTCTCCCTTCTTTCTTGAATAGCAGTGTTACATTTGCGACCTTCCAATCTGCTGGGACCATTCTAGAATCTAGGGAATTTTGGAAGATGAAAACCAATGCATCCACTATCTCTTCAGACAACTCTTTCAGCCACTTGAAGCCTCTTTGCATTCTCCTCACAATTTACATTCCCACCTAGCTTTGTATCATCAGCAAACTTAGATATATTACATTTGGTCCCCTCATCCAAATCATTGATATAGATTGTGAATAGCTGAGGCCCCAGTGGTACCCCAGTAGTTACAGCCTGCCAAACCAGAAATTACCTGTTTATTCCTACTCTCTGTTTTCTGTCCGTTAACCAATCCTCAGTCCGTGCTAGTATATTACCCCCAATCTTACGAGCCCTAATTTTGTTTAATAACCTCTTGTGTGGCACCTTATCGAATGCCTTCTGAAAATCCAAATACACCACATCCACTGGTTCCTCCTTATCTATTCTGCTAGTTACAACCTCAAAAAACAGATTCGTCAAACATGATTTCCCTTTCATAAATCCGTGTTGACTCTGCCCAATCCTATTATTATTTTCTAAGTGCCCTGTTACCATGTCCTTAATAATAGATTTGAGCATTTCCCCTACTACTGACGTCAGGCTAACTGCTCTGTAGTTCCCCATTTTCTCTCTCCCTCCTTTCTCAAATAGTGGGGTTACATTTGCTACGCTCCAATCCACAGGAACCATCTAGAATCTAAGGAATTTTGGAAAATGACAACCAATGCATCCACTATCTCTATAGCCACCTCTTTCAAAATGTAGGCCATCAGGTCCAGGGGATTTATCAGCTTTCAGTCCCATTAATTTCTCCAGTACTATTTTTTTTTACTGATGCTAATTTCTTTCAGTTCCTCATTCTTGCTAGACCCTTGGTTCTCCACTATTTCTGGGAAGATATTTGTGTCTTCTTCCGTGAAGACAGACACAAAGTATTAGAAAAAAAGGTCAGTCACAAATTTTGAACTTTTTTTTTAAGGAAAGGGGAGTACATAAGTCGATCATCTATCCAGCGTGTTCCATGCACACATGGTGCAGTCTACATTTTAAAAAATTCATTCTTGGGAAGTGAGCACGCCGACAAAGCCAGCATTTATTGCCCATCCCGAATTGACCTAGAGAAGGTGATGGTGAGCCGCCTTCTTGAATATAACTGAGTGGCCTGCTAGGCATTTCAGAGGGCAGTTAAGAGTGGGTCTGGAGTCACATGTAGGCCAGACCAGGTAAAGGACATTAGTGAACCAGATGGGTTTTTAAACGACACATCCGATAGTTTCGTGGTCACTATTACTGATACTGGCTTTTTATTCCACATTTATTAACTAACTGAATTTAAATTCCCCAGCTGCTGTGGTGGGATTTGAACTCATGTCTCTGGATCATGGCAGGGTGAACAGGGCAAGCAGAATTAGTGTTCAAAATATTTAATTAAAATTGTGAAGCATTTGATTTAGTTCTATATGATGAATATTACTGTTCAAAAAAATTACTTTTGGCATTAGAGTTGCTTTATTAGTGATTTATTCAGAGTTGAACTGAAAGCTTACAAAACTCTCTGGTCATTAGCTTAGCCCCATCAGCATCATCTCCCTACAGAGCCTAAAACCACGAACTAGAGTTACCTCATTTGTATAATCTCAAAATGCTTTACAGTGGCAAAAAAGGCTATGGTGGAAGAGTTCAATATGATTGAGAGCTTGGTTACAAATGGATTTTACAGCAGCTTTTAAAGTTGCAGAGAGAGGAAGGTTTAGGGATGGGTTCAGAGAATAAGGCCAAGGTGGGTGAAGCATCAAAATTAAAAATACAACGTTTTACTCTGGGATCAGCAGTTATTACAGCTGTGATGCTTCTGTGGCAGGCTGTGTGGGGGTTAGGTAGCTATAGTGCAAAATGCTGATTTGAAGCCCTCACCGCCCCCCCGCCCCCCCCCCCGCAACCCCAGCCCTCCCTCGCTGTAACCAGAGAGGACTATGAAGAGTTAGTTTTGCAATTGTTGGTTTAGAGTGTGAAGAGTGTGCTAGTGCCCATAGTGGGAAAGGAAGAAGCAGCAGAGTTGCACAGCCCTGCTGAGGATGTGGAACTTTTTGTCGCACTGTTCTACTGTCCAGGGGGTGAGGGAATTGGCAGTCAGTGCCACCTCCTCCAGATAGCATGGGTGGCTGAGTAGCACACACACCTAGAAGTCTGTTCCTCCTGCTTTCAATTCCCAACAGGAGGGCTCAGAGGTCTGAATGAGTGGAGTTCTGCATTCTTCTTTTCAGGTTTGTTGCCATGGGCTGCTGCTGATGCCATTCTTCTTGAAAAGTAGGATGAAAATATTGATAACACATGCCAACAGCGGGGTCAGGAGGACCACAATGCATCCTACGAAACCCAGGCAGAGAGGACCTGCGGGAAGGAGGGAGGAGGACAGTAGCAGTATGTTTGTGTGTGTGTGCTAGGCCGTTGTAGCAGAGCCTGGTCTCCAATCATCTTGGATCCCCTTGCCATTGGACCAAGACCTCGCTCTGTCAAGTCCGTGTGGTAGCTGGTGTGCAACGGCCACCCCACGTTAAAATAATTCACGCACAGGCATCTTCCACCCTTTAAAATGAAGTTCGGGACCTGGAACGTCAGGACCTTCATGAACAACCCCAACAGTGCCCCACCTGTGACAGAGACTGCAGGTCCCGCATCAGTCACCTGCGAACTCATTTTTAATGTGGAAGCAAGTCATCCTCGGTTCTGAGGGACTGCCTAAGAGAGAGAGAGAGACATGCAGTAAAGTTATGTGAGAGAGCCAAGCATTGTTCTTTTCTTACTTGGTTGTCCTCCAGTCTGCTGTTGAAGTGTGCAAGCGGAGTTGTGTTTTTAAAGGCTGTACATGAGTACCCAGTTACTTACACTGGTTTTACACCAATGGGTAGGCAAATGAGCAGACCCAGACCCTGCATGTAACCCTCTTTACAGGCTATTAGCAGGCACAATGCTTTTTGTAAAAAGGTACAACAGCGGCCTAACTCACTAGAGAATTTCTTCTTTATTTTTATGAAATGAGCCTATGGGGGTCAATGGTAGATTCAAGCTTTTTAAAGGGCTCCGCTAAAAGTGTTGCAATGAGAATGAATATATATAAAACCTTATGTTAGCAGTACTATGTACAAGCTGCCCTGCCTTGAGTTTCCCAGACCATGTCTGCTGCGGTGTGTTGTTTATACTATAGATATAGAATACTTCAAATGATAAAGGTTATTCTTCCTGTTTTATTTCAAGAGAAAGCAGCATTATTTTAGCTTCAGGGAGACCAACACTTGGTGATTCTTCCTTTCTGCCCCAGGCTATATGCTGTGTACTCACACAAATTGGATGGGAAACCATACAGGTACTTAGGATTCTGTTCATGTGCTACATGCTAAATTTGAATAAAATCAAAGAATACAAGTAGTCATTCCCATTTAACCTTATTGGTGTGATGATTTAAATAGCAACTCCTACACCCAGTATCCATCGCATTAATGCCATTGCTGAACTTTTAATGACTCCAATAGTATCTGCAATATCAAACACTACGGTCTGGATATTAACAGGCAGATTACGTAGGTGGTGGAGGGGTTTGGAGTTTCGGACGGGAAACCTGGAAGTCTGGGTTTCCCCACATGCTGTGGAGTTTTAAGTGTGTGTCTTTTGTCCCCGACAGGTTCCCTGATTCACAGGCTTGGCTTCCAGTCGGGCAGGAAGCACTCCGGAGCTGGCCGCAGGACCAGGGAGATCTGAACCACCACCCGGGGGGGGGAGGGGGAGTCCGATTCCTGACCCTTGGTTCGGGTGGGGGGCCGTGGGGTGTTTGGGTATGGTCCCTGATCCTAGGGGGTTTTATTATGGGAGGTGGGGCACTCCTGCCCCACAAGCAGTGCCGTGAAGGCATTTGCTTCAGCTGCCGGATTTCCCCGAGGCCTGGGAAACCTGACCACCCACTGTAAAACCGGCAAAGCAGGTTAAATCAGAGGCTACCAGCCTCATTAAAGTATTTAAGTTTCCGACCCGCCTCCCGAGAGTGGATAAGCTGCCCGCACCTTCTCCCGCCTCTGTAAAACCCGAAAGTGGGCGGGTTGGGGTCTGGGTTCAGAATTTTAAAATTTTCACCTCCCCCCCGCCCCCCCGTTTTTGTGTGCTAAAATTCCCCCCTATGTGCGGTTACTCACTGGTGAGGTTTTATCTCCAAAGAAATGGATGGTCTTGTAGATGTCACCCTCGAGCAGTCCCAGACAGTATCGCTTATCCCACCCCTCTGGAAACACATCAAAGCTGATCTGTCCACCTAGAAAAATGAAAACAAAACAGGTTAGAAATTACACTATACGTTCCCACCTCACAAAGCATTACTGGTGTCAAATCCCGAAACCTCAGTGTCTTAATAACTAAATGTAAATAACGCAAGAAATGTATAATTAAGGGTTCAATAAGTTTCCGCCAGGAATTTCTTCAGTGGTTCTCCCAATCAGCCACCGTAACTTCAGCCAAAATTCTGGACCGATGTGTAAATTGGGTTCCTGACAATCTTCTGGTGACTTTCTTAATGTTGCAGCGAAGCTAAGGTTGATGCTTAGATCATATCTGTAGACCCAAAATGTTGAACCCCTAGTACCTGCTGGTTTGAGACCCAAAATGTTGAACCCCTAGTACCTGCTGGTTTGAGACCCAAACTGCAGAGCACAGATTAAACATGGTCTTCTGCAGGTTGGGTCTCAAAATACAAATGAAAGTGACTTACGACAGACTGCATACGACTAAAATGCACCGCAAGAAAGTATGTAAAATTACTTAAGTAATGCAGTTCTAATTCATTATTACTGGTTTTCATTGTTTCTGGTGTATGCTACTGATGTGCCAAATAACTGCCTGAATCCAAGAGGTTAAAGCTTAAAACTAAAGGCTTTTATTAAGTAAGAACATGGCATCGAGTTAACACAAGGCAGCCATCATTCATCACCGACCCAGCCCTTATGAGTAAGACTCACACCAATCTGGAAAATCCAGAGGGGCGGGGCTAGGGAGGAGCATTAGTGGTTACATCTGTAGAACATTCCAGACATTAGCAAGTACAACAACAACAGATGCCAGAACACAGAGTTATTACATCACATTCACCCCCTGCTATAGATTAGGTCTGATAGTCCTCTGGGAACGACGTAACTCTTGCTGAGGCTCCTCCCGGAGTACTAACTCCGGTTCATTCGAATTCCCAGAATCAGTGTTTTCCACAGAGGATTTGTGTCTCTGAAGGTCCAATACCACGATTGAAAACTCTACTCTCCGAGTCGAACTCTTTGAGCTCCAGCAGGTGCAAGATCTTTAATAGAGACCGTATCCTCTCGCCCATCCGGATATTGAATGTACACATACTGGGGATTAGCATGGAGGAGTTGTACTTCCTCCACCAGTGGATCAGTCTTGTGGCCTCTCACATGTCTGCGCAACAGCACAGGGCCCGTGGTCGTCAACCATGTGGGTAACGATACTCCATTAGTAGCTTTTCTTGGAAAGCTAAACATCCTTTCATGAGGGGTGGCATTCGTCGCTGTACACAAGAGACACCTTATGGAATGCAGCACGTCTGGCAGGATATCCTGCCAGCGAGAGGTCGGCAGGCCTCGCGACTTCAGAGACAGTACGATAGCCTTCCACACTGTCGCATTTTCTTTCTCGACCTGCCCATTACCACGAGGGTTATAGCTGGTAGTTCTACTCGTTGCAATCCCTTTCGATAGCAAAAACTGTCGCAATTCTTCGCTCATAAAGGAAGAACCCCTATCACTATGTATATAGTTAGGCATGCCAAACAAGGAAAACAGTTGGCAGAGGCATTTAATTACAACAGCACTAGTCACATCCGGACAGGGGATAACAAAAGGGAACCGAGAGTACTCGTCTATAATATTAAGAAAATAGACATTACGGTCGCTCGATGGAAGGGGACCTTTAAAAGCGAGACTCAAACGCTCAAATGGTCGAGTTGCTTTAATAAGATGAGCTGGCTCAGACGGCTTATAGAAGCGGGGTTTGCATTCAGCACAAACACGACAGGTTCTGGTCATGGTCCGGACCTCCTCAATAGAGTAGGGTAGATTGTGGGACTTAATGAAGTGGTTCATTCTGGTAACAACAACAACAGACAATACAAATGCCAGAACACAGAGTTATTTCATCACAGCTACAAGATGCAGGTTGTTGAAAACAAACTGCTTTTAGACAGCAGATGTCAATCACTGCAATTGCTATTTAGATAGTGAAAAGATCACTGATATCTGTAAGTGATGGGATTGGGTATAATATACTAGCATGGTTTGAGGATTGGTTAACAGACAGAAAACAGAGTAGGAATAAACGGGTCATTTTTGGGTTGGCAGGCTGTAACTGGTGGGGACCGCAAGGATCACTGTTTGGGCCTCAGCTATTCACAATCCACATCAATGATTTGGATGAGGGGACTAAATGTAATATATCCAAGTTTGCTGATGATACAAAGCTGGGTGGGGATGCAAGTTGTGAGGAGGATGCAAAGAGGCTTCAACGGGATAAAGACAAGCTAAGTGAGTGGGCAAGAACATGGCAAATGGAATGTAATGTGGAGATATGTGAAGTTATCCACTTTGGTTGGAAAAATAGAAAAGCAGAGTATTTTTTAAATGGTGAGAGATTGGGAAATGTTGGTGTTCAGAGGGACCTGGGTGTCCTTGTACACAAATCACTGAAAGTTAACATGCAGGTACAGCAAGCAATTAGGAAAGCAAATGGTGTGTTGGCCTTTATTACAAGAGGATTTGAGTATAAGAGTAAAGACGTCTTACTACAATTATATAGGGCCCCGGTGAGACGAGACCACACCTGGAATATTGTGTACAGTTTTGGTCTCCTTACCTAAGGAAGGATATACCTGCCATAGAGGGAGTGCAATGAAGGTTCACCAGACTGATTCCTGGGATGAGGGGATTGTCCTATGAGGAGAGATTGAGTAGACTAGGCCTATATTCTCTAGAGTTTAGAAGAATGTGAAGTGATCTCATTGAAACACAAAATTCTTACAGTGCTTGACAGGGTAGATACAGGGAGGATGTTTCACCTGGCTGAGGAGTCTAGAACCAGGGGTCACAGTCCCAGAATAAGGGGTTGGCCATTTAGGACTGAGATGAAGAGAAATTTCTTCACTCAGAGGGTGGCGAATCTTTGGAATTCTCTACCCCAGAGGGCTGTGGAGGCTCAGTCGTTGAGTATATTCAAGACAGAGATCAATAGATTTTTGGTTATTAAGGGAATCAAGGGATATGGGGATAATGCAGGAAAGTGGAGATGAGGTACAAGATCAGCCATGATCTTATTGAATGGTGGAGCAGGCTCGATGATCGCTATGCCTCACTCAAATATATAGAGCCGCAGAAGATCACCTTTATACTGCGATCTTGTAGGACATACAAAAACGAATAACCCATAAAACTAGTTGCTGTAGAAGAATGTAAAGCACTTTCAATTTTTTCTTAAAATACTCTCAGAAACCTTTTCCTCCACTGTCCCATTGCCATGCCATTGGAAAGAGAATTAAAATTACCTATAGAAAAGGTGAGCCCCTTCCCTGCAAATTCTCTTTGTAAATCAGCCACAAATTTTTCTCTGATTTTTTCTTTCTGTTGGAAAAACAAAGGACAATTGTAGCACATTTCAAAATGTACACTCTAAGAAACATTGAATTGAATCAAAAGAAAATCTCCATATATTTTCTTCACCATAAATCAGATCACGTTACACGTCACCTGCAGTGGCAGTTTTGGAGATTGTTTTTTATTACTCAAATTTGCTCAGTCAAAGTAGAGATTTATTAAACAATGAAATTAAATGCACATTCAAACTGCTGATCTGCAGTTATTTCAATATAAACTATTCATTGCCCATTTCCAAAGAGTCACAGGAAATGAGAACTGAAGCAATGCTTCACCTTGATCAAAATTACCTGAATCTGAACAAATATATGAAGTACAGTACAAGATAGGTGCTAAATGAAGCAAATGAAAATTTTTAGACACACCTTTCTCCTTTGAGTGCAGTACCAGTATATGCAGCAAAATGAAAACTAATAGCTGCAACTTTTCTTCAGATAATATTCTTAGTTGTAGGTTATTCTTTGAATTTGATTTACAGCATTCAGTTTTATCAATGAACAGAAAATGTGGGTATAGCCTTGGTGTACCCACATACTGTGACGTGCGAGTGGCATGGGGCAAGATCTCGCCAACAATTTCACCAACCAGCGATTGACTGATCTCACCCTGCCAAGCAGAGTAAATGTGCTTCCTCTTATGGGAGGAGGAATGATAGCAAAAGAAAATAAATCCACCCAAAGCATCCAAGTACAGTACAGCACTGAGACATGGGAAACGGTTGCCTTAGCTGCAGAGTGCTGCGCAACAAAAATGGCAGGGAGTTTAAAGAGAAAAAGGCCGTTAGAAAACGACTGTAGTCCATGTTTTAATCTCTTTAGTAAGTCTACTTTAAAGACACGCATGTAATCCGGACAAAAGCTGGCAGCCAATTTATGTAGGGTATTACAAATGTGCACGGTTTATTTGTGTCAATATAAAATAAAGTTCAGATTGTTGTTATTGATCTAACGTGCTAATGCCTCCTTTCATATACACAAGCACAATTTCCTGTATCCTGAATGAGCTAATGGTTCTTCATTGTGTTTGCCTGGTAACATGTAAATAGAGGTAGTTTTGAAGACGAAAATGTATATCAGCTTCTATAGGACACTAAGTCTAACAATATGTAGTAGGAAATTGTATTTTTCCATTGTATTAAATGTTATATATTTGTCCAACACCAATAAAAACATATTAACTGTCCAAAATGGTTGCTGTATTTCCCTACATAATAAGAGTGACTCCATCTCAAAATAATTCATTGTATATTAAGCACTTGAAGATGTTTTCCAAAGATGTGATAGAGCACGTCTTTTCAAAGATATTTCTCAAAAAGAACATTACGGACCCTTTATGGAGTTGCTCATTATAGTTTTGTATAGTATTACACTGTTATTTGCTGAATTTTTCATTCTTCATATTTTCACACATGTAAATGTTTTATTTGCTTTAGCCTATACAAACTCTAGTCTGTAATACTGACCTATTTGAAGAGAGTGTGCTGTACAGCATCAGCCTATGTTTACAGCAAGTTGTGTGGATGGGAGGAGGAAGTTGCAAAGGGACATAGACATAAGTGAGTGGGCAAAACTGTGGCAGATGCACTTCAATGTTGGGAAGTGCAAGGTCATCCACTCTGGATTTGAGAAAGACTAATTGGAAAATGTTCTTAATGGTGAGAGACTAGGAACTGTGGAGGAGCAAAGGGATTTAGGTGTCCATGTACACAAATCAGTAAAAGCTAGTGCACAGGTACAAAAAGTAATCGAAAAGGCCAATGCAACGTTGGCTTTTATCTCAAGGGGCTTGGAATTCAAGTGTGAGGAAGTGATGCTTCAGGAGTTCAAAGCCTTGGTCAAACCCCATCTGGAGTATGGCATTCAGTTTTGGACACATTAAACCTCAGGAAAGATATATTGGCCTTGCAATAGGTACAGTGTAGATTCACCAAAGTGATACAAGGGCTTAACTTGGTTTGTATTCCCTTGAGTTCAGAGGTTGAAGGGTGATCTAATTGAGGTGTTTACAATGATAAAAGGATTCGATAGGGTAGATACAGAAAAACGATTTTTTCTGGTGGAGGAATCCAGAAAAAGATGGCATAATTTTAAAATTAGAGCTAGGCCATTTATGAGTGAAATCAGGAAACACTCTCACACAAATGGTAGTGGAACTCTGGAACTCAAAAGGCTGTAGATGCTGGGCCAATTGAAATTTTCAAGACTAAGATTGATAATTTTTTGTTAGGTAAGGGCATCAAGGAACAGGGATCAAAGACGAGAAAATAGAGCAGAGGTACATTTAAGCCACAATCTATGTGAATGGCGGAATAGGCTCAAGGGGCTAAATGGCCTACTCCTGTTCCTATGTAATTCAGTATATGGGTTATTGCAAATAGGGCAATTGTTAACCCTACAGGTCAGCAACTCCAGGAGAGCAGATTACAGAAGAGGTACAGTGTCCAGATCATAGAGCATAAGGTCCAATTACAGGAGCTGCTGCAAAACCATTGAGAGAAATGGTTCTTAAAAGTACATAATATTACAACACAAGAGTTAAAAATTCAGCTGATCTGAGGCTCGCCAATTTTAGGTTTAGACCAGGAGAAAATCCTCTCTAGAAACCAATTGCCACTGCTTGCTGCAATGCTTGCCCACCAATATTACTGTTACACTGAAGGAACTATACAATGACCTTTAATGCTGAAATGTTATAGTGCTGTAGTACCCAGCTTCAGCTAACGCTTTGAGAAACTTAGTAATACAGTATACAGAAACTGCCGAAAGTATTGTATCAAAATCCGTTGTTTAGACAGTGCAAACTGTTTCAGTACACAGTGCAACAGCACCACCCTGTGACAATGATCGGATACTATAATATAATTAAATTCACTTTATAATTAGGAGGATTTTAGGCTAGTCACAAAATCACAAGATAAATGTAGATAAATAGTAGGCTCTGAATGGCCTACTCCCGTTCCGATGTTCTTAGAGCTATTCGCCCCACCTTAGCTCATCCATCCAGACTCTCCAGTTCTCCCTTCACAGTGTCCAACACAGTTTTCCCCTCCACTACACTAGTCAGAAGTCCATGCCATGTGTTTATTACTCTTTGTGTGACATTCCTAGCATCTGATTTAAATTTATCTTTTACCAGTGTGAATCTGTACTGCCTTGACCGATCATGGAATACTTATGTCACGCATTTTCTTCTAATGTGCAGTAAATGGCACTTGTCTGCATTACATTTCAACAATGCCACTGTTCTGCCTATTCACATATTTTGAATAAATCATTTTGTAGCTAATGAGTTGGCTCTTCAGATTTCAAATGCACCTTCCAGTTTGGCAAATTAAAAGGAGCAAAATAAATTTCAATCAAAAAAAAAATTCAATAAAAGCCAAATAAAGGAAATGGAAGGTAATATGAAAGGAATGCAAGAAACAGAAATGTTTGAAAAGAGATGAGGGAAAGAAACATACAAAAGTCATTGACTCAGAGAGCCAGTGTACCAGCGATTCTGAAGTGAAGACCAGTAGCTTTCAGTGCACAACAATTGTAGAAAGTAACCTGTAAAAAGTTATCTTTTTAACTCCTGCCATCATGGTAATTAAACATGTCACATGTGCTGATGATAATGGTGTCTACTGCATTACCAGCCCAATTAAGATCAACTAACTCTGCATGAACTGGGGCTGGAAGTTGGGTGATCCCACTATCAAGAAAGACTGAAAAGCCTGGGGCTCTTTTCTCTAAAGAGAAGGCTGAGGGATGACTCGATAGAGGTCTGTAAAATTGTAATGGGGTTTGATAGGGTAGACAGAGAAAATGTTTCCATTTTGGCTCGCAGCGTCCCAGTAGCGCCCCTCCTCCCTCTCGGGGCGCTACCTCGGAAAATCAGCCACGGGGGCGCTAACTTTTTCAGGGCGCTACCCAATTTTTACCCCTATGTAATCTATCTATCAGTTACTACACAATTTCAAAAACCTATTTTGCAATCTTTTATTAAAACTTAAGAGTATAATAGATACCTGGGAGTGAGATACAGATGTATAATCTAATTCAGGTGATATAAAAACCCCCAAGACTGGTTTGTGATCATAATCTAAACCCAATGGTTAGATCAGTCTTGAACAGATCACATGCGATTATGGAGAATTTTATACAATTTTAGTGAGGACTGGGGTGATGGCGAATGGGGCTTGGTGCGGGATAGGATACAGGTAGCAGAGTTTTTGAGGAGCTGAAGTTTATAGAGGATAGGAGGCCGAAGATTTTTGGAGTAATCAAGTCTGGAGGTGACATTGGCATGAATGAGGGTTTCAGAGGCAGATGAGTTGAGGTAGGAACAGAGGTGGGCAATGATATAGAGGTGAAAGGTAGGCAGTCTTAGTTCATGTTGGAACAATCAAGGTTCAGCCTGAGATAATGGCCAGGGAGGGGGATGGAGTCGGTAGTAAAGGTATTGTGTTTCTACCAGTTACTGAAGACAATGGCATCTGTCTTCTCAATGTATAACTGGAGATTATATTTCATCCAAGACATGATACCAGACAGCAGTTTGATAGTACAGAAGCAGTGAAAGGGTCAAGAGAAGTTGTGGACCACAACAGTTGAAGGAGAAGTCTATCACCACTTTCACAGGCCAACTAGGGATGAGCAATAAACACAACCTTGCTAGTGTCACCCACATCCCAAGAACAAACTGAAAAAAGGTAGAGTTAGGTGTTGGGAGTTCACGTGGAAACTGACCCAATGTTTGCAGATAATATCGGCATGGGGAGGCACGTAGTCGAGAAGAGGGGGCCAAGAATTAATTCCTTAGGGGACACTACGGTGGTGGTGGGAGGAAAGCCATTGCTACAAATGTTCTGGCTATGCCTGGATGAGTGAGAGTGGAAGCAACAGAGGACAGTCTTATGAGCTGAACAACAGAGGAAGGCGTTGAAAGGAGGATGGCGTGATCAAGCATGTCAAAGGGTCCAGGGAAATCAAGGAGGGATAATGTACCATGATCATAGTCACAGCGTCTCATTTATGCCTTTAGTTAGGGCCATTTTGGTGCTGTGGAATGGGTAGAAACCCGATTGAAGGGATCCAAACAGGGAGTTGTGGGTGAGATGGGCACAGATACGGAAAGCAGCAACATGATCAAGGACCTTGGAGAGGAAAGGGAGGTTGGAGATCGGGCTATAGTAAGGATAGAGGAGGAGGAGGCTTACCAATGGTTTTGAAAGAAGGGCAATGCAGGAAAAAAATAAACTATTTACAATGTCGGCTAGCATGGTGGCAGGAAAGAAAGTTTGGTGATCAGGGCTTTAGTGGGAATGGGGTCGAGAGAGTAGGAGGTCAGGCTCATAGATAGATGAGCTTTAAGAGGGCATGGATGGAGGTGATGAAAAAACGAGAGAGGCGGGGCTTTAGGGCTACAACAAAATGGGAACTATAAGGGAGACCACACTGTCTCAATTATATGACACTGGTATGGGGGGCGATTTTCACCGAATACTTTAGGCGCTAAAGAGGTGGCCAAGATGATGTCTTAAGCTAAAAAGCCAGGTTAGCCTGCGTTTAGCGCAAAACACCATCTTGGTAAAGGAGTTGAAGCCAGTGCTAGGAATGGCCGCCCGGGGGCTTGTTAAACAGCTGACTGCCACTTAAAATCACCTCCAAGTTCCCCTCCAAGTCACATATTTCCATATTTGGAAATATATCGCCGTTCCTTCATTGTCGCTGGGTCAAAATCCTGGAACTCCCTCCCTAACAGCACTATGGGAGTACCTTCACCACACAGGACTGCAGCAGTTCAAGGCGGCAGCTCACCACCTTCTCGAGGGCAATTAGGGATGGGCAATAAAGCTAGCCTTGACAACGACGCCCACATCCCAGTAACGAATAAAAAAAATTCCTGCTGGCGTTCATTAATTGCACGGCATTTGGTGACTAGCACTTCAACTAATGCCCTCTCAACAGTGACCAGCTGTTTGGGAATAAACATGGCGTCGATGTTGATTTCAAGTGCTACTTAAAGGGATACTTACCATTTCATGGTCATTGCTGCTGGAGCTGTGAAGAGGACCTCAAACACATTGGGAGACTTTCTGGGACACATTGTCAAAACTTCACTAACACTCGAGCAACATTAATTCTGGAAATTCCACGAGGACTTCACCTAAAAAGAACAAGTACTGTGCTACTCGACTTAATTGGACATCTTATAAGAGTCACCAGGAGAAAGGGAGTCATGGGCATCTTGCTAGGGGTCCCCCTTAGTTCTGGACAAGGAATGGGATGAGGACATGAGACCAGACAGAGCAGCACCAGCTGCTACAGGAGAGAGGGACAGGAGGGTGAGATGTCGTCCTTCCCCCCTCTGCCAGTACAGGACATCCCTCCTGCTCTGGATCCCTTCCACCAGGACCTCCAGTGCTGCATCAGAGAACCTGTGCGCCCTCTTCCTTGGTTCCTGAGCCATCCTGCAACATGCCGCTGTGTGTCAGCCAAAGAACTCCACACCTTCAGTGGAAGTTGGCGCGAGGAGCCCACATGTACGGCTCTATGAAAATTGTGTCTAATCAGCACTTGAGTGGTAAACCTGCTGTTGTCTGTTTAGCACCGCCAGGCAAATTCAAATTATGGTAATCAGCAATTAGGACCAAAATTATGTGCTAAATCCGGATTTTCAAACAGGCGTGTCTTATTAGCACAGCACCCATTTAGCACCTCTTTTGGTCAAAATAACCACAGCCTCAATCTGCAATTATTTTCATTCAAATTATTTTCATTTGCTGAAGATTGATTGGCTGTCTTCAATATCTATTTCCTATATCTTCACCAGATCATCCAAGAGTTAAACATTTTTTCTAATTAACTCACTTTGTCAAGTTCAAAGAATTCAATACGTTCTTCTTGGCTGCAATTTCTACCGATAGGACTGATGTTCAGCATTCCATTACGGAATTCAATAAAGGTGCCTCTGTGAAAGAAATATTGCATTATACAGTCACTAATCGCCACTAACGTTTCGACTATTGTAAATTTTGAATTGCACAGCACAGTAAAATAACTGCGATATGGATTATCAGTCCATCTACTATGGGGTGCGTTAACATTTTGAAAACATTTATTGATTAATATATTGAATAAATTAGATGTCATACTTTTAAAAACATGATCTATTCAGGAACTGTATTCCTAAAGATTGGTTTTGCATTGTGTATTACAAAAATAGCCTAAAATCAAGGAAGTCAAGCACAAGTCAACAGCCTGCAGACATGAGTAGAATACTGTTAAGAAAGAAAGACTTGCATTTATATAGCGTCTTTCATGACCACCGGATGTCTCAAAACGCTTTACAGCCAATGAAGTACTTTTGGAGTATAGTCACTGTTGTAATGTGGGAAACTGTTAACCAATGTTTCAATTCAGGAGATCTTATGTAATAGAAATGCTGTAGACAACAATAAGATTCAGGTTCCCAAAAGAGAGTTTCAGGAGTTAGGAGGTAGATTAAGAAACAGGATCGCAAAAGGTAGTAATCGCAGGATAACAACCACTACCATATGCTAGACAGGACAGGAATAACCAGTGTAAGAGGCTAACTGTGCATCTTGCGGCATGGTATAGGAGGGGAGGATTCAGATTCTTGGGACACTCCTTCTTCTTAGGCAGTCCCTCGGAATCGAGGATGACTTGCTTCCACACTAAAAATGAGTTCTCAGGTGACTGATGAGTCCAATGCAGGACCTACAGTCTCTGTCACAGGTGGGGCAGACGGTGGTTGAAGGGGCAGGTGGGTGGGGTGCTTGGGTTGAAGTGCGCTCCTTGCGCTATTGGGACACTAGGGCAGGAGTGAACTGTACTAAAGGAGTGGCCTATAGAGAGGTTAATTAGAGTTGTGGGGGAAAGTTTAAACTAATAATGCACTGGAAGGGGTAAAGCAAGATAATAGAGTAGGCTGCTTGGAACAGAAAGTAACCAGAAGTATACACAATAAGGAAGTTAAGAGGTAAAACAGGCCAAGATAGTAAAAACAAAATCAGGGTGCAGGAAGACAGATGAGGAAAAATTGCCAACAAGGAAATCCAAACTAAAACTCTCCAAGTATAAAATTAGGGAACTAGAGTCATTGATTAAAATAAAAAATCATGACAATAACAGCAGTAACTGAACCATGATTGCAGCTAGATCAGGATTAAATATTCCAGGTTATAACATTTTAAGGAGGGATATGGAGGAATTATTAGAGACAATAGCTAGAGCATAAGGAATTAAATAGAGAGGTGATCCCAACAGTATGTTGCCTGACCTGCTGAGTTTTTCCAGCATTTTCTGTTGTTATTTCGGATTTCCAACATCTGCAGTATTTTGCTATCGTCCCAACAGTATTCATTTGGATTGAGTTGAGAATTAGCAAGGGATAGATCACACTAGTGGGAGTAGATTACAATTGCCAAACAGTGAAGAAATCAAGGATACCATTTGTAGACAAATTAGAGAAGCATGTATTAACAAAAATTCATGGGGATTTTAATTCCATAATACAGTGAGATAGGAAAATGTGCGAAAAAAAGGGAAGGCTTTTTTGCAGGGTATTTATGCCTGCCTTCTCGGTCAATATGTTTCTACTCCAACAAGGAAGGAAGCACTACTTGATCTGGTTCTAGATAATAAAGCAGAGTAAACAGGTAACCTAAATTAGGAGAATATTTGGAAAGCAGTAGCCACAATATACTTTTGGCTCAGAAAGGAAAAAGAAATGTCTAGGACACGAGTAATTAACTGGAACACTGTAAATTAAAGTAAGTTAAAAAAGGACTATTCCCAATTTAAATGGAAGGAAACATTTGCAAATAGAACTGTAGATCAGCAAGGGAAATATTTAAATAGGAGATGGAAAGGGAACAAATCAAGTATATTCCATTAAGGAAAAAAGGGATGTGTCGAAGGTTGAGATTCTACAGGTGCATAGAGATTAGATTGAATTTCGAACTTTAAAAAAGCATTTAGCACTTACGGGGCATTTAATTAAAAAAGCCAGGGCAAATATAAATGTAGAAAGGCTCCAAAGAGGGAAATTACAAAGGCTGAAGCATGAATGTAAATTAACCCAAAAAGGCAATAAAAAGGATATTGCTAGGCACATCTGAAGATAGACAAGGAAGAGGTAGGGCAACTGAGAGATTAAGGTGACAAGCTAGTAACTGAGAGTGAGGGATTGTCAGAAATAATAAATAAGTACTATCCCTCAGTTTTAACTGTGGAGATGGATATTGCAGGTTAGTAATGAAATTACTCAAAATTACGTTAGAGGATACCGAGGATACCATACTGAGAAAGAGCAGATGGTCTGGCTATAATCTTCCAAACTGCAGAGGAAAAGAAAAAAAATGTTCGAGAAGACTGGACAGTGTCAAATGCAACTTCCCTCTTTAAAAAAGGGGACAGGATAAGCCAGGACATTATAAGCCGGTAACTTAGATATACTTAGAGGTCCAATTTCTACCCCAATTTATCATACTGTATTCATATTTTTACTTCTCTGTTTTAATTCATTGGAAACATTATACATTTTCATTAAAGAAAGTTCCCAATAAATTAACAGCTAAGTCTTAAAGTGCTGATTGGTTATAAAAATGTTGATAAAAACAAGAGGATTGCAAACTATGCTGAAGTGGTTTAATTTCAGAAGCAATTTTTACCTTTTTTTCGGCAGCTTAATCTTGGCTATATAATTTAGAGAGTAGTTGATCAGGTTCTGCAATATTTCCTCACCAACATGGCTCTGGATGCTCTAAAAATCATCACACATGTAAAACAAAACTGCTTGTCAAGTATATTTCATAATATGTAGAAAAAACAATACTTCCATATGGCAACTGACAATACCTTTAAGCCCATGTAATTAGATCACTGACAATAGTGCACAGTCTTCAACACAGTACAACAATGTAGTAAATATATCTAACATTACCATGTTCTATCTTCAAAACTATCAAAGTACCATCTAAGTCACACTTGTGTATGAATTTCCCCTACTATATGATTCCCATTTTGGTAAAATAAAAGGGATGAATATGCAAATTAGAAAACAGATTTTACATTATTTCGGTATTCTTTTGTTAAAATCTCCCATTGTATAAATGGTATATTTAAAAGGTATTAATTTATGCTGGACACAGTGATTTTTTTTGTTGCTGTCCTTTTCATATGTTTATGTGGAACCTGATATGAAAAATAAGAGGATGGCACAATTCTTCCTTTATCAGCAGCCAAAATAACACTGGTATTAAAGAGGTTGTATGATTAATTGGTGTGTAGGTTGTAGAACAAGTGCTGCAGTTCTACTACTGAAAAAACATTTTTTAAGGTAAATGATGAGCAAAGTCGCACTCCTGCCAGATCAGGCATGCAGGGTGCACAAATTGCTGCTGCACATTTTCAGCCAAGTGCTTCTTGTTCACATGTTCCAGTGTTGTGGCAGTGTGGCAGATAAAACAAGCCCCTGTTTCACTCCTCACTTTGAGGGAGGTGGGTTGGGGTAAGCTAGATCAACTGTTCAAAAAATACATATTTCCAGGTGGACGAGAGTACATTCATAATAAAAAGGGCCTATTTCTCCTTTAACTCATTCAGATGAATTTCACTATTTAAAAACTTACCTGTTTAGCCAAAAACTTGCCAGCTTTATATGCAACTAAGCCATTTTCAGCAAACACATAATCAACTTTTGAAATAACTGAAAGGAAAATAGAACAGACATTTTAAAATCCAGTACAAGCAAGATATTCATTTCCCTGATGCCATAATATAATAAAACTGTGTACAGTCCATTCATTAACTTAATTAACGTGGTTTGCTTTAGTTGCTGTTCCATTGTTGAACAATGTACCATCTACACACCAGTGACTCAAAACAAATACAAGAAATTAAAACAGCCACTAAATAGTCTATGTTGTATTACTAAATATTTTATAACATACAACAGCAAATTAAATCATTCTACATGTAATATAACTCAGCCATGTAGCTGGTAGTTTACAAAAATGTATGGCAGATCAAGCGATTAGCCAAAGCCACACAGGAACTGACTGATATTCCCTCCACCCTAGCCCAGGGACACGAGGGCCAATCACACCACTAACCCTGCTGACAGCAACAACCGAGCAATTCTATATAGAAAATCCCATTCATTACATGTACATATATGGAAATATAAAAGAATACACTGTGGAGATGTTTTATTGAGAGCCAGCAGCATAAACTGGGTGGGGCCCGGCCAAGATAGGTTGGACTCGGCCTGTGGGGGTGGTCACTCTGGCAGCCTGCCGCTCTTCCGCGGTTTTGTCCGGGTAGCCTTGCAGTAGGAGCCGCAGTGTCCGCTCGAGGCCTTCAGCCACCAGTGGCACCGCAGGGGCGAGGTGGACAGTAAAAATAATATATTTTAAGTTATAGGTTTCCTTTGTTTTTGTTTAAGTTTTCTATTAGTTGTGCCCCTCTAAAACAAAAAAAGGGGGCACTTCTGTTATGTTTTTTCGT
This sequence comes from Somniosus microcephalus, assembly GCF_052327205.1. Taxonomy (NCBI): domain Eukaryota; kingdom Metazoa; phylum Chordata; class Chondrichthyes; order Squaliformes; family Somniosidae; genus Somniosus; species Somniosus microcephalus. The sequence continues at coordinate 72,433,878 of NC_140997.1, forward strand.
TTGATGACATTGGGGCAAACATTATCTCCTTATAGTTTTAATCAAAATAAATTGCCTAAACTGAGCAGCTCCTCTCAGTTCTCATTGGCAGATCCATATATTAAGCTCAGTTTATATCAATGGCTCTCTGAATAAGCAGGCTTAATGTGACAAAAAGGCTTTTCTGTTTTCCTATTTATGTTGCACTTTAATTCTTACCGACCTTTCTTGGCTGAACAAGTATTATCACTTGTGCTATTAGTACTATCATTTAAAGGTTACAATCAGAATATCAGTTTTCAATTTGACAATTTCTATTGCCATCTCTGAATTTCTACTGCAATTCCTACTCACCTGCAACCAGCTGGCCCATTTCCTATGGTAGTATCAGACATGATAAGGCCACTATTGCCCTTGTCACTTCTGATATGGATTGAGGTAGAACTGGTTTGTTACGAATCAATGGCCGTCCCTTCATCATAAGGTCAGAAGTGGGGATGTTCGCTGATGATTGCAGTGTTCAGTTCCATTCGCAACTCCTCAGATATGAATCAGTCTGTGCCCTCATGCAGCAAGACCTGGACAACATTCAGGCTTGGGCTGATAAATGGCAGCAATAACAACAACTTGTATTTATATCGCGCCTTTAATGTAGTAAAACATCCCAAGGCACTTCACAGGAGTATTGTAAGACAAAAATTTGACACCGAGCCACATAAGGAGAAATTAGGGCAGGTGACCAAAAGCTTGGTCAAAGAGGTAAGTTTTAAGGAGCATCTTAAAGGAGGGTAGAGAGGCAGAGAGGTTTAGGCAGGGAATTCCAGAGTTGAAGGCCAAGGCAACAGAAGGCACGGCCACCAATGGTTGAGCGATTATAATCAGGGATGCTCAAGAGGGCAGAATTAGAGGAGCGCAGCTATCTCGGGGGGTTGTGGGGCTGGAGGAGATTACAGAGATAGGGAGGGGCGAGACTATGGAGGGATTTGAAAACAAGGATGAAAATTTTGAAATCGAGGTGTTGCTTAACACGGAGCCAATGCAGGTCAGCGAGCATAGGGGTGATGGGTGAATGGGACTTGGTGCAAGTTAGAGCACAGGCAGCCGAGTTTTGGATGACCTCAAGTTTATGTAGGGTAGAATGTGGGAGGCCAGCCAGGAGTGCGTTGGGATAGTCAAGTCTAGAGGTAACAAAGGCATCTTTGAGGGTTTCAGCAGCAGATGAGCTGAGGCAAGGGTGGAAATAGGTGGTCTTAGTTATGCCGGAGATATGTGGTCAGAAGCTCATTTCAGGGTCAAATGATACCAAGGTTGCGAACAGTGTGGTTCAGCCTCAGACAGATGTTAGGGCGAGGGATGGAGTCAGTGGCGAGGGAACGGAGTTTGTGGCGGGGACCGAAAACAATAACTTTGGTCTTTCCAATATTTAATTGGAGGAAATTTCTGCTCATCCAGAACTGGATGTCGGACAAACAGTCTGTCAACTTAGAGACCGTGGAGGAATCGAGAGAAGTGGTAGAGGTAGAGCTGGGTGTCATCAGCGTACATGTGGAAAGTAATGCAGTGTTTTCGGATGATGTTGCCAAGGGGCAGCATGTAGATGAGAAATAGGAGGGGGCCAAAGATAGATCCTTGGGGGACACTAGAGGTAATGATGTGGGAGTGGGAAGAGAAGCCATTGCAGGTGATTCTCTGGCTACGATTAGATAGATAAGAATGGAACCAGGCGAGTGCAGTCCCACCCAGCTGGATGATGGTGGAGAGGCGTTGGAGATGGATGGAGTGGTCAACCGTGACAAAGGCTGCAGACAAGTCAAGAAGGACAAGGAGGGATAGTTTACCTTTGTCACAGTCATAAAGGATGCCATTTGTGACTTTGATGAGAGCTGTTTCAGGGGCGGAAATGTGATTGGAGGGATTCAAACATGGGGTTGCGGGAAAGATGGGCACATATTTGGGAGGTGACAACACATTCAAGGATTTTGGAGAGGAAAGGGAGATTGGAGATGGGGCGGTAGTTTGCCAGGACGGAGGGGTCAAGGGTTGGTTTTTTGAGAGGGGTGATGACGGCAGATTTGAGGGAGAGGAGGACAGTACCTGAGGAACCGTAAACAATTATCAGCTAACATGGGAGCCAGAAAATGAAGTTGGGTGGTCAGCAGTTTGGTGGGAATAGGGTCGAGGGAGCAGGAAGTGGGTCTCATGGACAAGATGAGCATGGAAAGGTCATGAGGGGAGATCAGAGAGAAACTGGAGAAAGATGTGAGTTCAGGGCTCGGGCAGGAGGGAACCTTAGAGGAAGTTTGGCCCGGTGGGCAAGGTGAAGGAAGGGAAGTGGCAGAGGTAACTGAATGGATGGTCTTAATCTTAGAGACAAAGAAGTCCATGAGCTCCTCACACTTGTTGTCGGAGGTGAGGTTGAAGGAGACGGTTAGCAGTGGAGAATAGAAACCGGGGTTTATCTTTGCATTCCAGAATGATTCTGGAATAGTGAGCAATTTTGGCAGACAAGAGCAGGACCCGATAATGCTTTCTGTGGTTCAGCCAGATCTGGTGGCGAATGGCTAAACCAGTTGTCTGCCATATCCGTTCATGTCTGCGACCCTTGGACTTAAGGGAGCAAAGATGAGAGCTGTACCGGGGGAACGGCCAGGGTAAGAGAGAGTAATTGTTTTATTAGGGACTAGGGCATCAAAGGTGGTGGTGAGGGTGTGGTTGAGTAGATTGGTAGCTGCAGAAATGTTGTGGTGAATAGAGGGCCAAAGGCTGGACAGTTGGGATTTCATAAGTGCAGTTGTAAGAGAGTTGGGAGTGAGTTTTTTCCTGGGGCGGACACAGAAGGAAATAGGGTTGGGGAGTGCGGGGGAAGGGGGATGTGGGTGGAGAGCAAAATGAGGAAAAATGTCAGAGATGGCCTTATCTGCGATTGACACCACGGGAGTAGCGAGGCCACGCGAGATGGCAGGGTTGAGGGGGTGGCCATGAATATGGGTTGGGGAGTTTACATAGAGGGAGAGATTAAGGGAGGATAGTGAACTCAGAGGAGAAAGAGCATGAGGATTTGAGATGGCGGTTGAAATCACAGAGGATGAGAAGTTGCTCGATGCAGAGGCTGAGGTCGGAAAAGAGTGAAGATATCTCGGTATTAAAATTTTTATGGTGCTTGGGTGGGTGGTAGAGAACGAGAACTTTAAATGAGAGGTGAGAAGGGTGGAATAAGGTGAGATGCTCAAAGGAGGAGAAAGTGCCGGAGGAATAGAGGGACAGGCCAAGGGGTGATTTGGTGATGAGAGCCACACCGCCACCACAGCAGTCTGAGCGGGGCAAGTGGTTGAAGGTATAGCCAGGTGGGGTGGCTTCATTTAAGGGTAAGGTGTCATCACCCCTCAGCCAAGTTTCCCTCAGGGCCATGATGTCAATGCAGTCATCCACAATAAGCTCATGGATGGCAAGAGCCTTGTTCACAAGTTAACAGACATTCTGGAGGGAGGTGCGGAGAGGGTCAGTGATGACTGACCCACTGCCAGCGTCCATAGGGTCAGTGCTGGAAGGGGTGAGTTGGATGGGGAGTAGATTGGCAAGATTTGCCCCCAGTGGGTGCGCTGGGCGGGAAGGTCGGCGAGAGTCGGATGGGACAGTTGGGGTTGCTGCTCGTAAGGAGGCAGCGACGAGTGCCTCGATGGGCCCTTCATAGGATGCCAAGAGAGGCACAGAGGGAAGCTGTGGGCTTATCTAAGAGGGAGTCAAGCCTGGGACGGCGGCAGGAGAGTAGGAAGATCGAAGAGTAATGAAGGATTGGGGTGGGGATTTGGGAGGGCAGAGTAACCGAGAGAGGAGAGATGAAAGGAGGAATGATGACAGGAGGCAGAGGGAAAAGGAAAAGGGGGAGAAAAAAGTGGAAAAAGAAATGAATGGCTTGTGTCCAGAGCAGCAGCCGAAGTTCGCATGTGAATGGACACAGGGAAAAGCTCAGGTTACATAGGCCTGGTTATGTGGTAATTAATGGTATACAGGTTTCCTGGTAGCAGGGAATAGGTCGGAGACAATAGTAGGGAGACCAGGGTCAAAGTCAGAGGTCCCATGGAGGAACAAAGCCGACGCAAGTAGGATGGAGCCGACACGGAGCATCGACGAACCGCTGTCCAAAGCAGGCGAGTGAAGTCCAGAAGCTATCTGAAGGGTAGAGAGTTCGAGCATGGCGGTTGTTGCCCTAGGAATGAGTCGGTAGCGATGCAGAATGATGGCGAAATTAACACAAGTTGGAGGTCACCGTAGATCAAAGCGGTGGAGAAAAAGTAAAACCACAAGCTAGCAACCAGCAAAGCTGATAAACCAGTAGAACGAGTCACCAGACAGCACGTGAAACAGCAGCTACTAGCTAGAAGCCAACCAAGCTGGAAAAATCAGTAGAACCAGTTCAAGAGACACAGCGCAGTTTAAAAGTTAGTTTTAAACCAAAAACATCTTTTAGCAGCAGAGATAGTGACACAGCAGGTAAGTCTTAGTGTAGTCCAGTGCAGAAACGTAGTGGTATAATCCAGTGTAGTTCAAAGCAGAAACGTAGTCTAGATGTCCAGAGAAGTCCAGCAGATTGGAAACCAATTTGAGAAAGGAATCCAGCAGCATAAGACTTGAAGCGACTGAAAAGCAGAGTCACAGCAGCTGAGTCAAACAGTGTAGTCAGTAGAGCAGTGTAGTCCCGTTGGCGGAGGAATCCAGGTGATGGAAGTCAAGTTTCAGCAGAGTTCCGGCAGTTGAAAGAGCTCAGCGAGAACAAAAACACGCCGTTGGATGGGCAGTGGACTCAGCAGGGGTAGCTTTAAACTTGTAGTTTCGGCTGAAATGCTTTCACTATCAGGGCAAGGGTATCTTAAGCAATGGAAGAAAGGGCAATGGATGACCAAGGATACAGCTTAAGAGAAGGGCAGCTCAGTAAGGAGCTGCCAGCCCAGGAGCCATCTTGGATAAAAACTTGGCAAGTAACATTCGCGTCACATAAGTGCCAAGCAATGACCATCTCCAACAAGAGAAAGTCTAACCACCTCCCCTTGACATTCAATGACATTACCATCACCGAATCCCCCACCATCAACATCCTGGGGGTCACCACTGACCAGAAACTTAACTGGACCAGCCACATGTGGTCAGAGGCTGGGTATTCGGCGACGAGTGACTCACCTCCTGACTCCCCAAAGCCTCTCCACCATCTACAAGGCATAAGTCACTGGCCTGGATGAGTGCAGTTCTAACAACACAAGAAGCTCGACACCATCCAGGACAAAGCAGCCTGCTTGATTGGCACCCCATGCACCACCTTAAACATTCACTTCCTCCACCACCAACGCACCGTGCTGCAGTGTGTACACCATCTACAAGATGCACTGCAGCAACTCACCAAGGCTTCTTCAACAGCACCTCCCAAACCCACGATCTCTACCACCGGGACAAGAGCAGCAGGCGCATAGGAACACCATCACCTCCAAGTCACACACCATCCTGACTTGGAAATATATCGACGATCCTTCATCGTCGCTGGGTCAAAATCCGGGAACTCCCTACCGAACAGCACTGTGGGAGTACCTTCACTACACAGACTGCAGAGGTTTAAGAAGATGGGTCACCACCACCTTCTCAAGGGCAATTAGGGATGGGCAATAAATGCTGGCCTTGGCAGCAATGCCCACATCCCATAATTGAATAAAATCAAATCGGGAGAATGGGATAGGAAGCGCCAGTTGGTGATCGGGAGAGAAAGAGCAGCAATCGTGGTGGATGCGGGGTGGAAGCTCCAGTCCGGAACCAGGGGTGGGTGGGATGAAGTTCCGATCTCCAATTGGATGCCAAGGGATTGGTAATCGCAGGGGGGGTGGGGGGAGAGAAAGGAAGCTCCAGTCCTCAATTGGGGAAGGCGGGGCGGAAGCTCCAGTCAACAATTGGGGGAACAAGAGCAGCAACCATGGGGTTTGAGCTTCAGCCAGCCGAAGGCTTCCTGGGGTGGGGGCGATGGGGCGTTGGAGTGGGGAAGGAAGCTCTAGCCAGCTGAAGGCTTCCTCAAGTGTCTTGGGGGGAGCAGCTCCTGGCCCACAAGGAGTGCTGGAAGAGCCACTTACCTTGCGGAGACGGCAGCTTCTGCCTCCGTTGTGCTACCGGGAACCCCAAGCTCGAGCCTCCCACTCATTTTTGTAAAATTTAAGCTGTGCCGCTGATGATGTCATCAGGTCACGACTTTGGTATGGTAATTAGGCCTTTTGTAGAAGCCTCTTCTGTGCCCTGAACTATGCACTTTAAATTTTAAATGGGCAGTAATGGGGTCGGGTTGCCCAATCCTGATATATTAACCTCCCTCTCCGATTGGGGCATGGGTGGGGGAGGAAATTAAAATAGAGGCGAGTGATTCAATAATATTTTGCCTCTTTACTGAACCAGTGCTATCTGGAGTACTGATTCTGACAGTTAGAAATCAAGGCTATAATAGTGAGTTAGTGTTATTTGGTAGACTATGACTCTGTCTCTTTGAATTAGTGCTGTTTTTGAGATCTATAATATCTATGTTATTGGGATCCATGGATTGATGAGTCAACATTACTGGGCTAAAGTCACAGTATCCAGACATCAGATCCCACCTAATTCCAGAGAAGTGGTACAAGAACTCTGGGGGAGGGTGTCTCACAAGGCTTGGGTTTTTAGACCTTGCTTGGATGTCCTGGCCATTTGTACCCATGGATTGGCGGGTAGATAATGTTGCCCCACTATTCAAAAAAGGTGGTAGAGAAAAAGCAGGGAATTATAGACCGGTAAGCCTGACATCGGTAGTGGGGAAAATGCTAGAGTCCATTATAAAAGATGTAATAGCAGAGCACTTGGAAAGCAGTGACTGGATCGGACAAAGTCAACATGGATTTACAAAAGGTAAATCATGCTTGACTAATCTACTGGAATTTTTTGAGGATGTAACTGGTAAAATAGATAAGGGAGAACCAGTGGATGTGGTGTATTTGGACTTTCAGAAGGCTTTCGATAAGGTCCTGCATAAGAGGTTAGCATGCAAAATTAAGGCACACGGGATTGGGGGCAAGGTATTGACTTGGGTAGAGAACTGGTTGGCAGACAGAAAGCAAAGAGTTGGAATAAACGGGTCGTTTTCCGAGTGGCAGGCAGTGACTAGTGGTGTACCGCAAGGATCGGTCCTAGGACCCCAGCTGTTCACAATATATAATGATCTGGACGAGGGAATTGGATGTAATATCTCCAAATTTGCAGACGACACAAAGCTGGGTGGGAGGGTATGCTATGAGGAGGATGTCATGAAACTCCAGTACGATTCGGACAGGTTGGGTGATTGGGCAGAAACATGGCAAATGCACTATAATGTGGATAAATGTGAGGTTATCCACTTTGGTGGCAAAAACAGGAAGGCAGATTATTTGAATGGCAATAGATTGGGAGAAGGGGAAGTGCAAAGAGAGCTGGGTGTTCTTGTGCACCAGTCGCTGAAGGTAAGCATGCAGGTGCAGCATGCGGTTAAGAAGGCAAATGGTATGTTGGCCTTCGTAGCAAGAGGGTTCGAGTACAGGAACAAGGATGTCTTGCTGCAGTTGTACAGGGCCTTGGTGAGACCGCACCTTGAGTATTGTGTGCAGTTTTGGTCACCTTACCTGAGGAAGGACGTTCTTGCCATGGAGGGAGTGCAGCGAAGATTCACCAGGCTGATACCTGGGATGGCAGGAATGACGTACGAGGAGAGATTGTGTCGATTGGGCTTATACTCACTGGAGTTTAGAACATTGAGAGGGGATCTCATCAAAACCTATAAAATTCTGTCAGGTCTGGACAGACTAGATGCAGAAAGGATGTTTCTGATGGCCGGGGAGTCCAGAACCAGGGGTCATAGTCTAAGGATAAGGGGTAAGCCATTTAGGACTGAAATGAGGAGGAATTTCTTCACCCAGAGAGTGGTGAACCTGTGGAATTCTCTGCCACAGAGGGCGGTGGAGGCCAGTTCATTAAATATATTCAAGAAAGAGTTGGATATATTTCTTGAGGCTAAGGGGATCAAGGGATATGGAGAGAAGGCAGGGACAGGGTACTGAATTTGGATGATCAGCCATGATCTCATTGAATGGCGGAGCAGGCTCGAAGGGCCGAATGGCCTACTCCTGCTCCTATCTTCTATGTTTCTATGTTAAGCCTACCTAATGTTAATTTAAATGTTTAAAAGTGCAGAAGCTCTCACTGAACATTTACATTTTAACCACTGGGAGGTGGATTCTGATAAAGCATGTAACCTCTCCTAAGCAGGAGAACTGCAGTATGAGGCTGGCAGTAAAAACAGAGGTACAAAAAGAAAATACTGCAGATGCTGGAAATCTGAAATAAAAACAGAAAATGCTGGAGATACTCAGCAGCTCAGGCAGCATACATTACAACAGAGAGAAACAGAGTTAACATTTCAGGTCATCGACCTGCACAGATGCTGCCTGACCGGCTGAGTATCTCCAGCATTTTCTGTTTTTATTATAGTAAAAACAGGGGACTGTCCAGTTGGAACCATACTGCAGAATAAAAGCAGCGTGAGTCTATTATTGCTACAATTACAAGAGAAATGCAGGGAACAGCACCAACCGCTGTACATGGCCTTCTTTGATCTCACAAAGGCCTTCGACACTGTCAACCGTGAGGCATTATGGAGTGTCCTCCTCAAATTCGGCTGCCCTCAAAAGTTTGTCACTATCCTCCGCCTGCTTCACGACGACATGCAAGCCGTGATCCTGACCAACGGTTCCACCACAGACCCAATTCACGTATGAACCGGGGACAAGCAAGGCTGTCATCGCACCAACGCTCTTCTCAATCTTCCTTGCTGCAATGCTCCATCCCACCCTCAGTAAGCTCCCCACTGGAGTGGAGCTAATTTACAGAACAAACGGGAAATTGTTCAAACTCCAAACCATCGTAAACACCTTCACCGAAGCATACGAGAGCATGGGCCTTACACTAAACATCCATAAGACAAAGGTCCTCTACCAACCTACCCCCGCCACACAGTGCTGCCCCCCGATTATCAAAATCCACGACAAGGCCTTGGACAACGCGGACCACTTTCCATACCTCGGGAGCCTACTGTCAACAAGGGCAGACGTCGACAACGAAGTCCAACACCGCCTTCAGTGTGCCAGTGCAGCCTTCGGTCGCCTGAGGAAGAGAATGTTTGAAGACCAGGACCTCAAACCTGGCACTAAGCTCATGGTCTACAGGGCAGCAGTGATACCTGCCCTGCTGTATGCCTCAGAGACATGGACCATGTACAGCAGGCACCTCAAAGCACTGGAGAGGTACCACCAACGCTGCCTCCGCAAGATCCTGCAAATCCATTGGTAGGATAGGCGCACCAACGTCAGTGTTCTTGCTCAGGCCAACATCCCCAGCATCGAAGCTCTGACCACGCTTAATCAGCTCCGATGGACAGGTCACATTGTCCGTATGCCCAATACGAGACTCCCAAAACAAGCGCTCTACTCGGAGCTCCGGCACGGCAAGAGAGCCCCAGGTGGGCAGAGGAAGCGCTTCAAGGACACCCTCAAAGCCTCCTTGAAAAAGTGCAACATCCCCACCGACACCTGGGAATCCCTGGCCCAAGACCGCACAAAGTGGAGGAGAAGCATCCGGAAAGGCGCCGAACACCTCGAGTCTCTTCGCCGGGAGCAAGCGGAAGCCAAGCGCAGGCAGCGGAAGGAGTGCACGTCAACCCAAGCACCCCACCCATCCGCCCCTTCAACCACCGTCTGCCCCACCTGTGACAGAGACTGTAGGTCCCGCATTGGACTAATCAGCCACCTGCGAGCTCATTTTTAATGTGGAAGCAAGTCATCTTCGGTTCCACCTAAGAAGAGAAGGTCCATGTCAACGACTTTATGTTGTTGATGGACTGTGGCGCCATCATTTCCTGTTTTTTTGCTCATTGGTATGCTGGCAGAATTGCCACGTCTTTATTGCTGATTGGTTACCTGAGACACAACCTTCACCATCGATCAGAATAAACTGAACAAGTTTTCAATATTTGAGATCTCTTTTAAATCAAATGCTGGAGATAGATCACAGGTGGTTAGGCTTTGTTATCTTCAGCGATCGCCTTTACATTTGTATGAAACAAAGCGTGTAAAGTGGGGAGGACAATGTGTGAAGTTCGGAACGGTGAACAAGGTGCAGGTCCCCGCCTCACCCTGCGTTCAATGAACTCACCCTCGTCTCCCAGCTGCTCTTGAATTTTAGCGAGATCAGAACCGCCCACAACGCCAACTTTCACTTTTTTCTTTAAGTTTTGTAGAAATTCATCCATGTCCGGAGTGATTTTCTAAAGGGCGACAGCAGGGTGTAAAATCAGTGCAAGGTGCCGCATAAAAGGCCACAATTTATAAAAGTGAACCCGCCCATTTTATGGACATGTTTCTTTAATATGTATAAGGTCGCTGGAACAAGGTTTCCAACGGATGTGCATCAAAAGGTGCACTGGGTGGGGGATAGTGGACATGGGTGAAACTACTTCATGTTATAAGTTGCTTTGTTTTATGGCTTAGTTCTTTATTAGCTGTGGCTCTAAAAGGGTGGCACTTTAGTTCGGTTTTTGGTTGGATGACGCTGGGAAAACCCAGCGTCTCCTTGTGGTTTTGTGGAGTAAAGGTGCCACTTTGTGTAACAAGATGAAAGTGTTCCTTTAGACAAGTACACCTGAATGGAGGGTCCCGGTCCCCAGTCTGCTGCCGTGTCGGAGGCGGGCGGAACTATGTCCACCGGCCAAGGAGGGCGCTTCGTGTCCGACCTGCAGAGCCGACACCTACCTGCCGAGCTTCAGTGAGAGTCCCGTCCACATCAAACAAACACAGCACGCTCCTATCCCGCTCTCTCTCGCCCACCACTGCCGCCGCCATCTTGCTCTGTTGTCAATGACACCGGCCGGCTTCCCCAGCCAATCCCACCTCCACCCGCAGTGCGCAGGCGCCATGCCGTGCCCTGGCCCCGCTGGATCCTGGGAGGTGTAGTCCCGCGCGCGGGGTCGCCCCGGGCCGCAGGACGGGTGTTGCCGGGGCAGCGGACTACACTCCCCAGAATGCACGGCGTTCGAGTAGCGTCAGCCGCCGGCCCGGCATTGCAGGGTGGCGGATGCTGGCTGCCCTAACTGAATAAGCGATCTGTACTTCGCTGCGGTTAAATCTTTTGCCTGTGAAACACAACCCTACGTTACTCGCTGGGCATCGTTCGTCCATCGCTGCGGGGCGTGTGGGCGCCATGATACAGCTTGCCCTGAGCGGTGTTTCCAGGCCCGTTTTCCCAAGCAGGGTAGGTGCGCTGTGCGTTGTATAACACTCCCCCCCAAGACCATGGCTCACCTTGCCACCGCACAACCTGCTGTGGATCCAGGGGCCCTTCATTCTTCAGGGAAGGAGTGACTGACTGCCCAGGTGAAATGAACCACTGCTCTGTCATTATCAAGTATAATGCAACTTACTGACCCTTTCCCACCCCCATCTTAAGACCAGCATTGTCCACGGTATTATCCATAGGGTGCAGGTATATATAATTGATATAAAACGTCCTGAACTGGTATTTTTTTTGTAAAGAAGAAAAATATATTTTATGTGAATAATACATACTTTGAGCCGTAGCTCAGTTGGTAGCATTCTCACCTCTTGAGTCAGAAGTTTGTGGTGTTCAAGTCTCACTCCAGAGACTTGAGCACAAAAATCTAGGCTGATATTCCAGTGCAGTGTTGGGGGAGTGCTGGAGGTGCCGTCCTTCAATGAGACATTAAACCGAGGCCCCGTCTGCTCGCAGGTGGACATAAAACATCCCATGGCACCATTTTGAAGAAGAGCAGGGGAGTTATCCTCGGTGTCCTGGCCAATATTTATCCCTCAATCAACATCACTAAAAAACAGATTATCACCTTGCTGTTTGTGGGAGCTTGCTGTGTACAAATTGGCTGCCGTGTTTCCTACATTACAACAGCAACTATACTTCAAAAAGTACTTTGTTGACTAAAGCGCATTGGGATGTCTGGTGGTTGTGAAAGACACTATATAAATGCAAGTCTTTTTCTTTTCCCATCACAAAAAAAAGAGAAGGGGGAGGGTGAACAGTCAGGGGTCGTGGTTCACTTTGGGACCAATGACATGGGTAGGAAGAGGGATGAGGTCCTGCAGCAAGAATTTAGGGAGCTAGGTAGCAGATTAAAGAGCAGGACCTCAAAGGTTGTAATCTCTGGATTACTCCCGGTGCCAAGTGCAAGTGAGTATAGGAATAGGAGGATAGAGCAGATGAATGCGTGGCTAAAGAGTTGGTGCAGGAGGGAGGGCTTTAGTTTCCTGGATCACTGGGCCTGCTTCTGGGGAAGGTGGGACTTGTACAAGTCGGACGGGTTGCACCTGAACCAGAGCGGGACAAATATCCTTGCGGGGAGGTTTGCTAGCACTGTTCGGGGGGGGTTAAACTAAAATGGCAGGGGGTTGGGAACCTGAACAGGGAGACAGAGGGAAGGGAAACAGGGATAAAAGCAAAAGATAGGAAGGAGAAAAACAAAAGTGGCAGTCAGAGAAATCAACCGTTTAAATCAAACGTGGCCACAGTAAATAACAATTCTAATAGGTCTAAGAGCGTTAAAAAAAAAAGCCTGAAGGCTTTGTGTCTTAATGCGAGGAGCATTTGTAATAAGGTGGACGAATTGGCTGCGCAAATAGAGGTAAACGAATATGATTTGGTTGGGATTACGGAAATGTGGCTCAAGGATGGCCAAGATTGGGAACTCAACATCCAGGGGTATTCGATATTCAGGAAAGATAGGCGAAAAGGAAAGGGAGGTGGGGTAGCATTACTGGTTAAAGAAGGGATTAATACAATTGTAATGAAGGATACTAGCTCTGATGATGTGGAATCTGTATGGGTAGAATTGAGAAATACTAAGGGGAAAAAAACATTGGGAGTGGTATATAGACCTCCCAACAGTAAGGCGGAGGTTGGGGATGGCATTAAAAGGGATATTAAAGAAGCGTGCAATAAGGGCACAGCAGTCATCATGGGTGACTTTAATCTACATATAGATTGGGCCAACCAAATTAGTAACAATACTGTGGAGGAGGAATTCCTGGAGTGTTTACAGGATGGTTTCCTGGACCAATATGTCGAGGAACCAACCAGAGATCAGGCCATCTTAGACTTGGTATTATGTAACGAGAAAGGATTAATTAGCAATCTTGTACATGATCGAATTCTTCATTAAGATGGAGAATGAAGTAGTTGACTCAGAGACTAGGGTCCTCAATTTAAATAAAGTAAACTACGATGGTCTGAGGAGCGAGTTGGGTAGGATTGATTGGGGAATGGCACTCAAAGGGTTGACGGTGGATAGGCAATGGCAAACATTCAAAGACCGAATGGATGAGCTACAGAATTTGTTCGTCCCAGTTTGGCATAAAAATAAAACAAAAAAGGTGACTCAACTGTGGCTAACAAGGGAAATTAGGGATAGCATAAGATCCAAGGAGACGACATATAAATTGGCCAGAAAAAGCAATAATCCTGAGGATTGGGAGCAGTTTAGGATTCAACAAAGGAGGACAAAGGGATTAATTAAGAAAGGGAAAATAGAATATGAGAGTAAGCTTGCAGGGAACATAAAAACTGACTGTAAAAGCTTTTATAGATATGTGAAGAGAAAAAGATTGGTGAAGTCAAGCGTAGGTCCCTTGCAGTCAGAATCAGGGGAATTTATAATGGGAAACAAAGAAATGGCAGACCAACTAAATTCATACTTTGGTTCTGTCTTCACAAAGGAGGACACAAATAACCTCCCAGAGATGCCGGGGAACATAGAGCCTGATGAAAGGGAGGAACTGAAAGAAATCAGTATTTGTAGGGAAACTGGTGTTAGGAAAATTGATGGGACTGAAGGCCGATAAATCCCCAGGGCCTGATAATCTACATCCCAGGGTACTTAAGGAAGTGGCCCTAGAAATAGTAGATGCATTGCTGGTCATCTTCCAGAACTCGATAGACTCTGGAACAGTACCCATGGATTGGAGAGTAGCTAATGTTACCCCACTATTCAAAAAAGGTGGTAGAGAAAAAGCGGGGAATTATAGACCGGTAAGCCTGACATCGGTAGTGGGGAAAATGCTAGAATCTATTATAAAAGATGTAATAGCAGAGCACTTGGTAAGCAGTGACAGGATCGGACAAAGTCAACATGGATTTACAAAAGGTAAATCATGCTTGACTAATCTACTGGAATTTTTTGAGGATGTAACTGGTAAAATAGATAAGGGAGAACCAGTGGATGTGGTGTATTTGGATTTTCAGAAGGCTTTCGGTAAGGTCCCACATAAGAGATTTGCGTGCAAAATTAAGGCACATGGGATTGGGGGCAAGGTATTGACTTGGATAGAGAACTGGTTGGCGGACAGAAGGCAGAGAGTTGGAATAAACGGGTCGTTTTCCGAGTGGCAGGCAGTGACTAGTGGGGTACCGCAAGGATCGGTCCTAGGACCCCAGCTGCTCACAATATATATTAATGATCTGGACGAGGGAATTGGATGTAATATCTCCAAATTTGCAGACGACACAAAGCTGGGTGGGCGTGTGTGCTGTGAGGAGGATGTCGAGAAACTCCAGTACGATTTGGACAGATTGGGTGATTGGGCAGAAACATGGCAAATGCACTATAATGTGGATAAATGTGAGGTTATCCACTTTGGTGGCAAAAACAGGAAGGCAGATTATTATTTGAATGGCAATAGATTGGGAGAAGGGGAAGTGCAAAGAGACCTGGGTGTTATTGTGCACCAGTCGCTGAAGGTAAGCATGCAGGTGCAGCAGGCGGTTAAGAAGGCAAATGGTATGTTGGCCTTCGTAGCAAGAGGGTTCGAGTACAGGAACAAGGATGTCTTGCTACAGTTGTACAGGGCCTTGGTGAGACCGCACCTTGAGTATTGTGTGCAGTTTTGGTCGCCTTACCTGAGGAAGGACGTTCTTGCCATGGAAGGAGTGCAGCGAAGATTCACCAGGCTGATACCTGGGATGGCAGGAATGACGTATGAGGAGAGATTGTGTCGATTGGGCTTATACTCACTGGAGTTTAGAAGATTGAGAGGGGATCTCATCGAAACCTATAAAATTCTGTCAGGCCTGGACAGACTAGATGCAGGAAGGATGTTTATGATGGCTGGGGAGTCCAGAACCAGGGGTCATAGTCTAAGGATAAGGGGTAAGCCATTTAGGACTGAAATGAGGCGGAATTTCTTCACCCAGAGAGTGGTGAACCTGTGGAATTCTCTGCCACAGAGGGCGGTGGAGGCCCGTTCATTAAATATATTCAAAAAGGAGTTGGATATATTTCTTAAGGCTAAAGGGATCAAGGGATATGGGGAGAAGGCAGGGACAGGGTACTGAATTTGGATGATCAGCCATGATCTCATTGAATGGCGGAGCAGGCTCGAAGGGCCGAATGGCCTACTCCTGCTCCTATCTTCTATGTTTCTAGAACAGCCACATATCTGAACTAAACCTCAAACACTGATAATTTTATTTGGAAAAATATCAAAAACTTGTTTGGATCATTGGCAATTTTAATCATTCATTTAAAATCTTGCATAATTCTATGCACTGTGCAGATTTGGTTGTAAGTCACAATTATCTTAATTGTTGAATTATGTTGACTTGGGTGCACAGGGCACAATTTCAAAATTTGCAGATGACACAAAACTTGGAAGTATAGGGAAGTTTGTGTTAGACTTCAAGAAGACATAACCAGGCTGTTGGAATGGGCAGACACATGGCAGATGAAATTGAATGCAGAAAAGTGCAAAGTGATACATTTTGGTAGGAAGAATGAGGAGAGGCAATATAAACTAAATGGTCCAATTCTAAAGGGGGTGCATGAACAGAGAGATCTGGGGGTATATGTGCACAAATCATTGAAGGCGGCAGGGCAGGTTGAGAAAGTGGTTAAAAAAGCATACGGGATCCTGGGCTTCATAAATAGAGGCATAGAGTACAAAAGCAAGGAAGTTATTATGAACCTTTATAAAACACTGGTCCGGCCTCAACTGGAGTATTGTGTCCAATTTTGATAGAGGTGTTCAAAATCATGAGGTGTCTAGCCAGAGTAGATAGAGAGAAACTGTTCCCATTGGCGGAAGGGTTGCAAACCAGAGGACATAGATTTAAGGTGATTGATTGGCAGAAGAACCAAAGGCGACATGAGGAAAAACTTTTTTATGCAGCGAGTGGTTAGGACCTGGAATCCACTGCCTGAAAGGCAGACTCAATCGTGGCTTTCAAAAGGGAATTGGATAAGTACCTGAAGGAAAAAAATTTGCAGGGCTACGGGGAAAGGGTGGGGGAGTGGGACTAGCTGAAGTGCTCTTGCAGAGAGCCGGCACGGGCTCGACGGGCCGAATGGCCTCCTTCTGTGCTGTAACCATTCTATGATTCTATGTAGTTTATTGTTTTTTATATAATATCCTCATACCGGGATGTGATTTATTAAAACTACAGTTCATTGTACATGTTTGTTGTACAAGTAGATGTTTGAATTCCATTCTATAAGGCTTCAGTTTACAGATTGACTTTTCTTTTGTTCAGGTGACAGTTTTTAAGAACATATTCAGCTTTTGTCCAACAACTTGCCAGTCAAGATCTTTGTTACCCGTGTGTGCCTCAAGTATCCAAAAAAAGGGTTGGCTCAAGACTTGTGCCGTGGTACAACTTCAGCAAGCTGCGAACCTCCATCTTAAAGCACATGAAGGGCATAATACAGCAGGAGGATACATTCAACATCGGCATATGTCTGTTGATGGCCAGGAGCACTGGACACAGCCAAAACCCAAATTTCCAGATAATGAACACTTCACAGTGGTATACAGGTTTCAAGGAATTCGATTCTTGAGAGCTATTTCTCAGCTAAAAGTACTTCAGACTGGCATAACTGTGGCCCTTCTACCCACAGTTTATTACTTTTACCTGCAGGAGCAGGTTCAGTATGCTCTGGTTAGTTATATCACTGGATTATCGGGTTTTGCTATAGTCATGCTTTATTCTATGAGTTACTATTTAAGACGTTTCATAGGGATGCTATATCTGAATGACTCAGGCACCACACTGAAGATTTCACATCTGACCTTTTGGGGAAGGAGGAATGACTTTTACGTCCCAGTTGAAGATGTCATGCCGCTTGGAGATACAGGAGATGCAGCAAATGATATTATTCTACAGTTCAAACAGTATAATAGCACTGAGGTTTTCTACTTCACAATTAAGTATGGTCAGGTAATTGATAAGCAAAAATTCCTGCAAGTGTTTGGTGGAATTCAATAAATAAAGAATTTCACTCATTGGCTTCTTGATATAATAATTTGTAAAACAGTATGTTGGACAAAGTTAACATCTGCATACATGTTTAAATAAGCCAAGCTGTAGAGAAAACGCTTTTAATTTTATTTTTAACTTCACATCATGAAATTATAGGTTGTGAAATAAATGAAAGATTTAATACAGATTAAAGGTGCTATTTTTTACAGTTTTCACAACAGTGGGGGCACAGATGGTATAAATAATTATAATTCAAAAATCTCATTAGCAGAATGCATTCTGTAGGTGCTGGAAAATGTATTTCCTTCCTTTATACTTTGCACTTTTCCCGATGAGAGAGCAGACAGGTGACCTGCCTAAACATTTAGGGGGCAAAATTGGTTCGCGCCCCTTCTGGGGCGCTAACTTCGCTGGGGCGCTACTTTTAGCACCCCAAAAAATTCACTGGTAGCCCCAAGAGGGAGGCGGGGCGCTACTGAAAGCACCCCGCCTCCCTCTTTGGGCGCTGCGAGTAAATATCGCGGCGCTGCGTGCCACAGTGCCACGGTATTGCAGGCCTTCCTGTCCTTATTAAAGGGGAGGGGTCTAGCGCAGCACGACCCAGCCCAGCTGGGCTACCAGGGATCAGAGTGCCGGCAAAAGAGCCCGGCACTCAAGAGGATCCCGCGGTGGGGGGGCTTCACAGGAGGCCGGGGGCAGGTGCTAGCAGGCGGCCAGCAACAAAAATGGCCGCCCAGCACTTCCCCTTTAATTTGCGCCGCCCGGCTGCACGTACGCCCCACTGACCTTGTCGGAAGAGTGAAGCCATTGTCTTCGGTCCCTGCCACAATCTCCGTTCCCTAGCCACCGACTCCATCCCTCTCCCTGGTCACACTGAGGCTGAACCAGACTATTCATAACCTTGACGTCTTATTTGGCCCTGGGATGAGCTGGACAGGGTGGATGTGGAGAGGATGTTTCCTCTTGTGGGAGAATCTAGAACTAGGGTTCTCTGTTTAAAAATAAGGGGCCGCCCATTTAAGACAGAGATGAGGAGAATTTTTTCTCAGAGGGTCGTGAGTCTTTGGAACTCTCTTCCTCAGGGCGGCGGATGCAAAGTCTTTGAATATTTTTAAGGCAGAGGTAAATAGATTCTTGATAAGCAAGGGGATGAAAGGTTATCGGGGGTAGGCGGGAATGTGGAGTAGGTTATCGGGGGAAGGCAGGAATGTGGAGTAATCAGATCAGCCATGATCTTATTGAATGGTGGAGCAGGCTCGAGGGGCCGAGTGGCCTACTCCTGTTCCTAATTCGTATGTTCGAACTAGGAATGGTGTTCTGTGGAGGGAGTTTCAGGAACTAGGGTACAAATTAAAAAGCTCAACCTCCAAGGTAATTTCTGGATTACTACCTGAGCCACATGCAAATTGGCATAGGGACAAACAGATTCGAGGTTTCAATGCACAGCTGAAAGAGTGGTGTGGGAGACAGGAGTTTCAATTCATGGGGCACTGGCACCAGTACTGGGGAAAGAGGGAACTGTTCCGTTGGGGTGGGCTCCACTTAAACTGGGCTGGGACCAGTGTCCTGGCAAATCGAGTAACTAGGGTGGTAGATGGGACCTTAAACTAATAAGGGGGAGGAAGGGCTCAGGTAAGGGTAAATTTATATGTCTGAAGAGAAAAGTCAAGGCTGTAGAACAGAGTAGCGATTTGAGTAAAATCAAGCAGATTGTGTCAGCAAGGGACAGAGTTTGACAACAGTAACAGAGCATTAGCGACTAAGGCCACATCCAAGAAAAACAGTAAAAAGTTAAAAATTAAAGGCATTTTATCTGGATGTACGAAGCATTCGTAACAATATGGATGAATCAATGGCACAAATAGATATAAATGGGTTTGATCTAGTAGCCATTACTGAGACGTTGTTGCAGGGTGACCAAGGTTGGGAACTAAATATTCCACAGTACTTGAATTTTAGAAAAGATAGACAAAATGGAAAAGGAGGTGAGGTAGCCCTGATAATGAAGGATGAGATAAAGGCAGTAAGGAGAAAGGAATTTATCCCAGAAAATCAGGATGTAGAATCAGTATGGGTGGAGCTAAGAAATAACAAAGGTGTGTAAGATCTTAATGATCTCTGAATTCTTGGACAAGACACTAATAGGCTGCAATAGATCAAGATTTATTAACTTTATAACGTAATTAATACTTAACAAAAAGGCAATAGTTTTAACGAGTAGCTCGCAGCCCTTGGTCTCTGGAACCTCTCGGACACAGATGACGTCGTCTTAAGTCTGTTCCTTTTTTCTCGCAGTAAGTCTGTGTAAAGTTGTTCTTTGAGTATCGAGGTTTTAACCCTTTTATCAAAAGTTGGTTTGGCCAGTGTCCATATATGGTCTTTAACAAAATCACCTTTTATAATTGGTTCTAATGGTCAAAATACCATTGTCACTCAGACTAAGGTTAGCATCTTGGCCACTCCTTTTTCAGTACTTTTCCACAACCCTATCCATATGTCTTGTTATCTTTGTTTGTAGTTCTTCACCCCATTGGAATTTACCATAGCTCTTTCATTTCTAGCTTCAAGCAGTACAAGGCCTTTCTATACCAAGGGCCCAGCCCATGTCAGCGCTGTTTCACTAGTCCTGACAGTGTCCAGACTATCTCACTTCAATCTACCAGATGGATACCTTAACTTCCATGATCTCTCTCATTTTATGTCCTTATGCTAATTATCCTTTAAATGTTGTTGCAATTAGTTTTGTTAAACAAACTCTAATTTCTACTTAACGTTAGGATATGTCATTTAACAATTTAACCTTCACTCGCAGCCTGTGGCTGTTTGTTATCAGAGCTTAGCCAAAACTGCTTTTGACTGTCCTTGCGGCTGCATTCTGAACAAGTCTTAGCATTTTAGTTACCCAGGAGTAATTATGGGTAATATTATTTGGTCAATGGCTACACTTGAATTTATATGGTATATGATTCTCGTCTACTAAATATCTCTAAATATCTGTCTTTCATACAAGTGGAAGTAATTTATAGGCCCCCTAACAGTAATCATTGTGTTGGACAGAGTATAAATCAGGAATTTAGAGAAGCATGTAAAAAGGTTAATGCAATATTCCTGGGGGACTTTAATCTTCATATAGACTGGGCAAACCAATTTGGCAAAAGTAGCTGGAGTATGAGTTCATGGAATACATTCAAAGCAGTTTTCTGGAACAGTATGTCGAGGAACCAACTAGGGAATAGACTATTTTAGATCTAGTATTGTGTAATGAGACAGGGTTAATTAGTAATCTTTATAGTAAAGGATCCTCTGGGGAAGAATGATCATAATATGATAGAATTTTATGTTAAGTTTGAGAATGATGAGGTTAAGTCCAATACTAGGCTCTTAAATTTAAACAAAGTCAATTACGGAGGTATGAGGGGTGAGTTGGCTGAGGTAGATTGGGAAATTAGAAGATATGACCGTAGATAAGCAATGGCAGACATTTAAAGAAATATTCCAAAATGCTCAACTAATATACATTCCCTTGAAGAATTATAAACTCCACTGGAAAAGTGGTACAACCATGGCTAATTAGAGAAGTTAAGGATAATGTTTGATTAACAGAAGAGGTTTACAATGTTGCCAAAAATAGTAGTAAGCCTGGGTATTGAAACGGTTTTAAAAATCAGTAAAAGATGACCAAGAAATCGATTAAGAGGGAGAAAATAGAATATGAAAGTAAACTAGCAATAAATATAAAAACAGATTGTAAGGCCTTTTACAAGTATGTAAAAAGGAAGAAAGTGGCAAAAGTAAACATGGGTCCCTTAGAAGCAGAGACAGGAGGAATTATAATGGGGAATAGGGAAATGGCAAAGACATTAAACAAATATTTTGTATCCGTCTACACAGTAGAAGACCCAAAGAACATACCAGAGATTGTGAGGAACCAAGGGTCTAATGAGAGTGAAGAAATTAAAGAAATTAATGTTAGTAAAGAAAAGGTACTGGAGAAATTAATGGGACTAAAAGCTGACAAATCCCTTGGACCTGATGGTCTATATCCTAGGGTTTTAAAAAAGGTGGCTGCAGAGATAGTGGATGCATTGGTTTTGATCTTCCAGAATTCCCTAGATAATGTGGGGAAGTGTGAAATTATCCACTTTGGTAGGAACAATGGAAAAGCAGAATATTTTTAAAAGATGAGAGACTAGGAAATGTTGCTATTCAGAAGGATTTGGGTGTCCTTGTAGACAAATCACAGAAAGTTAACATGCAGGTACTGCAAGCAATTAGGAAGGCAAATGGTATGCTGTCCTTTATTGCGAAGGAGTTGGATTATAAGAGTAAGGAAGTGTTGCTGCAATTATATAGGGCTTTGGTGAGACCACACCTGGAGTACTGTGTACAGTTTTGGGGGGAGAAATTCGGTATTGCCCTGTTTGGGGCGCAATTATTGGCCGGGCGCAAAGTTTAGTGCTTGGCGCTAATTATCGCCTCCAACTGCAAACGTGGCTTCTATCGCCTCTGGAGGTGGTTGGAGCACTAAATCAGGCGCTACACCTCTTAAGGCACTAACGCCAAGGAGCGAGGCACTACCTCAGAGCACTGGCGAAGCTCATGTGATGTCAGCAATGGAACACGGACACACTGGCGCCGGCCAGTTCTTAAAGGGGAGGGTTGATCTTGCTCTCCATCCACAACCTGCTCATTGCAGCCTTGAATCTCGGCCTGGAGAGACCTGTACATCAATTCTGCTGGAAAGAACAATGGAGAGGCCCAGGGAAAGAGCTCAGAGTGCAGCCCCCAAGGTCTCTTCTAAATCGATGCAAGGAAGGGCAAATCAAAATTAACCTGCAAAGTGCTGCTCAATACCCAAAACTCCTTCACACAGCGTTGAATCTCTCCAGAAGTCTCTCAGAATGCGTGGTGCAAAAATGTCGCCGACAAAAAAAGGCAGGAAGCAGCCACCTTTAAATAGCACTCCCCCAGTCCCTTCCCAACTGCAAAACGTTCCCCTCAACCCGTCGTTGCTAGCGGCAGGCAGAAAGGCAGGGGGTGCCATTCAATATCCGGTCCGGGGAACTACTGGGGCGTTGCACGCTCGACTGACATCACGATCTGCAGGCACAGGAGATCGTGGTGGTAGTGTTTAGCATCGCCGCAAAATGGTAATTTCGCGAGCAGAGCAAACATCGGCGCGCCCGGGCGCTAGTTGCTTTGCGCCCTGTTAGGGCGCTAACGGGAGGTGCAAAGCAACCAAATTTTTCCCCCTTGGTCTACTTACTTAAGGAAGGATATACTTGCCTTGGAGAGAGTTCACCAGAATGATTCCTGGGATGAGATTTTTGTCCTAAGGAGATTTTGAATAGAATGGGCCTATATTTTCTGGAGTTTAGAAAAATGAGAGGTGATCTCATTGAAATGTATAACATTCTTAGAGGGCTTGACAGGGTAGATGCTGAGAGGCTGTTTCCCCTGGCCAGAGAGTCTAGAACTAGGGGTCACAGTCTCCGAATAAGGGGTTGGCCATTTAGAAGCCATTTATTCACTTAGAAGGTTATGAATCTTTGGAATTCTCTACCCCAGAGGTCTGTGAATGCTCAATCGATGAGTATATTCAAACATAGAAACATAGAAACAGAAGATAGGAGCAGGAGTAGGCCATTCGGCCCCTCGAGCCTGCTCCGCCATTCAATGAGATCATGGCTGATCATCCAAATTCAGTACCCTGTCCCTGCTTTCTCCCCATACCCCTTGATCCCTTTAGCCTTAAGAAATATATCTAACTCCTTCTTGAATATATTTAATGAATTGGCCTCCACTGCCTTCTGTGGTAGAGAATTCCACAGGTTCACCACTCTCTGGGTGAAGAAATTCCTCCTCATCTCTGTCCTAACTGGCTTACCCCCTATCCTTGGACTGTGACCCCTGGTTCTGGACTCCCCGGCCATCGGGAACATCCTTCCTGCATCTAGTCTGTCTAGTCCTGTTAGAATTTTATGTTTCAATGAGATACCCTCTCATTCTTCTAAACTCCAGCGAATATAAGCCCAATCGACCCAATCTCTCCTCATATGTCATTCCGGCCATCCCAGGTATCAGTCTAGTGAATCTTTGCTGCACTCCCTGTCTTGTTTTGCACACTTTGTACAAAACTAATAAATTGCAGGACAACGGAGTATTACAATTTAAACTATTTTAATGAAGCATCAGGTCTGTGCTTACTCATATCAGTACAGCACCGTGTGGACCCAGAAGTGACAATTATACACAACTACAAACTAGCGTGGATACTGATGGAGATATAACGGTCACCGGCATATATGATGATGCCATGGGAATGGGACGTTGGTTATACTCCTGCTCGCCACACAAGGGGCAGCGCGGATAAACAGCAGGTGTGGTCATCAGTACCATTAACATTATAGCAGGGTGGACTAAATTACCCCCATTCATTTGGGAACCAGGGCTTGAGGGACAATATTGCCAAGAATTGTGTAGCGATGTTCTTAAGCAGTTGGGATGTACTGATATAAGATGCTTTGAATTAACAACATGTAGATATCAAAAGCCGTCGCGATGTCCCACCACGGTGCCACCTCCAATGGATGGCATGATCAGGGTTGGGGACAAGAAGGCACTGTTGCATGATGTAACTATAGTCACTTTAGAGGTAACCTATAACCTGAGAAGTATAGTGCTGGCGTTGGAGGCCAATTGTGGTGATCACCCAGCATCAATTACTTGGGCGAAGCATAAATTGCAGCGATTACTTAGTGATTATAAGGACCGCATAGCCCCCAAAGTAGGGGCCTCCAAGGGGCGGCGGAGACGGAGTATATTAGGGGAAGTGGGGGGCTTGTTTGGAAGTGCCAACTTGGTCCCAAATTCATGGCAAATCACGGGCCTGGACAGCTGTGTCTCCTGGGTGGCACAGGAAAGCGCCAAGGGCCTGCGGGTCACAGCTCAGGGAACGGAGTATGCGCTTACGGCAGTAGAAGTGCAGGAAACCAGTTTACAGAGAGGTATAGAGGTCCTAGGGAAAGCCGGAATAAAAGCGACTGATTTACAGTCCAAGAGGTGAGCATGTGACATGCTAGCGCGGGACTTAATTGAAGTGTTGAATCAGACATTGAAGACATCAGGTTTGGGACGGTGCCCCGGCATGCGCAGAAGGAAGTCAGCAGTCTCAATCTGATTAACTGGGAGGCAGATAGACAGGAGCTCTTGGTAACCCGACCAGCAGGCGGGGCGGCTGTGGATGCATTTAGATTTCTAATGATGATGCCACAGGGGCACAAGAATGGGACACATCAGGGGGATGTAGAGTCTCTGGGAGTGGTCAGAGGCGAATCGGCATAGCGGGTGGGTACCCGCAGATACGTAGCACCTGGCAAGAATGGCACCCTCCTGATGACCACGGATGAGTGCTGTACTGAGTCGGAGCACTACATTGTGTGTACCTGTAACACCCTGAAACCGATAGATGAGGGCTCAGCAGTGGTGGTGATCGCAGAGCCTCTGGAAGGAGCCTTTAGGATGATTCAGGCATCTCCGACTCAGTGGTGTTTTCTGACCGACAAGAAGAACTACCTCTACGGAGGATTGGTATGTGCAAATAATCATACGTTTTGCCTTCAAGTTTCAGACTCTCTCACCTTGGGACATTTCCATCTACCAGGCAGAACCCTCGCCGGCCTGGTCTTCAGCCCATAGTGGGATGACGAGTTGAGCGTGGATGATACACCAGCGAGGGCCGCTAGGGTGGCGGTGGAACAGGCCTTGAAAACCACAATGGAATACATTGCATGGAGTAAACTGGCCATCACAAGGGGAAAAGTGGAGGCGGACTTGACCAAAAGAATGGCTAGAAGGCTGGGAGCTAAAAGGAAGGGAGCTTCAGCCATAGGCCCAGTAGGAGAGGGCCAAAGACAGCCTAACTGGTGGGACATAGGTAGAAAGTCAGCCACCATCGCCACCGCGCTCGTACTTATCATCAGTATATGCATCTGTTGCTATCAAAAACAGATGATATCCCAAGCGGTGCAAGTGGCGATGATGTCAAATAGGGGATACGCCCCGGTGTCAGTAGCCAAGATGCCACTCTGAGACTGGGGAAAAGTGGGACGTGTATGCCATATAAATCTGGCCGACTGGGTCCCAAACACAACCAATGTCACTAGGCAGAGTAGTAGGCGCAGGCAGGTAGTGCAGGGTCCCCTGTGGCCATCCCCCTCTCAAACAGATCTACCAATTTGGATATTGTTAAGGGAGATGGCTTATCGGGGGAAAGCAGCAGCAGCCAACTTCCTGGCACCATGGGTGGTTCTGCTGCACAGGACGGGAGGAAAAAGAGTGGGAGAGCTATAGTGATAGGGGATTCTATTGTAAGGGGAATAGATAGGCGTTTCTGCGGCCGCAAATGAGACTCCAGGATGGTATGTTGCCTCCCTGGTGCAAGGGTCAAGGATGTCTCGGGGCAGCTGCAGGGCATTCTGGAGGGGAAGGGTGAACAGCCAGTTGTCGTGGTGCATATAGATACCAACGATATAGGTAAAAACTGGGATGAGGTCCTAAAAGCTGAATATAGGGTGTTAGGAGGTAAATTAAAAAATAGGACCTCAAAGGTTTTAATCTCAGGATTGCTACCAGTGCCACGTGCTAGTCAGAGTAGAAACAGAAGGATATTTCAGATGAATACATGGCTAGAGGAATGGTGCAAGGGGGAGGGATTCAAATTCCTGGGACTTTGGAACTGGTTCTGGGGGAGGAAGGGCCAGTACAAACTGTGATTATCTCTCTGCCGAGGTGTGATAAATGGCAGTTGGAAAGGTTACCTGTAAACATCTGACATGATTCTCTGACTATATAAGCTGTGTCTTTATGCATTTCTCCACTTCACCTGAAGAAGGAGCAGCGCTCCGAAAGCTTGTGATTTCAAATAAAGCTGTTGGACTATAACCTGGTGTGTGACTTTTTACATTAGAATTAGTAGGGCAAGGTAAATCAATCAGTGGTCGCAGCCGTTCTGGATCTGGTTTAATCTTGTTTCCCGAGATAATATACCCCAGTAAATTTACCTCGGTGGTCGAAAAGATACACTTCTCTTTATTGAAAGTTAAGCCAACTTTTTCCGCAACTTGAAGGAATCTTTCTAGATTAAAATCGTGCTCCACCCTTGATTTGCCACACACCGTGATGTCATCTAAATATGAGAAGGTGTCAGAGAGAGAATTATCACTTATAAAAGTACCCATTGCCCGTTGAAAACAGGCGACACCGTTAGTAACACCGAATGGTACTCGGCAAAACTGGTACAGCTTTCCGCCAGCTTCAAAGGCCGTATATGGTTTGTCCCTCTTAGTGATAGGAATCTGATGATAAGCACTCTTTAGATCAATAGTGCTAAAAACCTTATATTGAGATACTTTATTGATAAGTTCGCACTGTCCATTACCCTGGGGATTATACGGGATAGTTCTGCTAGTAGAAATTCCCCGACTCTGGAGGTATTCCTTCAACTGGGAAGACATAAAAGAACTTCCCTGATCTGAATGGATATACGCAGGCATCCCAAAGATGACAAAAAGTTGAGTCAGACATTTAATAACTGTAGCAGCTGATACATCTGCACAAGGAAAAGCAAAAGGGAACCTTGAAAACTCATCCACAACAGTAAATATATATCGATTCTGAGTCGTTGAAGGAAGAGGCCCCTTAAAATCAACGCTCAGGCGTTCAAAGGGAGAAGTAGCCTTTATAAGATGAGCTCGTTGAGGTTTAAAGAAATTCGGTTTACACCGGGCGCAGACAGAGCATTACGAAGTCATCCGCTTGACGTCTTCAACTGAAAAGGGCAAATTCTTACTGCGTACGAAGTGTATCATCCTCGTAACACCAGGATGGCACAAAGCATTATGAAGATTAATAAGCGTATCTCCGTGAAGCACAGAACAATAAGCCCTCGACAGCGCATCAACGGCAACATTATCCTTCCCCGGACGATAGACTATATCGAAATGGTAGCATGCCAACTCGATCCTCCACCTCATTATTTTATCATTCTTAATCTTTCCGAAATGTTTGACATCAAACATGAAGGACACAGATTTTTGGTCAGTTACTAACATAAAATGTCGCCCAGATAAATAATGTCTCCATTTACGCAGTGCTTCTACTATTGCGTACGCCTCTTTCTCTATTGATGAATGTCTCTGCTCACTATTGCTCAGAGTACGTGAGAAAAAGGCCACAGGTCTTCCATTTTGGTTCAGGGTAGCCCCAATTGCAAAATCGGAAGCGTCCGTCTCAATCACAAAGGGAACCTGCTCATCAATAGAATGCACAACTGCTCCAAGGATATCCTTTTTAAGATTATCAAAACACATCCTGGCCTCCCATGATAGAGGATATGTCGTAACCTGAATAAGGGGCCGAATCTTCTGCAAGAAGTTTGCAATCCAATTAGAATAATAAGAAAACAGTCCAACAACTCGTTGCAAGGCCTTAGAATTAGTAGCCATGGTGTGAAGATGCCGGAGTTGGACTGGGGTGGACAAATGTAAAAAGTCACACAACACCAGGTTATAGTCCAACAGCTTTATTTGAAATCACAAGCTTTCGGAGCGCTGCTCCTTCTTCAGGTGAAGTGGAGAAATGCATAAAGACACAGCTTATATAGTCAGAGAATCATGTCAGATGTTTACAGGTAACCTTTCCAACTGCCATTTATCACACCTCGGCAGAGAGATAATCACAGCAGTGATTATCTCTCTGCCGAGGTGTGATAAATGGCAGTTGGAAAGGTTACCTGTAAACATCTGACATGATTCTCTGACTATATAAGCTGTGTCTTTATGCATTTCTCCACTTCACCTGAAGAAGGAGCAGCGCTCCGAAAGCTTGTGATTTCAAATAAAGCTGTTGGACTATAACCTGGTGTTGTGTGACTTTTTACATTAGAATTAGTAGGGCAAGGTAAATCAATCAGTGGTCGCAGCCATTCTGGATCTGGTTTAATCTTGTTTCCCGAGATAATATACCCCAGTAAATTTACCTCAGTGGTCGAAAAGATACACTTCTCTTTATTGAAAGTTAAGCCAACTTTTTCCGCAACTTGAAGGAATCTTTCTAGATTAAAATCGTGCTCCACCCTTGATTTGCCACACACCGTGACGTCATCTAAATATGAGAAGGTGTCAGAGAGAGAATTATCACTTATAAAAGTACCCATTGCCCGTTGAAAACAGGCGACACCGTTAGTAACACCGAATGGTACTCGGCAAAACTGGTACAGCTTTCCGCCAGCTTCAAAGGCCGTATATGGTTTGTCCCTCTTAGCGATAGGAATCTGATGATAAGCACTCTTTAGATCAATAGTGCTAAAAACCTTATATTGAGATACTTTATTGATAAGCTCATCAATCTTAGGTAGGGGGTACGCATCTAATTGAGTATACCTGTTAATAGTTTGAGAGTAGTCTATCACCATTCGCTTCTTATGTCTCTCATTAGTGGTGACAACTACCTGTGCCCGCCAGGGCGAAAAACTAGGTTCAATGATTCCTTCCGATAAAAGATGTTGAACTTCAGAATTAATAAATTCTTTATCCTGACTGCTATACCTTCTTGACTTGGTAGCAATTGGCTTACAATCCGGCATCAAATTGGAAAAAAGTGATAATGGAGAAATGAATAAAGAAGTTAATCCACAAATAGACAAAGGTGGCTTGGTTCCTCCGAAAGAAAGACTGAGGGACTCATGTAATTGAAGCACATCATGACCAATCAAAATGTCTGCACAGAGATTAGGCAGAACGGATAGGCGTATATCAGTATACGTATTACCTAGGAGAATTAATTTCACAAGGCAACAACCAGCTACTTGTGAGGTGAGAGTCGTCTGAGCCATACACACCTGATAGGAAACAGGCAAAATTTTCAAACGCTTCTCCCTCACAAACTGAAGACTTATAAAGCTCTCAGTACTGGCCGTATCTATAAGGGCCTTCACTTCTAACCCATTAACTTGGGCCATAACTATAGCTTTGTTTAGGCCATGGGAAAAGGCGGCAGAAACTGATGCAATAAACGCCCTATCTAAAGGCTGAATGGTCACAGAGGAGGCAACCGATTTGCAAACACGTGCGTAATGACCTCCCTTGCCGCATTTACTACACACAGCCTCCTGGACAGGGCACTTCAGACGGGGGGTGCCGGGCGTTCCCGCAAAAATAACACTTCTGAATCCTAGAGGCAACAGCTGCCGAAGTAGAAACTGTTTCGGAATCTGGCAAACCACTCCTATTAAATCCACGTAACTCCCTTTCATCCAGAACTGCCGAAAACACGGTCGCAGGCCGATCAAAAAGAGCATAAGAATCCGAACTTCTCTGAGCCAAATCCAATGTAGAGGCTTGCTCAAAAGCACTCTTAAGATCCAAGATCTTATTTTCTAATAACCGCTGACGAATTGATCTAGACAGTAATCCATTAATAAATGCATCCCGTACCGACTCTTCCCTATGTTCTTCTACAGACACGGCCTTATAATTACAGTTAGCACCAAGGCACCGGAGTGCTTATAAATAAGCATCCAAGGATTCTCCCGCCTGCTGCCTACGGGCAGATAAAAGGTGACATGCAAATACCTCATTTTTGGGTTTAACAAAAAATTTTTCCAACGTAGCAATAGCCAATTCATAAGTTTCACAGTCCAAAATATACTTATACACATCCGGAGCAATGTAGTTGATTAGTATATCCAACTTATTTAGAGATTGCTGATCCAACACACCCAAAAAGTTTTTAAATGTATGATACCAATGTTTTCATTTATCATCCACTCCTGCAGAATTAGGGTCAGCATTAAATCGTTCCGGTCGAAGATATCGTTCCATTATAGCAAAAGGTTAATAAATTGAAATAAAGGATAGATTTCCTTTCAAAAGCTAGGCTTTATTAACCTTAAAAAACCAGCAGTACATGTTGAGCACCCAGTCTCAACCAAACTGTAGAAAACTGAATTTAAGATGGCCACCACAGGTCACATGGAATCAACTAACCAATAAGTTTACAGCATATATCTCAAGGCAGGAAAACAGGCAACCAATTACAATGCTTCTTATAAAACAAGAATAATCACCACAGGTAGCATTGCTAGTTAAAGAGGAGATTAACACAATAGTAAGGAAGGATATTAACTCTGATGATGTGAAATCTGTATGGGTAGAGCTGGGAAATACCATGGGGCAGAAAACGTTAGTGGGAGTTGTATACAGACCCCCAAACAGCAATGCTGAGGTTGGGGATGGCATTAAACGGGAAATTAGAGATGCATGCAATAAGGGCACAGCAGTTATCACGGGTGACTTTAATCTACATATAGATTGGGCTAACCAAATTAGTAACAATACTGTGGAAGAAGAATTCCTGGAGTGTATACGGGATGGTTTCCTGGACCAATATGTTGAGGAACCAACTAGAGATCAGGCCATCTTAGACTGGGTATTATTTAATGAGAAAGGATTAATTAGCAATCTTGTTGTGTGAGGCCCCTTGGGGCGGAGCGATTATAATATAATAGAATTTTTCATCAAGATGGAGAGTGAAGTATTTGACTCAGAGACTAGGGTCCTGAATTTAAATAAAGGAAACTACGATGGTATGAGGCGTGAGTTGGCTAGGATGGATTGGGGAACATTACTTAAAGAGTTGACGGTGGATAGGCAATGGCAAACATTAAAAGATTGCATGGATGAACTACAGAATTTGTTCATCCCGGTTTGGCATAAAAATAAAACAAAGAAGGTGACTCAACCATGGCTAACAAGGGAAATTAGGGATAGCATAAAATCTAAGGACAAAATTGGCGAGAAAAAGCAGCAAATCTGAGGATTGGGAGCAGTTTAGGATTCAGTAAAGGAGGACAAAGGGATTAATTAAGAGGGGGGAAATAGAGTATGAGAGTAAGCTTGCAGGGAACATAAAAACTGACTGTAAAAGCTTCTATAGATATGTGAAGAGAAAAAGATTGGTGAAGTCAAGCATAGGTCCTTTGCAGTCAGAATCAGGGGAATTTATAATGGGGAACAAAAAATGGCAGATCAATTAAATACATACTTTGGTTCTGTCTTCACAAAGGAGGACACAAATAACCTCCCAGAGATGTCGGGGAACATAGGGTCTAATGAGAGGGAGGAACTGAATTAAATCAGTATTTGCAGGGAAATGGTGTTAGGGAAATTGACGGGATTGAAGGCCGATAAATCCCCAGGGCCTGATAATCTACATCCTAGGGTACTTAAGGAAGTGGCCCTAGAAATAGTAGATGCATTGCTGGTCATCTTCCAAAATTCTATAGACTCTGGAACAGTTCCCATGGATTGGAGGGTAGCTAATGTTATCCCACTATTCAAAAAAGGTGGTAGAGAGAAAACGGGGAATTATAGACCGGTAAGCCTGACATCGATAGTGGGGAAAATGCTAGAGTCCATTATAAAAGATGTAATAGCAGAGCACTTGGAAAACAGTGACAGGATCGGACAAAGTCAACATGGATTTACAAAAGGTAAATCGTGCTTGACTAATCTACTGGAAGTTTTTGAGGATGTAACTGGTAGAATAGTAAAGGGAGAACCAGTGGATGTGGTGTAGTTGGACTTTCAGAAGGCTTTCGATAAGGTCCCGCATAAGAGATTAGCATGTAAAGTTAAAGCACGTGGGATTGGGGGTAAGGTACTGACTTGGATAGAGAACTGGTTGGCAGATAGGAAGCAAAGAGTTGGAATAAACGGGTCTTTTTCCGAGTAGCAGGCAGTGACTAGTGGGGTACCGTAGGGATCGGTGCTAGGACCCCAGCTATTCACAATATATATATTAATGATCTAGACAAGGGAACTAGATGTAATATCTCCAAGTTTGCAGATGATACAAAGCTGGGTGGGCGTGTGTGCTGTGAGGAGGAGGCCGAGAAACTCCAGTATGATTTGGACAGATTGCATGATTGGGCAGATGCATGGCAGATGCAGTATAATGTGGATAAATGCGAGGTTATCCACTTTGGTGGCAAAAACAGGAAGGCAGATTATTATCTAAATGGCAATAGATTGGGTGAAGGGGAAGTGCAACGAGGCCTGGGTGTCCTTGTGCACCAGTCGCTGAAGGTAAGCATGCAGGTGCAGCAGGCGGTTAAGAAGGCAAATGGTATGTTGGCCTTCATAGCAAGAGGATTCGTGTACAGGAGCAAGGAAGTCTTGCTGCAGTTGGACAGGGCCTTGGTGAGACCACACCTTGAGTATTGTGTGCAGTTTTGGTTGCCTTAGCAAAGGAAGGATGTTCTTGCCATCGAGGGAGTGTAGCGAAGATTCACCAGACTGATGCCTGGGATGGCAGGAATGACGTACAGTATAAGGAGAGATTGGGTCGATTGGGCTTATATTCGCTGGAGTTTAGAAGAATGAGAGGGGATCTCATTGAAACTTATAAAATTCTAACAGGGCTAGACAGTTTAGATGCAGGAAGGATATTCCCGATGGCGGGGGAGTCCAGAACCAGGCGTCACAGTCTAAAGATAAGGGGTAAGCCATTTAGGACAGAGATGAGGAGGAATTTCTTCACCCAGAGAGTGGTGAACCTGTGGAATTCTCTACCACAAAAGGCAGTTGAGGCCAATTCATTAAATATATTCAAGAAGGAGTTAGATATATTTCTTAAGGCTAAAGGGATCAAGGGATATGGGGAGAAAGCAGGGACAGAGTACTGAATTTGGATGATCAGCCATGATCTCATTAAATGATGATTGCACACTGTTCAGCACCATTCGAGACTTGTCAGATACTGACGCAGTCCGTGTCCATATGCAGCAAGACCTGGACAACATTCAGACTTGGGCTGACAAGTGGCAAGTAACATTCGCACCACACAAGTGCCAGGCAATGACCATCTCCAACAAGCGAGACTCTAACCATCTCCCCTTGACATTCAATGGCATTACCATCGCTGAATCCCCCACTATCAACATCCTGGGGGTTGCCATTGATCAGAAACTGAACTGGACCAGCCATATAAATACTGTGGCTACAAGAGCAGGCCAGAGGCTGGGAATTCTGCGGTGAGTGTCTCACCTCCTGACTCCCCAAAGCCTTTCCACCATCTACAAGGCACAAGTCAGGAGTGTGATGGAATACTCTCCACTTGCCTGGATGAGTGCAGCTCCAACAATACTCAAGAAGCTCGACACCATTCAGGATAAAGCAGCCCGCTTGATTGGCACTCCATCCACCACCTTCAACATTCACTCCCTCCACCACCGGCGCACTGTGGCTGCAGTGTGTACCATTTACAAGATGCACTACAGCAACTCACCAAAGCTCCCTCAACAGCACCTTCCAAACCCGCGACCTCTACCACTTAGAAGGACAAGGGCAGCAGACGCATGGGAACATCACCACCTACAAGTTCCCCTCCAAGCCACACACCATCCTGACTTGGACCTGTATCGCCTTTCCTTCACTGTCGCTGGGCCAAAATCCTGGAACTCCCTTCCTAACAGCATTGTGGGTGTACCTACACCATATGGACTGCAGCGGTTCAAGAAGGCGGCTCACCACCATCTTCTCAAGGGCAATTAGGGATGGGCACTAAATGCAGGCCTAGCCAGCGATGCCCACATCCCATCAATGAATTAAAAAAAAGGCTCGAGGGGCCAAATGGCCTACTCCTGCTCCTATCTTCTATGTTTCTATGATATCGGTGAGGCTGTAAGAGGACCATGTTGTAGTGTATGTAACCGTTCCACCTTTAAGAGAACTATTTTAAGGGTTGCACTACTTTATCTTGGCTGCTGTATACTGTAATACCGGTGGTGACCACACCGGTATATAAGTGCTGCGTAATGATTTATTGGGCAGTTCCGCCCTGACCTTCGACTAGTAAAGACCTGTTAAAATTTACTCTTGTGGTCTGTGTAATAATTCTCACTATAACACACAGACTTAACAGTGGCGACGAGGATGGGATCTTACCCTGCGGCAGAGATACATCCAAGGCAGTTTAACGGGCGTCGAGAAGAGGCATCCGCCCTCATCATTCTGCTGAGAAAAGACTCGGGTCTGCAGAGCAAAGGAAGAATTCTGACACGAAGCCTTCCATCAGCAACAGGCAGTGATCATCCCTTCTATCACGGTGGTGGGTAAGCCGATCAGCGACGAGCAGCAAGTTGGCCACGTTGACTGTGAAGTAGGGGAGGGAAAAACGGAGGATATAAGGGCGGAGAACTCGACCACGGCCGGGGAAAAGAGCCGGACAGAAGTCGGGGCCAGAGGCGCTGAGACTGGGGCAGCGTAAGGCACGGGAGCCGCGGTGAATGCAAATACAGCCGGTGTAAAAGATCGGGCTGCAAGCGGGCTGGGAGACGCAACAGCGTCGAGAGAGAGCTCGACCGCGACAAACGCAGCCAGTGTAAAAGACCGGGCTGCAAGCGGGCTGGGAGACGCAACAGCGTCGAGAGAGAGCTCGACCGCGACCGGTGAGAAAGGCCGGGCAGCTACCGAGGCCGCGAGGCGCAGCGACCGGGACATCGTAAGGCGCGGGAGAAAATTTAAAAAAACCAGCAACAGCGTCGAGAGAGAGCTCGACCGCGACCGGTGAGAAAGGCCGGGCAGCTACCGAGGCCGCGAGGCGCAGTGACCGGGACGTCGTAAGGTGCGGGAGAAAATAAAAAAAAATAAAAAAACCGCGGAGAACTCAGCCGCAGCCGGGGGAAAGGACCGGACTGCAAGAGGGGCTGGGAGGCACGATTTGAAAACCGCTGGGGAGGGCGAACGCAGCAATATGGCAATCGCCATTACAGCCAGCGGGGGAGAAAGGCAAACGCGGGAAGCCGCCATTTTCATAGGCGGGGAAGAAGACAAGCGCGGGAAACCGCCATTTTGAAAAAAAAAGTTAAAGAAAAATTTATTTTTGTTTCTCAAGAAGATTGCGAGGATGTCTAAGCGTGGTAACATCAACGATTTCGATCCCGATGTTGAAGATTGGGCCACGTATGTAGAACGCATAGAGATATATTGTAAGGCAAATAAAATATCAAATGAAGATAAAGCACTAACCTTACTAAACTCAATGGGTGCGAAGACATACGGGCTATTGAAGCATCTTCTATCACCAGCTAAACCGGCGGATCAGACTTTCGCTAATATTGTTGCTGTCCTGAAGAATCATTTGAATCCCACACCGCTGATGTTAGCGGAACGATTTAAATTTTATGCGAGAACGCAACTGAAAGAGGAAAGCAACGCGGAGTATTTAATTGAACTGCGTAAGTTAGCGAAATACTGTCAGTTTGGGGAAAGACTGACAGA
This sequence comes from Somniosus microcephalus, assembly GCF_052327205.1. Classification (NCBI taxonomy): domain Eukaryota; kingdom Metazoa; phylum Chordata; class Chondrichthyes; order Squaliformes; family Somniosidae; genus Somniosus; species Somniosus microcephalus. The sequence goes on from NC_140997.1 coordinate 72,469,553, forward strand.
GGCACTGAGAGACAAATTCGTGTGTGGATTGTCGAAAGAAGGAACACAAAAGCGGTTGCTTGAAGAGAATGATCTTACACTTGATAAGGCTGTCACTATTGCAGCATTGCACGAAGCCGCAGCGAGAGGCACTGCGGAAATGCAGCTGAAGGCAGCGGTACTCAGCGTAGATCAAATGGCTTTGGGTACAACGAAATGTTATCGTTGTGGAAAGACAACACACGATCAGAACCAATGCTGGTTTAAAAACCAGGAATGTAGAAAATGTGGCAAGCTTGGTCACATAGCTAAAGTATGCCGGTCAGGAAAGAAGACCAGCAACAAAAAGTCACCGCAGGAAAAGTGCAGAAAGGTACATAAGGTGGCTGAGAAGAGTTCGGATGAACAGAATTCGGATTCAGACTCCAACAGCAAGGAACTGGGTAGTCTGAGAATTCACAATGTGAGTAAGGAAGCTGACCGACAAACTATCTGGGTCACACTGCAGATAGCAGGAGTCCGCGTGAAGATGGAATTGGACACCGGATCGGCGTTGATGGTCATGAATAAGCAAGATTACAAAAGGTTATTCACACATATTCCCCTACGGGATATGGAGATAGTATTGCAGACATACACGGGGCAAAGAGTATACCCCATCGGAAAGATAAAAGTCAAGGTGGTACACAAGGGCAAAGCACACCAAGGAATGGACATATATGTACTACCTGAGGGAGGTCCACCACTTCTGGGACGGGAGTGGATCAGGAAAATAAATATGGACTGGCCCTCCCCAAAAGCCATAACGGTAGATTCCGGAAAGAAAAAAAATGTCAAACCTGCACGATTGTCCAGAATATTGGATGAGGGCATATGCAGCAATGACAGTGACAAAGCAGAGAGTGAGAACTCGGTGAAGACAATCAGCTCAGACTCTGGAACTGATGATGGTAAGACCAGCCCATGTGCAAAAGACAAGTTTAAAATGGACTTGCAGACTAATGATGGAAAAACGAAGGAGTGCATAAATGCTTCAGGAGAGAACAAAGTATCAGAACAGAATTCCACTGGACAACAACAACATAGTTTGACAGAGAATTCTGAGTCTGTCCAGTCTACAGACATGCACATTTCTGAGGAACACCGGGCTCGAACTCAACTCAATTTCAAACTACAACAGCAATTAGAACAAATGATTCGCCGTTTTGAGCAAGAGATGAATGCAAAGAAAAAGTTCTTTGACACGGAGTTGGAGAATCTGGGAAGACAGCAGAAGCAGCTGATTGAGAAAATGGAGCAGGAACACACAAACCTTCTGCGCGATGAGGCCAAACGAATCAAAGCTGAGCAAGAAAGGGAATATGTCAAATTCATCGATCAGTTGAAAGCTAAGAAGAAAGAGCACCCTTTTGTGAGCAGTGTCAGCAGTAATAAGCCACTCAGGGAATTGGTGGCAGAGGCAAAAGCTGAAGTGATGGAGGAAATAGAAGACAATAGAGAGGAAGCAGAAGATGATGATTCATCTGAACCATTATCACCCCCATCAGGTCATGCACGTGGTCCCTCCGAACTGAGCCAAATCAGTCTGGAAGCAGAAAAACTTCCCAAGGTACTCGAGCCTTTAGAAGTCAACAATGCTGGTTCTGAAGTTACGAAAGTTCAAGCTGTTAAGTCCAGTGAAGGACTATTAGATGAGTCACCCCAGCAACGAAAACCTACTACACCACCGAAAACTACTACACCACCGAGGCGTTGCCCGGACCGAGTCAGGAAGCCTCCAGAGAGACTGAATCTGTGAACTGTTTTTACATGAAGTTGTGTATATATGTTATGATGTTATGTTTAATGGGGAATATATACTGTTAAGCTAAAAAGGGAGGATTGTAGTGTATGTAACCGTTCCACCTTTAAGAGAACTATTTTAAGGGTTGCACTACTTTATCTTGGCTGCTGTATACTGTAATACCGGTGGCAGTTCCGCCCTGACTGTCGACTAGTAAAGACCTGTTAAAATTTACTCTTGTGGTCTGTGTAATAATTCTCACTATAACACACAGACTTAACACATGTAATTTATGGATTTGACACTCGCAGGAGTCCATTTGGATCCTTGGACAATCCAGCAGGTAGAGAATTCGGGGATTTAGGTATGTCCTACCTAATAATTTATCAACAAATTAGACTATACAGTGAGACTCTGGCTGTAATTTCCCGCTTCCTCATCCTTGTTTTCAAATCCCTCCATGGCTTCGTCCCTTCCTATCTCTGCAATCTCTTTCAGCCCCACAACCCCCCGAGATATCTGCGCTCCCCTAATTCTGCTCTCTTGAGCATCCCTGATTATAATCGCTCAACCATTGGTGGCCGTGCCTTCTGTTGCCTAGGCCCTAAGCCCTGGAATTCCCTGCCTAAACCTGTCTGCCTCGCTACCTCTCTTTCCTCCTTTAAGACACTCCTTCAGACCTACCTCTTTGACCAAGTTTTTGGTCACCTGCCCTAATTGATCCGTATGTGGATCGGTGTCAAATTTTTGGTCTTAAAATACTCTTGTGCAGCGCCTTGGGACGTTTTACTACGTTAAAGGTGCTATATAAATACAAGTTGTTGTTGTTGTTGTTCCCACAGTTCATTGTGTGTCTCTTCCTTACACTGTAATTCCATATGAATGCCTTTCTATATTGTATTTTCACTTTAATTATAATGCTTTGCTTTTGATTTAGAATGGGCTAAAAGCAGTGGCTTTAAGTAATTTCTCTAATAACATATATGTTCATTATCCACATTCTAATTTTTCACACTAAAGTTAAATGTATTTGAGGATATAAAGAATTTATGACACAGTATTTTAGCGTGACAATTAGTTGCATCTCAGAAGGCAGGAAGCGGGGGCTTCTTGAATTAAAAACACTTTTCAGTCTCATTTGGAAAGACGGTTAAATGCTTTCTCTGAGTGCAGAAGAGATTGAGTGCCCGGATAACATGCACCATCTTAATGTTCAGTTTTAGGCATTAGTAAAGGCCTAGAAACAGGCTGCCTCCCTGTGTTAGAGAATAGTAGAGTTGTTTTTTGAACTACATATCCTAAGCTTCTCTCCTGGCACAATAACTCCTTAGACATTACAAAATGAAAACAAGGTCTACATATTAAAGGAGAGAAATTGGCTACCCCCTCCCCCCCCCCGAATACGAGCGTAGAGATCGCGGTACTCGATTAACACGGTAAATTGGTGCTACCTGGTGCTCTATACGGTTGCTGCGTGCAACCAGCGCTACCCACGCTGTTCCTTGGCTGCACGCATCAGCAGGGGGCCCAATATCGTGAGTGGCTCATGCTACTTAGAGGTAGCCTGCACCTCAAAGGGGAGGTGCATTGGGGCTGCAAAAAGTGGTGGGAGTTTTTTTGCAAACTGAATCTGTGTTGTGATACTTTGAGCAATGGCTGAACATGCGAGAGGGCGTGCACCAAGATTTTCAGACACTGCACTGGAAGTCTTGATGGAAGAGGTAGAAAGAAGGAGAGGTACCCGTATCTATAAGGGGGCAGGAGGTCCTCCAGACATTTGCACAGGAGGCAATGGGAACAAGTATCGGCGGAGGTCAATGCCAGGAGTGTTGCTCCAAGAATGTGGATGCAGTGCTGGTCACAACTGTTCAAAGGCCTCGGTGTGCAGACATTTTGAAGGTGAATGCCCATCTTTGCTAAGTTTGGCCCCAGAACCAAAGGGGGTGTGGGACTACCTAATGAGAGGCTCCCAGTGCCTTTCTGGGCTCAGACAGAAACAGCAGATTAATCAATCCTAACAACCAACAACCTTTTTGTCCCACATCTGATGGAGCCATGACCTGCCAACAACCAATATCACCCAACTGTCAGTACTAAACTGCCAGACCTTGAACGTATGTATCATAATGTAAGTTATACTCTATTGTACTGTGACCCAAAAAGTGTGCCAATACTGGCCCGGATATTCCGATCCCAAAGGGTGTGTATGTGCTGTGTACCCACCCGTAGGGACTTCGGAAATGCTGGTTTCAGGCATGCACAGCGCATGTGCTGAAAACCGGCATTTCCGATCTGTCAAGAAAGCACTTGACAGATCCTCCGGCTGCCCGGGAGAAGGGCCTCTGTGGGCGGATAGTTCCGCTTTTTGGAGAGCCTTTGCCCGCAGAAAACCCTTAAGAACATAAGAACATAAGAAATAGGAGCAGGAGTAGGCCAATCGGCCCCTTGAGCCTGCTCCACCATTCAATAAGATCATGGCTGATCTGATCCTAACCTCAAATCTTCTATCACTCTCCATCCCACCCGAACCCATGTGATCTCCCGGGAGAGGCGAAAAACCAGATAAAAAACCCAATGGTCAATTTGAGAGAAAAAATCTGGGAAATTCCTCTCTGACCCATCTAGGCGATCGAAACTCTTCCAGGACATCACTCTGTCCCTAGATTTTCAACAATACTTACCTTCTGTAAAGGCGATCTCCACTCCAGCCAGGAACAGGAATAAAACCATCTCCTGAAATCTAACACAGAATTAGAACACGAGAAGTAGGAACAGAACCAGGCTACACGGCCCCTGGGCCCGCTCCACTACCCACAGGGCCATGACGATTCCGAACCTAGACTCATGTCCAATTTCCTGCCCGCTCCCCGTAACCCTTAATTCCCTTTACTTCTAGGAAACTATCTATTTCTGTTTTAAATTTATTTAATGATGTAGCTTCAACAGCTTTCTGGGGCAGCAAATTCCACAAACCTACCACCCTCTGAGTGAAGAAGTTTCTCCTCATCTCAGTTTTGAAAGAGCAGCCCCTTATTTTCAGATTATGCCCCCTAGTTCTAGTTTCACCCATCATTGGGAACATCCTCACCGCATCCACCCGATCAAGCCCCTTCACAATCTTATATGTTTCAATAAGATTGCCTCTCATTCTTCTGAACTCCAATGAGTAGAGTCCCAATCTACTCAACCTCTCCTCATATGACCACCCCCTCATTCCCGGGATTAACCGAGTGAACCTTCTTTGTACTGACTCGAGAGCAAGTATGTCTTTTCTTAAGTATGGACACCAAAACTGTATGCAGTATTCCAGGTGCGGTCTCACCAATACCTTGTATAACTGCAGCAATACCTCCCTGTTTTTATATTCTATCCCCCTAGCAATAAAAGCCAACATTCCATTGGCCTTCTTGATCACTTGCTGCACCTGCATACTAACTTTTTGAGTTTTGTGCACCAGGACCCCCCGAGCCCTTCGTACTACAGTACTTTCCAGTTTCTTGCCATTAAGATAATAACTTGCTCGATGATTTTTCCTGCCAAAGTGCATAACCTCACACTTTCCAGTATTGTATTCCATCTGCCAAATCTCTGCCCATTTACTTAGCCTGTCTATGTCACTTTGCAGGTTTTTTATGTCCTCCTCACTCACTACTTTCCCTCCCATCTTTGTATCATCTGCAAACTTTGATATGTTACACTCGGTCCCCTCCTCCAAATCGTTAATATAGATTGTAAAGAGTTGGGGTCCCAGCACTGACCCCTGTGGAACACCACTAGTTACTGATTGCCAGTCTGAGAATGAACCATTTATCCCAACTCTCTGCTTTCTGTTAGAGAGGCAATTCTCCACCCACGCCAGAATATTACCCCCAATCCCGTGATTTTTTTATCTTGAGCAATAATCTTTTGTGTGGCACCTTGTCAAATGCCTTTTGGAAGTCTAAATACACTATGTCCACTGGTTCTCTGTTATCCACCCTGTATGTTACTTCCTCAAAGAACTCAAGCAAATTTGTCAAACATGACTTCCCCTTCATGAAACCATGCGGAGTTTGTCCTATTAAATTATGTTTATCCAAATGTCCCGTTACTGTCTCCTTAATAATGGACTCTAACATTTTACCATCCACAGATGTTAGGCTAACAGGTCTATAGTTTCCAGCCTTCTGCCTACTACCCTTTTTAAATAAGGGTGTTACATTAGCAGTTTTCAAATCTGCCGGGACCTTTGCTGAGTCCAGGGAGTTTTGGAAAATTATTACCAATGCATCCACAATCCCTACCGCCACTTCCCTCAAGACCCTAGGATGTAAGCCATCAGGTCCAGGGGATTTATCTGGCTTAAGACCCATTATTTTACCAAGTACCACTTCCTTAGTGATTTTAATCATATTTAGCTCCTCTCCCCCTAGAGCCCCCTGTTTGTCCAGTGTTGGGCTATTCTTAGTGTCCTCTACCGTAAAGACTGATACAAAATATTTGTTCAGCGTTATTGCCATCTCCATGTTTCCCACCATTAATTTCCCAGTCTCATCCTCTAAGGGACCAACATTTACTTTAGCCACCCTTTTTCTTTTTATATAACTATAGAAACTTTTGCTATCCGTTTTTATATTTTTTGCTAATTTACTTTCATAATCTATCTTCCCTTTCTTAATCAATCTTTTAGTTATTTTTTGCTGGCTTTTAAAGACTTCCCAATCTTCTATCTTCCCAATAGATTTGGCTACCTTATATGCCCTTGTTTTTAGTCGGATACTATCCTTAATTACTTTACTTAGCCACGGATGGCTATCTTTTCTTTTACACCCTTTTTTCCTCAGTGGAATATATATTTTTTGGAAGTTGTAAAATAACTCCTTAAATGTACACCACTGATCATGTACCGTCTTACCCTTTAATCTATTTTCCCAGTCCACTCTAATCAATTCCGCTCTCATACCTTCATAGTCTCCTTTATTCAAGCTCAGCACGCTTGTTTGAGATCCAACCTTCTCACCCTCTAATTGAATATGGAACTCAACCATGTTATGGTCACTCATTCCAAGGGGATCCTTTACTAGGACATTTTTAATTAATCCTGTCTCATTACACAGGACCAAATCTAAGGTTGCTTGCCCCCTGGTCGGTTCAGTTACATACTGCTCAAGAAACCCATCCCTAATACACTCAATGAACTCATCCTCAAGGCTGCTCTGCCCAGTTTGATTTGTCCAGTTAATATGATAGTTAAAATCCCCCATAATTATAGCTGTTCCCTTATTACAAGCCTCAACTATTTCCTGATTAATACTCTGTCCAACAGAGTTGCAACTGTTCAGAGGCCTGTAGACTACGCCCACTAGTGTTTTTTTCCCCCTTATTATTCCTTATCTCCACCCAAACTGTTTCACTATCCTGCTCCTTTGACCCAATATCATTTCTCTGTATTATAGTGATTCCTTCCTTTATTAACATAGCCACCCCACCTCCACTCCCTTCCTGCCTGTCCTTCCTGATTGTTAAATAACCTGGTATGTTTAATTCCCAGCCATGGTCACCCTGCAGCCATGTTTCTGTAATGGCCACAAGATCATACCCATATGTCGTTATTTGTGCCGTTAACTCATTCATTTTGTTACGAATGCTACGTGCATTCAGATAAAGAACTTTCAAATATGTTTTGTGACACTTAGTTCCTGTTTTTTCCCCTTTTACTACTTTACCTTTTACTCCATACCTTCTGTCCCTTCCTGACACATTCTGTTTTTTAATTTCCCCACTGCTACCTAAGTCTATGACCTTCTCCGTTGTCATTTCTGTTATTTGCTCTCTAGAAACCTCCCCCCCACTAATTAGTTTAAAGCCCTCTCTACAGCCCTAGTTATATGATTCGCCGGGACTCTAGTCCCAGCACTGGCCAAGTGGAGTCCATCCCAACGGAACAGCTCCCTCCTGTCCTAGTACTGGTGCCAGTGTCCCAAGAAGCAAAACCCATTTCTCCCACACCAGTCTTTGAGCCACGCATTTAACTCTTTAATTTTATTTATCCCAGCCAAATTCGCTCGTGGCTCAGGTAATAACCCAGAGATTATTACCCTTGAGGTTCTGTTTTTTAATTTGACCCCTAGCTGCTCATACTCCTTTAACAGAACCTTCTGCCTTGTTCTATCTACGTCGTTTGTACCAACATGGACCACGACAACTGGATCCTCCCCCTCCCACTCCAAGTTTCTTTCCAGCCCAGAAGAGATGTCCTTAATCCTGGCACCGGGCAGGCAACACAGCCTTCGGGACTCCCGCTCTTGACTGCAGAGAACCCTATCTATCCCCCTAATGATACTATCCCCTACCACTACAACATTTCTTTTTACTCCCTCCACTTGAATGGCCCCCTGCACCACGGTGCTGTGGCCAGGTTGCTCATCCTCCCTGCAGTCCCCGCTCCTGCCCTCACAGGGAGTAAGAACCTCAATCCTGCTTGGCAAGAGCAAGGGCTGCGGCTCCTTCAACACTACATCCTGGATCCCTGTACCTTCCTCACTCATAGTCACACCGTCCTGTCCCTGACCACGGACTACATCTGCAGTAATTAATTTCATAGGTGTGATCACCTCCTGAAACATAGAGTCCAGGAACTTCTCCCCCTCCCTGATGAGTCGCAGTGTCTGAAGCTCAGTCTCAAGCTCTTTAACATGGAGCTTGAGTTCCTCTAGCAGCAAACACTTATCGCAAATGTAATCACCGTGAGCCTCAATGGGGTCCACCAGCTCCCACATTTCGCAACAGTGACACATCACCTGTTCACCCATATCTGTGTAATTAATTACATTTCTTATTATTAATTATGAAGACCCTCTGCCCCGATATAGATGATAATATTACACCACTATTTAATAGGACTTACCAACTTAAAGGTATAGAAGAGAAGGAAGAGAACCTACCAACCAGTTGATCACCAACCTCCCTCGTGGAAGCTGTCTGGGGGACCTATCCGGTTGAATTGTCTCACTGCTCCACGTCCGCAGTGTTGGATTAGCCTGAGAGAGGGAAGCAAAACAGAGCGACAAGCACCCCCTCACCTCCCACTTGCCCGAACTCTCACACTTACCAAACTCTACTTACACTCAATGCGACCGCACTCAGCGCTACCGCACTAAGCCCGCCCCTTTTTATACCCGGATTCTACTTCCGGTTTCAACTCCCCAACAGCTTAATTTACTCTAAAAAATTAAACTTACTTCAAATAATTCACTTATTTACTCACTAAAATTCAGTAAATGCACTTAAAAGACTTTTTCTGCCACTTAGCAAAGTCTGCTTAAACTCAATGCGATTGGCTGAAATAGAAAAAAGTTCCATTTTCCAACACTGACATCCCTCGTTGGTGAGCTTCCATTAAAAAAAACCCAACAATAAATGTACTCTATTAGTTTAATGAAAACATAGGGTACAACTGTAGATCACCTTTTTCAATAATATGTAACATTTGAAGAAATTAAGTGTTATTGGAAGATACAAATGGCCATGATGAATAACTTTGTATCACAATTTCTATATACGGTGAACTGACCAAGCTTAAGACACATCTTACTCAAGCAATTAGGCTTTCTGGTTATTTGACATAGCAAATACATGAAATATTTCAACTGAACAGAAATTATTTTGACATAATCCACCATTAATTCACAAGGTAGTATGTGCAGAACAGATCACAAATGCCATATCATACGTCATGAATGCCATTAATTAACATCTGTCATGTGATACAAAATATCAGTAAAAATTACAAAAATGTTTACTAGATTAATTATGAAACTGAAGTTACATTAATGAATGATTATTCAATTTACACAATTACATCCAAGACATCTGACAATGGAAAATTAACACATTTCTTTGAAAGGTTATTAGCTGTATATTCACATTAGTGGTACAGAATGTTGAATGTTACACCAATTACATATTTGAAATAGCTTTAGAGGTCAAACTCACCATTATTTATTGATTTTTAAAATATTTGTGGAAATGGTAGATATATATCAATGCTGAATAAGTACAGTTACATAATTTGTAAGACCACTAGATTGCAATCTATTGAATAGTATAATTGTGGGTTGTGGACCCTTTTTGTGCTGTCTGCTGCTTCGTATTTTCACTTGTGGGCACCGAGAATATCATTGAAAACGTTAAGGAAGAGATGTGCATGGTGCGGCTTGAACACCAAAGCAGGGCGGAAACGAATGGACTTGTTTCCACAGCCGCCAAGTACAATACCTAACAGGAGAAGAAGCCAATAGTCAAACTCATAGCATAACAACTCCGGTTCAACTGTTTACTCAGTCTAGCCTAGTCCAGTTAAGTAAAGAAAATAGCCATGAAATTCTGTTGGACGGCTTTTGAGGGTGAATCAAGTGTGGAGCGTAGTGGAACATTCACTCCATGGATTCCACTCTGGTCCACTTTCCAGGATCAGGGTATTTACATATACTGGACAAGCACCCACAGCGCCACTGGGTGCTCAGCTCAGGCCGGGGGTGGCATTGTGGTGCAGCATAGGCGACCCAGCTCTGATTTGGAAAACGTGCTCCAATTTTCATTAGATTGCAGCAGGGAAATCCGCCCTTTACATTTCAACACCCAGCCACTGAGCCCTTAGTGGTGCGAGATTCATATTACAATTTTTACACATGATTACGATGTATTCCCTCATTTGCATGTGCTGTAAATATTCCCACCCATTTGTGGACAGGTGTACTGTGTGCCTGCCCCTACCATTGGCCGGAAACTGACAGATAGAAAAAGGGGTGGGGATTTGATTTAACAAGATTCTACCCACCCACACAAGATGCTCCATTTATGGCCTCAGGGCAGTAGAAATTTGGTCTCTATTTATAGATTGATTTACAACTTCAAATGAAATGGAAGCCCGCACTGATTGCAGCACTGAATGCCACTGTACTGCAATTTTTGAATCTCAATCTCGGGGCAAAACCAACTGTGCTATAATTTTAAAACATGTGAAATGGAATAAATCAAATTTGTCTTGCAAAGGTAAGCATGCAGGTGCAGCAGGCGGTTAAGAAGGTAAATGGTATGTTGGCCTTCATAGCGAGAGGATTCACGTACAGGAGCAAGGATGTCTTGCTGCAGTTGTACAGGGCCTTGGTGAGACCACACCTTGAGTATTGTGTGCAGTTTTGGTCGCCTTATCTGAGGAAGGATGTTCTTGCCATGGAAGGAGTGCAGCAAAGATTCATCAGACTGATACCTGGGTTGGCAGGAATGATGTGTGAGGAGAGATTGGGTCGATTGGGCTTATACTCGCTGGAGTTTAGAAGAATGAGAGGGGATCTCATTGAAACTTATAAAATTCTAACAGGACTAGACAGACTAGATGCAGGAAGGATGTTCCCGATGGCGGGGGAGTCCAGAACCAGGGGTCACAGTCTAAGGATAAGGGGTAAGCCATTTAGGACAGAGATGAGGAGGAATTTCTTCACCCAGAGAGTGGTGAACCTGTGGAATTCTCTACCACAGAAGGCAGTGGAGGCTAATTCATTAAATATATTCAAGAAGGAGTTAGATATATTTCTTAAGGCTAAAGGGATCAAGGGGTATGGGGAGAAAGCAGGGACAGGGTACTGAATTTGGATGATCAACCATGATCTCATTGAATGGCGGAGCAGGCTCGAGGGGCCAAATGGCCTACTCCTGCTCCTATCTTCTATGTTTCTATGTTTCTATGTTGCCTTTGCTACCTGTCCATCTTACCTTTATTTCTCATTTTCAAGACAAGTTGATTCCTTATTGCTTCATTGGGTGCATCTATAGAGCAGAATGTCCCTTTCCCCCTGGCGCGACTCAGGATGTGTGGATAGAAAACCTGGAATGAAGCACAGTTTTGAAATTCATTAACAATATGTTCAAGTGAATTCTAAAGGTAACAAAAGGCAATAAACGATGGGAGTAATAATATTTTTTAAAAATGCACCATTGAAATCAATTGTGAAAATGTTTTCCGCATTCATGCAAATTTATCAAATATTCTGTTTTTTATTTTTAAAGTTACTACTTGCTCACAAAGTAAAGTGCTTGGTACTCATGTCTGATGTATCTTCCATGTTTGAGTGTAACTTTATTTACATTAGAGATGCACATTGAACATACTGAATTCAAATTATTTCCCTTTAACTTAAAAAAAAATGTTTTTTTAGTAAGGTCACATTTATTGTTCATCCCTCCTTGTCCTGAAAAGGTGGTGGGGCTTCTCTGTGAACCGCTGCAGTTTTTGGTGATAGTGCTTCCACAATCATGTGAGAAAGAAAGAAGATGCATTTATCTAGCACCTTTCACTTCCTCAGGACATCCATCCCAAAGTGCTTCATGGCCAATGTAGGACTTTTGAAGTGTAGGCACTGTTGTAATGTAAGGAAACGCGGCAGGTCCCACAAGCAGCGATGTGTTAAATGATCATATAATGGCCTAGAAATTCGTTAGCCCCTGAAAACGGGAATTGCGATGCCCGATCAACCCACGTCATTTCAGAGAATTCAGGCAGCACGCAAACTTCATGCTGCCTGCTCATTTCCATGATTGTAGCGTTCAGCCCAGCGATGAATGCGCTGCTTAGTGGCTGAACGCTCAGCAGCGGCCCAAGTTCGTGTGAGGCTAGCACCACTTAAAGCTAGCCTGCACTACTTAAAGGCAGGCTGCAACTCTTAAAGGGGTGGTGCATTCTGCCTGCAGCAGTTCATTGAACAACAATTAATGATGCCACAACAGGGGAGAGAGCATACACCAAGGTTCTCGGATGCAGCGCTGGAGGCCTTGGTGCAGGAGGTGGACAGGAGGAGAGAAGTCCTGTTTCCAGAGGGGGCCAGTAGGCCCTCCAGGCAACAGTGTAAAGTGCAGTGGGAGCAGATAGCCGCTGTGGGGATTGCCTACAGTGTCGCCCAGAGGACGTGGATGCAGTACAGGAAGAAGTTTAATGACCTCACATGTGTGGTCAAGGTCAGTGAATTCATCATTAAATGCCATATCCCACCATCTGCATCACTAGCCTCACACACTGCTCAATGCACCACACCCCCATCACTCACCTACCAACAATCTCTACCAAACATGACTCATACCTCACATTCATAGCTTCACCTCACCCTCACACACTTGCCACTGCTGCAAGCCTCACACCCACATCTCACAGCTTGCACACACTGCCAGCTATTCAACCATAACAGGCATATCACCCAAACACATTGCACCACACTCACTGACACACTTCACCCAAACACATTGCACCACACTCAATGACACACTCCCCTTTCTCTTGCAGGAAAATGTGGCTTACAACTGGCGCCAGCAGCACTTAACGGGCCTGGGACAGGCTTGCCTGCATGACCTCACCCCCATGGAAGAGACGGTGCTGGCCATTCTTGGCAGGGACATGGCTGAGCTCGTGGCCAGCGGCCAGGCTGAAAGAATACAGGATGCTGGTATCCTCATATGTTATCCTCCTTCTCACATCTCACTTCCCCCTCATCCCACAATCTCTTCTTGATTTACAAGCTGCACATGGTGTAAGCATGCACCTCTTGCTTTCGCCCCTCCCCTCACCACAAGCCTACCCTTGTGTCTTTCTCATTTCAGAGACCCAAGAAATCCAACCTGCCCAGCCAGTGGTACAAGAAGAGCGAGAGGAGAGTGATGAAGAAGAAGAAGAGACACCATCAATCAATCTGACACTCACAGCCACTAGTTCAGATACTGGCATGGCACGGAGTTTAGAGGGTAGCTTAGAGGCGGGATCTGCACGTGGTGAGTCACTGGGCATGAGTGGGCTGCAAGGGGAAAGGGTAGCGCAGGTGCCAGCTCTCCGGAGGGAGTGGTCACATATGAATTTTGCTGCACAGGACTCAGTTGAGGATTTCGATGGGGCGGCCTGCAGAAGAACACTGATGGGTAACACAGTGAAATGCTTGGTGCATCGACAGGCCTGCCAGAAAGCCTGAATGCAATGTCAAGGAGCATGGAGGAGTCCAGTTCCAGCCCTGCACAGGGGTTTGTGCAGAGTTTGGAGCCCATCCTTTGCAGCGTGGAAGGGATGGGCAGATCCATTAGAGCACTTTTGGACCCAACCATCATGCAGCATCTGATGGCTGATGTCTCAGCTTGCATTGCAGCACAAGCCTCCCAACATCTGAGTGCTGCAGTGGAAGCTCAGACTGAAGTCATGCAAGCTCAGGCTACTCTCATGCAGGCTCAGCTTGCTGCCACGCAAGTTCAGACAGTGGCCTTTGTGGCTGTGCTTACCAGTGTGGAAAGGGACTTACAGGGTGTCACAGCAGTCAAGCAATCAGATGGCTAGGAATGCAGAGGTGCTGCCCTGGGGGAGTGGCAGTGGCTCCATGGAGCAAGAAGCTGCTGTCCTCTCTCAGGATGACAGCATTCGTACTCCCACCACAGCCACTCCGCCAGCAAACTTGCTGTTGCCTATCAGCCAGCCAGCCCAGACTGCTGTCGCCCATGCCGAGGTGGTGCAGTCCGCAGCCGGGCCTTCTAGGCCCAGAGTGGCTTGAGGTCATCCTGCAAGGCCATCTGCAGTCGCCCCACTGAAGGTCAGCAGAAAGGGGCTGTCTGGATTGCCTCCTCCCTTCCGCTTCCTCCTCTTCCTCCTTCTCCTCTTCCGCTTCCTCCTCCTCCTCTTCTGCTTCCTCCTCCTCAGCTGGTCGCTGTATGCCTGCTGGCAAGGGCTGTGCCCTCATGATCGACAGGTTGTGGAGCATGCAGCAGACCATGGTGAATCTTGGTCTGGTGAGTACTGCAGGGCTCCTCCAGAGTGGTCCAGGCAGTGGAAGCATTGCTTAAGGACGCCAATTGTCTGCTCTATCAGATTCTATGTGGCAACATAGCTCCCGTTGTACACATGCTGCCCAGGTGTGGTTGCGGAGTGGAGTCATGAGCCAGGTGGTCAGCGGATAGTCCTTGTCACCCAGTAGCAACCCACTGGTTTGTCATGGTGGCTCAAAGACTGAGGGAACAGCAGACTGGCGCAGAATAAAAGCATCATGCCTACCGGGCAATCACCATCATGGTCGCACACCAACTGCACATTCAGCGAGTGGTAAACTTTGCGGTTGTGGTACATCTTGGCATTTAGTTGTAGTGCCCACAAAGCCAAGTGTGTGCAGTCGATGGCATCCTGCACCGTGGGGAACCCCGCTATCCTGGCAAAGCCACGTACACGCTCCACCTGCTTCTCTGTGTTCAGAGAGAAGACAATGAAGTCCCCTCTCCTGGCATAAAGAGCTTCTGTCACCTCTCTTATGCAGCAGTGGATGGCGAACTCGAGATGTTACAGATGTCACCAGCTCCAGCCTTGAAGGATCCCGATGCAAAGAAATTCAGGGCCACGGTCACCTTCACAGCCACTGGCAGCGCTGTCTTTGCCCTGGAGTGAGGTTGCAGGTCTGGTTGCAACAGGTGGCTGAGTTCTGTGAGCACCTCCTTCGTAAAGCTCAGACACCTCAGGCACTGCTCCTGGATGAGGTTGAGGTAAGAGAATTGCTCTCGGTAGACCTAGGTGGGTAAGGCCTCCTGCTGAGAGCCCTTCTCCCCTCCTCCTCCTCCCTCTGCGAGCAGTTTGTCCTGTTCTTCGCTGCCTCTGCTCCATCTCCCTGTCATGATGCAGGCCAGGGGGGATGACAACTAGAGCACCCATGACTGGGAGCAAGTGGTCTGAGCAGAACCCTTGAATTCAGAACCAAGGCCTTCTCCACTTGCAGCAACACTCCTTGTCACCTCACAAACTTTAAACAACTCTGGAAAGCTCCAAACACTTCCACAAATTTACACAGAGCCAGTAGAAATTAATCAGCAACTCACCTTAAAGTGGTTGCTGATCCCTTTAAATATCGGTGGTGGGAGATCCTTGCTGCTGCTGAACGCCCCTTCAGCTGTGCCAGGTTAAGACAAGAGCATTGGCTCCAGTGTTGAGGACGAAAATGGCAGTGCTGGCGTCAAATCGGTGTTGCACGCTGATTAACGTTACAATCTGCCTACTCTACATACGTCTGGCGCAGACTCCCAGCGCCGACAGTAACGCACTCACCAAGATGGCATCTGGTGCAGCATATACCAGAAGTGCGCGTGTGTGGCACAGACGCCATTTTCGTCACATAACGGCACCCGTAGCAGCGAAAATTCGGGCGCTACGGTGCCGAATTTTTTGCCCAATTTGTTTTAGTGATGTTGGCTGAGGGATAAATATAGGCCAGGACACCGGGAGAACACCCCTACTCTTCTTCGACTATGTCCACTTAAGAGGGCAGATAAGGCCTTAGTTCTACATCTCATCCGACAAACCGCACCTCCAACAGTGCAGCAAACCCTCAGCACTGCACTGGAGTATCAGCCAAGATTATGCGCTCAAGTCTCTGGAGCAGGGCTTCAACTCATGACCTTCTGACTGGGCGAGATTTGTACCACTGAGCCATGGCTGACACCTTTATAGGGTGTTAGGTAGGGAATTCTAGATATTGACCCAGTAACCAAGGAAGGGCGGTATATGTCCAAGTCAGGATGGTATGTGACTTGGAGGCAGTGACGTTCCGACATTATTGTTGATCTTGTCCTTGGTGACAGAGGTCACGGGGAGGCAGGTGCTGACAAAGTAAGCTTGGTGAGTTGCTACATCAGATCCTGTAAATCGTACATGTAATGGAGGGAGTGGATATTGAGTCCAGAATGTCTCATCAAGTGACCTGCTCTGTCCTGGATGGTTTCAAGATTCTTTAGTGTTGTTGAAACTACATCCATGTCGGTGAGTATTCTATCACACTCGTCACTTGAGCCTTGCAGATGACGGAGAGCCTTTGAGGAGTCAGGATGTGAGCCACTCTTTGCAGCGTATCCAGTCTCTGCCCTGATCTTGTAGCCAGTGCTGAAATGGCTGGTCCGGTTCATCTAATGGCAAGATGTTGATGGTGGGGGACTCGGTGATGGTGGGATCATTGATGGTCAAGGGGAAATGGCAGGGCTTTTTCTCGTTCAAGATGGCCATTACCTGGCCCTTATGTGGGGCGTGAATGCTCCCTGCCACTTGTCAGCTTGGCATGGGCGGCTTCATTATTGGAGGATCTATAAATGGAATTGAACACTGAAATCGTCAGCCAACTGCTCCATTTCTTATGATGGAGGGAAGGTCATTGATGAAGCAGCTTCCTTGAGGAACTCCTACAATGATGTTCTGGTGATTGGCAACCAACAACCAGAATCATCTTCCTTTTCAACACTCCAACTACTGGAGAGTTTTCCCTTTGACCCTCATTGATTTCAGTTTTGCTAGGGCTCCTTGCTGCCATACTAGGTAAAATGCTACCTTGATGTCGAGGGCAGCCAATCTCACCTCTCCTCTGGCATTCAGCTCTTGTGTCTAGGTCTGAATCAAGGCTGTGATGTGGTCTGGAACTGAGTGATTCTGGCAGAACCTGAACTAAGCATCAGTGAGCAGGTTGTGGGTGAGTAGGTGTGGCTTGATGGCAACTATTGATGACTCCTTCCATCACTTTACTGATAGGGTGGTAATTAGACTGGTTAGATTTATCCTTTTTTTTGTGGCTAGGACATACATGGGCAATCTTCCATGTTGTCAGGTTTATGCCAATGTCATAGCTGTACTGGAACAGCTAGGTTCGGGGTGCACAGGCCTTCAACACTGCAGTCGGGAAATTATCAGGGCCCACAGTCTTTGATGTGTCCAGTGCACTTCTACTTCTTAATGTTAGGTGGAGTCAACTGTTTTGGCAGGACACTGATGAGGAGGCTGAGTAGATCATCCACTCGTACGTTTGTCTCACGACATCTGGAAACACCTCAGCCTTGTCTCTTGAACTCTCATTCTGGGTTCCATCACAGCTGAGGATGGGAATGTTTCTGGAGTCTCCTCCTCTTGTTGTCTACTATCATTCCCAACTGGATGTGGTATGGATCAGGACAAAGCACAAGAGGTTGGTGAACAAAATTAGGGCACATGGAATTGGGGGTAATATACTAGCATGGATTGAGAATTGGTTAACAGACAGAAGACAAAGAGTAGGGATAAATGGGTCTTTTTCAGGATGGCAGGCTGTGACTAGTGGGGTACCGCAAGGATCGGTGCTTGGGCCCCAGCTATTCACAATCTATATCAATTATTTGGATGAGGGGACTAAATGTAACATTTCCAAATTTGCTGATGACACAAAGCTAGGTGGCAGTGTCAGCTGCGAAGAGGATGTGAAGAGGCTTCAAGGGGATCTCGACAGGCTCAGTGAGTGGGCGAGAACATGGCAGATGGATTATAATGTGGATAAATGTGAAGTTATCCACTTTGGTCGAGAAAAGCAGAAAGGCAGAGTATTTCCTAAATGGTGAAAGATTGGGGAATGCAGATGCTCAATGGGACCTGGGTGTCCTTGTACATAAGTCACTGAAAGTGAATGTGCAGGTGCAGCAAGCCATTAGGAAGGCAAATGGTATGCTGGCCTTCATTACAAGAAGATTTGAGTACAGGAGTAAAGAAGTCTTACTCCAATTATATAGGGCCTTGGTGAGACCACACCTGGAATACTGTGTACAATTTTGGTCTCCTTACCTAAGGAAAGATATACTTGCCATAGAGGGAGTGCAACGAAGGTTCACGAGATTGATTCTTGGGATGGCGGGACTGTCGTATGAGAAGAGATTGAGTAAACTAGACCTGTATTCTCTTGAATTCAGAAGAATGAGAGGGGATCTCATTTGAAGCATACAAAATTATTACAGGGCTTGATAGGGTGGATGCTGGGAGAATGTTTCCCTTGGCTGGGGAGTCTAGAATCAGGGGCCACAGCCTCAAGATAAAGGGTAGGCCATTCAGGACTGAGATGAGAAGAAATTTCTTCACACAGAGGGTGGTGAATCTTTGGAATTCTCTACCCCAGAGGGCTGTGGAGGCTCAGTCATTGGGTATATTCAAAACAGAAGTCGATAGATTTCTGACTAGTAAGGGCATCAAGGGATATGGCGATAAGGCCGCTGAATGGAATTGAGGCAGAAGATCAGCCATGATCTCATTGAATGGCGGAGCAGGCTTGAAGGGCTGAATGGCCTACTCCTGCTCCTATTTCTTATGTTCTTATGTTCTTAAAGCTCTGTGGCCCTTGGTTGTGGGACTGTTTTTTTTTGTCTATAGCCTGCTGCTTTTGGTATTTAGTATTCAGACAGCTCTGTGTAGTAGCTGTACTGTATTTGTACCTCATTCTAAGGTATGCCTAGTGCTGCTCCTGGCATGCCGTTCTACAGTCTGCACTGAATCAGGTTTGCTCCCTTTGCTTGATGGCGATTAAGGACTGAGGGATTTGCTAGGCCCAGTTTTGGACTGCTAGATCTGTCTTTAGTCTGTTCCAGTTAGCATGGTAGTAGTGCTGCATTGCATGATGCAGGATGTCTTCACAGTGGAGACGAGACTGTGCGGTCGGTGATCACTTCTACCAATGTCCGTGTGACGTGTCTGTGATGGATGGATTAGTGAGGGCAAGATCAAATAGGTTACTTCCTTGTATGGTACCCTCACCACCTGTTCACAGGCCCATTCTGGAATGTATGTCCATCTGCCAACTTGGCCAATGGTGAAGTCACCCACCTAGAGTCCATTCTATGCCATTGCTTCCCTCAGAGCTTCCTCCAAAAAATGTTCAACATAGAGGAGTTAGGCGGGGGTGGGGGAGAGAGTTAGTTGGTTATCTGCGGGAGATTTGCTTGACCTTGTTTGACTTGAAGCCATGAGACCTCATGGAGTTAATGTTGTGGACTTCCAGGAGGATAAGGATGGGAATGTTTCTGGATCTCCTCCTCCTGTTGCCTTTTGTCCATTACTATTCGCAACTGGATGTGGTATGTATCAGAGCAAAGCTTTGTGGCAATTGGTTTAGGGACCGATTTGTTTTGTCTATAGCCTGCTGTATAACAATGTGCCCACACCTTTCATGGGTCTATCTTGTCTACTTTTCAGTGAGCTGTTGCTCAGAGAGAACTACAAAATGTTGGTCACATGATTATTAAGGACCATGGTTAAAAAATAATCTAAAATGGACCATATTTGATCTGGGCCTCCTCGCCACCCTCATTTAAAAGTCTAGTATTAACATAAGCCCTACCAATTACCTGGTCTCCAAAGGCCACACAAAAAACAAAAGAGGGCTTGTGTATAAACTGCTTTTCGGTTTCCGACAATGCCATTCTAAATTGCCACCAATGATATCCTGAAATTGTTCTCCCTTCCAGTAAGGAATCACCTGGTCTCTGCTCAATGCCTCCCACAATAATGCAGTTGTGACTTGCGGTGCTTTTATACTGTGCTAGTACTGCCGCGTTCCCAAAGTAAGAATTCCATGTAGCTGGCTGAAAGTCCAATGCAAAACTGCTGAGATTTGCTAAGACTGACACACTGAAACAGGCCTACCTGGCAGTTGGTCTTGGTGAGTCCCAAGAGTTTTACATTTGGCTTGCAGCTGGCTTCAGCAACCCGGCAACACTAGCGTTGGTTTTGCAAAATATAAAATGGCTATATTTTATATCAACCCTGAGTTCCTAATCATGTCGTGCCCCACTCTGTGGCACAGTGTGTGGGTGTTCCAATGAACCACCCCACCCCTCGTGTAGCAATTACACTTTTAATTGATTAACTGTAACAACACTTGTTAAATAAATTCTCAAAACATCTCAGTTGAATAATACACGATGCACCTCAATACTATAAGAACTGGATGCAAAAAAAAGCATGAACAGGACAACCAACTGTAAAATAAGGTCATTCTTCTACATTTCCTTATTGCAGGTTTTCAAGTACACTATAGTTATTACCTGTAAATCCTTAAGACCCTTTAATAGGATCTTGCCACATTGAACAACATTGTCCAAGAGTTTTTCTGTCCGAATAACATTAAGTACTTCAGAGAACATGAGACTTTTTGAAGGGTCTCCTAGCCATGTGTTGAATATCCTGTAGGGCTGTAACAAGACACCATGCACATATTATAACACGTAAACAGAAAAAGTACATTGTATGATAACTATAGTTTTTACTTTAAGACCAAAATGACTGATTAGCATGCAACACATTTCTATTATATTCAGAGTTCTACATAGAAAAAAATATCTATACCAAAGGTCTTCGTGAAAAAGTGTTTGGTAATTTTCTTCTTAAAAAGACAAAAGATGCAGAAAAACAGAACCATTTTCATTACAGTGGCATATCTTGCTTTTCCCTTCTATTCTAGAAGCAGCGAGTTACGTTGAGGTGCAATCCCACAAATACCAGCAGCTTTCCAACAGCTCATTTCACCTGAGCATTCCTAATAGATTATTCCTTGGCAGGGAGTTTCATAGCTGGGGAGATGGGTGGGGGGCGAAGCAGGGCATCACAGGAAAGTCAACTCCTGCCTTCACTCAACATCCACGTGCTCACTTTCTGGCAGGATTAAAGAATGGCTATGTGACAAAAGGGAAATATTTTTGCTGTAGTAAATAATTAATTTTAATTATTTTGTTACTAGTAAGAGCATGAAGGGTTAAAACCTAGGTACACATAGTAAATGATTAGTCATTTAAAGTAAGTATGATTTTTTTTAATGGTTTTGTTGGGGCAGTGAACTGATAATTGGCTTGTTTAAAATGTATTGATTTTAAACAGTAAATGAATGGCTATGCTCTTTTAGAGTTTTGCATAAATTTAAAGGGGTCGAATTAAGAAATAGGAAAGGATTAAGGGAGTTGTGTATAGGCCCCCTGGTAGCAGCTGTGAAGTGCTAGATTGTATAAATGTAGAGATTAGACAAGCATGTAGTAAAGGCAGAGTGGTTTTAATGGGAGATTTTAACTTTAAATAGATTGGGATAAGCAGATGTCAGAAAGGTAGTGAATTTCTTGAGTTTGTCCAGGATAGTTTTCTACAACAATATGTCCCAGAGGCAACAAGGGGGCAAGCCATATTAGATTTATTAATGAGTAATGAGCCAGATTTAGTTAACAGCCTGATCGAGTTCAACATAGCGTTTGAAAGGGAGAAACGTGAAACAGCTACTAAGATTCTAGATTTGGGTAAGGTCGACTTCAATGGGATGAGACAGACAGTCCACAGTAAACTGGGCAAATCTGTTAATGGGTAAAACGACAGAAGATCATTGGGAGATGTTAAAAAAAGAATTTAAGGTGATACAGAACCAGTTTATACCCCTGAGGGGCAAGAGCTCTACATGCCAAAACAAAAGCCATGGATGACTAAAGAGGTAAGGGACAGCATAAAACTAAAAGAAAAAGCACACAAAAATGCAAAAAATAGAATGGGAAAGATACTAAGAACAGCAAAGGGTCACAAAACAGATAGTAAGAGCTACAAAAAGGAGTATGAAAAGAAACTTGCAAGGGATATCAAAATCAACACACAGAATTTTTATAATTATATTAGGAAAAAGAGGGTATTCAGGAGCAATGTTGGCCCCTTAAAAACTGAAAGTGGTGATATTGTCAATGATAATGAGGAAATGGCGGATATGTTGAATAATTACTTTGCGTCAGTACAGGAAGAGAATAGCATGCCAGAAATCCCAAGGAAACTAATATTGAATCAGGGGCAGGGACTCAATAAAATTAACGTAAGTAAAATGAAGAAAATAATGGCATTGAAGGGTGACAAATCCCCAGGACCAGATGGTTTCCATCCCAGGGTTTTAAAGGAAGTAGGTGAGCACATTGCAGATGCCCTAACTATAATCTTCCTAAGCTCTCTCAATTCAGGAACTGTTCCTTTAGATTGGAAAATTGCACATGTCACTCCGCTATTTAAGAATGGCGAGCGAGGGAAACCAGGGACTTATAGGCCAGTTAGCCTAACATCTGTTGTCGGAAATTACTAGAGTCTATAATTAAGGATAGAGTGACTGAACACCTCAAAAATTTTCAGTTGATCAGAGAGAGCCAGCATGGATTTGTGAAAGGTAGGTCATGCCTGACGAACCTGACTGAACTTTCTGAAGAGGTGACTAAAATAGTGGACAGGGGAAAGTCTATGGATGTTATTTATATTGACTTCCAGAAGGCATTTGATAAAGTCCCACATAAGAGATTGTTAACTAAGGTAGAAGCCCACAGAATTGAGGGCAAATTATTGACCTAGTTAGGAAATTGGCTTAGCAGCATGAGACAGAGAGTAGGGATAATGGGTAGGTACTCTAATTGGCAGGATGTGACTAGTGGTATCCCACAAGGATCTGTTTTGGGGCCTCAACTATTCACAGTATTTATTAACGACTTAGATGAGGGCATAGAAAGTCATATATCCAAATTTGCCGATGACACAAAGATAGGTGGCATTGTAGGCAGTGTAGATGAAAGTATAAAATTACAAAGGGATATTGATAGATTAAGTGAATGGGCAAAACTGTGGCAAATGGATTTCAATGTAGGCAAATGTAAGGTCATCCACTTTGGACCTAAAAAGGATAGACCAGAGCACTTTCTAAATGGTGAAAAGATAAAAACAGTGGCGGTCCAAAAAGACTTGGGGGTCCAGGTACATAGATCATTAAAATGTCATGAACAGGTACAGAAAATAATCAAAAAGGCTAATAGAATGCTGGCCTTTATAGCTAGAGGACTAGAATACAAGGGGGTAGAAGTTATGCTGCAGCTATACAAAACCCTGGTTAGACCACACCTGGAGTACTGTGTTCAGTTCTGGGCACCACACCTTCGGAAGGATATATTGGCCTTGGAGGGAGTGCAGCGTAGGTTTTACCAGAATGATACCTAGACTTCAATGGTTACGTTACAAGGACAGATTACACAAATTAGGGTTGTATTCCCTAGAATTTAGAAGGTTAAGGGACGATCTGATCGAAGTTTTCAAGATATTAAGGGGAACAGATAGGGTAGATAGAGAGAAACTATTTCTGCTGGTTGGGGATTCTAGGACTAGGGGGCATAGTCTAAAAATTAGAGCCAGACCTTTCAGGAGTGAAATTAGGAAACACTTCTACACACAAAGGGTGGTAGAAGTTTGGAACTCTCTTCTGCAAACGGCAATTGATGCTAGGTCAATTGTTAATTTTAAATCGGAGATTGATAGCTTTTTGTTAACTAAAAGTACTAAAGGATATGGGTCAAAGGCAGGTGTATGGAGTTAGCTCACAGATCAGCCATGATCTCATTGAATGGCGGAACAGGCTCGAGGGGCTCAATGGCCTACTCCTGTTCCTATGTTCCTATAGTATTAATATTGTTTATCTAAATTGAATTTACATGCTTTCACTATTGAATTTATGGCCTACTTGTTTCCACCTTGTAAGAAAGGCATGTGTTGTGGGATCAGGTTTCTTTCAGTGTTAGTTGGTACTGGGAAAGGTGGCATCTACCAGTTACAGCAGACATACAACTCTCAAAAGTGCCTAGTAGTTCTCATAATCTCAAATGAAAATATTCCCAAACATACTGACTTTTGAGAATCCCTAGACTGTGCATGAATGGTGTATGAAGCTGCAGTTTTGAGTTAACTCTGTTATCATATTCTTTATGGCATTTGGCAACACCACCCCCCTACCCCGATTATACCAATGAATCTGGGATGGGCAAGGGTGGAGAACTACCCAGGGATGCACTCCATCATGTCCCCCCGCTCTCCATTTGTGGCCAGGCATATTTCTTCCAACTTATTTCCCATGATTTGTTGGTTGCAGGGGACATCTGTTAGTCTCAGGCATCCAGTGTTTCAATGGCGATGGAAGGGGATCCCAAAATGTTTCAGCATGGTGTGCACAGGCAAAAAGGTAAGTTTAAAATCTGTACTAAATAAATTGCCCGTTTCACGGGCAGCACAGAGCTGCATGCACCCCAGGGGTCTCTGCCGCACTGCACAATTTTGCCCATGTTTTGGTGGGACTCCCTGGTGCCGGCCAGGGACCTGCCCGCAACACTCAAAAGACCCAGTGGCTAGAAATCAGCTGGGGTCAGGTACATATCTTTGTGGCTGGCAGAAGTCAACCCCCACCCCCCCTCCCCCCCCCAATGGAGATACATCCCAATGACAGAAAGGCAGAAGATCTAGGCCCACATTTATAATATAGAACAAATTAAAATGTAGCGGTTTCACTGCAGAAATAGATCATGGAAGGAATAATTTCAGTAATGTTTCTCTGGTGTGAAGAGGACAGTTTTTGTTTTGGTCCACCTTGTTCAATAATCTCACTGAAAATCAGTTTTGGAACTTGAGCATATAAATAAAGGGCATCAAAAGAGCCAACGTTAGATCTTTTCTGCCACTAACCTTATAGTGCACACACAAACTTTCAAAGTCGTAGCAACTTTCATTCAAATACCTCACAACCAAGATAGCCGGGATATTGGAAGAATTTGGAAGTACAAATGATGGATTTTCACTCAGGCAGTGCATATTTGTCAAGTTAAGTTTTGAAGAATGCTTTACACCCTGTACAATATTACCGTATGCTATTTTAATAACACAACTTCACTACCTTTACCATAACCTATTTACAAGAGCTTTGATGCTGCTGTTATGGTGGAACTTTAAGGCTGAACATACGCCAATAACAACATCAATTCAATGTGAAACTACAAGTATATAACACCTGAATTGCATTCCAACTTGCTGCTTCACCACTAGGGATTCAACTACGTGGTTTAACATTGGCTCCTACAGTTCTACAGGGCCTTGGTGAGGCCACATCTGGAGTACTGTGTACAGTTTTAGTCTCCTTACCTAAGAAAGGATATACTTGCCATAGAGGGAGTGCAGCGAGGGTTCACCAGACTGATTCCTGGGATGGCAGGACTGTCGTATGAGGAGAGATTGGGTCGACTAGGCCTGTATTCACTAGGGTTTAGAAAAATGAGAGGGGATCTCACTGAAACGTATAAAATTCTGACAGGGCTAGACAGACTGGATGCAGGGAGGATGTTTCCCCTGGCTGGAGGGTCTAGAACGAGGGGTCACAGTCTCAGGATACGGGGTAGGACATTTAGGACTGAGATGAGGAGAAATTTCTTTACTCAGAGGGTGGTGAACCTGTGGAATTCTCTACCCCAGAAGGCTGTGGAGGCCAAGTCACTGAATATATTTAAGAAGGAGATAGATTTCTAGACACAAGGGGTATCAAAGAGTATGGGGAGAGAGCGGGAATATGGTATTGAGATAGAGGATCAGCCATGATCATATTGAATGGCGGAGCAGGCTCGAAGGGCCAAATGGCCTACTCCTGCTCCTATTTTTCTATGTTTCTATAAACCATGTAACAACTAGAGCTAAAGTCAGGAAAGCATGTCAGAAACTGAAGTGGTGTAATCTACTTACCACAGAGTTTGGTCTCACTCAGGCCAGTAACTTTTAAACTATGCGCCAGGAGAAGCAGAATACATAACACTGGTTTTACTCCAAACTCAAAAGGCCTTTGAACTATACCGCCGTATGGGCATTTAGCGTGTTTATTTGAAATTGCTCTCTCTGCTATTGTAATGGAGGCAGTAATCCATTTATTTTAGTGCCTCCATTAAAACAGCAGAGAGCAATTTCAGACGAATGTATTAAGTGCTGTATGCTAGTATTCCACAGCATAATTCAGGGCCAAAATATCACTACACACATGCAGAGACGTGTGGAATAGAGGAATTAAGTAAAATCATTTGTGCATCTGAAAGGATTACTTCAGAGAGGATATTCATACAGGTGATGTTCTAACTCATACTGCTCCACTGTAGTTCAAGATTCTCCTTGTGGTTTGTGCAGTGCTGTATGTAACAATTAATTCTAATCAATGAATCACCTTTGTACTATCCAGATGATAAACAGGACTTGGACTACTTCATCTTGCTAAAAAAAAAGGAAAATCCTTCTTCTAAAGTATTGTAAATAAAAAAAATGTCAACTATTCACCTAAAAAAAAAGTGTTTAAAGCAGCTTCAGCCGGTTGAGGCAATGAGTTGCTGACAACAGAGGACAGGGATGACCCCGGCTGAATACTCAGTCTGGGTTGAGTTAGTGAATCGCAGTTGAAGTGTCAGTAGAGACACTGCAACTGACCTTGGAATCCCTTGAGGCACACAAAATCAACTAGGGTTTCCAACTGGTTGTTATCCAACAATCCTTGCTGAAAATACATATGCGCGGATGCCAAGGAATTGGTTTAATTGTGATGCCCCTGGGGTTGAATATTCTGCTGATATTCACCTTCTAAGTTTACCATGAAAAATGGCTACTTGGATGAGGTATTAGAAGGTGACACTGGAACAGTGAGGCAAGGAGTCCATGCCTTTTGGATAGAAGGGGTGGGGGGGAAATTTGGTAAGAAAAAAGGGCCGGAATTTTCCTTACCTTGGCGGGTCCGATGTGGCCGGTGTCCATGGCGGGTCTCGATCCCGCTGCTGGCTCCATCCCGCTGTACAAAATGAACTTACCTTAATGGGGCCTATTAAGCCCACCCAGCACTTTACCCGGTCCAATTACATGGAGCGGGTCTGGTGACATCATTCATGACGCGTTTTAAGCCAGGATCGTTAAAGGGATCCTGGTCACATTAAATTTTAAGTTCAATCTAATATAGTGGGTGTTGAATCTTTACTGTACAATCATATAATAAAAGTTATATATGAGTGACAAAGAAATATTTAAATAAAATTATTAAGTAATATGACTCCATCTACAAATACGATCAAGAACATAATTAAAAAAGTACATTAATTGTGAAATTATTGGTGCTTTAGTCACAAATCTATAGACTTTTGTATCAGTAACTGGTACAAATAGATGTATATGTATAGGTAATACATAAAATTAGGCAGATTTTAAATGTAATTGTAAAGGGGTAGATTTACAATCTTATGCAAGTTTAGTGGAAGAGCTGCGGAATCTCTGACAAACAGTGGAAGTGGTGCTTACAATGTGTTTCTGGGATTTCTGCAGCTCTTCCGTTGAAGTTAACAATAGACAAGTGAGAGAACCTCTGCAGAAATTCACCCTAAAGTCTCAGGTTGAAAAATTAAATGAGTCATATTCAGGGACTGAAGACAAATTGAACAAGTGGAATGAGTGATGAGAATGAAATTGTTGTTTGATGACTTGATTTAATGTGTAACTGGACAATCCCAGTATACTGTGAGAAAAACCTGACCAGAAACAACACAAAAATTTATTTAAATGGTAAATGCCATTTTTATAGTGCAGATCAATTCACTGCAATTACTGTTCAATTTGAAGGCAACAGCCGAGAATGGCCAGTGAAAAATTAACATTTACCAGTAGCTTTTCAAGTAGAACAGAATCTCCATCAATCTGTTAGCTGATGTAATCAACATGTTTTTATTTTGGTTTGTTTTCCATGCTGTCAAGTAATCAGCTGGAGCAATGGCCACGGAACTCCTGCCTCAGGTTGACAGACGTGGTTCCCGAACCACGTGAATCCCGTGGCCATGCAGGGAAATTTTAAAAGTAAGTGAAAAAAGGCTCTTAAGTGCCTGTAAAGTACCTCATAAAGATTTCAATTGGGTCCCATGCCGCTGCAGGTCGAGTCGGCTCCACTGTGGGAAAGGCGGGTGGGAGCGGGATGACAGTGGGTTCCTGACCCGCTGTCAAAAGAACAAATTTCCCACCCGACCTGCCACCGATCGCGCCTGCTACCACCCCAGAAAATTCAGCCCATTGTGTTTAAAAGGAAGATGAAAGGAATACAGAATTTAAACAAACTATATTTTAACAGATTTCAGTACAAAACAAACAAAAGATCTGAGAAAACGTTCCATGTAAAAGAGCCCCCTTCCCATTATTTGGGGGGGGGGGTGGTTTACGGTTACTGTACATTGACTTTAACTTTTCCACCAATCTAGTTTATGGACATAAAGCTATGCAAGGTATGTTTTATGACAAACACTCACCATATCAGGCCTCAGCTCATCCTTGTAGAAGTAGCCTCCAGACAGCAATTTCTTACTGAAGGTGACGATGTCCGCTGGATCATCCATACCCCAGTGTTCGTGAGCCCAGAACTTGCCAGTGCCACCTCCTCCCGTCTGTACTTCGTCACACAAGAATGCAGAGCCATGCTGATTGAGCAGTTTCAGGTGGCCAGGGAAAGATAGCATAGGGTACAAAAAGCCAGAGTTTCATACATTTGTGGCAATGATAAACACAATGTGACAACGGGGTGAAGTTAAGCTGATCTGCATGTTACAGTGATTAAGCAACAGGAAAACAAAACGGAAGGTTCCTATCACCTCCCCATTATAGTTAAGGAGGCAAGAAAGCCGAGGTTTTGCACATGGTAAATATTATTTCTCTTGATGCAGGCAATAGTTAGTTTGGTGACAGGTCTACTAGTGAATCGCTGAACGGGGAAAGATTTGAAGCCACAGCGTTCTCACTTCCATGAATGGGGAAAAAAGAAGCAGGGCAAAACAGGCTTTAAAAAAGGAAACTGAGGTGGAGGCCCGGGGCCTGGAGCTGAAAGCTAAGCTGCGGGAGGTTAGTTTTTCCAGTTCGAGGTTGTGTAGTAAAAAGCTAATGTCAAAAAGAAGTGAGTCAGTTCACAAATTCATGGTTTATTATATTCACAAATTTTTTTGAGACAAGAGTTGTGATCGAGTGAACAAAGTAGGATCTGCTTTAACAGTTACTCTGTTCACTCGTTGTCTGTGCAATAGAGCAGCATCACAATTTGCATAAGCCCTCATCTCACTATTTCTCAGTCTGCTTACAGAAAGATTCGCAAAGTACGCGGGGGCACGTGTGAAAGACATGGGGGGTGAAATTGGACATGGCGGGGACGCAGAACAGGCAGTATCGCACCTATTGTCTGTTATACGCGCACCCGATACTCAATTCCATTGATTTCAAAAGAACTAAATATCAAGCATGCTGTAAACCGATCGGCTAATGCGATTCCATTTGTTTCCGCGCCCCTGTTCAATTTCTACCCCATGATATCCAGTTCAGGTCACAAAGCTTTCCCCCCACCCCTTCACCACAAGTATTGTTACACCTCAAGGTTATGCTATTATATAATTAGATATTGGGCAGTACAGGCACACTCTTAAACATTAAATGATAAGCCATTAACAGAAGTGACTAGCACCTCTGTATCAGAGAGAATATCTAAGGCAGACATAAACTTGTAACAGTAACTAAAAGTTTTAAATGAGAAAAAATGCAATTCAAGAGTACATCTTAGTTCAAGGCTACAGCATCCATTAAAGGAGCTGCGGGTCCAGGAACAGAGACACCTGGGGGTGTACGTACACATATCTTTGAAGTGGGCAGGACAAGTTGAGAAGACTGTTAAAAAAGCATACAGGATCCTTGGCTTTATAAACCCATCAGTGATCTTCTGTAGGCCGCTCCATCGAAGTCCTCATCTGAATCCTCTGCAGCAGAACTAGTGCGTGACCTTGCCCTCTGGGGAGCTGGCACCTGCGCAACCTTTTCTCCCTGCCCTGGCTGCAGCCTACTCGTGCCTGGCGACTCACCACGTGTAGATCCCACGTCTAACCTATCCTCTAAAGTACGTGGAGTGTCAGTATCTGAGCTGGTGGCTGCGAGTGTGAAATCGAGTGACGGTGCTGTGTCTTCATCATCAGTGTCTTGGTGCTCTTCTATTTCATGCTCCTCCACCAGTGCCTGGCCTGGTGGCAGTTCTTGGCTATCTGAAAGACTGCATTTCTTGGGTGTGTGAAATGAGGAAGGCACAAGGGTAGAGTTATGGTGAGGGGAGGGCGAGAAAACAAGAGGTGCATGCCAGAAGGAGGATAACGTATGAGGATACCAGCATCTTGTATCCTCTCAGCCATGCTCCTGCCAAGAATAGCCTACTTCGTCTCCTCCAAGGGGGTGAGGTGAAGCTAGGAATGGGAGGTGTGCCACGTGATTGGTACAGATTGTTGGTAGGTGAGTGACCGGGATGGGGGGGTAGTCATGCTTGAGCAGTGTGTGAGGCTAGTGGTGCAGTTGGTAGGAGATGGCTTTTGAAGATGCATTCACTGATCTTGACCAGTGGTCTGAGGTCAAGAAGCTTCTTTGGGCACTGGAGCCAAGTGATGGGGGCGACACTACTGGCAGTGATGGCCACAGTGATCTGGTCCCACATCCTTCTTTCTGGAGGGCCTCCTGGCCCCTGTGGGTAGAGGGCCAGTCTTGCAGTGTTGACCCCCTGTACAAAGCTGGAGTGCTGTGTGTGAGACCCTGGGTGCCCCTTCCCTGGCTTAATGAGCCATTTGCGTTAGTGCTGAAGCACTTTTCCCATTTTTTGAGGTTTGGAAGGGATTTCAGCTATATGTGCTCAAGACTCCCATTTGGGAATTCTTTTTAATGTTAATTTTTTTTAATCAGTAAGGGCTGAAAACTGCATTTTTTCCATTTCATTTAAATGTTTATCAGTTCAGAAGGCATTGCCCTTTTAATTCATTCTCCTTTTAATTACCCACAATGCTTGGAAATTCTACTGCCTCACTTCCAGAGGCTGTTCGAAGCTGGAACGCCGCTTCAGAACGGGAACTTCGACTTCCATGCCTGCACTAACACCACCAGGAGGGCGTTACACAGTAAGTTAGCGCTGGGCTAAAAATCTTTAGCCCCCAGCACGCATTTTTCCCTGGTAGCACTTCGTCAATTTTTAGCGGCCGTTAACCCGAGTTGCTGGTGACACCGTCAACTCTCGTGGTGGTGACAAATTTTCCCCCAAGGTTTTTCACGGAGGAAATGTGCTCTAAATTAAGAGGTGTTTCTGTGGTCAAGAATCATTGGGAAAAATATTAACTCTTTATAAATTCTGATGAATTTGTATGCTTAACAATGAAAGAATCTTCCCTCTTTTATCACTCACTATAAGCTGCAACTGCTCTCAAATCAGATGTTGTGTGGCCAGATGTAATATTAAGCTCCCAACATTGTGCCTTAACCTCAGTTTTCGGAAGAGCATTCCCTACCAGCCATCTCTTAGTGAGACTGTCAAATTTATGCTGGATTATGGACATTATTTCACACGGATCCCTTGCAGCCAATAGAGAGAAAACTTTCCAAGATCAGTATGGACTGGATTCCAACAAGGTCCCAAATGTGAAGGGACAGTACTTTAATCCACTCCACTATTCTGTGTCCCTTTCCCAAAGTTTCTTTGCCTTTCAGACGGAATCTTAAAATTGGAAAATTAGATTTCAAATGTTCTTTCCAATGAACTTTAAGCTTTTGGCTCAGTGGTTCACTAGGTATGGACTTTAGTGTCATGATAATTAGTATTACTGCTACCAAGAAAACAGTAGGAATATTTCCAAAATATCACCCTAAAGTTGAATGATTTAGTCAAAGTTGCAAGCCTTGCATCGTTCTTTAATTGAAGAGCAACTTGAGCAATAAAAGGTGTTGTTTTATAGTCTGGTAAGAACTCTTCACCTGTAACATAAGAACATAAGAAATAGGAGCAGGAGTAGGCCAATCAGCCCCTCGAGCCTGCTCCGCCATTCAATAAGATCATGGCTGATCTGATCCTAACTGCCAATCTACTATCACAGAACCATCTCCTGAATCTAACAGAATTAGACATACGAAATAGGAGCAGGATCAGGCTACACGGCCCCTGGGCCCGCTCCGCTACCCACAGGGCCATGTCCGATCCGAACCTAGACTCATGTCCAAATTCCTGCCCGCTCCCCGTAACCCTTAATACCCTTTACTTCTAGGAAACTGTCTATTTCTGTTTTAAATTTATGTGCCTTGTGCATTGAGTGGTGCTGGAGTTTTGCTAAGTGGGAGAAAAATCATTTAAGTGTATTTTGTGAATTTTAGTGTGTTAAGAAGTCAATTATTTGAAGTAAGTTTAATTTTTTAAGGGTTTTTTAATCTCTCGGGCAGTTTAAACCGGAAGTAGAATCCGGGTATAAAAGGGGAGGGGCTAGTGCAGTGCACGGAATGCCTTGTGCATTGAGTGGTGCTGGAGTTTTGCTAAGTGGGAGAGTTCGGATAAGTGGGAGGTGAGGGTGTGTTTTTTGCTCTGTTTTGTTCCCCACTCCCAGGCTTGGACAACACTGCGGAGGCGGAGCAGCGAGACGAGTCAACCAAACAGGCCCCACAGACAGTATTCAAGGAGGAGGTTGGTGATCAGCTGGTTGGTTGGTTTTCTTCCTTCTCTTCTCTTTTATACCTTTAAGTTGGTAAGTCCTTTGAATAGTGGTGTGACATTATCATCTATATCCGGGCAGGGTCTTCATAACTAATAAGAAATTTAATTAATTATATAGAATGGAGCAGGTGATGTGTTACTGTTGCGAGATGTGGGAGCCGGTGGTCCCCATTGAGGCTCACGGTGATTACATCTGCGACAAGTGTTTGCTGCTAGAGGAACTCAAGTTCCATGTTATGGAGCTTGAGACTGAGCTTCAGACACTGCGACACATCAGGGAGGGGGAGAAGTTCCTGGACTCTATGTTTCAGGAGATGGTCACACCTATGAAGTTAATTACTGCAGATGTAGTCCGTGGTCAGGGACAGGACAGTGTGACTACGAGTGAGGAAGGTACAGGGATCCAGGATGTAGTGCTGAAGGAGACACAGCCCTTGTTCTTGTCCAGCAGGATCGAGGTTCTTACTCCCTGTGAGGGCGGGAGCGGGGAATGCAGGGAGGATGAGCAACCTGGCCACAGCACCGTGGTACAGGGGGCCATTCAAGTGGAGGGAGTAAAAAGAAATGTTGTAGTGGTAGGGGATAGTATCATTAGGGGGATAGATAGGGTTCTCTGCAGTCAAGAGCGGGAGTCCCGAAGGCTGTGTTGCCTGCCCGGTGCGAGGGTTAAGGACATCTCTTCTGGGCTGGCAAGAAACTTGGACTGGGAGGGGGAGGATCCAGTTGTCGTGGTCCATGTTGGTACAAACGACGTAGATAGGACAAGGAAGATGGTTCTGTTAAAGGAGTATGAGCAGCTAGGGGTCAAATTAAAAAACAGAACCTCAAGGGTAATAATCTCTGGGTTATTACCTGAGCCACGAGCGAATATGGCTAGGATAAATAAAATTAAAGAGTTAAATGCGTGGCTCAAAGACTGGTGTGGGAGAAATGGGTTTTGCTTCTTGGGACACTGGCACCAATACTGGGACAGGAAGGAGCTGT
Source organism: Somniosus microcephalus (assembly GCF_052327205.1). Taxonomy (NCBI): domain Eukaryota; kingdom Metazoa; phylum Chordata; class Chondrichthyes; order Squaliformes; family Somniosidae; genus Somniosus; species Somniosus microcephalus. The sequence goes on from NC_140997.1 coordinate 72,503,465, forward strand.
TCCGTTGGGACGGACTCCACTTGGCCAGTGCTGGGACTAGAGTCCTGGCGAATCATATAACTAGGGCTGTAGAGAGGGCTTTAAACTAATTAGTGGGGGGGAGGTTTCTAGAGAGCAAATAATAGAAATGACAACAGAGAAGGTCATAGACTTAGGTAGCAGTGGGGGAATTAAATAACAGAATGTGTCAGGAAGGGACAGAAGGTATGGAGCAAAAAGTAAAGTACTAAAAAGGGAAAAAACAGGAACTAAGTGTTACAAAACATATTTGAAAGTTCTTTATCTGAATGCACGTAGCATTCGTAACAAAATGAATGAGTTAACGGCACAAATAACGACATATGGGTATGATCTTGTGGCCATTACAGAAATATGGCTGCAGGGTGACCATGACTGGGAATTAAACATACCAGGTTATTTAACAATCAGGAAGGACAGGCAGGAAGGGAGAGGAGGTGGGGTGGCTATGTTAATAAAGGAAGGAATCACTATAATACAGAGAAATGATATTGGGTCAAAGGAGCAGGATAGTGAAACAGTTTGGGTGGAGATAAGGAATAATAAGGGGAAAAAAACACTAGTGGGTGTAGTCTATAGGCCTCTGAACAGTTGCAACTCTGTTGGACGGAGTATTAATCAGGAAATAGTTGAGGCTTGTAATAAGGGAACAGCTATAATTATGGGGGATTTTAATTATCATACTAACTGGACAAATCAAATTGGGCAGAGCAGCCTTGAGGATGAGTTCATTGAGTGTATTAGGGATGGGTTTCTTGCGCAGTATGTAACTGAACCGACCAGGGGGCAAGCAACCTTAGATTTGGTCCTGTGTAATGAGACAGGATTAATTAAAAATGTCCTAGTAAAGGATCCCCTTGGAATGAGTGACCATAACATGGTTGAGTTCCATATTCAATTAGAGGGTGAGAAGCTTGGATCTCAAACAAGCGTGCTGTGCTTGAATAAAGGAGACTATGAAGGTATGAGAGCGGAATTGATTAGAGTGGACTGGGAAAATAGATTAAAGGGTAAGACGGTACATGATGAGTGGCGTACATTTAAGGAGTTATTTTACAACTTCCAAAAAAAAAATATTCCACTGAGGAAAAAAGGGTGTAAAAGAAAAGATAGCCATCCGTGGCTAAGTAAAGTAATTAAGGATAGTATCCGACTAAAAACAAGGGCATATAAGGTAGCCAAATCTAGTGGGAGGAGGGAAGATTGGGAAGTCTTTAAAAGACAGCAAAAAATAACTAAAAGATTGATTAAGAAAGGGAAGATAGATTATGAAAGTAAATTCGCAAAAAATATAAAAACAGACAGTAAAAGTTTCTATAGTTATATAAAAAGAAAAAGGGTGGCTAAAGTAAATGTTGGTCCCTTAGAGGATGAGACCGGGAAATTAATGGTGGGAAACATGGAGATGGCAAAAACGCTGAACAATTATTTTGTATCAGTCTTTACAGTAGAGGACACTAAGAATATCCCAACACTGGACAAACAGGGGGCTCTAGGGGGGGAGGAACTAAATACAATTAAAATCACTAAGGAAGTGGTACTTGGTAAAATAATGGGACTCAAGGCGAATAAATCCCCTGGACCTGATAGCTTGCATCCTAGGGTCTTGAGGGAAGTAGCGGTGGGGATTGTGGATGCATTGGTAATAATTTTCCAAAACACACTGGACTCAGCAAAGGTCCCAGCAGATTGGAAAATTGCTAATGTAACACCCTTATTTAAAAAGGGTGGTAGGCAGAAGGCTGGAAACTATAGACCTGTTAGCCTAACATCTGTGGTTGGTAAAATGTTAGAGTCCATTATTAAGGAGACAGTAACGGGGCATTTGGATAAACATAATTTACTAGGACAAACTCAGCATGGTTTCATGAAGGGGAAGTCATGTTTGACAAATTTGCTGGAGTTTTTTGAGGAAGTAACATACAGGGTGGATAAAGGGGAACCAGTGGACGTAGTGTATTTAGACTTCCAAAAGGCATTTGACAAGGTGCCACACAAAAGATTATTGCTCAAGATAAAAAATCACGGGATTGGGGGTAATATTCTGGCGTGGGTGGAGGATTGGCTATCTAACAGAAAGCAGAGAGTTGGGATAAATGGTTCGTTCTCAGATTGGCAACCAGTAACTAGTGGTGTTCCGCAGGGGTCAGTGCTGGGTCCCCAACTCTTTACAATCTATATTAACGATTTGGAGGAGGGGACCGAGTGTAACATATCAAAGTTTGCAGATGATACAAAGATGGGACGGAAAGTAGTGAGTGAGGAGGACATAAAAACCTGCAAAGGGACATAGACAGGCTAAGTAAGTGGGCAGAGATTTGGCAGATGGGGGTCCTGGTGCACGAAACTCAAAAAGTTAGTATGCAGGTGCAGCAAGTGATCAAGAAGGCCAATGGAATGTTGGCTTTCATTGCTAGGGGGATGGAATATAAAAACAGGGAGGTATTGCTGCAGTTGTACAAGGTATTGGTGAAACCGCACCTGGAATACTGCATACAGTTTTGGTGTCCATACTTAAGAAAAGACATACTTGCTCTCGAGTCAGTATAAAGAAGGTTCACTCGGTTAATCCCGGGGATGAGGGGGTGGTCATATGAGGAGAGGTTGAGTAGATTGGGACTCTACTCATTGGAGTTCAGAAGAATGAGAGGCGATCTTATTGAAACATATAAGATTGTGAAGGGGCTTGATCGGGTGGATGCGGTGAGGATGTTCCCAATGATGGGTGAAACTAGAACTAGGGGGCTTAATCTTAAAATAAGGGGCTGCTCTTTCAAAACTGAGATGAGGAGAAACTTCTTCACTCAGAGGGTGGTAGGTTTGTGGAATTTGCTGCCCCAGAAAGCTGTGGAAGCTACATCATTAAATAAATTTAAAAGAGAAATAGATAGTTTCCTAGAAGTAAAGGGAATTAAGGGTTACGGGGAGTGGGCAGGAAATTGGACATGAGTCTAGGTTCGGAATGGTCATGGCCCTGTGGGTAGTGGAGCGGGCCCAGGGGCCGTGTAGCCTGGTTCTGTTCCTGCTTCTTGTGTTCTAATTCTGTGTTAGATTTCAGGAGATGGTTTTATTCCTGTTCCTGGCTGGGGTGGAGATCGCCTTTACAGAAGGTAAGTACTGTAGAAAATATAGGGACAGAGTGATCTCCTGGAAGAATTTCGATCGCCTAGATGGGTTGGAGAGGAATTTCCCAGATTTTTTTCTCCCAAATTGGCCATACGGGCTTTATCTGGTTTTTTGCCTCTCCCGGGAGATCACATGGGTTCGGGTGGATGCACAGTGATAGTAGGTTTGAGGTTAGGATCAGATCAGCCATGATCTTATTGAATGGTGGAGCAGGCTCGAGGGGCCGATTGGCCTACTCCTGCTCCTATTTCTTATGTTCTTATGTTCTTATGTAATGATGTAGTTTCTACAGCTTTTTGAGGCAGCATATTCCATGGACCTACCACCCTCTGAGTGAAGTAGTTCCTCCTCATCTCAGTTTTGAAAGAGCAGCCCCTTATTCTAAGACTATGCCCCCTAGTTCTAGTTTCACCCATCATCGGGAACATCCTCCCCGCATCCACCCGATCCAACCCCTTCACAATCTTATATGTTTCAATAAGATCGCCTCTCATTCTTCTAAACTCCAATGAGTAGAGTCCCAATCTACTCAACCTCTCCTCATATGTCCATCCCCTCATCCCCGGGATTAACTGAGTGAACCTTCTTTGTACTGACTCGAGAGCAAGTATGTCTTTTCTTAAGTATGGACACCAAAACTGTATGCATTATTCCAGGTGCGGTCTCACCAATACCTTGTACAACTGAAGCAATACCTGCCTATATTTATATTCTATCCCCCTAGCAATGAAAGCCAACATTCCATTGGCCTTCTTAATCACTTGCTGCACCTGCATACTAACCTTTTGAGTTTCGTGCACCAGGACCCCCAGATCCCTTTGTACTTCAGTACTTTCCAGTTTCTTGCCATTAAGATAATAACTTGCTCTACGATTTTTCCTGCCAAAGTGCATAACCTCACACTTTCCAGTATTGTATTCCATCTGCCAAATCTCTGCCCACTTACTTAGCCTGTCTATGTCCCCTTGCAGGTTTTTTATGTCCTCCTCACTCACTACTTTCCCTCCCATCTTAGTATCATCTGCAAACTTTGATATGTTACACTCGGTCCCCTCCTCCAAATTGTTAATATAGACTGTAAAGATTTGGGGACCCAGCACTGACCCCTGCGGAACACCACTAGTTACTGATTGCCAGTCTGAGAATGAACCATTTATCCCAACTCTCTGCCTTCTGTTAGATAGCCAATCCTCTATCCATGCCAGAATATTACCCCCAATCCCGTGATTTTTTATCTTAAGCAATAATCTTTTGTGTGGCACCTTTTCAAATGCCTTTTGCAAGTCTAAATACACTACGTCCACTGGTTCCCCTTTATCCACCCTATATGTTACTTCCTCAAAGAACTCCAGCAAATTTATCAAAAATGACTTCCCCTTCATAAAACCATGCTGACTTTGTCCTATTAAATTATGATTATCCAAATGTCCTGTTACTGTCTCCTTAATAATGGACTCCAAAATTTTACCTACCACAGATGTTAGGCTAACCGGTCTATAGTTTCCAGCCTTCTGTCTACTGTCCTTTTTAAATAAGAGTGTTACATTAGCAGTTTTCCAGTCTGCCGGGACCTTTGCTGAGTCCAGGGAGTTTTGGAAAATTATTACCAATGCATCCACAATCCCTATCGCTACTTCCCTCAAGACCCTAGGATGTAAGCCATCAGGTCCAGGTGATTTATCCGCCTTGAGTCCCATTATTTTACCGAGTACCACTTCCTTACTGATTTTGATCGTGTTTAGCTCCTCCCCCCCATAGCCCCCTGTTTGTCCAGTGTTGGGATATTCTTAGTGTCCTCTACTGTAAAGACTGATACAAAATATTCATTCAGTGTTTTTGCCATCTCCATATTTCCCACCATTAGTTTCCCAGTCTCATCCTCTAAGGGACCAACATTTACTTTAGCCACCCTTTTTCTTTTTATATAACTATAAAAACTCTTACTATCTGTTTTTATATTTTTTGCTAATTTACTTTCATAATCTATCTTCCCTTTCTTAATCAATCTTTTTGTTATTTTTTGCTGTCTTTTAAAGTTTTCCCAATCCTCTATCCTCCCACTAGATTTGGCTACCTTATATGCCCTTGTTTTTAGTCGAATACTATCCTTAATTTCTTTACTTAGCCACGGATGGCTGTCTTTTCTTTTACACCCTTTTCTTCTAAGTGGAATATATTTTCTTTGGAAGTTGTAAAATAACTCCTTAAATGTACACCACTGATCATGTATCATCTTACCCTTTAATCTATTTTCCCAATCCACTCTACTCAATTCCGCTCTCATACCTGCATAGTCTCCTTTATTCAAGCTTAGCATGCTTGTTTGAGATCCAACCTTCTCACCCTCTAATTGAATATGGAATTCAACCATGTTATGGTCACTCATTCCAAGGGGATCCTTTACTAGGACATTTTTAATTAATCCTGTCTCGTTACACAGAACCAGATCTAAGGTTGCTTGCCCCGTGGTCGGTTCAGTTACATACTGCTCAAGAAACCCATCCCTAATACACTCAATGAACTCATCCTCAAGGCAGCCCTGCCCAATTTGATTTGTCCAATTAATATGATCGTTAAAATCCCCCATAATTATAGATGTTCCCTTATTACAAGCCTCAACTATTTCCTGATTGATACTCCGTCCAACAGAGTTGCAACTGTTCGGAGGCCTATAGACTACGCCCACTAGTGTTTTTTTCCCCTTATTATTCCTTACCTCCACCCAAACTGTTTCATTATCCTGATCTTTTGACCCAATATCATTTCTCTGTATTATAGTGATTCCTTCCTTTATTAACATAGCCACCCCACCTCCCCTTCCTTCCTGCCTGTCCTTCCTGATCGTTAAATAACCTGGTATGTTTAATTCCCAGGCATTGTCACCCTGCAGCCATGTTTCTGTAATGGCCACAAGATCATACCCATCTGTAGTTATTTGTGCCATTAACTCGTCTATTTTGTTACGAATGCTACGTGCATTCAGATAGAGAACTTTCAAATATGTTTTGTGACACTTAGTTCCTGCTTTTGCCCTTTTTATTACTTTACCTTTTACTCCATACCTTCTGCCCCTTCCTGACACGCTCTGGTTTTTAATTTCCCCACTGCTACCTAAGTCTATGACCTTCTCTGTTGTCATTTTTATTATTTGCTCTCTAGGAACCTCCCCCCCACTAGTTAGTTTAAAGACCTCTCTACAGCCCTAGTTATATGATCTGCCAGGACTCTAGTCCCAGCACTAGCCAAGTGAAGCCCGTCCCAACGGAACAGCACCCTCCTGCCCCAGTACTGGTGCCAGTGTCCCAGGAAGCAAAACCCATTTCTCCCACACCAGTGTTTGAGCCACGCATTTAACTCTCTAATTTTATTTGTCCTAGCCAAATTCGCTCGTGGCTCAGGTAATAATCCAGAGATTATTACCCTTGAGGTTCTGTTTTTTAATTTGATCCCTAGCTGCTCATACTCCTTTAACAGAACCGGCTTCCTAGTCCTATCTACGTCGTTTGTACCAACATGGACCACGACAACTGGATCCACCCCCTCCCACTGCAAGTTTCTTTCCAGCCCAGAGGAGATGTCCTTAACCCTGGCACCGGGTAGGCAACACAGCCTTCGGGACTCTCGCTCTCGGCTGCAGAGAACTCTATCTATCCCCCTAATAATACTATCCCCTACCACTACAACATTTCTATTTACTCCCCCCTCTTGGAAGGCCCCCCATTCCACGGTGCTGTGGCCAGGTTGCTCATCCTCCCTGCAGTCCCTGCTCCTGTCCCCACAGGGAGTAAGAACCTCGAACCTGTTGGACAAGAGCAAGGGCTGCGGCTCCTCCAGCTCTACCTCCTGGATCCCCGTACCTGCCTCACTCGTAGGTATTTCAAGAAATCAAATTATTTACCATATTTAGTGAATATCTAACTAAACGTTTAACTGTTCAGACAGGTGATAAGTCCAAGTTTATGAATACACAGATTAATTCAACCTTAAACCGTTTCAAAAAACAATCTATAGCCTGGCAAAGTGAAGATGCTTATAAATTCTGGTGGAAATCCTAGTTCCCGAGTAACTAAGAATGTCATCAATGTTTATAGAGGTAGAGGTGGAACACTGGAACATTTCTGACATGCTCCATTTCAAATAAGTAACTTAAGTTATGGGAACATATGGCACCCTATCCACCACCTTAAACATTCACTCCCTCCACCATCAGCGTACCGTGGCTGCAGTGTGTACAATCTACAAGATGCACTGCAGCAAATCGCCAAGGCTTCTTCGGCAGCACCTCCCAAACCCGCAACCTCTTCCACCTAGAAGGACAAGGGCAGTAGGCGCATGGGAACTCCACAACTTCCAAGTTCCCCTCCAAGTCACACACCATCGTGACTTAGAAGCATATCGCCGATCCTTCATTGTCGCTGGGTTAAAATCCTGGAACTCCTGACCTAACAGTACTGTGGGTGCAGCTTCACCATACGGACTGCAGCGTTTCAAGAAGGTGGCTCACCACCACCTTCTCAGGGGCAATTAGGGATGGGCAATAAATGCTGGCCTTGCCAGCAACGCCCACATCCAATAAACGAATTAAAAAAAAATAGGAACAGGAGTCGGACATTTAGCCCCTCGAGTCTGCTCCACCATTCAATTAGAAAATGGCTGATCTGTACCTCAACTCCATTCACCCACCTTAACTCCATACCCCTTGATACCTTTACCTAACAAAAATCTATCTATCTCCATCTTGGAAGCTCCAATTGTCCCAGCATCCATAGCCTTTTTGGGGGAGAGAATTCCAAATTTCCACTACACTTCATGTGAAAAAGTGCTTTCTGATAGACTCCTAAATGGCCTAGCTCTAATTTTATGATGTCCCCTCGTTCTTGATTCCCCCACCAGAGGAAATAGTTTCTCTGTATCTACCCTATCAAATCCTTTTAACATTTTAAACACCTCAATTAATGACCCCTCAATCTTCTACACTCAAGGGAATATAAGCCAAGTTTATGCAACCTATCCTCATAATTTAACCCTCTAAGCCCCGATATCATTCTGGTGAATCTGCGCTGCACCCCCTCCAAGACCAATATATCTTTCCTGAGGCGTGGTGCCCAAAACCGAACGCAGTGCTCCAGATGGGGTCTGACCAAGGCTCTATATTATTAAGTTGTATGAGGGAAGAATTAATATTCACAAATGGATCATTGAAGTGAGCACCAAAACATAGTTACATAGTTATATAGCGTCTACGCACAGAAACAGGCCATTCGGCCCAACTGGTCTATGCCGGCATTTATGCTCCACACCAGCCTCCTCCCACCCTTCTTCATATAACATGCTAATATTAATATTTGGTTTACTGATGATGTTGCATGTTATAAAGACTGCTTAGTAACATGCTTTGTTGAAATAATTAATTATAATGGGGAGATTAGGAGTTTTTTTGACTTAATTTCTGGTGTATTTCACTTTAGAGTTACTGTTTGTTTAGACACTCCAGAACTCTAGACCTTCTTAGTTGGGGCGAAGAAACGCCATTCAGAAAATGATTGCTGAAATTCCATAATATTTTAATTATACAGATTGGAAAGTTTATTCAGTAACAATTGATGATATAATTTGTCATTCCTACTAGCAATCAAACCATCTAAAGAAAAGAAAATGATCTTATGAATAGAAAAAAATATAAGAACAATTTTTACAATATGGTGGTAATCATCTTGTGAACTGCTTATAATTGAAATTCATAACTAAACATTGAGTAATGAAATCAAATAAAGGTTATTAATATCCAAATGTTACATTTCACACTGAAAATTACATGGGGTGAGTTGCACCACAGTTTTGCCAACGAGGCATGATTTAATCCCATTCCGATGGTCTGGGGAACTGAATGTACCAGAATTTCGTGGGCCAGCTCATTTGCACAACCATTGGAGAAACCATTGCCGCGAATCCCATGTAAAATGGGAGTAATGTGCTGGGATGCTTGGAAATTGGATTGCAGCCTTTAAAAAGCTAATTCTGCCTGAAGATCCCAACAACAGGGTGGGGAAGCAAATTGTTTGGCTCCTTCATTTCACAGTTAACTAGCTGCGCTCGATGACTTTTCAAGAAAGTCAACCACTGCAGCATCTGACAGTGACAGTCAAAAGGAAAACATGGCAAAGAGGAGCAGAGGAAAGCATTCAATATGTGTGATATTGGCCTACAACCCCCCCCCCCCTCCCTGTCAAGGACACAGAGCAAAGTAGAGACAGATTGCTTGGTCTCCATGGGAAGAAACTTCAAACAAATGTTTCGTGCCATGTGGAGGGAGATGGCACTGGCAATGAGCGTCAACACTCTCACACCCATAGACTGCAGACTAGTGTTGCAAGAAGTTCAATAACCTGACCATGGCAAGCGAGGTAACACACCAGCCACTCTCCCTCTTCTTCCTGGGCACCAGCACAGCTATCACCCTCTAAAATCAAGAGCTGCACAAATAACCCTTCACGCTATACTCTGGTTATTATGCAGCATACGGGTGGCACACCCAGTTAATCCTTGAAATTTGGCTCCGCACCCTTGCAAGCACAGAGTGGCACAGAAGGTCACTGTTACAAGTTTGGCTCTGCCTTAGATAAAGTGATCCAAACCTCTTGCATTCAGCATTGTGCCCATATTGCCCAATATCTAATTATATAATATAACCTGGGGGAGTAACAACCGGAACTCCTTGTTATCTGAACTGAATATGGGCCCAGTAATTCCGGCCACAACGCGTGAGTAAGGACGGGGTACTCACGCGTGTGCCCGGAGGAATTGCCGGTTTTCAGCATGCACAGCGCATGCGCTGAAAACCGGCATTTCCTGTCCTCTGACCCAAGGGGTTAAGAGGCTGAACGCGTGCGCGGTATCGGGCAGCACGTGCGACTTGGATTTCCTCTATTTTTAGAGAGTTGCGCGTGTGTAAAGGCCTCCGGCATTTACACATTGAAAAACCACACGTAAGTACTTAGTTTTACAGGTAAGTGGTCTATTATACAATTGAGAAATTTTTTTTCCACAGGTTTGTTATTTTTAAAGAATTTACAGTAAGGTAAGTTTAGTTTTAGCCCCGATTTTTTATATACATTTTTTTTTCAAATTTTAAAATTATTGTTTAAAATAGTTTTTCAGAGTTCTTTATGGTTCATTTAAGTAGTGCAATGTTTTTTAAAATTTTCTTTCAGGTTTAAGTAGTGTTTTGGGGCCAGGAGTTTTCATGAGTTTGACAGCTCTTACTGTCAAACTCATGAATGAGCTTTTGCAACCTCCCATTGGTTGCCCTGTGCTCACGTGATCCCAGCTGGCTCATCGCACTAAGTACGCCGCTGGGTCACGCACGCACAGCACGGCAGGACCTCAAGCGGGCCAGTGAGAGGAAATGCAATGCGGGCCAGAATTAAAATGTCAGCACGCCGGGTAAGTGAACATTGGGGGCTTGCGCGCGCGGCAAGCTCCCGATCCTAATTTCAGGGCCCATGTTTTTTTGCATGTGCCCGTGCGCATTTCTCCAATTTTCAGTAGGCGGACTGAGAAACACTGCAGGACTAATGTGAATCACTGAGCTGCTTTATTTTACAGACAGTAACTGTTATAAACAGACCTCACTTCACTCAATTTCCACGTCTCTCCTCAAATAATGAGAAAAAATAATAAACCACGCACTCTATCCCTTTTGTGGGCTGACTGATTTACTGGCTTTTGGTATTACCTTTCTTTCTAGACATCCTCTCAATGCAAAAAACTGAACTCCTCCATCTTAGCTTCCATCAAAGGCCCAAGCCTACACCTCACAGTCTCCTTTTTAAAACCTTAGTGCTCACGTGTCTTCTTTTTTCCTTTTCTCTCCCTGCATTCACAGGACGTGGAAAGGCGATGACCATCTGACTTCTTCCCCAGTTTGTGATTCGCCGGTAGGTCCGTCAATAAACCACCTCTTCTTCGGCCCAAGAGTGGCTTCTTTGCAGGCACCCAATGCTGGGCTCAAATGAATAGGTTATCCCAACAATAAAGAAAGAACTTGCATTTATATAGCATCTTTCACAATCTCAGGATGCCCCAAAGCTTTACAGGCAATGAAGTCCTTTTAAAGTGCAGTCACTTACTGTAATATTGGGAAATGTGGAAGCCAATTTATGCACAGCAAGGTCCCACAAACAGAAATTAGATAAATGATCAGAAAATCTATTTTTAGTGATGTTGGTTGATGGATAAATGTTGACCGAAATACTCGGAGAAATCCCCTGCTTTCCTTCAAATAGTGTCACGGGATCTTTTATGGCCACAAGAGAAAAGACCCTGTTTAACATCTCATCCGAAAAGACCATACCTCTGACAGTACTGTTGAAGTGTCAACCTAGATTATGTACTCCTGAGAGGGGCTTGAACATGCTACTGTCTAACTCAGAGGAGAGAGTGCTACTTTTGAACCAAGGCTCAGGTGTGAATGTTCACTGGATTTTTTTCAACTACCTTTTATTATTTAAAGCACTCTGGTTCTGACAGCTCATTGAAATGCAATCTTCATTTCCCAGCTATGTCTTAGGGCTGAATCTTAACCCCCAAAAACTAATGGGTTGGGGTCGAGTGAGATGTTAAAACTTGAAAAATCTCAAACCCGCCTCCAACTCGCCCACTTCCGGGTTTAATGGAGTGGGACAAGGGGCAGGCAGCCAACCCGCTCCCAGGAGGCGGGCTGGCCAACTAATTATTTTAATGAGGTTGGCAGCCTCTGATTTAACCTGTTTTGCAGGTATAACCCTGGCCGGGTGTGTTTCCCATGCCCCGGGAAACCCGGCAGCTGAAGGGAGGTGAAGAGAGCTTCGGGGAGAAGGTAAGTGCTTCCCCTCCTACAGCCAACCAAGCTACCCCCAGCATCAGACTCTCCCCCCACCCCACCCCCACTCCCTCTGGGTCGGGGATCGGCCCCCCCCCCCCGATTTACATGCGGCTCCAGCTCCGGCTTCCTCCGGAATCCTCCCCGCCCGACTGGATCCCAAGCCTGCCAATCAGGCTGACTTACAGGTGAGGAACCTTTCAAAGCAAAACTACGCATGAACCTCCGGGTTTCCCGACAAAAACTCCGACACTCCGCTTACGCAGCCCACCCCTGACAAGATTCAGCCCTAGAGTCTGCAGCCTCTGGCATTTTAACTGTGTGCGAATTTGATTTGTTTTAAAGCGCAACCCATTCCCTAAACAGCTACCCTCCTTGCAACCATTTTGTACAGCAGCTCCATTACAGTAGCCATGAAGCAGGAGGCTGGGTGCTGGGCCTGCACTGCCATCTGCCTGCAGACTCATGCTTCCTCATTGGGTTTCCTTTACCTTCATTTTTGCTGTCGCTTCTTAGTCTCCTTCCCTTCGGCTTTGGCACAGGCTGCAATTGGATTGAGATGCTTTCTGAGTTTTTTGAAAGGTTTTCAGAATGTCTGCCCTCCTACTCTGACATTCCTCTTTCATTGTCCACATTCCCTTTCAATTTAATTTACACACACTTTTCGCTCCCATTACGAGTGTGCTGCCTGTACCTATCCAAATCTGCAATTAAAATTATTCAAGTCTGCTAACATTGGAAAATTGGATACAAATAGTGCACTTCTATTTAGTCTGCCTAAATCCACCACTAGCCATTTGGATCTAAACTACATCCATATCCTACAGTACAACAGTGACAACACTTCAAAAGTACTTCTTTGCTGTAAACCACAGATCGCAATGTGTTCAGAGTGCATTGTAAACAGATTAGGAAGTGCAGAATTTGGTGAGAGTGGGAATTCGGTACAGATAGGGAAGGAGGTGCTCCTTTTAGTTCAATTAATTAGTTTAAAATAAACCAAGTGAATTAATTACATAAAACTTTAATTAATTAAATACATAAAACAAGGTTAGATGAGGTTATGCTGACTGGCCTGTAATTACTCAGTCTATCCCTTTCTCCCTTTTTAAACAATGGCACAATGTTAGCAGTCCTCAAGTCCTCTGGCATCACGCCTTTAGCCAGAGAGGATTGGAAAATGATGGTTAGAGCATGTGGGAGTTTGTGGAGAGCAGCGTGATCCCAGGCAACCACATCTGCAGTAAGTGTCTGCAACTCGAGGAACTTCAGCTCAGATTTGTTAAGCTGGAGTTTGAGGTGCAGACATTGCGATGCATCAGGGAGGAGGAGAGTTATCTGGACATTTTGACCCAGGAGGCAGTCACACCCCTTAGATTAGGTAGTGGTTTAGATTTGGTTAGTGGTCAGGGACAGGAAGATGTGACTGTGAGTCAGGCAGGTAAGGGGACCGCAGATGCAGTGGTGGAGGAGCCTCAGCCTTTGCCATTGTCCAACAGGTACAAGGTACTTGCTACCGGTGTGGATGAGAACAAAGATTGCAGGGAGGATGGGCAAATTGACCATGGCACTGTGGTACAGGAGGCCATTCAAGTGGGGGAAGCAAAAAGGAAAGTGGTCGTGGTTGGAGATAGTATAGTCAGGGGGATAGATACTGTTCTCTGCAGCCACGACCGGGAGTCCCGAAGGCTGTGTTGCGGACATCTCCTCGCGGCTAGAGAAGAACTTGGAGTGGGAGGGGGAAGATCCAGTTGTGTGGTCCATGTAGGAACCAATGACATAGGTAGAAATAGGAATGAGGTTCTGCTGAGGGAGTTTGAGGAGCTAGTGTACAAATTAAAAAGCAGAACCTCAAAGATGATAATTTCTGGATTACGACCTGAGCCACATGCAAATTGGCATAGGGACAAACAGATTTGAGGTTTAACTGCATAGCTGAAAGAGTGGTGTGGGAGGCAGTGGTTTCAATTCATGGCACACTGGTACCAGTACTGGGGAAAGAGGCAGCTGTTCCGTTGGTACAGACTCCACTTAAACCAGGCTGGGACCAGTGTCCTGGCGTATCGAATAACTAGGGTGGCAGCTAGGGCCTTAAACTAATAAGGGGGAGGGAGGGTTCAGATAAGGGTAAATTTATAAGTCTGAAGAGAAAAGTCAAGGTTGTGGAACAGAGTAGCGAATTGAGTAAACACAAGCAGATTGTGTCAGGTAGGGACAGAGAGTTTAATAACAATAATAGGGCATTAGCAATAAAGCCACATCAGGGAAAAATAGTAAAAAGTTAAAATTAAAGGCGCTATATCTGAATGCACGAAGCATTCATAACAAGATAGATGAATCAATGGCACAAATAGAGATAAGTGGGTTTGATTTTGTAGCCATTACTGAAACGTGGTTGTAGCATGACCAGGGATGGGAACTAAATATTCCAAGCTACTTGACTTTTAGAAGAGATAGGCAAAATGGAAAAGGAGGTGGGATAGCCTTGATAATAAAGGATGAGATAAATACAGTAGGGAGAAAGGATCTTAGCCCAGAAAATCAGGATGTAGAATCAGTATAGGTGGAGCTATGAAATAAGTCAGCACAGAAAACACCGGTGGGAGTAGTTTATAGGCCCCCGAACAGTAATCAAACAGGCAGCCAGAAGTCACGCCCCTGCCTTGCCCTACTTCCAGCTGAAGAATGGGGTTCAAGGTATTGCATCTTGACCGAACAGTAATGAATAGAGGAGACGGAACGAACCTTTTGCTATTTACTGAGTAAGTGGGTAGACATTACAGCACATTGTCTGCATGGCAGAACCCGAAACTGAAAGTGCAAGACAAAGTAAAACCGAGCCCCCCAGCACCCCCTTCAGGTAACACCCGGGAACTGGGACAAACTTCATTGAAGCAAAACTCAAAACACAACACTCCTTTCCCCCAGATAAAACCCCTTAGTCCTCCAGGCGCCTGGGACGGAATCTAACCCGACTTGAGCGCCGCTGGGCAGGCATAGTCGGGGTGCCACTGCTAGCCGCAGGAAAACCTTCCTCCATGGCTGATGACTCCGTGACACCTTCTGTCAATGTGGCTTCCGTCGTTGTTGCAGGATGCAGGCCGTCACTGCCTGGCAGAGGTGGCGGAGACAATGGCCTAGCCTGTGACGTCTCTGTTACTCTCACCGGAGTACGACCCCGTAGCTGGTCTACGTGGCGTCTGTGTAGCTGGCCATCAGGTGTACGGACGCTGTACGACAGGGGACCCGTGGCCTGCTCCACCACGGCAGGCATCCATTTGTCTCCTCCTGCATAGCAACGGGCAAACACAGTCTCTGACGGCTCGAACTGCCTGGCGGTGCCCTGGTGCTTCTTAGCCAGCTCCTCTTGCTTTGTGTGCATCTCATCCCTGTAGTCCGGGTGTAGCCGGTCCAGTGCAGTCGCCAGCCGGCGACCCATCAGCATCTCGGCAGGATTCTTCCCCGTTGCTGAGTTTGGTGTGGTATGCTGTGATAACAGGAACCTGGCCAATCTGGTTTGCCAGTCCCCCACCGATATCCTCACCAGTGCCTCTTTTGTGGTTTGCACCATCCTCTCTGCCTGCCCATTAGAGGAGGGGTGATAGGGCGCTGTGGTCATGTGGCAGATCCAGTTTCTGCCTGCAAAAGCCTTGAACTCCGCTGACATGAAGGCTGCTCCATTGTCTGAAACCAGCACGCCGAGGACCCCATGTGTGGCAAACAGCAAACGCAACGCATTGATCACTGCACTGGATGTCATGGAGCTCATGATAGCCACCTCCAGCCATTTCGAATGAGAATCCACCACTATCAAAAAGACCTTCCCCTGAAATGGCCCTGCAAAGTCAATGTGGAGTCTTGACCATTTACGAGTGGTCCACTCCCAGGGGTGAAGGGGAGCCTTGGATGGACTATGGCGAGTCAGCTGACATGTCTCACAGCTCTTTACCACCTCCTCCACGTCTCGGTCCAACCCCGGCCACCAGACGTAGCTTCTCGCCAAAGCCTTCATGTGCACAATCCCAGGGTGTGAGTCATGCAGCATTTTCAGCACCTCCTCTCTTGCGGCGGCAGGAACCACCACACGGCTTCCCCAGAGCACGCAGTTCTTGTGTGCAGACATTTCATGGCGCCTCTGAACGAAGGGCTTGAAATGCTCCTCCTGGACCTCGGAGAGCCAGCCATGCAGCAGCCAGCGTAGCACCCGTGATAAGACTGGATCTTTCTGTGTGAGGCTGCCAATCCGCTGGGCATGGAGTGGGGCCTCCGGAACCTCCTCCAGTAGCAGCACCTCCAGGGGTGGTGGCGTCTCAGCCATCGGCCGGTTCAAAGGCAAGCGACTCAGAGCATCAGCATTAGCCAGCATCTTCCCAGGCCCATAGCAAAGTTCATAACTGTAGGCCCCCAACATCAGACTCCACCGAAGCATATGCGGTGATATGATCTGGGGCATGGGCTTGGAGTGATGCAGGAGCCCCAAGAGTGGCTTGTGGTCTGTGTAGATGACGAACTGTCTCCCTAACAGGTACTGGCTGAACCTCTTTACCCCAGATATGATGGCTAGGGCCTCCTTGTCAATCTGGGCGTAATTAGGTTCTGTTGTTGAGAGTGTTCTTGAGGCAAAACTGATAGGCGCTTCCCGGCCATCTGGCTCTATGTGACCCAACAGAGCTCCCAGCCCGTATGGTGAGGCATCGCACACCAACACCAATGGCTTGTTTTCATCATAGTGTGCCAGAACCTTATCTGCTTGTAGCAGTTCCTTTGCCTGTCTGTAGGCTGTTTCATGAGCTGAGGTCCAGTTCCACACTGTTGCTTGGTCTAACAGCCTGTGCAGTGGCTCTAAGATTGTGGCTTTGCCCTTGAGAAAACAACTGTAGAAGTTTAACAGTCCGAGGAATGCCTGCAGTTCGGTCTTGTTCTTGGGGGTGGGAGCGCTCCTGATAGCCTCCACCTTCTCCGTAGTCGGATGCACACCGTCTTTGTCCACTCGGAATCCCAAGAACTCCACCCCATTGGCAGCGAACACACATTTCTCCTTCTGAAGGCGTAGTCCTACCTCAGCCAGCCGGCATAGGGCTTCCTGTGTCTTGCCTGTAATCAGTATGTCATCCAAGTAAGGCTGAACTCCCGGAACACCAGCCAACAGGGTGTCCATGAACCTCTGAAAGATTGCCACAGCCGTAGACACCCCAAACTGCAGCCTTGTGGCTCGGAAAAGTCCTCTGTGGGTGCTGATTGTCAACAGCTCGGCTGACTCTTCATCCAGGACCAGTTGCTGGTATGCTTGCTTGAGATCCAGCTTGGTGAACAGAGTGCCTCCAGCCAGTGTTGAAAACGGCTCTGTAACTGTTGGTAAGGGATACACATCTGGTAACACAGCAGTATTAACCGTACATCTGTAATCGCCACAGATTCGCAGGCCCCCATCCTTCTTTGCAATGGGCACGATAGGGGTGGCCCAACGGGAGTTCTTCACTGGCAAGAGAACCCCTTGGTTCACCAGCTTATCCAGGGCCTCATCCACCTTCTTGCGCAACGCAAAAGGAACTGGTCGCGCCTTTAAGAACTTAGGCGCTACCCCTGGGTCCACTTCGATTGAGACTGGCGGTCCCCGAACTCACCAAAAACCTCTTCATAGTTCTCCAACATAGGCATTATGGGCTGTCGCTGTACTGTGTGTACTCCTGTCACTTCAATACCGAGGGGCTCAAACCAATCTCTGCCCAGCAGGCTTGTGCCCTGCCCCGCCACCACATAAAGTGGAAGTGTGTCCTTGACTGCCTGATACTTAACTTCCACATGAATCATACCCAGCACCTGGAGTTGAGCTTGGGACCACTGCCGTAGCACGCCACTGGCCTGAGCCATCGCCGGGGGTTCACTTGGCCACAGCCTATTGTAAGTCTCTTCACTTATCAATGAACACGCTGAGCCTGAATCCACCTCCATGCAGAATGGTGCCCCATTCATGATCACATTTGCCGTGTATCCCCACCGTCTGTGGGGTAGCTGCTCAGCTTCCGTGGTATACACTGTGTACTCATCGTTGTCCTCCAGTGTCAGGGTGTGTGTCTGCGATGCTTGTGTTGGCTCTGCTGCAGCAGCCTGAGCTTTCTTCATGCAGACACGAGCTATGTGTCCTCTTTTCTTACAGAAATGACATACCGCTGACACAAATTTGCATGTAGTGGAACCATGGAGAGCCCCACAGCGGAAACATTTTCTTCCTGTCTCTTTAGTTGCCTCCATGTCTCTCGCAGCAGCAGCTGCATGTGTGGTCTTGTGCACCTCCTCGGCGGCCTGAGATGGTGCTGCCTCTGTATGGAGCATACGTGTGTTCATCAATGCAGCCTCTGCTGCTAAAGCCTTCTCCTTGGCCAGTCGGAACATCAGGGCCTTCTCCGCTAACAGCTGTCTCTGCAATGCCGAGTCCAGCACTCCACACACAATCCGATCACAGAGCATATTGTCTAAATGGTCACCAAAATTACAATGTAATGAGCGTTTCCTCAACTCAGCAATGTAACTTGAAATAGATTGTCCAGGCTGTTGTTTACAGTTGTGAAAATGGAAACGCTGCACAATCTCTGAGGGTTTTGGGTTAAAATGTTTCTGCAGCTTCTCAATCAAATCAGCATAATCCACCTCACTAGGTTTACGAGGAGCCACCAATGAATGCAGGACGGAGTAAGTAGCAGCTCCGCATACACTTAGCAACACTGAGCGCTTCTTCTCCTCTTTGTCAATATTATTGGCCTCAAAGAAACACCCCAGTCTTTCTGCGTATTCCTCCCATGAACTGTCCTTATCCCCAGAGAACTCTTCAATACGTCCCAAGGTCGTCATAGTTTTAATGTGCACTGTCCCTTTAAGATCCACGGACTTTTTTCTTTTTAAAAAAATTCTTTTTCTCCTCCGGCCAGAGTTACGGTAGCTACACTCACGGTAGTTGCCTGGCCCGCACAATACTCTGTCCGCCGTCTACGTCGCAGCTAGCCAACTATCAAAAGGCCGTTGATGTTGCTAGCTGAGTGGCCCACTCGTCGCAATTTCCAATATCACGGCTGTAGGTTCGCATGTCTATCTCTGTCCTTCTAGAGAGTTCAACAGCCGCCTCGTCACCAGTATTGCATCTTGACCGAACAGTAATGAATAGAGGAGACGGAATGAACCTTTTACTATTTACTGAGTAAGTGGGTGGACATTACAGCACATTGTCTGCATGGCAGAACCCGAAACTGAAAGTGCAAGACAAAGTAAAACCGAGCCCCCCAGCACCCCCTTCAGGTAACACCTGGGAACTGGGACAAACTTCATTGAAGCAAAACTCAAAACATAACACAAGGGATTTCAGGCCCACAGTATTTCAGACATGAACTGCCAGAACTCAACAATAGGCTCCATTTCTGTTTTACAGGAAGGGACGCTCATTAAATGGAAGTTACCTTCTTGGCAATGTTGCGCAGTTTGTGGAAAAAATCATCTGATGCATGGTTGTCTCCTCCCTCAGATTGGATTGGCTCAATGATAATTGCAGCCACATTTCTTCCCAACTTTCTGAACTTTACTATCAAGTCTTCCACCTGAGAGTGGGGAAGAGTACAATAACACAATTTAAAAAGAAATCACTGCTGCATATCTTTACATTCTTGATTCATTGACAAACCACAAGTTGAGTAACCCAGTTGAAAAATGACTTTCACTTCATTATATATACATATATATTGTATCAAAATTGCAGAAATACATATTTCAGCTGGAGGCTAAGCAATTGCTGATGGCACAGCAGTTAGTGGGTAGTCCATTGTTCAGGGTTGATACTTTAGCTTCATACTCAAGACTACTTCTGCAACTCAGAAGATAACAGTTGACCAATTATAACCTAAAGCTTCAGTCCATATCAGCCTTGTTATTTACTTATAAACAAACACTTCAACCAGTTTTATGCAGACTGTGACTCATCTAGTACAGGTCGGTAAAAGTGGAATCCATCCTTACAGCTGGCAGACTTTCAGCCAATTCCCACTTGCTAACTCCAGTAATACCAGCGCAATCCGGGCGGAATTGGCCGAACCAGTGCAAAAAGATCAGGGAATTTTAAACGTAAGTGAGCTACGCCCAAAACCAGTTATGCTCGTGTTTTCTGCGATCCTTTACGCTGGCTCAAGCCCCGCCCACAAAGATGGCAATTTCCCGATTGCGCCCAAAGCGGAACTCTACCCCAATGTAGTTTGTTTTGGACACTGGTATGTTTTTTCATCAACTTGCTTAATCCTCTGAATATTTTTAATGCTCACATCCTAGACCATCCACTAGCTACCACAATCTCCATGGATTGGCCAAGGTAGAGTAACAATAATCAACCTTTTATCCTGCTTACGACTTGAAAAGCTATTTAAATAATGAGTAGAAATCTATGACATGAAAATTGGTGGAGTGGTAAATAGCAAGGAGGGAAGCCAGTTTCCAGTGGTGTACCGCAGGGATCGGTGCTGGGTCCTTTGCTGTTTGTAGTGTACATTAGATATTGTGTTTTAGTGATTTAGATATGAATGTAGGAGGTATGATCAGTAAGTTCGCAGATGACATGAAAATTGGTGGAGTGGTAAATAGCGAGGAGGGAAGCCTCAGGCTACAGGACGATATAGACGGGTTGGTTTGATGGGCAGAACAGTGGCAAATGGAATTTAACCCTGAAAAGTGTGAGGTGATGCATTTTGGGAGGACTAACAAGGACTAACAATGAATGGTAGGACCCTAGGAAGGACAGAGGATCAGAGGGACCTTGGTGTGCATGTACATAGATCCCTGAAGGCAGCAGAACAGGTAGATAAGGTGGTTAAAAAGGCATATGAGATACTTGCCTTCATTAGCCGAGGCATAGAATATAGGTTATGATGGAGCTGTACAAAATGCTAGTTAGGCCACAGCTGGAATACTGTGTGCAGTTCTGGTCACCACACTATAGGAAAGATGTGAATGCATTGGAGAGGGTGCAGAGGAGATTCACCAGGATGTTACCTGGGCTGGAGCGTTTCAGCTATGAAGAGAGACTGGACAGGCTGGGGTTGTTTTCCTTAGAGCAGAGAAGGCTGAGGGGGGACCTGATTGAGGTGTACAAAATTATGAGGGGCATAGATAGTGTAGATAGAAAGGAACTTTTCCCCTTAGTAGAGGGGTCAATAACCAGGGGGCATAGTTTCAAGCTAAAGGGCAGGAGGTTTAGAGGGGATTTGAGGAAAACGTTTTTCACCCAGAGGGTGGTTGGAATCTGGAACTCACTGTCTGAAAGGGTGGTAGAGGCAGGAACCCTCACAACATTCAAGAAGCATTTAGATGAGCACTTAAAACGCTATAGCATACAAGTCTACGGACCAAGTGCTGGAAAATGGGATTAGAATAGACAGGGCTTGATGGCTGGCGCAGACACAATCGGCCGAAGGGCCTCTTTCTGTGCTGTATAACTCTATGACTCTATGATCAGCAGATTAAAAGTTATAATATTAAATTCTGAGGAGACAGGTCTCAAACACCTACAGATACAGGTTTAAAATAATCTAAAGTATATACAGTACAATGAACTATAGTATAGTGTAGTGTGAGAAGTAAAGTGAAAGTGAAACACAGTTTAATTAAAAGGCAACTGAGTATCTGAATGAACATGAATATTAATACAGAAGAATCTTCCTTTCCCGGGTATCAGTAGGTATTATATGAAACTATATATTATTGTGATAAAACATAAAGGATAGTTTCCAAACTGTTTGAAGGAACATAGCTATACCCATTCTGAGGTTTTAGGAATCAATATTAATATATTTTAATTTCCACTAATAATACACCCCTCCCCCAATCACACTGTCAAGCCCCAAACCCTCAGCCCACAATTCCCACCGAGAAAACACTTGAACCGTTCCCATACCTAGCCCGCCTGCCTATCACTGACTGACATATGGCAGAAAGCAGTTAACCCTTTGAATATGCTAATCAGGGTCCTAACGTCTACTTCAGGAAATTGGTTAGTAACTGGGTGGAGCACGTGCTGCACATGCTGCACCCAGTCTAGGTGGTAGAGGTTGCGGGTTTGGGAGGTGTTGCCGAAGAAGCCTTGGCAAGTTGCTGCAGTGCATCTTGTAGATGGTACACACTGCAGCCACGGTATGCCGGTGGTGGAGGGAGTGAATGTTTAAGGTGGTGGATGGGGTGCCAATCAAGCATGCTGCTTTGTCCTGGATGGTGTCGAGCTTCTTGAGTGTTGTTGGAGCCGCACTCATCCAGGCAAGTGGAGAGTGTTCCATCACACTCCTGACTTGTGCCTTGTAGATGGTGGAAAGGCTTTGGAAAGTCAGGAGGTGAGACACTCGCCACAGAACACCCAGCCTCTGACCTGCTTTTGTAGCCACAGTATTTATGTGGCTGGTCTAGTTAAGTTTCTGGTCAATGGTGACCCCCCAGGATGTTGATGGTGGGGGATTTGGCGATGGTAATGTCGTTGAATGTCAAGGGGAGGTGGTTAGACTTTCTGTTGTTGGAAATGGTCATTGCCTGGCACTTGTGTGGCGTGAACCTTTTAAAAATATATTTATATTTATGTGGGGCCAGGAAGTGTAGGAGTGCTCGTCCTGGCCCCACAACAATACTGCAGGCTGCCGCCGGTCCAGGCTCGCCCTTCACCCGGTCGACTCAGCCATGAAGCTGAACAATTTTCTTGAGGCACTGACTGGCAACCTGCAACGGGATGACTGATTGGCACTCGCAGATTGCTGGTTTTATGCAGGTGAGGACCGAACCCAAGTTCCAGCAAGCCTCGGCCTATGACTTCAGGTGCCTGTTCTGGGCGCAACACCCAATTTTTACCATTTCCTGATGCTAAACAAATTTCTCAGCCTCTGACTCTTTCCCTGAACAGTATTCTTCTCTTTCTTCCACTCTTAATCAGTAAAATCTATTTCCCCCTGACCACAAAAGAGCATCTTTACTTCTGTCTTCATCCCTAATGACCTAATCAGGTCACAGAAAAGTGTAGAGTGACTGAAGTTTTAATATAGATTTTATTTCTTTTGTTATGACTGCAGAACAGCCTAGGCATGTACTATGCCATTAGCACTTTGCTCAGCTGATGAGCACTTCCAGTGGATTGAATCCATCTGTGTTAGCTGATTCCATTCCTGAGTTGGGATCTTGCCATCCAGTACGGAGTCAGATGTTCAATAGTCTGTGCTACCAGGAGACCCAAGAGCAAGAGTGCACAAGTCTAGATTTTCATTGGATGAGGTTCAAATGCATTGTTTAATTGAAATTGATCCTAATTTGATTATTTAGCAATTTGTTTTGTTCAGATTTTGAACACCTGAAATAGGCAGTGACAAACAACAGCAGAGGATGTCTATAAAATGGATTCACCCAGCATGGCACCCAAGTCCAAACGTCAGATTCAGGGACACAAATAAAATAACAGTCCAAATGTGAAGCTCCAATTTGGTGTCCTGTGATTTCTCTCCCATCCTCCCTGAGAAGACCCTACTGCTGAAACCAGCTGAATCTTTTTTTAATGCTCTGGATCGGGACCAAACCGTTACTTTCAGCAAACTCTCAGCAAGCAACGGCCCAGTAAAATTCATTCATCAATAACACAGATTTTTTTCTTAGACAGTTGTATTGTAAAGAACAAAACACTCCACTTGGTTCAAACTGGGCCACACACCATTCAAGTAAATTATAAATCACATCACCGATTACATTTAACAAAAATCGCAGAAATATAAAAGTTGAACTCAGCACAAGGAAAGTAACCATAAAGAAGTCACACAGCTTTGAGTCTTGCATATTTCTGAGAAGCATCAAATAGATTGAAGACTGAAATCTACCTCCTCCAAGCATCTTTCTTCTTCTTGTGCATTTTCTCTCACAAACTCTTCCAAAGGATATTTCAGTTTTGGAAATGGAGCTGTTGGCCAGTCATATGCTGGGATGTCTAATTTGTGGACAGCTTTAGAATGGGTTGCTGATAAGCAGCCTGCAGAAAGAAAATCAAGTATGAGACGGGGCACGCTAATATTTTACTCATACAGTTAAGCAAACCAGTTAAACTTAAGAACAAAAGGTATGTGTTTTCATAGGGGTTTGACAGTTAAGTAAATTAATTTAAACCAAATTAGATAATTGCACAAATATTCTGAAATTTGACATCTGAGGTCTCTTCTATGCATTGTCACGTCTCAAACCTTCCAGACAAGAAAATCCGGCTAAATGATTAGATTGTGTAGGTGCTAGTTACTTATAAAAAATGAACAATACATTCATCAATGCCACAGATTTTTCTTAACAGATATTTAGTTTGCACACTTGTGCTCAATACAACAGAACGCTCAGATTTTGAAAATCAGGCACCTCTTTAAGGTAGATATTGTTACAGTGGTTAAATTATCCCATGGTTTAACTGGGGGAAGAAAACACAAAACACAAACGTTCTCAAATCCAGTTTGCTACAAATTCTTTGACATTTATCAGAAATGTTTATTTAACTTAAAGTCTTTCTGTGAGTACATTTTTCAAGCAATTATCTTTATTCGCAGCACAACATTAAAAATGTTATATAATTCTCAGTATCTTTGGATTTACTTTTGTTAACATGATGAAGTAATTATTGTTTAAACCAAATTAAAATGGTGTGTTCTTTAACCACTTGAGGAATTAATGCAATTTGCTTTTAAATTATTCAGCTATCAAACAATGAATATGAAAATAGTTTTCAATATGCAAAGATTGCTATGACGTGCAGTGCAATTATGCAGTGCACCTGCATCAAATCTAGTGATTCACCACAATTTTTATATACTCCCTAGAAGCATAATGCTGGGAGGAGGATAGAAAATAATCTGTAGCAAAGCTTCTTGTACACGTAGCAGAACTAATGGTCAGAGGCAAGCAGTGAGAAATAACGGCTTTTATAAAACTATATGCTTAAGGAGCGAGAGACTGGAGTAAAACTGGATAAGATAATAGAAATAAAAATTCACTTTATATCACACCACGATGCATTTTATTTTGGGGAGCTGGAAACAGATATGATTGCAGGTTGCTTTATATTCTATACTAATGATGTGATCATTCATTCTACCTTCTTTGTTTATGTTGAAACTTTTTTTCAATACTTAAAACATGACATGAAGAGAGATTTCAATCTAGCAGTATAAAGTGAAAAAAGAATACAGTAACCATATAAGTTACTTTGTTAAAATTCACTACACGGTTTTCACTATAGTCATCTGTGCAACCCAATCAGCATCAGACATGTCACGAGAAGAAATGGTTCCCACTTGGTTCCAGCTTTTGTGTTGTGGAATCCACCCCATTTACTTTGCACGTTGTATTTAATAGCATCAGTGGCTACAAACATGAATGAGTGCAGTTGTTCAGAAGTCATAATTTATTACTTCAATTCTGGCCAGTGGATCTTCCTCAATGGCTGGGGAAATGATCAGGAATGTTTATTTAACTGGAATTCTTTTAAGATCATTCACCTATCAAACAATGTTTTGCAAGAAACTAGCCTTCTGGCCAGAACTACATTGGACCATCAATCAGGAAACCACACGCTTGCCCTATGATGTTAGGTTTAACAGCTTGCAGCCAGAGGAAATGGTGGTCAGCAACGCTGGAGGCAGCTGTTATATAGTTTCTGTCTTTGGTGGCAGTGCTGTGGGACAGATGAGGAGGCGATGCTGCATCCAACGCGCCAAGGAAATCCGTCTCTTTCCATGGTCTCTTCAGAGGCAGTAACGCCACCTTATTTACCTTACAGCATTGCTGCCTAAATTGGGGCACATCTCAGCGACAACACCGATAGATAAAAGGACCATAAAACTTCTCTGACAGGGATCCCAAGATAGTGAATTTATTTGGGATGGAAAAGGAAATTTTGGTGGGATTGCATCAAATGTCACCATACTATTTCATGCCCACTCGATTCAGGAAGAGCAAATTAGAGATCAGAACCAGATTCCCTCCTCAAACTCCTTCACCACTTTGACAAAATGTTTGGTTACCTTCCTAATAACTATTGGTTACCCTTCCTAATAACTATTGGTTACCCTTCCTAATAACTATTGGTTACCCTCCTAATAACTATTGGTTACCCTTCCTTTTGGTTACCCCTCCTTCTTTTGATCACCATCATTTTTTTGGTTACGCCTCTCTAAAGTGCTTTGGGACTTCTTTTTACATTAAAGACACTACATAAATGTAGCATGTTAGTGTTTTGCACATGCGACACTGATTCAAGCTAATTCCTCTCGTGGTTTGAACCTGAATAACTTTGCTAATTTTTAATTTGCTTAATTTTAATTGTAGGTTAATTAAAAAGTTCTGAAAAGCATTTTCCTTACCAAACGTTCTTCCATGAAAACCGCCCATGAAGGATAGAATAGTTATGTCAGGGCTACCAGGGGCCTGAAGAAAGAAGCAGCAGTAAGATCTCTATAGCCACCAGGTGACACTATTTCACATGAAACCAAAATGGTCTGGTTTTCGGATCCTTACCTTCAAATTCTTTCTGTATTCACTGCAAAACCTGCACCTTGTGAATCTATTAACTTATCCTCTTCGAGAATTACATACAAAAATTTGGGGCTACCTCCAATATTTGGGATGGGGGAAAAGGGGAACTTAACCCATGCCAAAGAGAGGGGGAGGGGGAACCAGGCCCCATCATCTCCTCCAGTGATTTTTCTGTATTTTCACTTACCAATTTAACAGATTAATAATACTAAGGCCACATGCAATCATTCAAAGTTTGCGAATTACATCTCCTCCTAAACTTCTTTCGGTTTTATACATCCCAGCAGCATTCACAATTCCATAACTGAGTTATACCAGGATTTGAAGGCCGATAAATCCCCAGCGCCTGATAATCTACATCCTAGGGTACTTAAGGAAGTGGCCCTAGAAATAGTAGATACATTGCTGATCATCTTCCAACATTCTATGGAATCTGGAACAGTACCCATGGATTGGAGGGTAGCTAATGTTATCCCACTATTCAAAAAAGGTGGTAGGGAGAAAACGGGGAATTACAGACCGGTAAGCCTGATATCGGTAGTGGGGAAAATGCTAGAGTCCATTATAAAAGATGTAATAGCAGAGCACTTGGAAAACAGTGACAGGATCGGACAAAGTCAACATGGATTTACAAAAGGTAAATCGTGGTTGACTAATCTACTGGAATTTTTTGAGGATGCAACTGGTAAAATAGATAAGGGAGAACCAGTGGATGTGGTATATTTGGACTTTCAGAAGGCTTTTGATAAGGTCCCGCATAAGAGATTAGCGTGTAAAGTTAAGGCACATGGGATTGGGGGCAAGGTATTGACTTGGATAGAAAACTGGTTGGCAGACAGAAAGCAAAGAGTTGGAATAAACGGGTCTTTTTCCGAATGGCAGGCAGTGACTAGTGGGGTACCGCAGGGATCAGTCCTTGGACCCCAGCTATTCACAATATATGTTAATGATCTAGACAAGGGAACTGGATGTAATATCTCCAAATTTGCAGACGACACAAAGCTGGGTGGGCGTGTCTGCTGTGAGGAGGATGCCGAGAAACTCCAGGATGATTTGGACAGGTTGGGTGATTGGGCAGAAGCATGGCAGATGCAATATAATGTGGATAAATGTGAGGTTATCCACTTTTGTGGCAAAAACAGGAAGGCAGATTATTATCTGAATGGCAATAGATTGGGAGAAAGGGAAGTGCAACGAGACCTGGGTGTCCTTGTGCACCAGTCGCTGAAGGTAAGCATGCAGGTGCAGCAGGCGGTTAAGAAGGCAAATGGTATGTTGGCCTTCGAAGCGACAGGGTTGGAGTACAGGAACAAGGATGTCTTGCTGCAGTTGTACAGGGCCTTGGTGAGACCACATCTTGAGTATTGTGTGCAGTTTTGGTCGCCTTATCTGAGGAAGGATGTTCTTGCCATGGAAGGAGTTCAGCGAAGATTCACCAGGCTGATACCTGGGATGGCAGGAATGACGTATGAGGAGAGATTGGGTCGATTGGGCTTGTACTCGCTGGAGTTTAGAAGAATGAGAGGGGATCTCATTGAAACTTATAAAATTCTGACAGGACTGGACAGACTAGATGCAGGAAGGATGTTCCCGATGGTCGGGGAGTCCAGAACCAGGGGTCACAGTCTAAAGATAAGGGGTATGCTATTTAGGACAGAAATGAGGAGGAATTTCTTCACCCAGAGAGTGGTGAACCTGTGGAATTCTCTACCACAGAAGGCAGTAGAGGCCAATTCATTAAATATATTCAAGAAGGAGTTGGATATATTTCTTAAGGCTAAAGGGATCAAGGGGTATGGGGAGAGAGCAAGGACCGGGTACTGAATTTGGATGATCAGCCATGATCGCATTGAATGGCGGAGCAGGCCCGAGGGGCCGAATGGCCTACTCCTGCTCCTATCTTCTATGTTTCTATGTTTCTATGTAGGAACGGGGCCTGTTCACAAGCTGCTACAAAAAGCAAACTACTGCGGATGCTGGAAATTTGAAATAAAAACAGAAAATGCTGGAAATACTCAGCAGGTCAGGCAGCATCTGTGGAGAGAGAAACAGAGTTAACGTTTCAGGTCGATGACCTTTTGTCAGAATCGTTCTCTGTTTCTCTCTTCACAGATGCTGCCTGACCTGCTGAGTATTTCCAGCATTTTCTGTTTTTATTTCTGTTCACAGGCTGCTCTGAATGACCCACTGAGGTGCATCAGAATGGTACAAGGTAATCCTGTGCTTATTGCTTCTGAGTTGGTCAGTATACATATATATAATTTTATTTGTTCACGGCAAGGCCAGCATTTATTGCCCATCCCTAATTGCTGTTGAGAAGGTGGTAATGAGTCATCTGAGGAAGGCCGTTCTTGCCATGGAAGGAGTGCAGCGAAGATTCACCAGGCTGATACCTGGGATGGCAGGAATGACGTATGAGGAGAGATTGTGTCGATTGGGCTTATACTCACTGGAGTTTAGAAGATTGATAGGGGATCTCATCGAAACCTATAGAATTCTGTCAGGCCTGGACAGACTAGATGCAGGAAGGATGTTTCCGATGGCCGGGGAGTCCAGAACCAGGGGTCATAGTCTAAGGATAAGGGGTAAGCCATTTAGGACTGAGATGAGGAAGAATTTCTTCACCCAGAGAGTGGTGAACCTGTGGAATTCTCTACCACAGAGGGCGGTGGAGGCCAGTTCATTAAATATATTCAAGAAGGAGTTGGATATATTTCTTAAGGCTAAAGGGATCAAGGGATATGGGGAGAAGGCAGGGACAGGGTACTGAACTTGGATGATCAGCCATGATCTCACTGAATGGCGGAGCAGGCTCGAGGGGCCAAATGGCCTACTCCTGCTCCTATCTTCTATGTTTCAATGTCGCCTTCTTGAACAGCTGCAGTCCATGTGATGAAGGTACTCCCACGGTGCTGACATGGTCCTAGCGGTTGTGTACAACTGAATGGCTTTCTAGGCCATTTCAGAGGGCAGTTAAGAGTCAACCACATTGCTGTGGGTCTGGAGCCACATATAGAGGCCAGACCGGGTAAGGACGGCAGATTTCCTTCCCTAAAGGACATTAGTGAACTGTAGTGTATGTGCCTTTAAGTCAGAACTACTTTTACAGCTCCTGTATACTGTAGTACCAGCAGTGACCACACCGGTATATAAGCTTTGCGCATGCCTCTGTACCCCCAGTCTTGAGACTACCCTCCTCCAGTAAAGACCTGTTTATTGTTAATGTACAGCATCCGTGTGATTATTTAATAACTGCATATCCTCTGAATCACGGATCCAACAGTGACGACGAGTGTCGATTCGAATCTACCTGCAACATAAAAAAAATTAAAAAAATAGTCGAGGCCAGGAACACGGGTGTCGACCACGAGCAACCGCCCAGCCGTCAGGCAGAGATTGAACTTCGCAGGGGAGCTGTGGAGAGCCGGGCTTGGTTCCCCAGCCACGACGAGCAGCAAGAGACAGACGACAGGTCCAGCGCAGACCCTTCCCGAGCAGTGGCGGCTGGAGCCGACCGACGGCTGAGAGAAAGCCGAGCAGCGTCGACGGGGTAAGACAGAGGGTGAAGAGCGCAGGGTGCAGCCGGGGGTTGAACACCGAGCGGCGTCGAGAAAAAGAAAACAAACCGGAGAGAGAGAGGGTAAAGAAACAGCCGGGTTCTAGACTGAGCGGCGTCGAAAAATATAAAAAGAAGAACGCGCAGGGCACAGCCAGGGCTCACGGGCTGAACAGGGTCCGCGGGGTGAAGAAAGGGAAGTGCGGGAGACGCCATTGAGCCGCGGAGAAGGAAGAGCGCGGGAGACGCCATTTTTAGAAGCCGCAGCGGAGAAGAGGGGCGAGCGCGGGAAGGAAGGAAAGCGCGGGAGACGCCATTTTGTGCCAGCGGAGAAGAAGGGGAAGCACAGGAGGCGCCATTTTTGACAGTTAACTCACACCCAAGGATGCCGAAGAGTGGCAGTATCTCTACATTCGACAATGAAGTCGAAGATTGGGCGATATATGTGGAACGTATTGAGGTGTACTGCAGGGCGAATGAAGTGCCAGATGCTAATAAAGCACTGGCTCTGTTAAATTCCATGGGTGCAAAAACTTATGGGTTACTGAGAAATCTAATAACCGAAACACAGCCAGTTTGGAGCGGGACTAGCAGATACATTAAGGGACAAGTTTGTGTGTGGGCTACAGAGTGAAGGAACCCAGAAACGGCTTCTGTCGGAAAAGGATCTTACGCTGGACAAAGCTTTCAGTATGGCAGTATCACACGAAGCAGCTGCAAGGGGCGCTGCAGAGATACAACGGAGACCGCAAGAATATGGCACCAATGAAATGTCCTATGGAACAGGGAAGTGCTATCGCTGCGGCAGAACAACACATAACCAGAAAGATTGTTGGTTCAAGGACCAAGTGTGCAGACAGTGTGGGAAAGCAGGACACATAGCAAGAGTCTGCAGGTCTGGGAAGAAAACCAACAGTAAGAAATCTCCACAGGAGAAGTACAAAAAAGGTACACCAGGTGATGGACAGTGGTTCAGATGAACAGAAAAGTGACACAG
Organism: Somniosus microcephalus; assembly: GCF_052327205.1. NCBI lineage: Eukaryota > Metazoa > Chordata > Chondrichthyes > Squaliformes > Somniosidae > Somniosus > Somniosus microcephalus. The sequence continues at coordinate 72,534,584 of NC_140997.1, forward strand.
ACTCCGGAAGCAAGGAGCTGGGTTGTCTGAAACTACATAAGGTAACCGAAATGGAGGATCACCAGACTATCTGGGTTACACTCAAGATAGACAGAGTCCAAGTGAAAATGGAATTGGACACAGGGTCAGCTCTAACAGTCATAAATCAAAGAGACTACAAGCGGCTATTTTCACACATACCCTTGAAAGCTACAGAGATTGTCTTGAAGATGTATACGGGGCAAAAATTCTACCCCAAAGGAAAAATAAGGGTGAAAGTGACATATAAAGGCCAGGAAATACCTAAAATGGATATATATGTATTGCCAGATGGAGGACCACCACTGCTAGGACGTGAATGGATCCGGAAGATACAATTCGATTGGCATTCCATACAGGCACTGAAGGTTGAGGCCAAAAAGGGTGACGACGTCACACCTGGACGACTGTCAAAAATGCTAACTGACGCAAAAGAAGTGTTCCAGGAGGGACTAGGAACACTAAAAGGAATAACAGCAATGATTAAAATAGAGGAAAATGCAAGCCCAAAGTTTCTGAAGGCCAGACCAGTGCCTTATGCGATCAGACCAGCTGTTGAAGCAGAGCTGGAAGGGTTGGAACGTTCAGGAGTACTGTCCAAAGTGGACTGGAGCGAGTGGGCTACACCCATCATTCCTGTAATGAAGAGGTCGTTGAGTAATACGCCTGGGGAACCAAAGAAGGTCCGCATCTGTGGGGATTTTAAGGTGACAGTGAACCCAATCCTTCACACGGTACAATATCCGCTTCCACGAATTGAGAATATTTTCGCCTCGCTATCTGGAGGTAAACGCTTCACCAAAATTGAGCTAGCCCAGGCGTACTTGCAAATGGAGGTAGAAGAAGCTTCGAAACAATACCTTACGATCAACACTCATAAAGGTCTCTATCAATACAGCCGGCTGGTGTTTGGAGTAGCATCAGCTCCGGCTATTTGGCAAAGGGCAATGGATCAAGTCCTGCAAGGGATTCCAGGGACCCAGTGTTATTTGGACGACATCTTGGTCACGGGCCAAAATGACAGTGATCACGTCGCCAACTTGGAGAAGGTGCTCACCAGATTAAAGGAGTATGGGCTACGAGCTAATCGCCACAAGTGCGAGTTTTTCCAGAAACAGATCTCGTATTGTGGCCACGTCATCGATGAAGAGGGGTTACATAAGTCTCCTGGCAAGATTGAGGCAGTAGTCAAGGCTCCAACACCGGAAAATGTGTCACAACTGAGGTCGTTCCTCGGGCTGGTAAACTACTACCACAAGTTCTTACCGAATTTGTCTACGGTATTACACCCACTGAACACCCTACTGCAAACAGGGGTACCATGGAAGTGGGATGACGAATGTAGACGAGCTTTCCAGAAGTGTAAAGAATTGATCACATCAAAAGAGGTGTTGGCCCATTTCAACCCAGCACTACCAATTCGTTTGGCATGTGATGCATCACCCTATGGGATTGGAGTGGTGCTGTCGCACAAATTCCCAGATGGGTTGGAGAGGCCAGTAGCCTTTGTGTCTCGGTCACTAACCTCAGCCGAGCGCAACTACGCCCAGATTGACAGGGAGGCCCTCAGCCTAGTATGGGGAGTAAAAAAATTCAACCACTATCTGCACGGGCAGAAGTTCACCTTGCTGACTGACCGCCAACCACTTGTCTCCATCTTTAATCCTAAGAAGGGCGTTCCAGTGATGACTGCACAGCGGTTACAAAGATGGTCCCTGTTTCTAGGGGCGAATCAATATGAAATAGAATATAAAGGCACGAAACAGCATGGGAACGCTGATGGGCTATCGCGCCTGCCACTGCCTACTGTGGAGGAAGCACCAGCAGTGGACCCTATTGAGATATTTTATTCGTCAATAATTGAACGATTGCCAGTAACAAACACGGATATGGAGAAGGAGACCCGCAATGATCCGACGCTGTCACGGGTATATGAATTGACGGTGAGGGGATGGCCAACACATGGCGACTCACTGTTGCCAGCATTCTCATCCAGAAGAGAACAGCTGTCAGTATGCCAGGGGACAGTGATGTGTGGATCCAGAGTGGTGATTCCACCCAAGTTAAGGGAGAGAGTGCTAAATGAGCTACATGAAGGTCATCTGGGGGGGAGTGAAAATGAAAAGCCTTGCTAGGGCTTATGTGTGGTGGCCGGGAATCGATCAACAAATCGAAGACCTAACTAAGAGCTGCTTAGGATGCCAGAAGGTCCAAAATGCACCGCCACATGCCCCTCTACACCCATGGGAGTGGCCCTCCTCTCCATGGCAACGGGTGCATATTGATTTCGCTGGTCCATTCATGGACTCAATGTTCTTAATAGCAGTGGATGCTCATTCAAAGTGGCCTGAGGTGATAAAAATGTCTTCAACCACTACAGAGAAAACGATTGCAGTCCTACGGACCATATTTGCCAGAAACGGGTTGCCAGAGCAGATTTGCTCTGATAATGGACCACAGTTTGTGTCCGACGAGTTCCAAAAATTTATGAGAAGGAATGGGGTAAGGCATTACACATCCACCCCGTATCATCCAGCCACAAATGGATTGGCTGAGAGGTTCGTACAAACCTTTAAGAAGGCGATAAAGGCCATGTGCGACGATGAAATTCCACTACAGCATAAGATGGACAATTTCTTATTAGCCTACTGAAATGCGACACATGCAGTTACCAACCAGACCCCGGCCATGATGTTCTTTAACCGAAGGTTAAGATCTCGTCTGGACTTGCTCAGACCAAATGTGCGAAGAAATGTTGAGGACAAACAATTCCAGCACATCAATGAGAAGCTGACAAGGAGCTTCAATGTAGGGCAACCAGTCTTGGCCCGTGACTATCGAACAGAGAAATGGCAACCCGGAACGATATGTACAAGGCAGGGGCCATTAATGTACACAGTGGATGTCGGGGAGAACATTGTGAGACGCCACGTCGATCAGATCTTAGCGTCACAGGAATGCGTCAACCCCATGTCTCGAGTACCTGGGGATGAACCCGACATACCGGTAGCATCTACTTCAGACCCAGTAGCAGTGGAACCCGATGAACTACCCGATGAAAAGGGGTCAGAATCGTCTCTGCACCAAGAACAAGAACCTCCGGAAAGGCACTATTCCGAAAGGGTCAGGAAGCCGCCCCAAAGACCTGAATCTATAAATGGACTTTTGTTGTTTAATGTACATGTTGAAATGTTAATTGTTATTTGAATATTAGGGGTACTACTAATCTAAAAGGGGAGGAATTGTAGTGTATGTGCCTTTAAGTCAGAACTACTTTTACAGTGCCTGTATACTGTAGTACCGGCAGTGACCACACCGGTATATAAGCTTTGCGCATGCCTCTGTATCCCCAGTCTTGAGACTACCCTCCTCCAGTAAAGACCTGTTTATTGTTAATGTACAGCATCCGTGTGATTATTTAATAACTGCATATCCTCTGAATCACGGATCCAACATGAACCAGTTGGGTTTTTCTGACATTCCGGTAGTATCATGGTCACCATTACTGATACTAGCTTTTTAATTCTAAATTTATTTAATTAACTGAATTTAAATTCCCCCAGCTGCCATGGTGGGATTTATACTCACGTCTCTGGATTGATTAGTCCAGTAACATAACCACTATGCTACCTTACCCCTGGGGCGTGAACAATCTGAACAGTGCTGTGGTTAGGGAGAAATTTCACCATAGGCAGAAAAAATGGGATTTTATCCAGGACTGGCCACAGTTGTAGAACCTACCCGATTCTCTTTAAATTGAGAATGAAAGTTGGGCAGGTTCTACAATGGGTGAGTGATGCAGACAGAGAAGACAAGAATCTATCCAAATATTTTACTTCTTCTTCTTCTTCTTCTTAGGCAGTCCCTCGGAACTGAGGATGACTTGCTTCCACATTAAAAATGAGTTCTCAGGTGACTGATGAGTCCAATGCGGGTCCTACAGTCTCTGTCACAGGTGGGGCAGACGGTGGTTGAAGGGGCGGGTGGGTGGGGTACTTGGGTTGACGTGCGCTCCTTGCGCTGCCTGCGCTTGGCTTCCGCTTGCTCCCGGCGAAGAGACTCGAGGTGTTCAGCTCCTTCCCGGATGCTTCTCCTCCACTTTGTGCGGTCTTGAGCCAGGGATTCCCAGGTGTCAGTGGGGATGTTACACTTTTTCAAGGAGGCTTTGAGGGTGTCCTTGAAGCGTTTCCTCTGCCCACCTAGGGCTCTCTTGCCGTGCCGGAGCTCCGAGTAGAGCGCTTGTTTTGGGAGTCTCGTATCGGGCATGCGGACAATGTGACCCGTCCATCGGAGCTGATTGAGCGTGGTCAAAGCTTCGATGCTGGGGATGTTGGCCTGAGCAAGAACACTGACATTGGTGTGCCTATCCTGCCAATGGATTTGCGGGATCTTGCGGAGGCAGCGTTGGTGGTACCTCTCCAGTGCTTTGAGGTGCCTGCTGTTCACGGTCCATGTCTCTTAGGCATACAGCAGGGCGGGTATCACTGCTGCTCTGTAGACCATGAGCTTAGTGTCGGGTGCCTCAGGCGACCAAAGGCTGCACTGGCACACTGAAGGCGGTGTTGGACTTCGTCATCGACGTCTGCCCTTGTTGGCAGTAGGCTCCTGAGGTATGGAAACTGGTCCACATTGTCCAAGGCTTTGTCATGGATTTTGATAATCGGGGGGCAGTGCTGTGTGGCGGGGGCAGGTTGGTAGAGGACCTTTGTCTTACGGATGTTTAGTGTTTTACATTTTACAATGTGCAATAGGCATCATTTTACTCAAATAAGACATTCTAGATAAGTAACTCTTGGAATCTGTTCATTACCTGTACGTGCATGTGTCATTCAGGTATTATGAAGATCAAAGCTTTGCATATAATATGATAGAACAAAAGTGAAGTCCCAAATGTACCAGAATGCAACTAACAGTGTATTTTCAATTTGAAACACTTTTCTGCCCCTGCCCCCAGGGAAAGTCTATTCACTGGCCGAAAAGTTTGGGAAAAAGGGGTTAGAGACACATTTCACTAGTTCACAGCCTTTTCCATTGCCCCAAGATTCCTGGGGCTTTCCCTAATGTTTGGAGCAGGGCTTTCGCCTGCATAGATGGAGTGCCAATGTACGAGTGTAAATGAAGCAGGAAGGGTGTTCCTGGCCTCATGCTTCAATTTCCTAGTAATACATTCCAGAGGAGTCCCAAGAAGCTGGTGATCGGCTTCCGCCGGGATCCCCCGCAGACTGAAGAATCTAAGTTGGCCCTACAGCAAGCCCAAGAGGATTCCAAAGGTCGGTAGCACTCTCCAGTATTTCAGCTGTTGATGCCTTCTGGCTGCTCTCTCCAAGCCTGCAGCTGTGTTCCTTTCTCTTCCCCCACTTGCTGGCGGAATGCTCTGAATCTGGTGTGCGACCAGATCATGGTGTAATAAGCAGGCACATGAAATTCAGTCACAACTGGACAGATGTAGCACAGTTTGGGCACTGTGTCATTCCAGCACTGGGGTAGAGGGAGGTCAGGAAACTCTGCCCCACACACACCCCCAAAACAATGACCAGTGTGCAAACGTATGAACATCAGTGTCAGGATTAGCTTGCAGCTCAGCTAATCCAATCCAAAGGATGCTGCGATGCGCGTTCTGCGAGAGAGCTCTAAGCTTTCCACAAGTTTCAAATCGTGATGATTTAAATCAGGCACGAACAATTTCCCTTGACTGAATCACAGGTTCTTACGACAAAGAAACAGTGGGCTGCCATTTCTTGGCAGGGTTGTTTAAATGTGATGTAGCGATTTTTAAGCAAGGGACTTGTTTGTGATGTAAATCACCACTCGTATTTATGCTGGAACGCAAAACAACAGGGAAGAACAGTACTCCGTGTGTGCTAAGATTTTATGAGATGGCTAGTTTTGAGGCTGAGCATCTGAACTTATCATCCTGGGAAATCTGGTTTTCTTATGTGGGCTGTTGCACAATGTTAGGCTTGAGGGCATGCAGGATCATTCCACAGAATTAGAAAGTCTCAACCATGACTCATCTTGGCCTGTGCGAAGAGATTGCTTTCCAGTGAATTGGATACATTCTGATGAAATCTGAAGCCTCGTTCTTAAAAACAATTGGGAAAACTGATCCCTGTCCCCAATAAACTCAATATTTAAACGGCCTGTATTTTACAACCCCCATGGATGTGTATGAGGTGTGTACGCGCCTGTGGGGGCCTCGCAAGAGCTGGTTTCAGGCTTGCGAAGCGCATGCGCTAAAACCCGGCACTTCCGATCTGTCAAGGACGCCTGCCCGGGAGAAGGGCCTCTGCGGGGGGGAGAGTTATGCTTTCTGCACAACCTCCGCCCGCTGAAAACCTTTAAAAATCTTACGCCTGGTAAAAGCAGGCGTAAGGCCTGCTTTTACCAGCAAAAGAGTTTAAAAAAGTAAAAAAAAAAATTTTCCCCACTCATTTATAATTTTAAAATACTTTTAAAAAGGTAAGTTTATTTTTAGCCCCTTAAAACTTTAATTATTTTTTCAAACAATTACATTTTTGTTTAAGATATTTAATTTAATGTCATTTTAATTAATTTTAAATATGTGATTTAAAAAAAAACCCATTCATTTAATGTTTTAGTGTGTTTTTTGAGTGATCCCCAATCATACTTTTGACAGGTTTATGCGGCGAGGTGGGTCCCTCATTTAAATATTTTAATGAGGCTGCGTGCCTAAGATTATTTCTCTGTTCCAGCTTTAACACTGGCCGGTTGGGTTTTCTGGGCCTCGGGAAACCCAGCAGCAGAGGGGAGGCGAGGACTTTGTGCTTTGTGCATTGAGTGGTGCTGGAGTTTTGCTAAGTGGGAGAAAAATCATGTAAGTGTATTTTGTGAATTTTAGTGTGTTAAGAAGTCAATTATTTGAAGTAAGTTAAATTTTTTAAGGGTTTTTTAAACTCTTGGGCAGTTTAAACCGGAAGTAGAATCCGGGTATAAAAGGGGAGGGGCTAGTGCAGTGCACGGAGTGCTTTGTGCATTCAGTGGTGCTGGAGTTTTGCTAAGTGGGAGAGTTCGGATAAGTGGGAGGTGAGGGTGTATTTTTTGCTCTGTTTTGTTCCCCACTCCCAGGCTTAGACAGTACTGCGGAGGCGGAGCAGCGAGACGAGTCAACCAAACAGGCCCCACAGACAGTATTCAAGGAGGAGGTTGGTGATCAGCTGGTTGGTTGGTTTTCTTCCTTCTCTTCTCTTTTATACCTTTAAGTTGGTAAGTCCTTTGAATAGTGGTGTGACATTATCATCTATATCCGGGCAGGGTCTTCATAACTAATAATAAGAAATTTAATTAATTATATAGAATGGAGCAGGTGATGTGGTACTGTTGTGAGATGTGGGAGCCGGTGGTCCCCATTGAGGCTCACGGTGATTACATCTGCGACAAGTGTTTGCTGCTAGAGGAACTCAAGTTCCATGTTATGGAGCTTGAGACCGAGCTTCAGACACTGCGACACATCAGGGAGGGGGAGAAGTTCCTGGACTCTATGTTTCAGGAGATGGTCACACCTATGAAGTTAATTACTGCAGATGTAGTCCGTGGTCAGGGACAGGACGGTGTGACTACGAGTGAGGAAGGTACAGGGATCCAGGATGTAGTGTTGAAGGAGACGCAGCCCTTGTTCTTGTCCAGCAGGATCGAGGTTCTTACTCCCTGTGAGGGCGGGAGCGGGGACTGCAGGGAGGATGAGCAACCTGGCCACAGCACCGTGGTACAGGGGGCCATTCAAGTGGAGGGAGTAAAAATAAATGTTGCAGCGGTAGGGGATAGTACCATTAGGGGGATAGATAGGGTTCTCTGCAGTCAAGAGCGGGAGTCCCGAAGGCTGTGTTGCCTGCCCGGTGCCAGGGTTAAGGACATCTCTTCTGGGCTGGAAAGAAACTTGGACTGGGAGGGGGAGGATCCAGTTGTCGTGGTCCATGTTGGTACAAATGACGTAGATAGGACAAGGAAGACGGTTCTGTTAAAGGAGTATGAGCAGCTAGGGGTCAAATTAAAAAACAGAACCTCAAGGGTAATAATCTCTGGGTTATTACCTGAGCCACGAGCAAATATGGCTAGGATAAATAAAATTAAAGAGTTAAATGCGTGGCTCAAAGACTGGTATGGGAGAAATAGGTTTTGCTTCTTGGGACACTGGCACCAATACTGGGACAGGAGGGAGCTGTTCCGTTGGGACGGACTCCACCTGGCCAGTGCTGGGACTAGAGTCCTGGCGAATCATATAACTAGGGCTGTAGAGAGGGCTTTAAACTAATTAGTGGGGGGGGGGGAGGTTTCTAGAGAGCAAATAACAGAAATGACAACAGAGAAGGTCATAGACTTAGGTAGCAGTGGGGGAATTAAAAAACAGAATGTGTCAGGAAGGGACAGAAGGTATGGAGTAAAACGTAAAGTACTAAAAAGGGAAAAAACAGGAACTAAGTGTTACAAAACATATTTGAAAGTTCTTTATCTGAATGCACGTAGCATTCGTAACAAAATGAATGAGTTAACGGCACAAATAACGACATATGGGTATGATCTTGTGGCCATTACAGAAACATGGCTGCAGGGTGACCATGACTGGGAATTAAACATACCAGGTTATTTAACAATCAGGAAGGACAGGCAGGAAGGGAGAGGAGGTGGGGTGGCTATGTTAATAAAGGAAGGAATCACTATAATACAGAGAAATGATATTGGGTCAAAGGAGCAGGATAGTGAAACAGTTTGGGTGGAGATAAGGAATAATAAGGGGAAAAAAACACTAGTGGGTGTAGTCTATAGGCCTTCGAACAGTTGCAACTCTGTTGGACGGAGTATTAATCAGGAAATAGTTGAGGCTTGTAATAAGGGAACAGCTATAATTATGGGGGATTTTAATTATCATATTAACTGGACAAATCAAATTGGGCAGAGCAGCCTTGAGAATGAGTTCATTGAGTGTATTAGGGATGGGTTTCTTGAGCAGTATGTAACTTGAACTGACCAGGGGGCAAGCAACCTTAGATTTGGTCCTGTGTAATGAGACAGGATTAATTAAAAATGTCCTAGTAAAGGATCCCCTTGGAATGAGTGACCATAACATGGTTGAGTTCCATATTCAATTAGAGGGTGAGAAGGTTGGATCTCAAACAAGCGTGCTGAGCTTGAATAAAGGAGACTATGAAGGTATGAGAGCGGAATTGATTAGAGTGGACTGGGAAAATAGATTAAAGGGTAAGACGGTACATGATCAGTGGTGTACATTTAAGGAGTTATTTTCCAACTTCCAAAAAAAATATATTCCACTGAGGAAAAAAGGGTGTAAAAGAAAAGATAGCCATCCGTGGCTAAGTAAAGTAATTAAGGATAGTATCCGACTAAAAACAAGGGCATATAAGGTAGCCAAATCTAGTGGGAGGATGGAAGATTGGGAAGTCTTTAAAAGACAGCAAAAAATAACAAAAAGATTGATTAAGAAAGGGAAGATAGATTATGAAAGTAAATTAGCAAAAAATATAAAAACAGACAGTAAAAGTTTCTGTAGTTATATAAAAAGAAAAAGGGAGGCTAAAGTAAATGTTGGTCCCTTAGAGGATGAGACCGGGAAATTAATGGTGGGAAACATGGAGATGGCAAAAACACTGAACAATTATTTTGTATCAGTCTTTACAGTAGAGGACACTAAGAATATCCCAACACTGGACAAACAGGGGGCTCTAGGGGGGGAGGAACTAAATACGATTAAAATCACTAAGGAAGTGGTACTTAGTAAAATAATGGGACTCAAGGCGGGTAAATCCCCTGGACCTGATGGCTTGCATCCTAGGGTCTTGAGGGAAGTAGCGGTAGGAATTGTGGATGCATTGGTAATAATTTTCCAAAACTCACTGGACTCAGCAAAGGTCCCGGCAGATTGGAAAACTGCTAATGTAACACCCTTATTTAAAAAGGGTAGTAGGCAGAAGGATGTAAACTATAGACCTGTTAGCCTAACACCTGTGGTTGGTAAAATGTTAGAGTCCATTATTAAGGAGACAGTAACGGGACATTTGGATAAACATAATTTAATAGGACAAACTCAGCATGGTTTCATGAGGGGGAAGTCATGTTTGACAAATTTGCTGGAGTTTTTTGAGGAAGTAACATACAGGGTGGATAAGGGGAACCAGTGGACGTAGTGTATTTAGACTTCCAAAAGGCATTTGACAAGGTGCCACACAAAAGATTATTGCTCAAGATAAAAAATCACGGGATGGGGGTAATATTCTGGCATGGGTGGAGGATTGGCTCTCTAACAGAAAGCAGAGAGTTGGGATAACTGGTTCATTCTCAGATTGGCAACCAGTAACTAGTGGTGTTCCGCAGGGGTCAGTGCTGGGTCCCCAACTCTTTACAATCTATATTAACGGTTTGGAGGAGGGGACCGAGTGTAACATATCAAAGTTTGCAGATGATACAAAGATGGGACGGAAGGTAGTGAGTGAGGAGGACATAAAAAACCTGCAAAGGGACATAGACAGGCTAAGTAAGTGAGCAGAGATTTGGCAGATGGAATACAATACTGGAAAGTGTGAGGTTATGCACTTTGGCAGGAAAAATCATCGAGCAAGTTATTATCTTAATGGCAAGAAACTGGAAAGTACTGTAGTACAAAGGGATCTGGGGGTCCTGGTGCACGAAACTCAAAATGTTAGTATGCAGGTGCAGCAAGTGATCAAGAAGGCCAATGGAATGTTGGCTTTTATTGCTAGGGGGATGGAATATAAAAACAGGGAGGTATTGCTGCAGTTGTACAAGGTATTGGTGAGACCGCACCTCGAATAATGCATACAGTTTTGGTGTCCATACTTAAGAAAAGACATACTTGCTCTCGAGTCAGTACAAAGAAGGTTCACTCGGTTAATCCCGGGGATGAGGGGGTGGTCATATGAGGAGAGGTTGAGTAGATTGGGACTCTACTCATTGGAGTTCAGAAGAATGAGAGGCGATCTTATTGAAACATATAAGATTGTGAAGGGGCTTGATCGGGTGGATGCAGTGAGAATGTTCCCAATGATGGGTGAAACTAGAACTAGGGGGCATAATCTTAAAATAAGGGGCTGCTCTTTCAAAACTGAGATGAGGAGAAACTTCTTCACTCAGAGCGCGGTAGGTTTGTGGAATTTGTTGCCCCAGAAAGCTGTGGAAGCTACATCATTAAATAAATTTAAAACAGAAATTGATAGTTTCCTAGAAGTAAAGGGAATTAAGGGTTACGGGGAGCGGGCAGGAAATTGGACATGAGTCTAGGTTCGGAATGGTCATGGCCCTGTGGGTAGTGGAGTGGGCCCAGGGGCTGTGTAGCCTGGTTCTGCTCCTACTGTGTTCTAATTCTGTGTTAGATTTCAGGAGATGGTTTTATTCCTGTTCCTGGCTGGGGTGGAGATCGCCTTTACAGAAGGTAAGTACTGTAGAAAATATAGGGACAGAGTGATCTCCTGGAAGAATTTCGATCGCCTAGATGGGTCGGAGAGGAATTTCCCAGATTTTTTTCTCCCAAACTGGCCATTGGGTCTTTATCTGGTTTTTCGCCTCTCCTGGGAGATCACATGGGTTCGGGTGGATGCAGAGTGATAGAAGATTTGAGGTTAGGATCAGATCAGCCATGATCTTATTGAATGGTGGAGCAGGCTCGAGGGGCCGATTGGCCTACTCCTGCTCCTATTTCTTATGTTCTTATGTTCTTATGACTGCTGGATGAAACAAGCAAGTGTCTTTCCAGCACTGTTTGTGGGCCTGGAAGAGTAGGATTGTTCCTTTCACCCCCGATCTCTCCGCCCCTCCGCCCCCCCAATCAATGTCCCTCCCCAACCCCCGATCTCACTGCCCTCCATATCGATGTCACCCCCCCCTCAACCCCGATCTCTCTGTCCCTCCTCTATGCTCCCCTGCTGTGGCCTGGTGCCGCAGGCTTACCCATCTGATAGCCAGCCCGCTTCTCAATCTGGCTGGCTGTGGCTGGGAAATGGATTCCAAAAATAGTAATCAGGTCTAGCCGTTAAATTTGCCAGGACCCGAGGGAAACCCGTTCTTCTGGGTTTCCCGACCGCTAAACTGTCCTCCCGCTCCCTCCCTGCAAATATCGGGGCCAATACCTCAATCCACAATTATAAAGATTTCAATACCAATGAACAAAATTATGCATTTCCTGTAAATGTCACTGTGTATTAAATTTCACCAGTGTGTTTTTCTTTGCCTGTGTCTGTAACACATCTGTTCGTAGTGTTCCCATCACTTTGGAGGAGTAGTATATAAATACAGGCAAGAAATTCCTGAGATTTCCCAATCTGCAGGATTTCAGAAATGCCTTTGGAGTGCACTGAACATCCCTTGGTCCATCAGGAACCCCCTGCTACCTTTTCGGTTTTTTACTTTAGATATTTTTCTTGGGTTCAGCATCGCAGACCAATTCCATATGTGAGCGCTTGCTCCCTACAACTGGAGTGTGTCTTTACCTGCTCAATATCTCGGCCATCTGTAGTGAGACCAGAGATCAAAAAGAAATCCTTCAACACTATCCCCCAAGCACCCATCCTCGTCTTCCTCCTAATCCTCATCTACATGCTGCCCCTTGGCGACATCATCTGAAGACATGGGGTCAGCTTCCACATTTATGCTGATAGTACCCAGCCCATCCTCTCCAGCACCTCCCTCGACCCCTCCACTACCTGTGTTGTCAGAAAATAACAGTGTGTCAGCTGCGCTAATCTGCAATGTAAGACAAGGTCCCTTTGTGAGGTGGTTTCTTGCTGACTACTGAAATAGTGGGGTAGATCTGGACTTTGTGCAGTAGTGTAATGGGTGATAGTAAATCAGCAGCCCATTCTATATCTCTCCCAATTTCAGGAGAGATGTAAAACAGGCTATCAATTCGTTCAGGATGTATCCCTTTGCTTCTCTTCTCAGCTCTTTCATTTCTATTTACTGTTTTTCTTTATTTCTTTAGCTCTCTTATCCTTCCTTTCTGGCACCTTGATGCAGTAAAGAAATAGTTCTAGCTTTCTTTTTCTGGGCAGGCTAGTACTACTTTCCTTTAGCTTTCACTCCAGGTATTCAGTTCAGGTGAAAGAGAGTGGATTCAATTCCATTATAATCTAAATTGAAGATACGTGTTTATATTTTCAGATCACTACCCATGCAAGAAATCCCAGTTTGGACCATTGAACTAACTGACAAAAAAGGGCCTAGAAATTCGGTAGCTCCCAAAAACAGGCACGGGGATCGCGATGCGATTGTAACCTGCGCCCATTCGGAGGATTGTAGGCAGCATGCAAAATTCATGCTGCTTGCTAATTATCATGATAGTAGTGTTCAGCCGAGCACTGAACATGCTGCTGAGTGGCTGACCGCTCACCAGGGGGCCCAAGTTCATGCGAGGCTAGCTCCAATTAAAGCTAGCCTGCACTACTTAAAGGCAGTCTGCACCTCTTAAACGGGAGGTGCCTTCTGCCTGCAACAGGTGTTGGAAGTGGCTGGAAGGACATTGGAGAAGAAAGTTCTAATGATGGCACAATAGCTGAATTTCTAGGCCAAGTTCTCTTAAAATTTATTCTCTCTCCCAACTAATCCTTTCTGATGTTGGAGGAAAGTACAGCATTAGGTGGTTGGTGATAGAAGAAACTCCTTAAAACAGAAGAAGTCAGAGGCACATAAGGCTTAGGAAGCAGTGAATCTAGTGTGGATGATATGGCAATATGGACGTGGGCAAGTGTGACAATACTGAAGCATTTTTGTCTATGATGTATCAAGAGATAGTGGGATGGTGCAGGAAAGTGGAGTTGAGGTAGAAGATCAGCCATGATCTTACTGATTGACGGAGCAGGTTTGAGGGACCGAATGGCCTACTCCTGCTCCTATTTCTTATGTTCTTTTCATGATATTGGATTCTTTCTTTGTGTATATAAATAATAAGCGTTAAAAACAAGTCCCCTCAGTTACTGAGTGACCACCTAAAGAGGGCAAACAGCTCATTTAGATATTTAAATCCGGATCCCATGACGTCAACAGGACCCCAATGCATTTTTGGACTGAACTGGGTGGAGCGTGTGCTCTGTATGCTTTGCCCACTTCCTGCTTGCAGTCCGGCTGAAGAGGAGCTCAAACTTAACTACTTCTTTATTTTTGTGTGGTTGGAAGGAAGCAGGAGTGCTTTTCTAGGCTCCACAAAACCAGCCTGTGTCACTGCCGCTCCGGCTCCCCCCTCGCCCCATAGAGATCAGGGCTCTCTCCCACGATCTACCTTCTTCCGGCCTCCCACCAGGATTATCGGGCGGCCAAGCCAGGCTCAAATTTTCTTTGTGCCAGATAAATTAGTTCTCAGCATGTCTTGCTCCCGCTGAGTAATGTGTCTGAAGCTATCAGAGGCCAGAGACACAGGTAGATTTTAACTTTGTTCGATAATGACTTTAATGGAAATAAAAATCAGGAGTGATGTAAAAATGGGCTGCCGATTCATTTCACCTATTTTACACTATCGCACAAAGTCAAGATCTTCCCACTATGTGGTTAGTTAGCAAGAAATCACCTCACAGAGGGACCTTGACTCACACTGCAGATTAGCGCAGCTGACACCACTGTTACTTTCTATCTTCCAAAGTGACTAGTATAAGTCTACAGTGAGTTACTGCATCTGTTCCCTTGTCCATTTACTCTTTAACAAATGTGAGGTGAAGGAAGGGAGAATGCATAAAACACCAGAGTCAGATGAATGGAGAGTTTGCGGGGTGGTGGGGGGGGGGGGGGGGGTGGAGATTAGGACTGGAGAAGGCTACAGAGATAGGATGGGGCAAGGCCATGAAAGGATTTAAACATAAGGATGAGAATTTTAATTTTGAAGCGTTGGGGGATTAAGGGTCAATGTAGGGCAGCAAACACATGGGAGGATAGGTAAGCGGGAGTTGTTGGGGGATACGATATAGATAGCTGAATTTACAGAGGGTTGAGAATGGGAGGCCGGCCAGGAGAGCATTGGAATCATCAAAAGTCAAAGTCTACCCCAGAGAAAAAATTAAAAATTTAAATTAAAAAAGAAAATTACTATATGCACACAAATGCAAACACACAAAATACTGTAGATGGAACCAGTTGTGTTGCACGTATACTATTTCTCTTGATCGTTCAGATACATGCTTGTACAAGAAAACAACAAAAACACAGCAAGTGTCTAATCAGGATAAGCAGCACAGTTGCTAGTTCAGTAAGACAGTCACACAGATAAAGAAAGAAAGACTTGAATTTATATAGCGCCTTTCACGACTACCGGACGTCTCAAAGCGATTTACAGCCAATGAAGTACTTTTGAAGTGGAGTCACTGTTGAAATGTGGGAAACGCGGCAGCCAATTTGCACACAGCAAGCGCCCACAAACAACAATGTGATAATGACCAGATAATCAGTTTTTGTTATGTTGGTTGAGGGATAAATATTGGCCAGGACACCGGGGATAACTCCCCTGCATTTCTTCGAAATAGTGCCATGGGATCTTTTACGTCCACCTGAGAGGGAAGACGGGGCCTCAGTTTAACATCTCATCCAAAAGACGGGATAAATCACCTGTTCACTTAATTTTCCAAGTGAAGGAGGGAAGCAAAAATAAAATAAAATAAAAACAAAATTGTACAGGTGCCGGTTATAATTTCCGAAGGAGTTGGCATGAGAGGAACTTCAAATTCAAACATTCTTCAGAATTTAAACACTTACCTGATTGATCATACAAGACTCCAATTCTTCCTTTGTATGCAGAACTTCCCCTCTTTCTTTGTTCTACAGAGTAAGAGAACAGTTACACCTCATGATTTAAGCTTTTAATATTCTGTCACCAGTAAGGGCAGATTCCCAATATAAAAGATATCGAATGGCGCATTTAGCTTACAATGCTACTGCTAGCAGGGGTTAAATGATGTGATGCTGCTGCCTTAAGAGATGTTGAGAACTACCCAAAGAGGTGGTTTCCCCCAGAGGCAGCAGTGCTGGAGCAGCAATGTAAATGTTTGTCTTTGGCTGCATCAACAGTGCCATTTTTGACTGTAAATGGATTGAAAGATCAGTACAAGCCAATGATGCAAGTTCTTAATTGCTACCTGCATGGACCTTCCTCACTCATTGTGAAAGATCCATCAGCCAGAAAATAAAGTTGTGGATTGTGATTTTCAAACTACTGCAGCCGTGTATGAGAAAGGTAGGAAACTGATTCTTTCCTAAAACAAATGGACAGAAGACTAATTATAAAATAATTAGTCACATTTTTATTATTTTATGTTCAAAAAATGAAATGATGTCTTTTCTTCCCCCCCAAATCTGCAAATCATGAATCCAATGAGCAACATGATCGACTGTTTCTGTTATTGATCAGGAGAAACCTTATAGTTCACAACTTTATTAGAAGGTATCTTGTAACCTGAATTAGATTTTTTGGTGTATTTTTATGTTGATCAAGTTGTTGGGGAATGGCATACTTCACTTCTTTTGGCATAGGGTCAGCATCAAGTCTTCCTAGGACAGGTAAAGCATGACCAGGTACAGAATAAAGCTCTTTCAATGTGCTCCCAACTTAGGAAAGGGCCACACACTCTTACTAGTGCTTCCATTTCCCTTACTGGTGATTCTTATTGTTTCTGAGTCAAATTATGGTGTGGATGTATGACCACTTGGCACTGGATTATAGCTAGCCAATCTCAATTCATTTAGAACTCTTAAAACCAACAGAATGGAGGATTTCATCTCAGTCAGTGCTAGATTCAAACACACTGCGCCAGTCTCTAGAACTAGAAAAATCTAGAATGAATTTAATTAGCACAACTAAGCTACTGACTACTGAAATCTTCTAACAAAGCATTCAGCTAGTTTTTAAAACATCATATCCCCCTCCTCTTCATTAGGGTTCTAAAATGTTGCTTCTCTATAAGCAGTTGTCTTAGGTTCTCAGATGAATGACACTCCATTTTCACCATGAAAGTCATCCACCAGTCCATCCAAGATCTTACAAGACCCAGCATGTATGGCTGTTGGATCTTTATTTTCAGTAATTTCTCACTGCATAATTTTCAAAACATCGCCAAAACCTCTAACAGAATTAGTGTAAAGGCCCTTCTAATATTCCTGTATGCTGCAGACACAAATGTATTCACAGACTGCATTTAAATACACAGATCCAGTGGTTTCAAAGGATGGTGGGAAATCTTTCACTTACTCGATACCAGATGCAAGCTGCTTTGAAGGCATTCTCATTGGAACAGGAGCCACACGACATAGTTTGTACTTGTTTCAAACCTTTTGGAGCTACCTGATTAGGAACAAAATCAGCGACTCAATGATAGTGCGTTCATCACGGATATTACATCAACATAAACAGATAATAGTAATGGTCTGGTGTCTAATCCCATTTAGAGATGGTCATCTTGGTCATAGCTTTCAACTTGGTCACACTGATCACACTGGCACATCAAAGCTTTGCTCTGGCTCAAAAACACTTGTGTTTTTTTCATTAGTGAAGGTGCTGGTTCTTGTGGGGTTGGGATTTTAAAAAAAATTTGTGGTGAAATCCATGGCCTCCAATGACTCTAAATTACTTTGCATCACCAATGAAGTTTTTCAACTGAAGTAAAAACTGGTACAAGGGAATCCCTGGTGTACACAGTCTGTGTGTGGTAACAGATAACATTAGGACTGAATGAATTACACCTCAAGATAAGATCCTGATGTTATACTGAATACAACATAATTTTGTTAATTTAACTATTGGGATAATTTATTTAGCCCTTTCTGACTTTGCGTGATATGGCATTCACAAAGGGAGATTAAACAGAATAGTACAGCTCGAACAAATTGAACAATGCTTTATATAGCTTGAAATGCCCTCGCCCTCCCCCACCCAGCCACACAGTTGAACTTACTGAAAGCAGCGACTCAGATAGTTTCTGAACATAATTCTCAGGAGGCAGACATCCCAGGGCAGGTCTGTTTATGAAAGTACTCTGTGATAGAACACAACATGAAATAGTCATTGTCCCTTTCAAAGTTAAAACAAATATGTATGTAAATAAAAAGCCTGGGTTAACTCTTGTGCAAGAGGCAATGGGACGAATGAGGAGAGGCAATATGAACTAAATGGTGCATTTTTAAAGGGGGTGCAGGAACAGAGAGACCTGGGGGTGTATGTACACAAATCTTTGAAGGTGGCAGGACAAGTTGATAAGGCTGTTAAAAAAGCATATAGGATTCTGGGCTTTATTAATAAAGATATACCATACAAAAATAAATAAGTTATGCTAAACCTTTATAAAACACTGCTTAAGCTCCAGCTGGAGTATTGTGTCCAGTTCTGGGCACCACACTTTAGGAAGGGTGTCAATGCCTTGGAGAGGGTGCAGAAGAGACTTACTAGAATGGTATCAGGGATGAGGGACTTCAGTTACGTGGAGCGAATTGAGAAGCTGGGATTGTTCTCCTTAGAGCAGAGAAGGTTAAGAGAAAATTTAATAGCAATGTTCCAAATTATGAGGAGTTTTGATCAAGTAAATAGGGTGAAACTGTTACCACTGGCAGGACAGTCGGTAACCAATGGACACAGCTTTAAGGTAATTGGCAAAAGAACCAGAGGGGAGATGAGGAGGATTTTCTTTTACACAGCGAGTTGTTGTGATCTGGAATGCACTGCATGAAAGGGCGGTGGAAGCAGATTCAATAGTAACTTTCAAAAGGTAATTGGATAAATACTTGTAGGGAAAAAAGCTGCAGGGCTATGGAGAAGGGTGTGGGACTAATTGGATAGCTCTTTCAAAGAGCCAGCACAGGCATGCTGGGCCGAATGGCCTCCTTCTGTGCTGTATGATTCTATGATTGAATGATTAAATTACCATACACTTCAATTTGATATTGGCATTCATTTCAGCTTGGCACACTGTAGTTTGAGAAAACTAGCTAATCTCCTGTGGCATCGCTCATATTGGAGAATGGTTACAAATTTAACTGCTAAACTGGCTGTCCCTTTAAGGCCAATCTTTGGGTATTGTGACAAAGTGATCTAAATAGGACCATCCTGATATCAATTACACATGAACTGTGCTTGCTGTTGGAAGTTTCTTTAGCTTAACAGGCAAGGTTATTTGAAGGGAAGAAAAACAGAAATTATTGACTTTCTTTCTCTTCTTGTATACTCCTTTGAAAAGAAAAATTCTCAGTTATGATTTGTTGCTATTTTATATAAAGTATGACATTTGGAGGGTGAGGGGTGCACTATTTTGTAATGCCGACTGCGCAGATGTGAAAGGTAAATAAAAAAATAAACTATTCGCCTGTTTAAAGTTACAGAGGTAAAAAAAAAACGAGGCTCATAGTTTGCTAAGGTACTTAAAGAGTTAACACTCTATACCGATATAGTATAATCACTGTATGTGTCCGGTGCTCCCGGGGTGGAATTGGTGCATCCAAAATCCTGACCAAGAAAGAATAAGTAAAGGGCCGAAATTTGCGGTCAGAGGCCTCCGACCCGAAAAAAAAAATCCGAAAGTACCTGCTGGCTCCCGGGCTTTGGAGTCTTCGGGTCCTGGGCCTGCGGGCGTACGCTGGCGTAAAATGCCCACAGATCCCAGGGACGCAGGCGGTTCGGAAGCGTCCCTGGGATCACGTGGGCCAGGCCAACCAATTAGAAAGGGGGATTCCTCATAAGCTTTTGGGGATTCCATTTACCAGCGGAATCTCCATAAGCTTATGAGAAATCCCCAAATAAATAATTAACACAATTCTAATAAAAATAAATGTTCCCATGTTCAAAATTAATTCAAGGTCCCTTTAATGAAGCATTTAAAACAAAAATTTAATTTAACATTAAAAAAAATTTTTTTACATTAATTTTAAATGTATTTGTAAGTTTTCATCATTTTTAAAATGTTAATTTAACATTTATTTTAACCCTTACGCTGGTAATGGGCATTTGCTGGGCAGTAGTTGGGCAAATAGGCAGACTCTGCTCGAGGGAAAGTGTTTTTGGGGCGCATGCGGACAATCTGTGAAGGTGAAGATTGCAAGTTCCGGCTTTTTACACATGCAGAAACACAGAACTTGCGGGGCCATTCTCAGGGCTTATGACACCGTACACTGTGCGCAGTCATCGGCCCCGCATAATCCGGGCCAATAATTCTTTTTTTTAAAAAGGCTCTTGATTTACTAAGACACATAAGGGAGGGTAAGAGATGTGCTGCTGAAGCCTTTGAATAAAAAACTTTAATTAAGGTATTAAAAGACACAAAAGGCAATTCAATGATTAAACTTATCTATGTTATTGTGAAATATGAAATTTTTTGAATTTTTGGTACTTTGTTTAAACCTTTGTTTTTGACATGAGAAATATCAGTTATTGAGAAAAAAAAATTCCAGAAAGTATCGAGTGTTTTGTGGGAAAAGATGTTACATGGTCAGTGATTTGATTAACATTAAAAGTCCTATTCAAATGTTTCCCACAGGGATTACAGGGAAACATTACAGATAAGTGTAGAGATTTTCATATCAGAATTCCCATAAGAAGTGTTTACGCAGCTGTTTCCAATGGAATACGAAACTCATAAAAACATGAATGTATATGAATTGCACGTCAGTGCCACTGAAAACATCACATCGTGCAGCAGGAAGCAAGATCCTGCCCACAACTCCCCACATTAAGCACTTGCCCTTGGCGATGTCAGTGGAGGAGGGACCAAGGCAGTGGCCCTATATAGGCTCGGCTGGTTTGTTAGTTGACTTTTTAAAATCTAATTGACAAATTTGAAAAACGGGGTAATCGACCCATTTCAAGTGTAGTTAATGCATTGGTGGTCTGTTTTGGTTATCAAGGTATTTGTGGACCAATCAGAAATTTGAAAAATATGAAGCCAGAAAACCCACTGAATAAAGTCTGGCGCGTCCAATTAGTTGCCAGCATTATGTAAACACAAGCAGCAACGTTTTCAAATAACAATTTTATCAATCTTGTTGGCATGTAAACCCAAGCCATCCTTTATTCAAATTCAATGAAGTGGCCATTAAAAGTCCAACACCAGCCCTCTAACTGGCTGACAGTAAATCTGTCACTACTAGGCTTCTTCTTCTTTGCTGACTAGCAGTCTGACTGGCCGCGACGTTAACGCTGCTTCCATGGCCGGAACCATCTTTATACCAGCCGATCGGGCGGTCAGTCCTACATGACGGGAGGGTTTTATGGGCTCCCACAACCCATACGATGAGGGGGGGCCACCCACATCCACCGGAACCGAGTATCCCGTTGGACATCAAACCTAGAATTCAAAGCCGGAGATCTGACTCCACTCGCCGGCACTGTCTGGCATTCCCGCCCCTGCGCCTTCTGGCCCAGAGACGGGAATGCCAAAGGCTCACGCCACTACTCAGCAACTTCATGTTTGTAGGGATAGTGAAACCGGCAGGAAGAACTTTGGATTAAGGCTGCTTAAATTATGAAACTTTACATTTTTTAAATAATTAACAATCTAATAGGAGAATTTTAAGGCTCAAACACTTTCTATCTTCCAAGAAACTTAAAGGGGCAGATATTTAGACTGTTGGACATAAAGTTGACAGTTTTCTGGCAGAAAATGCTTGCCCTGTCAGACTTTTAATGTGGCAAATTCTGATTTACTATATCATACCTTACCATTGGTAGCAAGTTCAAACACCCAACTGATGTTAGTTGGTTAATCAAATATATCATTCTGACAAATGGATAGAAGCCATTGCTCAATGGAAATAACTGTGATTTATCACACTGGCTTCAGTAACTGAGACCAAACAGCAAATAAGACCCTATTTCAGTGAAACACGGTTATTTGAATCAGTCAATCAGTAAACAAAGAATTGAAGGGCGATATCCTGGTAACCATCGAGAGCTGGTCTTGTTAAACAAATGATCAGAAATGCACACTTTTCCAGCTCGGTGGGACTGCCAACACTTGGTTCTACATTTGTCTAATCAGGGTCTCACCACAGGATCTCTAGCAATGGCTTATCTTCCCACCTTACCTTACCTTCCCACTGTCACCTTAGAACTCTCTCAAGGATCCATCCTTGGCCTTCTCTTATTCCTCATCTACATCCTGCACTTTGGAAACATCATCCACCGATATGAGGTCATCTTCCACATGTGCGGTGATGACATCCAGTTTTACCTCTCTCTCAACTCTTCCATTGCCTCTTTGCTGTCAGACTGATTGACTGACATCCAGTCTTGGATGAGCCACAGTTTTCTCCAGCTAAATATTTGGAAGACTGAAAACATTTTGCGGTCAGCGGTGAACAAATGGCACTCACTGTTCATTACATTTACAGACCTTTTGTGGGCTTTTGTGTGGCAACTTACAGCCATCGGGAGTCCAATACAGCACGGCGCCCTCTACAGGGCATCTGGGATCTGTGTGAACAGGGAAAACAACAGCGTTTCTTCAACCAATCAGATTGAAGAATCCTTACTGAGCCCCACAGGGCAAGAAATTGGAATTGTTAGCGCCTGTTTTTTGGGCACTATGAGTGCCCTTGGAGCTCAAAAATGGCATCTGCAGCGCGCACACACTGGTGGGGCGAATCGTGCCGGATGTCATATTGGTGCAGATGTTAGTATGCACGCAGTGAACATCCGCCAGAAGTATGCAGAGCAGCCAGATCATAACCTCAATCAGCATGCAATGCTGATTTAACGCCAGCAGTGCCATTTTGGAGCTCAATGCTCCAGCTAATGCCCTCTCTTAAGCTCGCACAGCTCACACGCGTTCAGCAGCAGGAAAGATCCGCCACCAGCGCTATTTAAAAGGATCATCAACTACTTACAGGCTAGTTGCTGGTTGACTTCCTCTGGCTGTTGCTGCGATTCTACAAGTGTTTGGTGCTTTCTATAGTTGTTTAAAGTTGCAAATTTCTACAGGTGGTGTGGCAGATGCTGAAGGACTTTTTGCAGACTTCAAGGCTTTTCCACAAATCACTTGCTCCCAGACTTGGGTGCAGTAGTAGCATTTCCCTTGGAATACAGCATGATTTGAAGAATGAACAGAGGCCACACAGAGCAGGACAAGCTGCTGAAAGAGGGAGGAGGAGGAGGGGGAGAAGGACTCTCAGCAGGTGGCCATATCCACCCACGGTCTTCAGGGAGCAATTCTCCTATCTGAACCTCAGCAAGGAACAGTGTGTGAGATGTCTGTGCTTCAGTAAGGACGTGCTCACTGAAATCTGCCACCTGCTGCAGCCACAACTGCCACCTCAGAGCAGGGCAAGGACCACATTGCCAGTGGCTGTGAAGGTGACCATGGCGATGATCTTTTATGCGTCTGGTTCCTTCCAGGCTGGAGCTGGAGATATTTGTCGCAGTTTGCCGTCCACTGTTGAGTAAGGAAGGTAATGGACCATTGGCCTTTATTTCAAAGGGGTTGGAGTATAAAAGCAGGGAAGTCCTGCTACAATTGTACAGGGTATTGGTGAGACCACACCTTGAGTACTGTGTACAGTTTTGGTCTCCTTATTTAAGGAAGGATATACTTGCATTGGAGGCAGTTCAGAGACTATTCATTAGGTTAATTCCAGAGATGAGGGGGTTGACTTATGAGGAAAGGTTGAGCAGGCTGGGCCTATACTCATTGGAATTTAGAAGAATGAGAGGTGATCTTATTGAAACATATAAGATACTGAGGGGGCTCGACAGGGTAGATGCAGAGATGATGTTTCCCCTCGTGGGGAAATCTAGAATGCGGGGGCACAGTTTTAGAATAAAGGGTCGCCCCTTTAAAATTGAGATGAGGAGGAGTTTCTTCTCTCAGAGGGTCGTAAATCTGTGGAATTCTCTGCCCCAGAGAGCCGTGGAGGCTGGGTCATTAAATACATTTAAAGTGGAGATAGACAAATTTTTGCAAGACAAGGGAGTGAAGGGTTATGGGGAGCAGGCAGGGAAGTGGCTTTGAGCCCAAGATCAGCCATGATCTTATTGAATGGCGGAGCAGGCTCGAGGGGCCAAGTGGCCTATTCCTGCTCCTATTTCTTGTGTTCTTATGTCACTGAGACTCTCTATTCCAAGAGCGCTGACTACATTTCATTCTCTTTTGCCAGAGAGCAGCAGGCAGAGTGAACAGGCGCCTTCGCTAGGATCGCAGGCTTCCCCATGGTGCAGGGTGCCATTGACAGCGCGTACATCGCTTTGCGGGTGCCACATGCCAACACTGCTGTGTACTGGAACCAAAAGGGATTCCACTCCCTCAACGCCCAGCTAATGTGCGACCATAGGCAGCGAATCCTGAATGGCCACAAGGCAAAAATACAAGCCACCTCAAAATAAACATTTCAAACTAAATTTATAAATGAAATCATTTCATAGTGCCGTCTTCCAGGTGCCTTTGCCTGTCCAATGTTGCAATTTCCTTTACCTGGGCGGGTCAGGTGCTGGCGGTCGGGGTGGCAGGTCGCGACCCTGTTGTTGCTTACATTCCGCTCCAGAAATCGACTTTCTGCTAATGGGGCCTACTAAGCCCGCCCAGCGTGTTACCCGGCCCAATTAAATGGTGCGGATCTGATGACGTCAGCAATGACGCGTTTTCAGCCGGTAGATTTAAAGGAGCCATGGCCACATTGCATTTGAAGGTCCATCTAGGATTCTGCAGTCACTGCACTGGAGCTTTTGCTTGTTCCAAACACTTGGAGACATGACTGCACAGAGGCAGAGGGCTGCCTCCAAGCTTGTGGAGGGAGTCAGAGCACGCAGGGAGGTCCTCTTCCCTTCCGATGGGCAGAAGAGACCTCTCCAGGAGACAAAAAGAGCCTGGCTCCAGATTGCAGAAAGGGTCACCAGCAGGGATGTGGTCAGGAGGACCTGGGTGCAGTGCTGGAAACGTTTCAATGATCTCATTACAGGAAACTCTCGTTTAAATGACACCTAAATATCCAGAATTCTCTATTAACCGGCAAAATTCATACTCCCAAAACAACACCTCAATAACTGGAAATGTTGCCGAGTCCGAGTCTCCCGCGGTGGCCGAGTTAGTGGGGGTAGTTCTCCAAACTGCCACTACTCGGCTTCTTGGCACTGTCGGAAGTCCGAACACCTCAATATCAGGAGTCTGACACTCCCGTGCTGCCGGGAGTACCCAATTACTGTATACTGCACATTTCTTGATTTTTAAAAATTTTTGTTTGTTAAAAATAGCCTCGGTAGATAACCCTCTCCGTCATCCGGAATTTTTAATCAACCGGCACCATCCCGGTCCCGTTGGTGCCGGACACCAAAGAGTTTCCTGTAGATCAGGAAAGGTGAATAAAAGAAAGAAAGACTTGCATTTATATAGCACTTTTCATGACCACCGGATGTCTCAACGCATTTTACAGTCAATTAAATACTTTTGAAGTGTAATCACTGTTGTAATGCAGGAAATGCAGCAGCCAATTTGCGCACAGCAAGCTTCCTCAAACAGCAATGTGATAATGACCAGATAATCTGGTTTTTTTGTTATGTTGGTTGAGGGCATCAGGGATAACTCCATTGTTCTTCTTCTAAATATTGCCATGGGATCTTTTATGTCCACCTGAGAGAGCAGACAGAGCCTTGGTTTAACGTCTCATCTGAAAGACGGCACCTCTGACAGTGCAGCACTCCCAGTGTCAGCCTAGATTTTTGTGCTCAAGTCCCTGGAGTGGGACTTGAACCCTCAACCTTCTGACTTAGAAGGTGAGAGTGCTACCCACTGAGCCACAGCTGACACTGAAATGAAAGCATCCTGAACATCAGATGTCCATTGTGATGCTGCACATCCAATGTTCTTCACTACTAAGAGCCTGTGCAGTTTCCTAACCCTCACTCCATGCTAGTAGAGGTAGGTAACAAAAGATTTCAAATACTTACAAAAGATACAAAGCCACACTCAATTTCATCCTGCGGTGCCTCTCATCACATCCCCATCACTCTGTCTTCCCAACCCTACTCGTATACATCCTTACTCACACCAACATACCTTGCACATCCACCCATCCCTCTCTCTATCTACATTATCACATCCCCATCTGACTAACCACCCCTCACACTCACCCTCATCCTAATGCAATCATGCCAACTAACAACACGCAAGGAGGCCACATCGCATTGCCACCCCACTCCATCATAGTCACCCTCTAAAGATGTAACCCATCCATTCCTTATACTCATTCCATCACTCTCACTCAACCTTCTCTTCTTTCCCTCCTTGCAGGAAAAGAGAGCCCACAATAAGAGGGAGAGGGAGAGAACTGGAGGGGGAACGCCATAATTTGCCAGCCTCACAACGCAGAGGAGGCTGCATTAGAAGTATCGGGATTTGCCGAGCGGCTCAAGGTCGGAGATGGAGAGAGGGGGGTATCTCAGCAACCTGGTGACAGAACTACATATCATAGAGCCACATGGCATACAGCAGTCACTCATATGGGGACTGATGTCATCAGCCACTGATGTGCATAATGGTATCTGTACCCATTCTTGATATGACATTTCTAACTCATCTCTTTACTCTCCCACAGGTCCATCAAGAGCCCCCCTGCACTATCCAGGAGGAAGAGGAAGACAACTCCTCAGAGGAGCCTCCAGCCTATGAGGACACACCGTCACCAGACATAAGCGCACCCAGCACAGCGCAGAGACGCACACCTCGGTGGGTCCCTCACAAGATAGAGTAGTGTTGTCACCTGGTGTCTCACAACACACAAGTGAGCAAGAGCAGATGGTGTTGACAGGGACAGCAGTGGATACTCCTCGCCGGAATGCGGAGGACGTTCCCAGCTCTGCTCAGCTTCATGCAGAGGCTGAGCCTCGGGGGCAATCCAGAAAGAGGGTGATCCTGGAGATGCAGGAAGAAATCCAGGAGGCTTTGACAGGTTTTGCGACCACGATGTCTGCAAATGTGCAGAGAATGGAGGAGTCCATCTTCAACATGAGCACCACCGTGTCGCAGGCGATGGTGACTGTAGGCTCTTCCATGGATAGGATGGCCACCAGCATGGAGTAGCTGATGTGCCACTCACATGAGCACATACTATCTATGGAGACTAGATGGCAGAGGCTCATAGACCTCCTCTCTAGGAAGGATGTCAACATAGACTTGGGTCCTCATGGCCCCACTGATGTGCAGCAAGGTGCTCTCCAGCTCCTTGTTAGCAGGGAAGTGCGGGTGGCCTATGAGAGGGATGATGGTGAGAGGGGACATGGAAGTGTGGGCTCCTCTCAAAGCGCTCACACTTCTCCCCCATTGCCACCCACCCCCCAGTCGGAGCCACAGATGGCTCCTCGGATTGTGATGGCTGAGTCTGCCCCTGCAGTCGCAGGAGGAGCAGACTTTGGTGGGGCCATCACAGGCTCCAAAACTCAAAGGACGTCCGCCAAGAGTGTCTAAGCAGTCGCAGCAGGGAAGCGAGCAGGCTGCCTCTACCTCTGCTGAAGCCACAGGGTAGCACCTCGTAGAAGCACGTGTAAGAGAAAGATGACACACAAGTAGATTCACAAGGGTAGCCGCTTGGGTATTTTATTCGATGTTAATGTGAAGTTTCCGTTAATGTGGTGTCAACCATAAAAACCTGTATTTTCAACACTTTCCGCTCTTGGAGAAATTTGTGTGCACCTTTGGAAATGGCTTAGTGAGTTGGAGTGAATGGCGAGACATAACGGTACCTCCACCAATGGTGGCCAGTGTGAAAGGAATGGCCTGGTCATTGTAGGGAGCCTTTAGGTGTTGCTGTGGGGTGGTGCCAACCTGGCACAGCATGTGGCAGCCATATGGGTGTACTGCGTAAAGTTAAGTAAATCTGGCCATGATGAGGACATCCCTGGCCTCTTGGGCAGCAATGTGCTCGGGTGCTGATGCCCTCTGTCCTGTGCAGCATCAGGTGATTGCGAAGAAGGTTGGTGATGGTGTTGTTGGTGCTGCTGGTGTTGGGGCTGATTGTGGTCAGATTCTGAGGACTAAGGTGAGACAGTATAAACGGCACCCATGCTGATGGAATAGATGGCAGGTCAAGTAGAGTTGACAGAAGCAATCTGTCAATGGTGAGAAAGGTTTTTCCAATGAGGTGACACTGGATGGAGACTTTGCTGGAAACACTAGCAGCCTGCAGAAAGTTCAATGTGTGCTGGCAATGCAGTCAGCAACAGCTTCTGCCTGAGGAAAGTGATCAGCTGTGAGGTCGGAGCTTTTACTGTACATTTGATGCTGTCAAGTAATCAGCTGGAGCAATGGACACTCAACTCCCGCCTCAGGTTGACAGACATGGTTCCCGAGCTGCGTGAATCCCGTGAACATGCATGGAAATTCGAAAGGCGCCTAAGTGTCTGACAACAAGCTGATAATGATTTCAATTAGGTTGCCTGCCTCTGCCGGTCGGGTCACTGCCATACCGGCAAAAGTGCCCGAGGGAAATGCACGTGGGGGTGGGATGATGGCGGGTTCCCGACCCGCTCCGGCTTTTTTCAAATTTCCCCCCCGACCTGCCTCCAATCGCGTCCGCACGGACTCCAGAAAATTCCGGCCCTAGTGTTTCTACGCAGTGCTACCCCACGGCTGCAGCATGGCTGGTGGAAGGCTGCTGACTTTCAGTGGGGGAGACTGCAGTTTGCCTTGGAGGATGACCTTGAGCACCTCTGGGCCAAGAAGGCCTGGCTGTAGACTGCACCACCTCGGCATGAGCGGCTGCAGTCTGGGCTGGCTGGCTGACAGGCAACAACAAGGGCACTGGCGGAGTGGCAGTGGTGGGAGGACCAATGCTGTCTTCCTGCGAGAAGACAGCAGGTTTGTGCTCCACTGATCCACTGCCACTCCCCCAGGGCGGCGCCTCAGCAATCCTAGTAATCTGTTGGAGGACAGATTGCTGGACTGCTGTGATGCCCTGCAAGCCCCTTTGCACACTGCAATCGATGATGGCAGTAGTCTGAGCTTGCATGACGGCACTCAGACGTTGGGTGGCTGCTGTTTGTGCTGCAATGGATGCTGTGACATTAGCCATTAGACGCTGCATCATGGTTGGGTCCACAAGTGTGCAAACGGAATTAGCCAACTCCTCCATGCTGGAAAGGATGGGCTCCAAGCTCTGCGCAAAGCCCTGTGCCAAGTTGGTGCTGGACTCCTCCATGCTCCTTGGCACTGACTGCAGGCTTTCTGCCAGGCATCCCAAATGCATCAAGCATCTCGTTGTGCATACCCATCAGCCTTTTTCTGTACGCTGCCCCATCAAAGTCCTCATCTGAGTCCTCTGCAGCAGAATCCGTGTGCGACCTTGCCCTCCGGCGAGCTGGCACCTGCGCTACCCTTGCCCCTGCCCTGGCTGCAGCCCACTTAGGCCTGGTGTCTCACCATGTGCAGATCCCCCTCTAATCTATGCTCCAAGATACGTAGGCGTCAGTATCTGTGCTGGTAGCTGCAAGTGTGAAAGTGACGGTGCGGCGTCTTCATCATCACTCTCTTCATGGTGTTCCTCCACTGCCTGGCAAGATTGCACCTCTTGGGTATCTGAAAGGAAAAAGGCAAAAGGGTAAGGTTGTAGTGAGGGGAGTGGGGGAAAGTAAGAGGTGCATGCTTACACCATGTGCAGCTTGTAAATCAGAAGAGATTGTGGGATGAGGGGGAAGTGGGATGTGAGAAGGAGGATTAGGTATGAGGATACCTCATCTTCAATAGTTTCTGCCCTGCCACTGGCCATGGCCTCAACTATGTCCAGCACCATCTCCTCCATGTGGGTTAGGATATGCAGGTGTGCCTGTCCCCCTCCAGTTAGCGCCTGCTGCCTCCAGTTGTGTGCCACCTTGTCCTGCAAGAGAGAGGGAAGTGTGTCAGTGAGTGTGGGGTGCAATCTGTTTGGCTGATGTGGCAGTCATGGTTGAATAGCTGGCAGTGTGTGCGAGCTGTAAGATGTGGGTGTGAGGCTTGCAGCAGTGCTAAGTATGTGAGGGTGAGGTGGAGCATATGAATGTGAGGTATGAGTCCTGATTGATAGAGGTTGTTGGTAGGTGAGTGATGGGGGGGGGGGGGGAGGTGGGTAGTGCACTGAAAAGTGTCTGAGGCTAGTGGTGCAGTTGGTGGGATATGGCATTTGAAGACCACTCGTGTGAGGTCATTGACCTTCTTGCAGCACTGCATCCAGGTCCACGGGGCTTGACTCCTGGCATTGAGCTCTATGGCTATCTGCTCCCACTGCCTTTTGACCGTGTGTCTGGAGGGTCTCCTCCCAACCACTGCGATACAGAACATCTCTGCCCCTTTCCACCTCCTCCACCAAGACCTCCAAGGCAGTGCCGAAAACCTTGGAGCGTACTCTTTCCCCTGTTGTGCCATTCCTCACTCTTTCCCAGGTCAGAATCTCTTCAACCACGACTCCCAGCACCTGCTCCAGCCACAATGCACATCCCCTTTAAGCAGTGCAGGCTAGCTTTAAGTGGCACTAGCCTCTTGTTGTGTCTGTGTGTTGATAGAGACACTGAAGACAGGAGTTGGTTTGATAGGTGTTTACTAAACAAAGTCTGGAGGGGAACTAACGGATACAACACAATACTCAGGCTTATATAGCTCGAGTGGCCATTACCGGCATTACAGTACACATAAGGCTCTTAAAGGCACATACACTACAATTCCTCCCCTTTTAGCTAACCAGTACATAATATTTTAAGTAATTATTAATTACATGTTACAAGAAAAATAATCTATACATTGCTGCAGTTAATTAATTATAAGTCAGTCTCTCTGGAGGCTTCCTGACTCGGTCCGGATAACGCCTCGGTGGTGTAGTAGTTTCTGGTGGTGTAGTAGGTTCTT
The DNA here is from genome assembly GCF_052327205.1 of Somniosus microcephalus. Lineage (NCBI taxonomy): Eukaryota > Metazoa > Chordata > Chondrichthyes > Squaliformes > Somniosidae > Somniosus > Somniosus microcephalus. The sequence continues at coordinate 72,565,396 of NC_140997.1, forward strand.
TTGGCAAGGCTGATTCGGCTTGAATGCCAGTGTCGGGTTCATCGGGTTCCAGTATCATCGGATCGGAGGTAGATATAGGTATCTCTACTTCATCGTTAGGCGTATAGAGTTGTGGTGTAGGTTGTCCCTTTTCGGATGACTCTATGATTTGGTCAGCATGGCGCCTTATTATGCTTTCTCCGATGTCCACGGTATACATCAGCGGTCCTAGTCGTGTGCAGATAGTTCCAGGCTGCCATTTCTCGGTACGGTAGTCCCGGGCCAAAACTTGTTGACCTATCTGGAAGGTTCTAGTTGGCCTTTCATTCATGCCTTGAAATTGCCGGTTCTCCACGTCCCTTCTGATGTTGGGCTTGATCAAATCCAGCCGGCATCTTAGGCTTCTATTGAAGAACATCATGGCGGGAGTTTGGTTTGTAACCATATGTGTTGCATTCCTGTATGCGAACAAGAACTTATCCACCTTGTGCTGAAGTTTTATGTCTTCATTACCCATGGCCTTTATGGCCTTCTTGAAGGTCTGGACAAACCTTTCAGCCAATCCATTGGTGACGGGATGGTATGGGGCGGACGTGTAGTGCTTAACCCCATTGTTTTTTAAGAACTTCCTGAATTCTTCGGACACAAATTGCGGTCCATTATCAGAACGGATCTGTTCCGGCAGCCCATTCCTGGCAAATATGGTCCTTAATACTGTGATGGTTTTTTCCATGGTGGTGGAGGACATCTTGATTAGCTCCGGCCACTTGGAGTGTGCATCAACCGCGATTAAGAACATTGAGTCCAAAAATGGACCAGCAAAGTCGATGTGTACCCTTTGCCAGGGAGATGAGGGCCACTCCCATGGATGTAGAGGGGCTTGGGGTGGAGCGTTTTGGACCTTCTGGCATCCTAGGCAGCTCTTGGTCATTTCTTCGATGTCTCCATCGAAACCTGGCCACCATACAAACGCTCTGGCTAGGTTCTTCATTTTCACTCCACCCAGATGCCCCTCGTGAAGCTCCTTTAGCACTTTATCCTGGAGTTTGGGTGGAATCACCACTCTGGATCCACACATCAAGGTTCCTCGACACACTGACAGCTGTTCTCTTCTTTGTGAGAATGCTGGCAACAGTGGTTCGCCATGTGCTGGCCATCCCTTCACCGTTAAGTCGTAGACTCGTGAGAGAGTCGGTCATTTCTCGTTTCCTTTTCAATGGCAGAATTTGTTACTGGTAGACATTCCACTATGGTTGAGTGGAACATCTCCACTGGGTCTATTGTAGGTGCCTCTTCTATCGTTGGCAACGGTAGGCGCGATAAACCATCAGCATTCCCATGCTGTTTTGATCCTTTGTATTCTATGTTGTATTGGTGTGCCCCTAGAAAAAGGGAACACCTCTGTAGCCTTTGCGCTGTCATAATGGGAACACCCTTTTTAGGGTTGAATATGGAGGTGAGGGGTTGATGGTCAGTCAACAAGGTAAATTTTTGTCCGTGTTGAATTTCTTCACTCCCCATACCAGGCTGAGTGCTTCCCTGTCGATTTGGGCATAGTTACGCTCAACTGAGTTCAATGAGCGTGACGCAAAAGCTATCGGCCGTTCTGAGCCATCAGGGAATTTATGCGATAATACTGCTCCTATGCCGTAAGGGGATGCATCGCACGCCAGTCTGATTGGCAGTGATGGGTTGTAATGAGCCAAAACTTCTTTGGACGTGATTAAGTCTTTGCACTTATGGAAGGCACGTTTACAGTCTTCGCTCCATTTCCAAATTACTCCTGTTTGTAGCAGTTCATTAAGAGGGTGTAGAAGAGTTGATAAGTTCGGTAAAAATTTATGGTAGTAATTTATTAATCCCAGGAACGACCTTAATTGTGAAATATTTTCAGGTGCTGGGGCTTTTATGACCGGTTCAATTTTTTCAGGTGACTTATGCAACCCTTCCTTATTAATTATGTGGCCACAATATGATATTTGATTTTGGAAAAATTCGCACTTGGGGCGATTTGCTCGTAGGCCCCGTTCTCTCAGCCTAGTGAGCACCTGCTCCAAATTGGCAAGGTGCTCGTTGTCGTTTTCTCCTGTTACAAGGATGTCGTCTAGGTAGCATTGAGTCCCCGGAATCCCTTGGAGGACTTGCTCCATAACTCTTTGCCAGATAGCTGGAGCGGATGCTACTCCGAAAACCAGTCGATTGTACTGGTACAGACCTTTGTGTGTATTTATCGTGAGATATTTTTTAGAGGCCTCTTCAACCTCCATCTGTAGATATGCCTGTGCCAAGTCAATTTTGGTGAAACGTTTCCCTCCGGATAGTGAGGCAAAAATATCTTCTATCCTCGGAAGAGGATACTGTACCGTGTGAAGGACCGGGTTTACAGTCACCTTGAAGTCTCCACAGATGTGAATTTTTCTCTGTTCTTCAGATTTATCATTCTTCAATGCTTTCTTCATGACTGGGACGATGGGTGTTGCCCACTCGCTCCAATCTATTTTAGATAATACGCCTGCCTTTTCCAAATTCTCCAGCTCTGCCTCGACTGCTGGACGAATTGCATATGGCACCGGTCTTGCCTTAAAAAACTTGGGAATTGCTGCATCTTCCACTTTTATTAGGCGGTGATGCCTTTCAAGGTTCCTAGTTTCTCTTGAAACACTTCCTTGGCGTTGGCCAAGATGTCTTTTAATCATTCAGGTATGACGTCATCATCATTTTTTTTCTTACTGGTCACCGTCAGTGCCTGAATGGAGTGCCAGTCTAAACGTATTTTCCTGATCCATTCACGTCCCAACAGCGGTGGACCACCATCTTGTAGAACGTATAAATACAACTTCTGTATTTCCTTGCCGTTGTATACAACAGGCACCCTTATTTTTCCTTTGGGGTATACTTTCTGCCCCGTATATGTTTTCAAGATAATGGATGTGTCTTTTAAAGGTATATGCGGAAATAGCCGCTCGTAATCCCGTCGATTTATGACGGTCAGAGCTGATCCTGTATCTAGCTCCATTTTAACTGGGGACCTTGCTATTGTGAGGGTAACCCAAATGGTCTGGTAATCTTCTTTGGCAATTACATTATGTAATTTGAGAGAGCTTAGTCTCTTGTTCCCGGAGTCGCTATCGCTCTTCTGGTCTTCGGAGCTACTGTCCGTCATCATTTGTATCTTTCTGTGCTTTTCCTTATTGATTTTTTTCCTGTTAGTGGATTTTTTGTTTCCAGATCGGCATACACGTGTAATGTGTCCCATCTTTCCGCATTGCCTGCATGCTTTGTCCTTGAACCAGCAGTCCCTCTGGTCATGGGTGGATCTGCCGCAGCGATAACATCTCTCGAAACCCTGTGTCATTTCATGGGTGCCGAAGTCCTGTGGCTTTTGCTGTATCTCTCTAGCTCCTCTTGCACTGAAAGCCTTGTCCAATGTTAAATCTTTCTCAGAAAATAGCCTTTTTTGTGTTCCTACACTTAGGAGACCGCAGACGAATTTGTCTCGTAGAGAATCTGCCAGTCCTGCCTCGAATTGGCAGTGTAGGGTATCAACAATCTCCTTAAAATTCTTGTCCATCGGTTCGGCTGGAGTGGTTAAGTTTCGTAACAGCTTGTATGTCTTTGCGCCCATTAGATTTAGAAGTACTGAAGCTTTTTTTTCATCTTCTATTCCATTTGCGGTGCAATATACCTCCACTCTTTCCACATATGTGGTCCAATCCTCTATCTCGTTATCAAAAGCATCAATATTGCCAGAATTAGGCATCTTAGAAAAGACATGGCGCTTCACGCGCTTTTCTTTCTTTTCTGCAGAAAAGATATGTCGCTTCCCGCGCTTTCCCGCCACTGCTGCCGATGACAACGCTGTTTCCCGCGGTTTCTGTTCTTTTTTATTTATTTATTTATTTACAGTTGGAGACTCATTCCCGCCGGACTCTCTCTCTAGGTCTGAACGCCGACCTGCTTGCAGCGCCGGCCATCTCCCGAGTGCTCCCTCCCCGTCTGTTACTGCTTGCCTCCGCTTTCGCTGCTTGGCCCAGCTGTAGAGCCAGCCGCTGGAGCCCCAGCCTGACACCCAGGAAGGATTACCGCAGTACCTGCCACCAGCTTGGCCAGCTGGTGAAACAACAGCTTCTTTCACTTCTTGATTCTTCTGGACGCCAGAGGAATCGATGTCCTTGAGCTGCTGCCGAATTGTAGGTAAGTCCGTTTCCACTTCGTCGCCACTGTTGTGTCTGTGTGTTGATAGAGACACTGAAGACAGGAGTTGGTTTGATAGGTGTTTACTAAACAAAGTCTGGAGGGGAACTAACGGATACAACACAATACTCAGGCTTATATAGCCCGAGTGGCCATTACCGGCATTACAGTACACATGGGGCTCTTAAAGGCACATACACTACACCTCTCATGATACTGGCCCCCTGCTGACACGTCCAGCCAATGAACAGGGCGGTTAGTGCTGGCTGGACACAGAGATCACAAAGTTGGCGCGTTGCCTGCATTGCACGGGCACGGGTTAAAGGTGCATTGTCATCCCCGCGCCCGTTTTCGGGATCTATTAAATTTAGTGTCCACAGAGTCTAAAACAGGAGGTGTAAGTTAGAACGGGAACAGTAACATAGTGGTTATGTTACTGGACTAGTAATCCAGAGGCCTGGACTACTGATCTGGCAGGCGTGAGTTAAAATCCCACCATGGCAGATAGGGAATTTAAATTCAGTTAATTAAATCAATCTGGAATAAAAAGCTAGCATCAGTAATGGTGACCATGAAACTATCGGATTGTCGAGAAAACCCACCTGGTTCACTTATGTCCTTTAGAGATGGAAATCTGCCATTCTTTCCTAGTCTGGCCTATGTGACTCCAGACCCACAGCAATGTGGTTGACTCTTAACTGCCCTCTGAAATGGTCTAGCAAGCCACTCAGTTGCAACAAACTACGAGAAACAATAATAATAATAAAACTGGAGGGACCACCCGGCATCGACCTAGGCACCAGCTTCGGACACGACAACGGCACACCCAGCCCAGTTGATCCTGCAAAGTCCTCCTCATTAACATCTGGGGACTTGTGCCAAAATTGGGAGAGCTGTCCCACAGACTAGTCAAGCAGCAGCCTAACAGTCATACTCACAGAATCATACCTTTCAGCCAATGTCCCAGACTCCTCTATCACCATACCTGGGTATGTCCTGTCCCACCGGCAGGGCAGATCCACCAGAGGTGGCAGTACAGTGGTCTATAGTTGGATAGGGAGTGGCCCTGGGAGTCCTCAACATTGATTCTGGACCCAATGAAGTCTCATGGCTTGATGTCAAGCATGGGCAAGGAAACCTCCTGCTGATTATCACCTACCCTCAGCTGATGAATCAGTACTCCTCCATGTTGAACACCACTTGGAAGAAGCACTGAGAGTAGCAAGGGCACAGAATGTACTCTGGGTGGGGGACTTCAATGTCCATCACCAAGAGTGGCTCGGTAGCACCACTACTGACCGAGCTGGCCGAGTCCTGAAGGACATAGCTGTCAGTCTGGGCCTACAGCAGGTGGTGAGAGAACCAGCACGAGGGAAAAACCTACTTGACCCCGTCCTCACCAATCTACCTGTCGCAGATGCATCTGTCCATGACAGCATTGGTAGCAGTGACCACTGCACAGTCCTTGTGGAGAAGAAATCTCATCTTCACACTGAGGACACCCTCCATCGTGTTGTGTGGCACTACCACCGTACTAAATGGGATGGATTCAGAACAGATCTAGCAGCTCAAAACTGGGCAACCATGAGGTGCTGTGGGCCATCAGCAACAGCAGCAGAATGGTATTCCATCACAATCTGTAATTTCATGGCCTGGCATATCCCTCACTCTACCATTACCATCATGCCAGGAGCAGCACCAGTTGTACCTAAAAATCAGATGCCAACCTGGGGAAGCTGCAACACAGGACTACATGCAGGCTAAACAGCGGAAGCAGCATGCTATAGACAGAGCTGATTGATCCCACAACCAACGGATCAGATCAAAGCTCTGCAGTCCTGCCATATCTAGTCGTGAATGGTGGCAGACAATTAAACAATTAACGGGAGGAGGCTCCATGAATATCCCCATCCTCAATGATGGTGGAGCCTTTAATGTATGTACCTTTAAGGGGAGAACTACTTTTTACAGCTCCTGTATACTGTAGTACCGGCAGTGACCACACCTGTATATAAACCCTGAGTAGTGATCTGTACAGTCAGTTGCAGTTTGAACCCTCATTCAGTAAACACCTGTTGATCGTTCCCTGCAGTCTTTTGTCTGATTATTGAAGGACACAACATTAAGATACCCGGAATAACAACAGAAAATGCTGGAAAAACTCAGCAGGTCAGGCAACATCCGTGGAGAGAAATTTGAGTTGACGTTTCGGGTCGGACCCTTCTTCAAAACTGGAAAGAAAAGAAACTAGATCGAAGGCAGGGCTGCGATCGGACAAAAGTATAAAAGAAACAAAAGAAGTAAAAGAGATTAGAAGCTAGACGAGATGGTAATAGGCCGGGATTAGGTGTTGTTTCTGTTGTTATTTCGGATTTCCAACATCTGCAGTATTTTGCTATCGCATTAAGATACCCGGATCTAACATTGGCGACGACAAAGATTCGAACCTACCTGCAACTCTGCATCACCTCCCAGGGATTCGCTCCTGGAGAACAGTGGAAGGAGGTCGAGTCCAGAAGCACGGGCATCGCAGGGGAGGCTGTCGAGAGCCAGGCTTGGCTTTCCAGTCACGGTGGTCCAGCGAAACGGGCTGGCAACAGGTACTGCGCAGACCCTTCCCGGACAGCGGCGGCTAGAGCCGACCGAGCGGCACAGAAAAAGGCCGAGCAGCGTCGACGGGGGAGAGAGGGCAGAGCACACATGGCGCAGCCGGTGTTCAAGGGCCGAGCAGCATCAACGGGGGAGAGAGGCGAGAGAGAGCAGAGCGCAGCCGGTGTTCAAGGGCCGAGCAGCGTCAACGGGGGAGAGAGGCGAGAGAGAGCAGAGCGCAGCCAGTGTTCAAGGGCCGAGCAGCGTCAACGGGGGAGAGAGGCGCGCAGGAAAACGCGAGGTGCTGCCATTGCCATGAGGACCGCAGAGAGCGGCATTGGCAGCAGCGCAGGAGCAGCACACGAAACCCACAGCGCGTCGCCATTTGCCACGAGGACCGCCGAGAGCGGCGTTGGCAGCAGCGCGGGAGACTCCATTTTAAGCCGCAGCGGGGAAGAAAGGAAAGCGTGGGAGACGCCATTTTAAGCCACAGCGGGGAAGAAAGGAAAGCGCGGGAGACGCCATTTTAAGCCAGTCTAACCACACCCAAAAATGCCGAAGAGTGGCAGTATCACAACATTCGACAATGAAGTCGAAGATTGGACGACATATGTCGAACGCATAGAAGTATACTGCAAGGCAAATGAAGTGCCAGATGACAAGAAAGCGCTGGTATTGTTGAATTCAATGGGTGCAAAAATGTATGGCTTACTACGAAACCTAGTAACCTCAGAGAAGCCAGTAGAAAAGGATTTTGAAAACATAGTGTCAATCCTACAGGACCACTTAAACCCCACACCGCTGCTGATAGCAGAAAGATTTAAGTTTCACAAAAGGAACCAGCATAAAGATGAAAGTAATGCTGAGTATTTAATGGAACTGCGCAAGCTATAGAAACACTGCCAGTTTGGAACAGGACTAGCAGATACTTTAAGGGACAAGTTTGTGTGTGGTCTTCAAAGTGAAGGAACCCAGAAACGGCTTCTATCAGGAAAGGATCTTACGCTGGACAAGGCTTTCAGCATTGCAGTATCACACGAAGCAGCCGCATGGGGCGCTGCAGAGATACAACGGAGACCACAAGAATATGGCACAAATGAAATGTCATACGGAACAGTGAAGTGCTATCGCTGCGGCAGAACAACACACGACCATAATGATTGCTGGTTCAAGGACAAAGTGTGCAGACAGTGTGGAAAAGTAGGACACATAGCAAGAGTCTGCAAGTCGGGAAAGAAAACCAGCAGCAAGAAATCTCCACAGGAGAAGTACAAGAAGGTACATAAGGCGATGGAGAGTAGTTCAGACGAACAGAAGAGTGATACAGACTCCGGAAGCAAGGAGCTGGGTTGTCTGAAACTGCATAATGTGATCAAAACGGAGGATCACCAAACTATCTGGGTCATGCTCAAGATAGCAGGAGTCCAAGTGAAAATGGAATTAGACACAGGCTCAGCCCTAACAGTCATAAACCGAAGGGACTACAAGCGGCTATTCTCACATATACCCTTGAGATACACAAAGATTGTCTTGAAGACGTACACGGGGCAAAAATCTACCCCAAAGGAAAAATAAGGGTGAACGTTATATATAACGGCAAGGAAACACCAAAAATGGACCTATATGTATTGCCAGATGGAGGACCACCACTACTAGGATGTGAATGGATCCGGAAGATACAGCTAGATTGGCATTCCATACAAGCACTGACTGTAGATGCCAAAAAGGATGACGACGTCACACCTGGACGACTGTCAAAAATGCTAACTGACGCACAAGAAGTGTTCCAGCAGGGACTCGGAACACTAAAAGGCATTACACATCCGCCCCGTATCATCCAGCCACAAATGGATTGGCTGAGAGGTTTGTACAAACCTTTAAAAAAGCAGTAAAGGCCATGTGCGATGACGACATTCCACTGCAGCATAAGGTGGACAATTTCCTGTTAGCCTACAGAAATGCGACACATGCAGTCACCAACCAGGCCCCGGCCATGATGTTCTTTAACCGAAGGTTGAGATCTCCTCTGGATTTGCTCAGACCAAATGTACGAAGAGATGTTGAGAATAAGCAATTCCAGCACATCAATGAGAAGCCGACAAGGAGCTTCAATGTAGGGCAACCAGTCTTGGCCCGTGACTACCGAACAGAGAAATGGCAACCAGGAACGATATGCACACGGCAGGGGCCACTAGTGTACACAGTGGATGTTGGGGAGAACATTGTGAGACGCCATGCTGACCAGATCCTAGAGTCACAGGAATGAGTCAACCCCATGTCTCGGCCATACATACCTGGTGAGGAACCCGACGTACAGGTCGCATCTACCTCAGAAACAGTAGCATCGGAAGCTGATGAACCAACCGACGACAGGGGGCCAGAATCGCCTCCGCACCAAGAGCAAGACACTCGGGAAAGGCGCTATCCAGAAAGGATCAGGAAGCCTCCCCAAAGACTGAATTTATAAATAGACTATTTTCAGCTAATGTTGCATGTTAAAAGTGTTAATTGTAATTAGTTTGATATTTAATTGTTAAATGAGTGTTATGGTACTTTTAATCTAAAAGGGGAGGAATTGTAATGTATGTACCTTTAAGGGGAGAACTACTTTTTACAGCTCCTGTATACTGTAGTACCGGCAGTGACCACACCTGTATATAAACCCTGAGTAGTGATCTGTACAGTCAGTTGCAGTTTGAACCCTCATTCAGTAAACACCTGTTGATTGTTCCCTGCAGTCTTTTGTCTGATTATTGAAGGACACAACATTAAGATACTCGGATCTAACAGAGCCCAGCACGCGAGTACAAAAGACAAGGCTGAAGCGTTTGCAACCATCTTCAGCCAGAAGTGCCGAGTGGATGGTCCATATCGGCCTCATGCTGAGGTCCCCACCATCACAGAAGCCAGTCTTCAGCCAATTCAATTCACTCCACGTGATATCAAGAAATGGCTGAGTGCACTGGATACAGCAAAGCCTATGGGCCCCGACAACATCCTGGCTGTCGTGCTGAAGACTTGTGCTCCAGAACTAGCCGCGCCTCTAGCCAAGCTGTCCCAGTACAGCTACAGCACTGGCATCTACTGACAATGTGGAAAACTGCCCAGGTATGTCCTGTCCACAAAAGCAGGACAAATACAATCTGGCCAATTACCGCCCCATCAGTCTACTCTCATTCATCAGCAAAGTGATGGAAGTTGACAGCGCTATCAAGCGGCACTTACCCACCAATAACCTGCTCACTGATGCTCGATTTGGGTTCCGTTAGGACCACTCGGCTCCAGACATCATTACAGCCTTGGTCGAAACATGGACAAAAGAGCTGAATTCCAGAAGTGAGGTGAGAGTGATTGCCCTTAACATAAAGGCAGCATTTGACCAAGTGTGGCATCAAGGAGCCGTAGTAAAATTGAAGTCAATGGGAATCAGGGGGAATACGTTCCACTGGCTGGAGTCATATCTAGCACAAAGGAAGATGGTTGTGGTGGTTGGAGGTCAATCATCCAAGCTCCAGGGCATCGCTGCAGGAGTTCCTCAGGGCAGTGTCCTAGGCCCAACCATCTTCAGCTGCTTCAGCAATGACCTTCCCTCCATCATAAGGTCAGAAGTGGGGATTTTCGCTGATGATTGCACAATGTTTAGTTCCATTTGCAACTCCTCAGAAAATGAAGCAGTCCATACCCACATGCAGCAAGACTGGGACAACATTCAGACTTAGGCTGATAAGTGGCAAGTAACATTCGCGCCACAGAAGTGCCAGGCAATGACTATCTCCAACAAGCGAGAGGCTAACCACCGCCCCTTGACATTCAACAGCATTACCATTGCCGAATCCCCCACCATCAACATCCTGGGGGTCACCATTGACCGGAAACTTAAATGGACCAACCATATACTGTGGCAACAAGAGCAGGTCAGAGGCTGGGTATTCTGTGGCGAGTGTCTCACCTCCTGACTCCCCAAAGCCTTTCCACCATCTACAAGGCATAAGTAAGGAATGTGATGGAATACTCTCCACTTGCCTGGATGAGTGCAGCTCCAACAACACTCAAGAAGCTCAACATCATCCAGGACAAAGCAGCCTGCTTGATTGGCACCTCATCCACCACCTTAAACATTCACTCCCTCTACCACTGGCACACCGTGGCTGCAGTGTGTAACATCTAAAAGATGCATTGCAGCAGTTCACCAAGGCATTTTCGGCAGCACCTCCCAAACCCGCGACCTCTACCACTTAGAAGGGCAAGGGCAGCAGGTGCAAGGGAATACCATCACCTGCATGTTCTGCTCCAAGTTACACACAATCCTGACTTGGAAGTATATCGCCATTCCTTCATCGTCGCTGTGTCAAAATCCTGGAACTCTCTCCCTAACATCACTGTGGGAGTACCTTCACCACATGGACTGCAGCGATTCAAGAAGGCGGCTCACCACCACCTTCTCAAGGGCAATTAGGAATGGGCAATAAATGCTGGGCTTGGCAGTGATGCCCACATTCCGTGAATGAATAAAAGAAAAATATTCAACTCAATTTAAAATCATGTACAGAATGCGAAATAAAGTGAGGGAATGTAAGATGGGATTAAGAGAGATAAAAGTGACAGAAAGAAAAATTTAAAAAAAGTTTATTTTAATTTTTTATTTTTGTTAAATCTCCAACAATTAAAATCTGAAGGAATGAGACTCCACACTTGTAAAAGTAAATTTTCAGGGCCAAAGTGGTTGTTTAGTAATAATTAAGACATATAACAGCGTTAAAAATTCACTTACACCTGAATGGACAAGCCCTACCTTTTCTGGTGCATTTAGTGGGTATCTGATGGGTAAGTACTGCAACTTCACGCCCATCATGTGTTTGAAAGGTGAATCTGTCGGTGTGGTACCGGTAGAGATGTTTGTGGAGGAGCAGGGCAACTCGGACAGCAACTTCCTGATTTTCGCGTTTTACTGCACATGTGCAGACGCTGGAAGTTGCTGTCTGGTTTCCTCTCTAATAACGGTGAGCGTCGATAGCCTCACCGGTATTCCTACTGCAAAATCTGGACCAACGTGTTCGACCTCCGCTACAAACTCTGTACCATCGCCACCAACTTCATCGTCTTTCCCGGCTACAGACGCAGGTTGATCTAGACCGTTCTCAAATTCAGCATCCTGTTCAACCCCAAGCTGAGCTTCTGGCATCTTATACTCTCCATCACAGTGAAAGCCTATTTCCAGCTCCATATCATTCTCCACCTCTGCCCCTACGTCAGTCAATTTGCTGCCAATCGCCTCCAGGCTCGACTATTCCAATGTTCACCTGGCCGGCCTCTCATCCTCCACCAAGTCCTGCCTGCCCATTACCTTCGTCCTCGCTGATCTGCATTGGCTTTTGGTCCTGCAAAGCTTTAAAATTAAAAATTCCCATCCACGCGTTTAATTCCCTCCATGGCCTCACCCCTCCCTACCCATGTAACCTCCTTCAGTGATATAACTGCCCCCCCACCCTCTCCCCCCCCCCAATGAACTGTCCATTTGTCTCTATCTGTGCATTGCCCCTCCCTTTAACCCACCTTAGGTGGCTGTGCCTAGGCCCAATGCTCTGAACCTTGCCCCTATACCTCTCCACCTCTCCAACTACCTCCCCTCCTTAAAACCCAATTCTTTGACCAAGCATTTGGTCATTCCTCCTAATAGCTCCTTCTTTGACTCATCGTCTATTTTTAGCCGTATGCCCCCGTGAAGTGCTTTGAGACAATTTTCATTGTTAAAGGTGCTATATAGATGCAAGTTGTTGTTGTAGCAGTCAATTAGTAAACAAAGAATTGACGTGTAATTTTCTGGAAACTATCGAGGACCATTCTTCGGAATTTAAAAGTAAGAGAGATACAAAGATCTGCAGAAACAGGATAAGTGATTGAAATACACGGTCAAATGCAATCACCCACAATGAATAAAATGTTCTGCAAGTGACAAACAAAGCACCTAAACTAAAATGCCCCTGAAAGGCTGAAAAAATGATAGCCAAAGTTTTTAATCTTTTAATCTACTGCCTGAAACAGGCAGGCGGTTTGGACGCCTGGTAGTCGGTCCCTTTTGAAATGGTACGAGCTGCATTGTCAGGTAAGGCTACCAACACCATTTGGAGGCCATCACTACCCTGTTAATGGCAGGCAAACCAAGTGAAAATTGAACCCAATGATGCCAGCGTGCACTCCAAAAATTACACACATAATGTTTTTTGTGTCCACAGTTGTTTTTGTGCTTACTGTAAACTATTTATTGGATGGAACAGTCTAATTGTAAATCATGCAGTGCTTGCATAGTCTGAGATTTAACAGTTAAAATTTTATTTTGTTCTCCACAGATAATTCTTCCACATACAGTTTAACCTAGTTGCTCCAAAGCATCATTAAGTGTATCAGAAAAGCAGAGTGACACTGAAGGTCATCACGTGTCTGCAAAGGGAGCACAGCCAAGATCCAGAAGACTGTACACTGTTTTGCTGAGCCACAGGAGGACTGCACACCTGTGGTAGGATCATCCACAGAGTTGTCTTTGGTTTGTGCCACTGGGCCTACTACAAAACACATGGGGATACATCAGCCACAGTCGACAGGTGCTACACCTTCCACACTCCACCACAATAGAGGTGGGCACTTGTCTGTTTCATCAGGCTATTCAAAATATCCATGACACTGTACAGCCCAGATGCACAATGACAGGATGATATTGCATAACATATTATGCTATTTGGTGGGGCACTGTTGGCACAATAGGTTGGCTCTCTAGTTAACCTGCTCACTGTGCTAGCGAGAAGCCAGCAACCATCCTTCTTGGAGCTCCAGGATGATGCTTTTACAACTCCCTTCTGTCCTCTGAAGGCCAGTCTACAGAGGTTGTGGAGCCATATGGGGGTGGAGGAGAGTTGTGGGTTCCTCTGTAACTGATGTTTCCCCAAATCTAGAAACTGAATCTATGGAGGATTCTTCGACTCATGGGTCACCCCACAGCTTGGTAGCCTGTTCCTTCATAAATCTGTAAATAGAACAAATGTACGTGGTTTTAGAATTAAATATTAAAATGTCACATTCTTTAAACAGAATTCCTTTGTTTATTAATTTTATACCTATTTTAAAATAGTAAGCAGAACTACTTAACTTCAAGCATTATTGAGACATAAAATATTTTTCTAATATTTTATATTTCTTCTACTTAAAGTAATTTATATAGTTTTAACTACATGAAAGTTTTTTTTATTTACCTGTAATATTTTATAAGGTCATGTGAGTAATTGTTTCTTTTTAATCATTTTTTGTCCAGTGTTGTTTTTTCTCTTCCACGATAGTTCTCCATTCCCATTTCATAACCAGATTTGAAACTTGTGGCATGGTTTCTTTTTCAGCCTCCTTGATGCAATTCTTACAGTTTCTGGAATTTTCTATCACATTTTATTCTTTGGGGTCCGCTGTCATTATAATATTTCCATATCTAAGGAGCTTCTTAAAGCACCTCTCAAATCTTGCTGTCTGTTAGGTGAACCTTCTCTCACCTATAGTCTCCAACTTCTCTCTCTGTTATAACCTTTATTGTCTCTTTTATCAGTACTACAATGGTCATCGTTTCTGTGAACATTGCTCTATTGTTCCTCCTAAGCTTCAAAGTGTCACACCACATGTTTTTTCTTCTCCCTGTAACTTCAGTGTTGAGATTTCAGAGCTGTGGAACTTATCGCCCTCAGCCTTCTGTGCAGAATCTTTTAAAACCTAAGTGTCTTGCCTTATCTCATACTCTTTTCAATCTACATGATATTCAGACCCATAGGTAGTAAGGGAGTTGGATAAGTATCTGAAGGAAAAGAATTTGCAGGGCTACGGGGAAAGGGCGGGTGAGTGGGACTAGCTGAGAGTCAGCACGGGCTCGATGGGCCGAATGGCCTTCTTCCATGCTGTAACCATTCTATGATTCTAGGCCATGGCCTTTTACATAAATTTCTCAATAAATAAAATGTAACCATCTTGGTTTCTCCTAGTTGAGACACCTAAATTATTTCCTTCACAATAATGTTGCATAGGGACCTTTTCCATTTAGATTTGTAGAATTATGCAGCACCGAAGGAAGTCATTGCTCCATTATGATTGTGCTAATTCTCTGAAAAAGAACTTGCCATTTAGTTGCAATTCCCTGCCCTTTGAAATATCCTTTACATTTTTTCTTTTTCAAATATTTACCCACTTCCCTTTTAAAAAGCTAATATGAATTCTGCTTCTGATACAACATTCATGTCCTAAGAACCCTCAGTGTGAGAAAAAATGTCTCCTTTTTTTCCCCATTTGTTCTTTCAGTGACTTTCCCAACGCTCTCTTGGCTAGCCTCCCATCTTCCACCCTCCATAAGCTTCAGCTCATCCAAAACTCTGCTGCCTGTATCCTAACGTGCACAAGCCCTGTTCACCCATCACCCTTGTGCTCGCTGACCTACATTGGCTCTCGGTCCGGCAAAGCCTCGATTTAAAATTCTCATCCTTGTTTTCAAATCCCTCTATGGTCAAGTCCCTCCCCCTTCCCCAAGCAGTATAGAATCATAGAAAGTTACAGCACGGAAGGAGGCCATTTCGGCCCATCGTGTCCGCGCCGGCCAACAAAGAGCTATCCAGCCTAATCCCACGTCCCAGCTCTTGATCCGTAGCCCTGCAGGTTAGAGCATCCCTAAGCGCACATCCAAGTACTTTTTAAATGTGGTTAGAGTTTCCGCCTCTACCACCCTTTCAGGCAGCGAGTTCCAGACCCCCACAACCCTCTGGGTGAAGAAATTTCCCCTCAAATCCCCTCTAAACCTTCCACCAATTACTTTAAATCTGTGCCCCTTGGTTTTTGAGTCCTCTAAGGGAAATAGGTCCTTTCTATTCACTTTATCTAGGCCCCTCATAATTTTATACACCTCACTAAGGTCTCCCCTCAGCCTCCTCTGTTCCAAGGAAAACAAACCCAGCCTATCCAGTCTTTCCTCACAGCTAAGATTCTCTTATATGGCCTCCTCATTCTTCCTACCAAAGTGTAACACCTCACACTTATCTATATTACAATTTAGTCACCAATTACATGCCCATTCTGCAACTTTATTAATGTCTTCTTGTCTTTTGCAATGCAAATAGACTTATTGCGCATACTGACCAAGCAGCAATGCTGGAAAAAATAATTTGTATTTTTGCTGCAGTCTACATAAATGAGGCACGGACACATTTTATATAGGAAATTACATCATGTATATAAAAACTACATCCAAGGTGGTGGATCAATTATGACTTTTAGAGCTGATGATATTAAAGCTTTGAAATATTGGTATATGCAGCATAGCTTACGTTCTGCAATCTAAAGACGGGCAATTTGGTGATTCTCTGGTGGCAATCATTTCCTGTTGCATTTAAAAGTATGAACTAGCATTAACACTCTCTTGCGAAGGTGATGAGCTTTCTTCTTTAAGTGCTGTGGCAGTGGTAGCAATTGTTTTGTAACTGAGTGGCTTGCTACGCTATTTCAGTGGTGACCCCGATTTTAGCACAGGGCGGGTTTTGGGCGGGTGGGTAGTGAGGTGAGTTAGAAACTTACCCGTTGCTCCAGAAATTAAGCCCGGGGTCTAATTTAACTTCTGGGCCTCATTTAAGTGCTGCCGGCCGACTTCCTGCTAGAAACGGGCGGGAGGTCAGTGGAGACTGGTGCGGCCCGGAGGCCGCCTACCAACACAATGTAGGTGGCGGGCTCGCTTTCTGGAGCCGTCTCCTGGGGCTCTGGTGTTCGGTAAGGGGGAAAAGTCGGTGGCAGGGAAGGCCTAAGCTTTGCTTGTGAGGCCCTGTTTGGGCCTCTTCTGGCCATGGCTCCTTTTTCCACTGTCTTTACCTGGCGGAAAAACCACAGTATCTTTCCCACTCAGTCCACCGGTTAAAACTACACGTGTAAGGAAGGAAGCTGTCGGCTTTGGGAGGGTTTCTTTGCCTGCTCAGTAGAGTAGGTTAACATTTGGAACGATGGATTCCTGACGGCATTCCGGTGGGTAAGTAACCTGGACGATTTTCACATTCTGCCCAAAGTAGAGTTAAAATCACACCTGGTATTGGGTCAACCATGTAGTTTGGACTGGAGTTATGTGTAGGTCAGATCACGTTGGAGTGATCAGTTCCCTTCCCTGAGGCACACATTAGTCAACCAATCGGATTTTTTAATAACAATACAGCAGCTTTCATTTTTCCTGGTGCTAGCCCATAAATTACCAGCGACTTTGAAATCAATTTCATAACTTGGCTTGATGGGGATTGAACTCATAACCTCTGGGCTACTAGTCCAGTACCATAACCACGAACACTGCTGTACATAATTTAAGCCGTTTTAATACCCAAATTGCAATCTCCAACTTGGTACTGTAGTAAGGGAATAGTTCTGAAATGTTCTATTTGTTTTTTTAAAATTCCTTAATCATTTGGAACAGAAGTCTCACATACATGTACAGAACATGCATTTCCCTACTCCGCATACATACAGGAAGCAGTAAAAAAAAAATTTTTAAACTGACAAAAGGAAGTAGAAGACTGGAAAATCCCAATTAAATTCTGTTTTAATTTAAAGATACAAATACTGGGTGATGCAGTATGCTGATGTACCATCATAGGGTGGTAGGATATAGGGCTGTTGGCCCCATTTCTCCAAATAGTACATTCTTAAACACGTGTGCTATCATGAGAGGCATCAAGGAAAGGCCAGACAAAAGGATTGAGGGCGATTTACCCATGGATGTTCTAAACATGGTGCTTATCAGCTTGTTGGCTGCATTGGCAGAGCAATGGGTCGGAATTTGTGGTTGGAGGCGTACCAGCAGCTCCCGGGCTTCGGGTCCTGGGCCTGTGGGCATACGTCTGCGTAAAGGCCCACGAATCCCAGGCACACAGGCAGATTGGAAGCGTCCCTGGGATCACGTGGGCCAGGTCCTCCCATCAGAAAGGAGGATTCCTCATAAGCTTATGGCGGAATCCCTATTAGCATATGAGGAGTCCCCAAACAATTAAATAATTTACACAACTGGAATAAAAAATAAATGTTCCCATTTTCACATTTAATTAAAAGTCCCTTTAATGAAGCATTTACAATAGAAATTTAATGTTTTGAAAAATAATTTAAAATATTTTAATCAGGGCCACAATTTACATAAACTAATTTTAAATGTTTGTGGATGATTTAAAATTTTTAATTTAACATTTATATTAACCCATATGCTGGTGAAAGCAGGCCCTAGCAGGAGTTTTGTGGGCATTTGCTGGGCAGTAGCAGCCCAGCTCTGTGCCAGCCAAAGTGATTTTTGGGTCGGTGCGGTAGATCTGTCAAAGCAAACCTTGACAGATCACAAGTTCCGGGTTTTCGCGCATGTGGAAACCCGGAACTTGCGGGGCCTTTCACAAGGCTTATGATGGTGTACTCTGTGTGTACTCCATCATCAGCCCTGCAAAATCCAGGCCATTATAGTTGATTGCCCAGCCTCTCAGCAAGGCACTGGTGCACTATGCCCTAAAGAGGGCAAGAAAATAAATATGGGTAATTAATTAAAAACATATACTTACCACATTTTGTGGATTCTGCAGCACTTTGATTAGTGCAGGATGGTTGTAACCTAAAACATAAAAAAAAAATTACCAATATACCTTGAACGTTTAATCATCACTGACTTTGATTTTTAGTTTTAAACACTCAGCAACATTTCGAGCCAAGAAATTGAAAGCAAATCAGTTTTCAACTACAAGATAAAACTGTATACCCTTTATGTTGCAGGCTTGTCCAAACAGTGGTATTGGGTAAATATGTGAAGATCAGCTATATAATTGTTGGTATGTCTCAATCAAATTTCATTTTAAGTTAAATAGATAAAAATTAAATTCAGGGTTTGCAAGTTTTTTTTTTAACAAGTAAAAAGTAGGGTATCGCATCTGTAAATGGCCAATCCTTGAATAGGTCCAGTAGCATATGCAATAGTCAGCTTACTGAGTTTGTCTCTAAACAGATTCCATCACAGAAACCACAATCAAGCAGCAACGAGGTAGAAATGCTCAAACACAGCTCAGTTACACAATTGCAATCCTTGTACAAGGACAAACACCACTTTATATTTTAAGTCTTCAAAAAAGTGTTGTGCTATTACTGAACATCCTGTGATCACACCAGGTAGGTCCCTCTCTGTTAACTGGTATTCCTCCAAACATCCAGCTATTCATGATTGCCCTTGTTCTCCCACAGTGGACAACGTGCTCTCATCTTCTGTTATTGGATGTTGCAACAGGATAGTGGTGAAGCCAGAGTAAAAAATATCACAAGTTGTATCGCAGACATTGGGGTAGGGGGTCAGTTTCAAGATGTATGCTGATGACACCCAGCTCTACCTCTCCGTCATCTCTCTTCACCCCTCCACTGCCTCAGTGCTGTTATACTCCTGATCCAACATCCAGTCTTGGATGAGCTGCAATTTCCTCCAGCTAATCGTCAAGACGACGACTTCGACCCCTCACCAGCTATTGTCCAAGGTTAAATCAGACTGTTCACTACCTCGGCATCCTATTCAATCCCCAGCTGAGCTTGTCTTCTCCATCACAAAGACCTCTGTCACATTGTCTGCCTCTGGCCCTACCTCAACTCAACTGTGCCGAAATATTCATCCATGCTTTTGTCACCTCCAGACTTCACCATTCCAATACTCTCATGGCCAGCCTTCCATCTTCCATTCTTCACAAACTTCAGTTCAGTCAAAACTCTGATGCTTGCACCCTATCCTGCACCGAGTCTCACTCAACCAACACACCTGTTCTCACTGCCGGTCCCCCAACGCCTCAAATTAAACATGTTTAAATCGCTCTCCTAATCTCTGTAGCCACCTCCAGCCCTACAACCCCCACCCCCTTGAGTTTTCCGTTCCAAAGACTCAGGCCGCTTGTGCGCACCCCTTCACCCCACCATTGATAGCCATGTCAGCAGTCGCCCCATGGCCTGGAAATTCCCTCCATAAACCCCTCCACCCCCTTCTCCTCCTTTAAGATCCTCTTTATATTTCACCTCATTGACCAAGATTTGGACACCCCTTCTAATATCTCCTTCGTTGGCTCAGCGTCCACTTTTTAAAATTACAGCACTGTATATAGCTTTGTTACATTTTTCTATATGAAAAGGTACTAAAGAAGAGGATGCTGCCAATGTCACAGTAAAGGAGGAGGTAGTAGAGAAATTGGATAGGATAAAAATAGATAAAGTGGAGGTACTTAAAAGGTTGGAAGTGCTCAAAGTAGAAAAGTCATCCGGTCTGGATGGAATGCATCCTAGGTTGCTGAGGGAAGGAAGTGTGGTGATAGCAGAGGCTCTGGCCATAATCTTTCAATCCTCCTTAGATATGGGAATGGTGCCAGAGGACTGGAGGATTGCAAATGTTACTCCCCTGTTCAAAAAAGGGGAGAGATAAAAACCCGGCAACTACAGGCCAGTCAGCCTAACATTGGTGGTGGGGAAACTTTGAGAGACATTAATCTGAGGCAAAATTAATTGTTACTTGGAAAAATATGGATTAATAAATGACAGCCAGCACGGATTTGTTAAAGGCAAATTGTGTTTGCCTAACTTGATTAAGTTCTTTGATGAAGTAATGGAGAGAGCTGATGAAGGTAGTGCAGTTGATGTTGTGTATATGGACTTTCAAAAGGCGTTTGATAAAGTATATATAATAGATTTGTTAGCAAAATTGAAGCCCATGTGAATAAA
The DNA here is from genome assembly GCF_052327205.1 of Somniosus microcephalus. NCBI lineage: Eukaryota > Metazoa > Chordata > Chondrichthyes > Squaliformes > Somniosidae > Somniosus > Somniosus microcephalus. The sequence goes on from NC_140997.1 coordinate 72,585,919, forward strand.
GGGGCAGTGGCTGCAGGGATACGAAATTTGTGAAGAGACAGAAAACAGAGAAACTATTGGTGAACGGCCGTTTTTCAGACTGGTGGGAAGTATACAGTGGTGTTCCCCAGGGGTCGGTATTAGGACCACTGCTCTTTTTTTGATATATATATTAATGGCCTTGACTAGGGTATACAGGGCATAATTTAAAAGTCTGCAGATGACACGAAACTCAGAAATGTAGTAAACAATGAGGAGGATAGTAACAGACTCCAGGAGACAGACTGGTGAAATGGAAAGACACATGACAGATGCAATTTAGTGCAGAGAAGTGTGAAGTGATGCATTTTGGTAGGAAGAATGAGGAGGGGCAACAGAATCTAAATGGTATAATTTAATGGGGATGCAGGAACAGAGAGACCTAGGGCTGTATGTACACAAATCTTTGAAGGTGACAGGACAAGTTGAGAAGGCTGTTACAAATCGTACGGGATTGTGGGCTTTAAAAATAAAGGCATAGAATACAACAGCGAGGAAGTGATTCTAAACCTTTATTAAACACTGGTTAGGCCCTAGCTCTCACAGTACGCCATCACACCGCCTTTGAAATCCACCGCAAGTTCAGGATTTCCGCAAGTGCTTGCATTAAATCCCGAACTTGCAGTCTGCGCGTCGTCAGGCCATCTGCTCCGCCACCGAAAACCTAATTACTGGTGTGGAGTTGGGCTATTTGCCCAACAACTGCCCAGCAATTACATATGGAAATTTTACGGCTGGTGGAAACTGTTATGTATTGTGTGTTCTATTGTGTGTTCTCCTCCCACCTGTGGTGGCGCTGTCACAGGAGATAAATGGTTGGGTGTTCTCTGTTAAGTTTAGCTCTCTTTGTTCGGAACTTGCCAGAACTTCCTTTCCTTCCATTAAAGCACTTCATGTTTGAATCTCTGAGTTCTGAGTCCTAAATTGTGTCTAGGTAGAAAGGTACCGACACAACAAGTGACAACGAGGAGCGGATGAATCTATGTATGTTACAGGTGCAGTGAGTAAACAGAAATTTTAATTTGAAACGTGAGATGGCTACTATATTAGGAAACATCGGTGATTTTGATGAAAATGTGGAGCAATGGAGCGCTTATACAGAACGTTTTGACTATTTTGCATTGGCGAATGCGGTGGCAAATGAAAAGGTCGTGCCTACCTTTTTGAGTGTAATCGGGCTGAAGACATTCAATTTACTTTGCAGCCTCGTGCAGCCAGATAAGCCAGGAACTAAAACATATAAGCAACTAGTGGAAATTCTTGGAGCACATTTTTCACCAAAACCTCTGGTTATTGCTGAGAGATTTCGATTTCACAAACGGAATCAAGAGGAGGAGGAATCAGTGACGATGTTTATTGCTGCTTTAAAAAGGTTATCAGAACACTGTGAGTTCAAGGAGGTGCTGAAGGACACCATTAGAGACAGACTCGTGTGTGGTCAGCAAAATCCAGCCACACAGAAGCGCCTTCTTACTGAGGACAACCTGACTCTTGAAAAGGCCATTGAAGTTAGTGTCTCCATGGAGATGGCGGAAAAGGAGGCTCACCAGTTGAGTTCAATAGGGAGAGTTCACAAGGTGTCGTCTGAGCCTAAAGGTGCGCGGAACGGCACATGTTACCGTTGTGGGAAAACGGGCCATCATGCTAATGACTGCTGGTGTACGGAGCTGGAATGCCGAAATTGTGGCAAAAAGGGTCACATTGAACGTGCCTGTAGAGGTAAAAAAAGAACAGACAGAGCTGGGAAGCATGGAAGCAAAATGTCTGTATTTGGACAAGAGAGGAAAAAGAGTGTTCATTCAGTGCAGTATGATGGAACAAGCAAAACAGAGGGGAGCGACACCTCTGAGGAGGAAGAGGTGCACATACTGACGGTTGCAGGTGATTCAAATGGCTACTGGGTGTCACCACTGGTGGAGGGACAATCAGTGTGGATGGAGGTGGACACAGGCGCGGCTGTGTCCCTTATTTCAGACACTGTCTACAACAAAATGCTAAAGCATCTTACCCTTCAGCCAACAAACATTGTGCTAAAGACGTATACCAGTGAACCTGTGGCCATGAGAGGCGTCATTGAGGTGACAGTTAAACTGAACGGACAGACTGCAAAACTGCCACTATATGTGGTAAAGGGAAATTACCCATCGCTACTGGGACGTGCGTGGCTAGAGAATCACGCTGGACTGGCCTGCAGTCCGCATGATGTCAAAAGGGGAGTCAGGTCTGACTGCAGTGTTAAACAAACATGCAGAACTCTTCAATGGGGAACTTGGGAGCATGAAAAAGATCAGCGTGAGACTAGACATTAAACCTGACAGCAAGCCGAAGTTTCACAAAGCCCGACCTGTACCCTATGCAATTAGGCCAAAAGTTGAGGCTAACTTGGAGGCCTTAGTCGAGAATGGAGTCCTGGAGCCTGTGAGCGTGAGCAAATGGGCCACACCCATTGTTCCTGTCCTGAAAAAGGATGGATCTGTTCAAATCTGCGGGGATTTTAAAGTGACTATTAACCCGGTGCTGTCTGCGGAACAGTACCCTCTTCCCCTCATTGAGGATCTTTTTACGGGCCTGGCCGGAGGGCAAAAGTTCAGCAAAATAGACTTATGCCAGGCTTATCTACAAATGCATGTCAATGACAAATCAAAGGAGTTGCTGACAATTGTGACACACAAGGGGCTATACAGGTACTGCCGCCTTCCGTTTGGAATTACGTCAGCCCCTGCTCTATTCCAAAGGGCAATGGATCAGATTTTGAGTGGACTGTCAGGAGTCCAGTGCTACCTGGACGACATCCTTGTCACTGGGACAAATGAGGAGGATCATCTTCTGAACTTGGATGCGACACTACAACGACTGAAAGAGTACGGACTCAGAGTTCGTAAAGACAAATGTGAATTCTTTCAGTCTTCAGTTGAGTACCTGGGGCATGTGATTGACGCTATTGGCCTGCATAAGGCGCCATCAAAGGTCAAGGCGATCGTGGAGGCCCCAGCACCCCAGAATGTGAGCCAGTTACGTTCATTTCTGGGGCTACTTAACTACTATGGGAAGTTTATTCCAGACTTAGCAACATTGCTGAAGCCGTTACATCAGTTGCTATGTCAAGGCAAAACATGGAAATGGACTGAACTGTGCAACGAAGCTTTCGCCCAAGCAAAGAAAGCATTGCTGAAATCGGAGGTCCTGACACACTTCGACCCAAAGCTACCCGTGCAGCTAGCATGTGATGCATCACCATATGGTGTGGGAGCAGTCATATCCCACATGATGCCTTCGGGTGAAGAGAAACCTATCGCCTTCGCATCACGCACCTTGAACAAGGCCGAGAGTAACTATGCGCAGATCGAGCGCGAGGCCTTGGGAATCATTTTTGGAATTCGAAAATTTCATCAGTACCTGTTTGGGAGAAGGTTCACACTCCTGACGGACCACCGTCCATTGACTTCAATCTTCGGGCCCCACACCGGAATTCCGTCTCTCGCTGCAAGCAGGATGCAAAGGTGGGCTTTACTGTTGTCAGGACACACATACGACATCAAATATCGCAAATCAGACTTGCACGGCAACGCAGACGGCCTGTTGAGGTTACCCTTGCCTGTTACTCCCCCAGAGCCTTGTCAGATAGACATCTTCTACTTTGGACAAGTGGAGGGAGCACCTGTCACTGCAGCTCAGGTGCGAAGGTACACCCGCAACGATCCAGTCCTGTATGAGGTAATGGACGATGTCATTCGAGGGAGAGCTATAGGAGATTCTCCTAGTTTGAAACCTTACGTTTCAAAAAGAAATGAGCTCTCCGTCCAGGCAGGTTGTCTTCTTTGGGGACGCCGTGTTATCATTCCGCCACCTCTGAGGGAACCTATACTGCAACAACTTCATACAGGCCACAGTGGGATGGTTCGGATGAAGGAAATGGCAAGAAGCTACTTCTGGTGGCCAGGTCTCGATGGGAATATTGAGGAGAAAGCCAAAACATGTTCCCCATGTCAAAGGGTCCGGAATGTTCCACAGCTGGCAACCCTACACCCCTGGGATTGGCCTGCAGAAGTGTGGCAGCGAGTGCATGTGGACTTCGCCGGTCCTTTCGAAGAGAAGATGTTGATGGTGGTTGTAGATGCTCGTAGCAAGTGGCCGGAGGTCGCTGTGATGAGGTCTACCACAGCAGAGAAAACAATTGAGAAACTTGGTGAGATGTTCAGCCGTTATGGCTCATCGGAACAACTCATAAGTGACAACGGTCCACAATTTGTATCACAGGAGTTTGCAACCTTCCTGCATGTGAATGGTGTCCAACACATCAGGTCTGCGCCCTATCAACCCTCTACTAACGGCCAGGCAGAAAGGTTCGTGCAAACTTTGAAGCACGCCTTGAAGGCATCGCAAGGTCAGGGCTCCATCCACCAACGTCTGAACAGCTTCCTGTTGTCCTACAGGAACGAGCCGCATGCCACAACCAAAACTTCCCCCGCTTCGCTCATGATGAAGAGGCAGTTGCGAACAAGTTTTGACTTACTCAAACCTCCAAGGGCAGAGCAGGTTGTCCATCGTCAACAACAAGCTCAAGTTGAAAAGAGAGAGAAAAGAGCCAAGGAGAGACGGTTTCATCCGGGAGAGCACGTCCTAGCTCGTAACTACAACACTGGGCCGAAATGGGTTCCTGCTACGGTGATCGCACAGACGGGCCCTGTGTCTTACACGGTTGAGACTGCTGAGGACGTCGTCTGGAGAAGACACACAGATCAACTGTTACTAGGAGCAGAGACAGCCACAGAGGCTCCAACAGCTGGTTGGCCTGAACTGTTTCCGGATGATACTGCAAACCAGCATCCTTTGCCACAGTGCTCTCCTCCAACACAGGAAGTCATAGAGACTGTTCCACCTGTGCAAACTCCTGACTTTCGACTGACACAGGAACCTTCTCCATCCAGGCCTGTGTCAATGCCTACTGCTGTGGAAGCCAGCGATGACCGCCGGTATCCTGTCAGAGAGCGGCGGCCTCCAAGACGCTTGGATCTGTAGGCTTAGTGACTTACCCACAAGACTGGGGCAGAATAAACCCCAGGGTGAAGTCAGGGGTTGAGGCAGTCTACCTCTACCCTAGGTTCGTTGAGTGCATTGAAAGTAACTTACCTGTTGAGGAATAATGTGGACCTTCCATTTAAGAGGGGAGGAAATGTTATGTATTGTGTGTTCTATTGTGTGTTCTCCTCCCACCTGTGGTGGCGCTGTCACAGGAGATAAATGGTTGGGTGTCCTCTGTTAAGTTTAGCTCTCTTTGTTCGGAACTTGCCAGAACTTCCTTTCCTTCCAATAAAGCACTTCATGTTTGAATCTCTGAGTTCTGAGTCCTAAATTGTGTCTAGGTAGAAAGGTACTGACACAACAGAAACAGACGCAGGGCATGTCTGCATCAGCGTAAGGAGATACCCAAAATGAAAAAAATGCGCTTTTAAAAATTAAATGACATCCAGGAACATTAAAAGCTTTAATGAAAAGCAATCCTAGTGTATGTTAAAGCTGCAGGTTTTTTAAAATAACATTTAAATTTCATAACTTTCTGCACAGTGCACAATATTTGTTTAGAAGTGGGAATTCCGAGTAATGAGTTGGATTCCTACAATAAAAGCTAAATCTGTGTGTATTTTAAAGGCTGTAGTAATGAAGTAATGTAGTCATTTAAATGAATGAAAGACAATCTGTCTTCTGATTGGAGGACCAGGCCCACGTGATCCCAGGTAAGCCTCCACACAGGCTGCATCCCAGGGATCCGTGGGCCATTATGCTGCCCTCCTATTCGCAGCGTCAGAGTGCAAGTTTATGCAGGAGGGCCGCCATCAGGTAGGTGCGTATTCCTTTCGCAGGCTGGTGGCGTACTCCGGAGCTACACCGCCGACCGCAATTTTTGGCCCATTATTTATTATAACCCTCATGCCCTCGTCTCCAATATGAATCTCACCCATTGTTTTCTGTCCTGACTCTCGATCTGGCTTTGTACGTAAAGCTCTGCCTCTCCTGCTCTAGGAACCATACTGAGAGATGTTACTGCATTCATATTACAACTCCTCCGCCAAAGGGAGCCCTACTTTGAGGGCAGCATTATAAGTGAGGAAGAGGTTTGCCGGTATCAGGGGAACTGCCAAGGCAAATGGACCCACCTTTGTATGTATGCTTTCTCTTCCCCATAGAAGATGGGGCGCCAATACCAATGTTTCTGTCCTGCACCCTCAGGGAGTGAGCAGCAGAGAACATTTCATCCTTCTTGTAACACTCCTTTCTACTACAGGGGTTGGAGGGCACAATTGCAGTGGTTCACCGGAATACACTTCACGTAGCAGCGCAGAGTTTACTCAGGCTCACGTATGTCCACAGTGCAGCCTCAGCTGACCCCAAAAATCACACTTTGAAAAACTGGGCATACTGTAAATCAGTGATGCGAGGTTGGGGGTCTGAGGAGAGCCTGCCACCAGCAAGCTGAAAAATTTGCCCAACTAAAATATCCATTGGTTACCTCACAAACTATCTCCATTGATATGCTGGCAACTTAAATAAGCTTTCAGAAATAGTCAATCAATTTTCAAGTGCAGCTATACAAAAGCAAAATACTGTGGATGCTAGAAATCTGAAATAAAAACAGAAAACGCTGGAAACACTCAGCAGGCCAGGCAGCATCTGTGGAGAGAGAAACAGAGTTAATGGGCCCGATTTTCTGCCAGCCGTCGGGCGGCTTTTCATGTGGGCGGGGGCCGAAAATTGCCGAAATAGGGGGTCGCGAACCCCCCCCCTGCCTAATTCCCCGCCCCATCCGACTTTCTGACCGCCGTTTCTCCGCGACCCGAATCAGTCCCGCCCGCCGCTGGCGGGACTGTCCGTCGGGACCCTGATCACCAATTATTGGCATGTTTAATGCCATTTTAAGGTGCCCGTGCGATTTTCAGGGGTTCCCCACGCTAAACACGCCTGCGGGGAACCCCGCTGATGAAACCTGGCGTGAAGCTTGCCGGCTTGTTTGCTCTCAGCTGCAGGTCATTCGGGAAAGCTGCGATTTAAAGGGACAGCATTTGTATGTTGAAGGACCTTGTTGCTGAAGGCTTGGGGCTACTTCTTCAAGGCTTAGGCACAGCTGTGGAAGGTTGGAGCCTCACACACTTCTCCAATGTGATCTCCTGGGAAGCCCCTCTCGCCACCCTCACTCAGCGCTTCCTCAGCGAAGGCATCTACCAGAAGCATGGGATGCCTTTTCTTCCTTCCCTTCTTGCCATTAGAGGATCTCCAGCAGCAGAGGCGGCAGCAGAAGAACCAGGAACAGCAGGATGAGCACCAGGAGCACCAGGCTGCTGCTCACTCACCTGAAGCTGCACAGACCAGAAGGGGCCAGCGCTTGGAAGTGGCTTGAGAGCACCTTGCTGTGCTTGAGGGGGCCATGGGGACCCTACTCAGAAGGACTTCCATGAAGGTCTGGTTTCTCTGTTCAATAGATGGCCAACGCTCCTCAAGAGATGTCATTCTCTTATGAGCACTCACCATGTTTTCCGTACCCTGGCGAGTTATCTCCTCCATGGAGGTTGCCAACCTTTCCATGGTGATGCGTTCCTGCGCCAATGACTCCACAAAGGCTCTGCTCATGGTCACTATGGACTCCTCCATTTGCTCTGCACTCGCAGCGACCCTGGACACAAAACCTGCCAGAGACTCCTGCATCTGTGCATGGAGATCCATCACCTCTTCTCTTGCGGATGGACCCAGAGGCAGAGGGTCGACATGCAGCGCAGCTGAGCTGAGCTGGCAGGGTCCTGCACCCTCCGACGAGGACTCTCCACTGCTGTCCCTGTCTCCAGAATCTGCTGAGGCTCACTTGTGAGCTGTGAAACACCAGGTGACAACACTACTCTATGTCCCGAAGGTCCCCCCGAAGTGTGAGTGTCTGCGCTGGTGCTGGGTGCGCTTACTTCTGCTGACGCTGCACCCTCAGAGGTTGGAGCTTCCTCTGAGGAGTTTGGCTGCACAGCCTCTTCCTCCTCCACAGTGGGGATGGGGGCTCTGGATGGTCCTGTGGGGGAGTAGAGGAAGGAGTTAGAGATGTGATGCCAAGGTTACATGCACATTCGAGTTGACATCTGCTGACACCTGCATCCATGCAGCCTTGGTCTCAGTGGGAGGCCTCTTCCTGCCTGACCTAAGGAAGAGGACCTCCCTGTGGGCCCTAACCCCATCCAATAATGCCTGCAGTGAAGTTTCGTTGAATTTGGAGGCAGCTCGGGGTCTGGCACTGGCCACAGCTGCTGAAGGCTCCTCTGCCATCCTGCATGGTTTGTTTGGAAGCCAACAGAGGAAGCAATGCTTGCTGTGGACCTTGAAAGCACCATGAATGATGACATCATACTGTGGGGCTTCCTGACTGGAAATGGACAATTAGCAAGGCTGCCCACACGCTGGAAATTAATTGGCCACTTGAGGGAAAATTGCGTGCAGCTGGCTGACCCATTTTTTTGTGTGTCAGAACCCCACATTCGGGGGAATCCGACCATTTCCCACACAAGCCACAAAATCGGGCCTAATGTTTCAGCTCGATGACCCTTCATCAGAACTGGCGATGATGAAGGGTCATCGGCCTGAAACGTTAACTCTGTTTCTCTCCCCACAGATGCTGCCTGACCTGCTGAGTGTTTCCAGCATTTTCTGTTTTTTATTTCAAGTGCAGCTAGTATTTGGTAAGTAAATATATTACTTGCTATTTTGCTTCACACGAAACGTTTGTGAACTGTTAGTCAGAACATTGAGATCCAGTGCTGTTTGCTATAGGGGGAAAAAATCATTTTTCATGGGGACTAGAACTTTTGCCAATGTTTTGGCAGAGATTATAAGTAAATCCCTTGGACTGGCTGTAAAAATAACAGCGGGAAGTTTTTTCAGCAATGTTATTACCCTTGACATTAGTACCAGTCTCAGTAAAGACTGAACATATGTTTGGAGCTTTCTTTTGGACACAGATACAGTCTGACAAGACTTGTATAAGAAGCAACAAAGACACCCAATAGATTCTTGTCAATCACCAACAGCTAAATTTGTGGATCTCTTAACGACAAGCTCCTAAGTGTGGATACACTTCCTCAGTGTTTTGGCAGGAAGACTTCCACTAATAGTAGCATAAAAAACAAATACAACTGTAGATTTGAAACATTCTCTATATTTCTTTTTCCTCCCACAAACATGAAGATTCTGTAAGGGAACGGCCGGAATTTTCTGCAGGTTGAGGGCGAGGGGCCTCCGAGGCGGGCGGGAAACCCGGGTGGCAGGGTTTCCTGCAGGCCCTGCCAACTTTAACGGCAGGGCCTGATTTGCATGTGAGGCCTCGGATTCCCGCCTGCAGCCAGCCAGGTTGAGAGGCTGGCTGGCTGCGGGCGGGTAGGCCTGCAGATGCGAGGTGTTGGTCCGGGGGAGGGGGGTTGGCATGGGGCATTGGGGGTCGTGGGTCAGCATCGGGGATCGCGCGCGAAGTGGGGGGTGGTGTGGGGGACGTCGGCCGGGGATAGGAGGGATGGAGGATCGGTGGAGGGTCGGCCGGCGCATCGGGGGTTGTGGGAGGGGGGTCGGGGTCGGGGGTCAGCATCGGGGATCGCGCGGCGAAGGGGGGGGGTGTGTGGGGGATGTCGGCCGGGGATTAGAGGGATGGAGGATCAGCGGGGGGGTGGGGGGGTCGGCCAGCGCTTCGGCGGGGGCTGGGGGGTGGGGGAGGGGAAAGAGAGGATCAGGACCGGCCACCGGAGGATTGTGGTCGGCCTGAGTATCATCACTGGGGTCGGGAGTCCTCATGGTGGGGATCGAAGGCCTCGTGAGGGACTCTCCAATCGCAGGGGGGTGGGTTAGGCAGAAACCCTGGATCCAGGAGGTATAAAGCCATTTACCTCCTGGATGCAGCAGTCCCCACTTCGGTGTAACTGCCGTGTTTCACCATTTGTGTGAAATCCGTCCACAGGCAGTTAATTTCAAAATGATGGGGAAAATAGGCTTTCAGCCTGATTACAATATTTAAATTAAGGTAACGCCCTCTGGCAGTGATTTGGTCGCCTGCCCCCTGCCCACCCCTGGCAAAACCATAAGCGGGCGGGTTGGAGGTGGGGTCAGGTGGGAATTCCACTTTTAACAATAACTGCCCCCACGCTCCAAACCCACCCTTTTTTTTAGGGGAAATTCTGGCCAATGTTTTCCAAACATTCTGAAAATTATGTCATGAATTTTTTCAACAAAATATTGAACAGAATATTTTTTCCTGAAAGGTCAGGATGGAAGGCCAATTCAGCTATGTTATTATGAATCTGACTATGTGTGTGTTTGTGTTTATAGATAAACTGGTTGATTACAGTATCTGTCCTAATGAAGATTCCCAGTACAGCAATCCAAATCCCATCAATGGTTAGAAAACAATCTTGAACACTCTGGAAGAAAATAGCTTGCAACTGGTGACAGCACTCGACTTAGTTTCCGTAATCATATGCCCTTGTATCACAGTTTTGTATACTCCAATAATGGCCATCCGAAGGAAACTATTTATGGTTATTTGAATTGTCTATGAGTATGAGTGGGCAGATGATGTACAATGGAGAACAATGACCGGTTTATTACACATGAGGAAGTCACGAGTGAAGAAGTAAAGCATTTCTCACAAGCTGAACAAACCAGATATTCTACTATTCCTCTTTGGATCATACAGCAGGTGCAGGACAAATTTTATTTTACACAAAAATAAATGTTTTAACATTTTATTTTGTCGCAGTGACGTCTATTGTAAGTGAAGAATTAACTTCAAATATTCCCTATTAGGTCATGTGGGATGGCACTGACCTTATTCCAGTTGTGACTAGCTTAAAAGTATTTTTGGTAAGAAATGGGTAGTCCTTGCCTTCCTTTCTTTTCTTCTACCTATGTCTCAACCCATTCTCATCTGACCTTCCCTTTGCTGCACTGGTGACAGAGACTTCAAGCTGTCTCTGCTCTACTCTCTGGAACTCGCTTCCTAAAACTGTTCCTATCACTTTTTCTCTCCTAGCTTTTAAAAGCATTCTAGAAACCCTGGGCGGTAACTTTGCCGGGCCGGAAAAATTATAACCCCCGTGATGGAAATTGAGTGGTAGCGCCCCAAGAGGGAAGCGGGGTGCTACTGGAAGCGCCCCGCCTCCCTCTTGGGGGCGCTGCGAGGGAATATCGCGGCACCACGTGCCATGGTATTGCAGGCCTTCCTCCCCTTCTTCAAGAGAAGTGCCGGGCTCATGGAGCGCAGCCGGCACTCCATTGGGGGGGGGGTAAGGAGGCTGGGGACGGGAGCAGAGGCAGGTGCTGGCAGGCGGCCAGCAACAAAAATGGCCGCCCCGCACCTCGCCTTTAAATAGCGCCTCCCTGGCCACAGCAAGGCCCCCCTGACCCTGTCGGACATAGCGTCCGGCGGTAAGTCAGGGGGCGCTCGCGAAGATAGTGGACGAGGCGCTGCGCACGGCGATGACGTCATCGCCGGCGGCATAGCGCCACAGGGCGCTACCGGTTACCGCTGCCGCTAACCTCCCACTGAATTTCGCGGGAGGCGTAGGCGACGCCGCCCCGGGCTCTAGTTGCTTTGCGCCCCATTAGCGCCCTCTTAGGGTGCTAACGGGAGGCGCAAAGCAACCAAATTTCCCCCCACCTTATCTTTTCAACTGTGCTTTCAGTCATCTCTCCCACCTCCCATTACTGCGTGGCATCATTTTCTTCTCCATGAGACACCTTAGGACACACTATTCTGTTAAAACTACTTACTACATGAATGCAGCCTGTTTAATTCAACGTCTCCACAGCCAAATGAAGGTGCAGGCAACCTGTTCCCAGGTTTCTGCAGCTAGGAAATAAGCAGGATTTGCTTAGGGCGACAAATATTCCCTAACAGTGGGCGTGCCTGATGTGGTAAACAAAAAGCATTTTTATCTATTATGGATTATTTGCTGGATTTTTTCCTGCTGGTCACAGCGTGCACAGGGTTAAAATTAAGTACTACTAGCTGTTTCTGAACAATACAGAAAATGCACATTCCAGACAGACCTCAGAATAAGGCCTTGAAATGTATAGATTGATTATTGCCATTGTCTTGAATGGCAGCCTGTTGTGTATGTACCTTTAAGAGAATAACTGGTCTCAGACTGCAGTACCGGCAGTGACCACCACTGTATAAAAGACGCTAGTGAGCCTCTGTTGTTTTCAGTTCTCGATTGACTTCAATCAGTAAAGACTTGTTTTGTTCAACTCCTGCTGTCCGTGTCTCAATCATTCACGGACATAATACTGGCGACGAGCAGATACGAACTTACCTACAGTCTGCACCACCTCCAGAGGTCGAGGCCAGAAAGAAAAAAAAAAGTAAGAAGCAGTAGAAACGGGCGTCGACCGTGGGCATCCGCCCCTGTGTTAGCGGAGTTGAAGATTGCTGGAGAAGCTGTCGAAAGCAGGGCCTGGTTCCTGTCGACGGTGCTTCAGCTAATCGGGCTGGTGGCAGGTAGTACACTGATCCTTCCTGGGCTGCGGCGGTCGCGAACTCGAGCAGGTGGCTTGCAACGGGGCCGAGCAGCGTTGTCTGGAAGAAGAGAGAGAGAGGGTGGAGCACACAGGGCGCGGCCGGTGCTACGAAGCCGGGCTGCGTATAGACCCGAGAAGAGGGAGGCAAGAGTCCCACAGGGTTGTTCCACGACAGGAAAATAATAAAAAAAGAAATATTAAACGCGCAAGAAACCGCGAGGAGCTGTAGGTTGCAACGGGAACCGCGGAAAGCAGCGCTAGCAACAGCGGGGAAGAAGGCAAAGCGCAGGAGGCGCCATCTTAATCAGCGGGGAAGAAGGCAAAGCGCGGCAGGCGCCATTTTAGATTTGCAAGATGCCGAAGACTGGCTGTATCACTGCTTTTGATAATACAATAGAGGACTGGACCACGTATGTGGAAAGAGTCGAGGTATATTTCGAGGCAAACGAAATAGCTGATGAGAAAAAGGCATCGGTATTGCTAAACTTAATGGGCGCTAGAATGTATGGCCTATTGCGGGACCTGATTACTCCAGCCAAACCGAAGGCAAAGAGTTTTAACGAAATTGTTGCTGTCCTACAGGAACACCTATACCCTGCACCGCTGTTGATAGCAGAAAGATTTAAATTCCACAGGAGAACTCAGCATAAAGATGAGAGCAATGCTGAGTACCTTACGGAACTACGCAAGCTATCAAAGCACTGCCAGTTCGGAGCAGGACTGGCAGATACCCTACGGGACAAATTTGTCTGTGGACTCCTGAGTGAAGGAACACAGAAGAAGTTACTATCAGAGAAAGAGCTGACGCTAGATAAGGCTTTCAGCGTGGCAGTATCGTATGAAGCAGCAGCCAGGGGAGCTGCAGAAATTCAACAAAAGCCACAGGAATACGGCACCCACGAAATGCCACGGGGATTTGCAAAATGTTATCGCTGCGGCAGAACTAACCATGACCAGAAGGACTGCTGGTCCAAAGACAAAATATGCAGGCAATGCGGAAAGATGGGACACATTGCACGAGTTTGCAGGTCTGGGAAGAAGGCCAGTGACAACAAAAAGGCTACTAAGGAACCGTACAAGAAAGTGCAAAAGATGACGGGCAGTAGTTCCGAAGACCAGATGAGCGATAGTGAATCCGGGAACAGGAGACTAAGCTGTCTCAAACTTCACAATGTAATCGCAAAAGAGGATCACCGAACCATTTGGGTCACCCTCACGATAGCAGGGTCCCAAGTTAAAATGGAATTGGATACAGGATCAGCGCTAACCGTCATGAATCGGCGAGACTACGAGCGGCTATTCTCACACATACCCTTGAGAGAGACATCCATCGTCTTGACGACGTATACGGGGCAAAAAGTATACCCCAGAGGAAAAATAAGGGTGCCTGTCGAATACAACGGCAAGAAAATACGGAAATTGTATCTCTACATACTGCCAAATGGTGGACCACCGTTATTGGGACGTGAATGGATCAGGAAGATAAACTTAGATTGGCACTCCATTCATGCAATGACGGTGGACGGTAAAAAAGATGAAGACGTCACTCCTAGACGATTGTCAACAATCTTAGCTAACGCCAAAGAGGTATTTCAACAAGAACTGGGCACGCTTAAAGGCGTAACCGCCTCGATAAAAATAGAAGAGAATGCAGTTCCCAAGTTTTTCAAAGCAAGACCGGTACCATATGCAATTCGCCCAGCCGTCGAGGCAGAGCTGGAGAATCTGGAGAAGGCAGGCGTGTTGTCTAAGGTCGACTGGAACGAGTGGGCGACACCCATCATTCCTGTCATGAAGAAAACGTTAAGCAATAAGTCCGGGGAGCCAAGGAAGATTCGCATCTGTGGGGATTTCAAGGTGACGGTGAACCCAGTCCTTCACACAGTACAATATCCTCTTCCAAGGATAGAAGACATCTTCGCCTCACTGTCTGGAGGGAAGCGTTTTACAAAAATTGACCTAGCACAAGCATATTTGCAGATGGAGGTTGAAGAGTCATCTAGGAAGTATCTCACGATAAACACTCACAAAGGTCTTTACCAGTATCATCGATTGGCATTCGGAGTAGCATCGGCTCCGGCGATATGGCAAAGAGCGATGGAACAAGTCCTGCAAGGGATTCCGGGGACTCGGTGTTACTTGGACGACATCCTTGTGACAGGTGAAGATGACAGTGAACACCTTAACAACCTAGAACAGGTGCTCACTAGACTACGGGAACATGGGCTACGAGCCAACCGCCCCAAGTGCGAGTTTTTTAAGAAACAGATATCGTATTGTGGCCACGTGATTGATGAAGAGGGGTTACATAAGTCCCCTGACAAAATTGAAGCGGTTGTTAAGGCCCCAGCACCTGAAAATGTGTCGCAACTGAGGTCATTCCTCGGATTGGTGAATTACTACCATAAGTTTTTGCCGAATTTGTCGACAATTCTGCACCCACTGAACGCCCTGCTACGAACGGGAGTAGCATGGAAATGGAGCAATGATTGTAAGCGGGCCTTTCAGAAGAGTAAGGACTTAATCACTTCAAGGGAAGTATTGGCTCACTACAACCCAGCACTGCCGATCAGACTGGCGTGTGATGCGTCTCCCTACGGCATTGGGGCGGTACTGTCACATAAATTCCTTGATGGTTCAGAGAGGCCGATAGCTTTTGCGTCACGCTCGTTAACTTCTGCCGAGCGTAACTACACCCAGATTGACAGAGAGGCCCTCAGCCTAGTGTGGGGGGTGAAGAAGTTCAATCACTACCTGCACGGTCAAAAATTTACTCTACTAACCGATCATCAACCTCTTGTCTCCATTTTCAACCCTCAGAAGGGCGTACCGATAATGACAGCACAACGGCTGCAGAGGTGGTCTCTTTTCCTAGGGGCACACCAATATGACATCGAGTACAAAGGAACTAAACAGCATGGGAATGCTGATGGATTGTCACGCCTACCGTTGCCGACGGTGGAAGAAGAAGACCTTGCAGTGGATCCAATGGAGTTATTCCACTCGACCATAATCGAATGTCTCCCTGTGACGAATGCAAACATAGACAAGGAAACACGGAATGACCCGACACTATCGCGGGTCTATGATTTAATGGTGAAGGGATGGCCAGCACATGGCGAACCACTGCTGCCAGCATTCTCGCCGAGAAGAGAACAGCTGTCAGTGTGCAGAGGAACCTTGATGTGTGGATCCAGAGTAGTAATTCCACCTAAGTTGACGGATAGAGTGCTCAATGAGCTTCATGAGGGTCATCTGGGTGGGGTAAAAATGAAGAACTTAGCCAGAGCGTTTGTGTGGTGGCCGGGAATCGATAGAGAAATCGAAGAGGTGACCAAGAGCTGTGCAGGATGCCAGAAGGTCCAAAACGCCCCACCACAAGCTCCTCTACACCCATGGGAGTGGCCCTCATCTCCATGGCAAAGGGTGCACATTGATTTTGCTGGTCCCTTCATGGACTCAATGTTTTTAATTGCGGCGGATGCACATTCAAAGTGGCCAGAGGTAATAAAAATGTCCTCAACCACCACGGAAAAAACTATCACAGTTTTACGAACCATATTCACCAGGAATGGGCTGCCTGAACAGATTTGCTCTGACAATGGACCACAGTTTGTGTCTGAAGAGTTCCGGAGGTTCTTAAAGAACAATGGTGTTAAGCATTACACATCTGCCCCATATCACCCAGCCACTAATGGATTGGCTGAGAGGTTTGTCCAAACATTCAAGAACACTATCAAGGCAATGTGTAATGAAGATATACCCCTACAACACAAGGTGGACAACTTCTTGTTTGCCTACCGGAATGCGACACATGCGGTTACCAACCAAACTCCAGCCACGATGTTCTTCAATCGAAGACTACGATGCCGCTTGGATTTGGTTAAGCCAAACGTCCGAAGAGATGTGGAGAACAGGCAGTTTCAGAATATGAATGAAAGGCCGACCAGGAGTTTTAAGATAGGTCAACCAGTTTTGGCCCGGGACTACCGTACTGAGAAATGGCAGCCAGGAACGATTTGTACACGGCAAGGACCTCTCATGTATACCATGGACGTTGGAGAGAGCATTGTAAGACGCCATGTTGACCAGATTCTAGAGTCACTGGAAAACGTCAACTCCACACCACGATCTGATACACCTGGCAATGAAATCGACGTACCAATTGCAGCTACCGCAGAACCGGTGATATTGGAAGCAGATGAACCAAACAACGACATTGATCCCGACTCAACATTGCCAGAAGAACCTGATACCCCAAAGAGGCGTTATCCAGACAGAATCAGGAAGCCTCCTCAAAGACTGAACTTATAATTGCTTAAACTTAACCAATGTATCTAGCAACCGTAATTGTGATTGTAATTAGTTATCATTTAGTTGTTAAATGAATGTTATGTACTGTTTATCTAAAAGGGGAGGAATTGTTGTGTATGTACCTTTAAGAGAATAACTGGTCTCAGACTGCAGTACTGGCAGTGACCACCCCTGTATAAAAGGCGCTAGTGAGCCTCTGTTGTTTTCAGTTCTCGATTGACTTCAATCAGTAAAGACTTGTTTTGTTCAACTCCTGCTGTCCGTGTCTCAATCATTCACGGACATAATACAGCCCATTTTGCAGATTGTTCAAAGTATTAGATTAGTGAATCAGTTTATTCCATTCAATTATGAACATCTTGTGAGGCTGCTCAGTGCACATTGTTGTTTGGCAGCTTTTTTATGTGGTAAATTGCTATACAGAAAGAAACTCTACTCTTGGTAGTTTAGTTCCCTATAACTTCCATTGAGATAGTGCCATTAACATAAAAAACGTCTTGAGTCACTTCACAGTTGGTGTATGGAAAGCAGATTCAGAATGAGGAAAGAGTAATTAGTGTAATGTATTATCACATGGTTTGTCACATGGTTTGGTAAGAGCATGTTCAGGTTGCTCTGGCCTACTAAAACAAGCACCTTGACTAGCAACTCATCCTGTCTCTGTCCTTCATTTGTTCTACCCACATATATTACATTTTGGTGATGAGGATGGGATCATGGAAGGACACAGTGTTCAACCTTCGAGTGGAAAAGTTTAAGGTGAATTTGTGAAACCTAAACTGAATTTTTGCGATGTTTTACCGTTAATGCTGATGCAGAATCCTCTATGCTTCGCTTTCGCATGTATGTATACACAGCAACAGCGGCGCTGATTCTCACAGGTACACAGGTAGCGTGCTGAGTCACTGTTCAACGGGATCGGGACAATCATGGCTGCACTTACGGAATTCATCGGAAGCCTCGGAGTGTATGACCGAGCTCGTGAACCATTCAGTTCTTACATTGAGTGGATGGAGATGGTATTTTAAGGCCAATAACATTATTGAGACAGAAGGTGCAGATGAGAATGTTCAAGCTCAAAATAAAGTAATTTGTGAACGGAAAAAAACAATTTTTCTAAAGGAGATCGGGCCAGATGTCTACGGAACATTGACAAAACTACTCGCCACAGGGAAAGTGAAGGATGCATCATTTGGAGACATTGTCGAGAAACTCGAGGACCATTTTGACACAAAGCCATTAGAAATAGCACAGAGCTATAAGTTTGGTACCAGAAACCAAAAACAAAGTGGAATCATCAGTGAGTACATTGTAGCTCTTAAAAACCTTTCTTTGCATTGTAACTTCGGCACATTTTTGGATCGTGTGTTGCGAGATAAGTTAGTGTGTGGACTGGTAGATAATCGCACAGTCCAAGTTACTGAACACTCCGAACCTAATGTTTGACATAGCATACAAAATTGCCCTATCTATGGAGATGGCGTCTAAGAGTGATAGGGAGATCTGTCCAACTCAAGTGACTAGTGCAGCTGAGGTCTACAGTCACAAAGCCACCGCCAAACCTAAAGCTGTGAGACTGGGTCAAAAACATGTCGGTGAGAGCAGTTCAGTGAATTGTTATCGCTGCAATGGAAATCACTCACCACAGTCCTGCCAATACAGAAATGTGAAGTGTTTTCACTGCCAGAAGCAAGGCCATATTTCAACAGCTTGCAGAGCTAGATCGAAAGCAGGAAATAAGAACCGTTCTAGTGGCAATGCAAAGCAACGACAACAAAAGGGAAGAGTTCACAATATTGAAGTGAACACACCTGATGTTGAAGTACTAGGCATCTACAGTATCGATGCCACTAGCAGCAACACTAGCAGTCATGAGAAAGACTTCCGTACAAAACTTTTGATCAACAAGCAATATATTGATATGTATATCGACACGGTGATGGACTGCTCTATCATGAGTAAGGACACATATGAGAGTAAATTTAATCAAATACCACTTACAAAGAGTACTGTAGAGTTAAAAACCTACTCCGGAGAAATCCTAGAGACATGTGGACAAATGGAATGTACAGTTCAACACAACGGCTAGTCAGTAAAGCTGCCTATTATTGTAGCGAGCTACAACAACAGGCCAACCCTCATGGGCAAAGACTGGTTGAGAAAGTTAAAACTAGACGGGAGAAACATCTTCAGTGTAGATGCTTCAAAGAAGCAACTTGACACAATGCTGAACAAATATAAAAGCATGTTCACAGACAGTTATGAGGGCATCACTGGGTATGTTGCACATATCCACATCAAGTCCAACGCAAAGCCTGTCTACTGTAAGGCAAGGTCGATCCCCTATGCGTTGAAAAATCAGGTGGAGGAAGAGCTAGAGAAATTGAGAGAGAAAGGAGTGCTAGTAAAAACTGACAAAAGTGAATGGGCTACCCAGGTTGTGGTAGTGCCCAAAGCAGACAAAACTCTACGCTTGTGCAGTGACTACAAAGTTACTATCAACCAAGCAGTTGACGATGAGCAGTACCCGTTACCTACATCACAAGATTTGTATGCAGCACTCTCTGGGTCAAAGGTTTTCTCCGAGCTTGACCTGTTGTACGCTTACGCTCAGCTGAATGTTGACAAAGAGAGTCAACAGTATCTCACCATCAACACACACAAGGGACTGTACTCATACACCAAGCTGCCATATGGTGTAAAGTCCTCCACCAAAATTTTCCAGGCTATGATGGATAAGATTTTACAAGGGGTTCCAAATTTCTTATGCAATCAAGACGATGTGCTGATCGCAACAAGCAGCGAGGAAGACAATCTAGAAGTGTTAGAGTTAGTGCTTCAAAGGTTGAATGCCCACAATTTCAAATTGAAAAGGAGCAAATGTGTTTTTGTGCAGCCCGAGGTTGTGTACCTTGGTCTGAAAATTGATGCAAATAGCTTGCAACTAGTGAAGGAAAAGGTTGATGCTGTCATCAATGCTCCAAAGCCACAGAACGTGTCTGAGTTAAGATCTTTCCTTGGAATGCTCCAGTACTACGCACATTTCTTACCTGAGTTAGTGGCCATGTTAGCTCCATTGCACGAGCTCCTCAAGAAGGATGTCCAGTGGAAGTGGACGAAACCGCAACAGGAAGCTTACGATGCTTGTAAGAGAAGTCTCTCTAGCGATGCTCTACTTGTGCACTACGACACAGAGCGTCAGCTTAAATTAGCATGTGATGTTTCTAGCTATGGAGTGGGAGCTGTTATAAGCCACGTAATGGATAACGGCCAAGAGAAACCAATCGCTTTCACATCGCGAACCCTCACTAAGAGAGAAACAAACAACGCGCAAATTGAAAAGGAAGCACTCGCCATAGTGTTTGGAATCAAGAAATTCCAACAGTTCCTGATTGGTAGAAAGTTTACCCTGATAACCGATCACAAACCACTTCTAGCAATATTGGGGCCCAAATCTGCCATCCCTGCAATGGCCACATCAAGAATGCAATGTTGGGCAGTGTTGTTGTCACAATATGACTACACGATTGTATATCGCACTTCAAAGCAAAATGCAATCGCAGATGCCTTGTCCAGGTTGCCACATGAGGACTCATGTGTTGGGACTGTAGTTGAGATTTTCACGCTAGTTGCAGTTGACAAAGACTTTCCCGTGAATGCAACTGAGATTGCAAATGAGACTCAAAAGGACTCAGTGCTGAAAAGAGTGTGTGAAAACACTTTGAATGGATGGACTGATCAGTGTCTGGACACAGAGTTGAATCCATTCCACAACCGTCGTACTGAATTGTCTTGTGAGCAAGATTGTATCAAGTGGGGAAACAAAGTAGTGGTACCTACTTCTTTGAGTTCAGAACCAAAACAAAACAGCCTGGAAATTGGTTCAATACCAAAACCTTCTGTAGGAATGGACTTGAATGTAGAAAGTATGATTAAGAAATTTGCAGATGATACAAAAATTGGCCGTGTGGTTGATAATGAAGAAGAAAGCTGTAGACTGCAGGAAGATATCAATGGACTGGTCTGGTGGGCAGAACAGTGGCAAATGGAATTCAATCTGGAGAAGTGTGAGGTAATGCATTTGGGGAGGGCTAACAAGGCAAGGGAATACACAATAAATGGTAGGACACTGAGAAGTGCAGAGGATCAGAGGGTCCTTGGAGTGCATTTCCACAGATCCCTGAAGGTAGCAGGACAGGTAGATAAGGCAGTTAAGAAGGCATATGGGATACTTTCCTTTATTAGCCGAGGCATAGAATACAAGAGCAAGGAGGTTATGCTTGGACTGTATAAAACACTAGTTAAACCGCAGCTAGAGTACTGTGTGCAGTTCTGGTCACCACATTGCAGGAAGGATGTGATTGCACGAGACAGGATGCAGAGGAGATTTATGAGGGTGTTGCCTGGGCTGGAGAATTTTAACTATGAAGAAAGAGTGGACAGACTGGGGTTGTTTTCTTTGGAACAGAGAAGGCTGAGGGGAGACCTAATTGAGGTGTATAAAATTGGATAGGAAGGGCCTATTTCCCTTAGCAAAAGGGTCAATAACCAGGGGACCAGAGAGAGGCCCGAAGGCTGTGTTGCCAGGGTTAAGGACATCTCCTCTGGGCTGGAAAGAAACTTGCAGTGGGAGGGGGTGGATCCAGTTGTCGTGGTCCATGTTGGTACAAATGACATAGATAGGACTAGGAAGCCGGTTCTGTTAAAGGAGTATGAGCAGCTAGGGGTCAAATTAAAAAACAGAACCTCAAGGGTAATAATCTCTGGATTATTACCTGAGCCACGAGCGAATTTGGCTAGGACAAATAAAATTAGAGAGCTAAATGCATGGCTCAAAGACTGGTGTGGGAGAAATGGGTTTTGCTTCCTGGGACACTGGCACCAGTACTGGGGCAGGAGGGAGCTGTTCCGTTGGGACGGGCTTCACTTGGCCAGTGCTGGGACTAGAGTCCTGGCGGATCATATAACTGGGGCTGTAGAGAGGGCTTTAAACTAACTAGTGGGGGGGGAGGTTCCTAGAGAGCAAGTAATAAAAATGACAACAGAGAAGGTCATAGACTTAGGTAGCAGTGGGGAAATTAAAAACCAGAGCGTGTCAGGAAGGGGCAGAAGGTATGGAGTAAAAGGTAAAGTAATAAAAAGGGCAAAAGCAGGAACTAAGTGTCACAAAACATATTTGAAAGTTCTCTATCTGAATGCACGTAGCATTCGTAACAAAATAGACGAGTTAATGGCACAAATAACTACGGATGGGTATGATCTTGTGGCCATTACAGAAACATGGCTGCAGGGTGACAATGCCTGGGAATTAAACATACCAGGTTATTTAACGATCAGGAAGAACAGGCAGGAAGGAAGGGGAGGTGGGGTGGCTATGTTAATAAAGGAAGGAATCACTGTAATACAGAGAAATTATATTGGGTCAAAAGATCAGGATAATGAAACAGTTTGGGTGGAGATAAGGAATAATAAGGGGAAAAAAACACTAGTGGGCGTAGTCTATAGGCCTCCGAACAGTTGCAACTCTGTTGGATGGAGTATCAATCAGGAAATAGTTGAGGCTTGTAATAAGGGAACATCTATAATTATGGGGGATTTTAACTATCATATTAATTGGACAAATCAAATTAGGCAGGGCTGCCTTGAGGATGAGTTCATTGAGTGTATTAGGGATGGGTTTCTTGAGCAGTATGTAACTGAACTGACCAGGGGGCAAGCAACCTTAGATCTGGTCCTGTGTAACGAGACAGGATTAATTAAAAATGTCCTAGTAAAGGATCCCCTTGGAATGAGTGACCATAACATGGTTGAATTCCATATTCAATTAGAGGGTGAGAAGGTTGGATCTCAAACAAGCATGCTAAGCTTGAATAAAGGAGACTATGAAGGTATGAGAGCGGAATTGAGTAGAGTGGATTGGGAAAATAGATTAAAGGGTAAGACGATACATGATCAGTGGTGTACATTTAAGGAGTTATTTTACAACTTCCAAAAAAAATATATTCCACTGAGAAGAAAAGGGTGTAAAAGAAAAGACAGCCATCCGTGGCTAAGTAAAGAAATTAAGGATAGTATTCGACTAAAAACAAGGGCATATAAGGTAGCCAAATCTAGTGGGAGGATAGAGGATTGGGAAAACTTTAAAAGACAGCAAAAAATAACAAAAAGATTGATTAAGAAAGGGAAGATAGATTATGAAAGTAAATTAGCAAAAAATTATAAAAGCAGATAGTAAGAGTTTTTATAGTTGTATAAAAAGAAAAAGGGTGGCTAAAGTAAATGTTGGTCCCTTAGAGGATGAGACCGGGAAATTAATGGTGGGAAATATGGAGATGGCAAAAACACTGAAAGAATATTTTATATCAGTCTTTACAGTAGAGGACACTAAGAATATCCCAACACTTGACAAACAGGGGGCTATAGGGGGGGAGGAGCTAAACACGATCAAAATCACTAAGGAAGTGGTACTCGGTAAAATAATGGGACTCAAGGCAGATGAATCACCTGGATGGCTTACATCCTAGGGTCTTGAGGGAAGTGGCGGTAGGGATTGTGGATGCATTGGTAATAATTTTCCAAAACTCCCTGGACTCGGCAAAGGTCCTGGCAGACTGGAAAACTGCTAATGTAACACCCTTATTTAAAAAGGGCAGTAGACAGAAGGCTGGAAACTATAGACCGGTTAGCCTAACAACTGTGGTAGGTAAAATTTTGGAGTCCATTATTAAGGAGACAGTAACAGGACATTTGGATAATCATCATTTAATAGGACAAAATCAGCATGGTTTTATGAAGGGGAAGTCATGTTTGACAAATTTGCTGGAGTTCTTTGAGGAAGTAACATATAGGGTGGATAAAGGGGAACCAGTGGACATAGTGTATTTAGACTTCCAAAAGGCATTTGACAAGGTGCCACACAAAAGATTATTGCTTAAGATAAAAAATCACGGGATTGGGGGTAATATTCTGGCATGGATAGAGGATTGGCTATCTAACAGAAGGCAGAGAGTTGGGATAAATGGTTAATTCTCAGACTGGCAATCAGTAACTAGTGGTGTTCCGCAGGGGTCAGTGCTGGGTCCCCAACTCTTTACAATCTATATTAACGATTTGGAGGAGGGGACCGAGTGTAACATATCAAAGTTTGCAGATGATACTAAGATGGGGGGAAAGTAGTGAGTGAGGAGGACATAAAAAACCTGGAAGGGGACATCGACAGGCTAAGTAAGTGGGCAGAGATTTGGCAGGTAGAATACAATACTGGAAAGTGTGAGGTTACGCACTTTGGCAGGAAAAATCATAGAGCAAGTTATTATCTTAATGGCAAGAAACTGGAAAGTACTGAAGTACAAAGGGATCTGGGGGTCCTGGTGCACAAAACTCAAAAGGTTAGTATGCAGGTGCAGCAAGTGATTAAGAAGGCCAATGGAATGTTGGCTTTTATTGCTAGGGGGATAGAATATAAAAATAGGGAGGTATTGGTTCAGTTGTACAAGGTATTGGTGAGACCGCACCTGGAATACTGCGTACAGTTTTGGTGTCCATACTTAAGAAAGGACATACTTGCTCTCGAGTCAGTACAAAGAAGGTTCACTCGGTTAATCCCGGGGATGAGGGGATGGACGTATGAGGAGAGGTTGAGTAGATTGGGACTCTACTCATTGGAGTTCAGAAGAATGAGAGGCGATCTTATTGAAACATATAAGATTGTGAAGGGGTTGGATCGGGTGGATGCGGGGAGGATGTTCCCGATGATGGGTGAAACTATCACTAGGGGGCATAGTCTTAGAATAAGGGGCTGCTCTTTCAAAACTGAGATGAGGAGGAACTACTTCACTCAGAGGGTGGTAGGTCCATGGAATATGCTGCCCCAAAAAGCTGTAGAAGCTACATCATTACATAAATTTAAAACAGAAATAGACAGTTTCCTAGAAGTAAAGGGAATTAAGGGTTACAGGGAGCGGGCAGGAATTTGGACATGAGTCTAGGTTCGGATCGGTCATGGCCCTGTGGGTAGCGGAGCGGGCCCAGGGGCCGTGTAGCCTGATCCTGTTCCTAGTTCGTGTGTCTAATTCTGTTAGATTCGGGAGATGGTTCTGTGATAGTAGATTGGCGGTTAGGATCAGATCAGCCATGATCTTATTGAATGGCGGAGCAGGCTCGAGGGGCCGAATGGCCTACTCCTGCTCCTATTTCTTATGTTCTTATGACATAGATATAAAGTAATTGGTAGAAGGATTGGAGGGGAGTTGAGGAGAAATATTTTCACCCAGATGGTGGTGGGTGTCTGGAGCTCACTGCCTGAAAGGGTGGTCGAGGCAGAAACACTCATCATATTTAAAAAGTACTTGGATATGCACTTGAAGTGCAGTAACCTACAAGGCTACGGACCAAGTTCTGGAAAGTGGGATTAGGGTGGATAGCTCTTTGTCGGCCTGCACCAGCAAGATCGTCTCTGTTGGATCCGTGATTCAGAGGATATGCTGTTATTAAATAATCACACGGATGCTGTACATCAACAATAAACAGGTCTTTACTGGAGGAGGGTAGTCTCAGGACTGGGGGTACAGAGGCATGCGCAAAGCTTATATACCGGTATGGTCACTGCCGGTACTACAGTATACAGGAGCTGTAAAAGTAGTTCTGACTTAAAGGCACATACACTACAATTCCTCCCCTTTTAGATTAGTAGTACCCCTAATATTCAAATGACAATTAACATTTCAACATGTACATTAAACAACAAAAGTCCATTTATAGATTCAGTCTTTGGGGCGGCTTCCTGACCCTTTCGGGATAGCGCCTTTCCGGAGGTTCTTGTTCTTGGTGCAGAGGCGATTCTGACCCCTTTTCATCGGGTAGTTCATCGGGTTCCACTGCTACTGGGTCTGAAGTAGATGCTACCGGTATGTCGGGTTCATCCCCAGGTACTCGAGACATGGGGTTGACGCGTTCCTGTGACGCTAAGATCTGATCGACGTGGCGTCTCACAATGTTCTCCCCGACATCCACTGTGTACATTAATGGCCCCTGCCTTGTACATATCGGTCCGGGTTGCCATTTCTCTGTTCGATAGTCACGGGCCAAGACTGGTTGCCCTACATTGAAGCTCCTTGTCGGCTTCTCATTGATGTGCTGGAATTGTTTGTCCTCAACATTTCTTCGCACATTTGGTCTGAGCAAGTCCAGACGAGATCTCAACCTTCGGTTAAAGAACATCATGGCCGGGGTCTGGTTGGTAACTGCATGTGTCGCGTTTCGGTAGGCTAATAAGAAATTGTCCATCTTATGCTGTAGTGGAATTTCATCATCGCACATGGCCTTTATCGTCTTAAAGGTTTGTACGAACCTCTCAGCCAATCCATTTCACAGAAATCACAGAAACCCCACAGTGCAGATAGAGGCCATTTCGGCCCATCGAGCCTGCACTGACACATATCCCACCCGATCCCCGTAACCCCTACACCAACACATATCCCACCCTATCCCCGTAACCCCACGTATTTAATCCCCCTAACACTAAGGGTCAATTTATCATAGCCAATCAACCTAACCCGCACATCTTTTGGACTGTGGGAGGAAACCGGAGCACCCGGAGGAAACCCACGCAAACACGGGGAGAATGTGCAAACTCCACACAGAAAGTCGCCCGAGGCCGGATTCGAACCCGGGTCCCTGGCGCTGTGAGGCAACAGTGCTAACCACTATGCCACCGTGCTGCCCCTGTGGCTGGATGATACGGGGCGGATGTGTAATGCCTTACCCCATTCCTTCTCATAAATTTTTGGAACTCGTCGGACACAAACTGTGGTCCATTATCAGAGCAAATCTGCTCTGGCAAACCGTTTCTGGCAAATATGGTCTGTAGAACTGCAATCGATTTCTCTGTAGTGGTTGAAGACATTTTTATCACCTCAGGCCACTTTGAATGAGCATCCACTGCTATTAAGAACATTGAGTCCATGAATGGACCAGCGAAATCAATATGCACCCACTGCCATGGAGAGGAGGGCCACTCCCATGGGTCTAGAGGGGCATGTGGTGATGCATTTTGGACCTTCTGGCATCCTAAGCAGCTCTTAGTTAGGTCTTTGATTTGTTGATCGATTCCCGGCCACCACACATAAGCCCTAGCAAGGCTTTTCATTTTCACTCCCCCCAGATGACCTTCATGTAGCTCATTTAGCACTCTCTCCCTTAACTTGGGTGGAATCACCACTCTGGATCCACACATCACTGTCCCCTGGCATACTGACAGCTGTTCTCTTCTGGATGAGAATGCTGGCAACAGTGAGTCGCCATGTGTTGGCCATCCCCTCACCGTCAATTCATATACCCGCAACAGCATCGGATCATTGCGGGTCTCCTTCTCTGTATCCGCGTTTGTTACTGGCAATCGTTCAATTATTGACGAATAAAATATCTCGATAGGGTCCACTGCTGGTGCTTCCTCCACAGTAGGCAGTGGCAGGCGCGATAGCCCATCAGCGTTCCCATGCTGTTTCGTGCCTCTATATTCTATTTCATATTGATTCGCCCCTAGAAACAGGGACCATCTTTGTAACCGCTGAGCAGTCATCACTGGAACGCCCTTTTTAGGATTAAAGATGGAGACAAGTGGTTGGTGGTCAGTCAGCAAGGTGAACTTCTGCCCATGCAGATAGTGGTTGAATTTTTTTACTCCCCATACTAGGCTGAGGGCCTCCCTGTCAATCTGGGCGTAGTTGCGCTCGGCTGAGGTTAGTGACCGAGACGCAAAGGCTACTGGCCTCTCCAACCGGTCTGGGAATTTGTGCGACAGCACCGCTCCAATACCATAGGGTGATGCATCACATGCCAAACGAATTGGTAGTGCTGGGTTGAAATGGGCCAATACCTCTTTTGATGTGATCAATTCTTTACACTTCTGGAAAGCTCGCCTACGTTCGTCATCCCACTTCCATGGTACCCCTGTTTGCAGTAGGGTGTTCAGTGGGTGTAATACCGTAGACAAATTCGGTAAGAACTTGTGGTAGTAGTTTACCAGCCCGAGGAACAACCTCAGTTGTGACACATTTTCCAGTGCTGGAGCCTTGAATACTGCTTCAATCTTGTCAGGGGGCTTATGTAACCCCTCTTCATCGATGACGTGGCCACAATACGAGATCTGTTTCTGGAAAAACTCGCACTTGTGGCGATTAGCTCGTAGTCCATACTCCTTTAATCTGGTGAGCACCTTCTCCAAGTTGGCGAGGTGATCACCGTCATTTTCGCCCATGACCAAAATGTCGTCCAAATAACACTGGGTCCCTGGAATCCCTTGCAGGACCTGATCCATCGCCCTTTGCCAGATAGCCGGAGCCGAGGCTACTCCAAACACCAGCCGGTTGTATTGATAGAGACCTTTATGAGTGTTGATCGTAAGGTATTGTTTCGAAGCTTCTTCTACCTCCATTTGCAAGTACGCCTAGGCTAGATCAATTTTGGTGAAGCGTTTACCTCCAGATAGTGAGGCGAAAATATCCTCAATTCGTGGAAGCGGATATTGTACCGTGTGAAGGACTGGGTTCACTGTCACCTTAAAATCCCCACAGATGCGGACCTTCTTTGGTTCCCCAGGCGTATTACTCAACGACCTCTTCATTACAGGAATGATGGGTGTAGCCCACTCGCTCCAGTCCACTTTGGACAGTACTCCTGAACGTTCCAACCCTTCCAGCTCTGCTTCAACAGCTGGTCTGATCGCATAAGGCACTGGTCTGGCCTTCAGAAACTTTGGGCTTGCATTTTCCTCTATTTTAATCATTGCTGTTATTCCTTTTGGTGTTCCTAGTCCCTCCTGGAACACTTCTTTTGCGTCAGTTAGCATTTTTGACAGTCGTCCAGGTGTGACGTCGTCATCCTTTTTGGCCTCAACCTTCAGTGCCTGTATGGAATGCCAATCGAATTGTATCTTCCGGATCCATTCACGTCCTAGCAGTGGTGGTCCTCCATCTGGCAATACATATATATCCATTTTAGGTATTTCCTGGCCTTTATATGTCACTTTCACCCTTATTTTTCCTTTGGGGTAGACTTTTTGCCCCGTATACGTCTTCAAGACAATCTCTGTAGCTTTCAAGGGTATGTGTGAAAATAGCCGCTTGTAGTCTCTTTGATTTATGACTGTTAGAGCTGACCCTGTGTCCAATTCCATTTTCACTTGGACTCCGTCTATCTTGAGTGTAACCCAGATAGTCTGGTGATTCTCCATTTCGGTTACCTTATGTAGTTTCAGACAACCCAGCTCCTTGCTTCCAGAGTCTGTGTCACTTTTCTGTTCGTCTGAACCACTGTCCATCACCTGGTGTACCTTTTTGTACTTCTCCTGTGGAGATTTCTTACTGTTGGTTTTCTTCCCAGACCTGCAGACTCTTGCTATGTGTCCTGCTTTCCCACACTGTCTGCACACTTGGTCCTTGAACCAACAATCTTTCTGGTCATGTGTTGTTCTGCTGCAGCGATAGCACTTCCCTGTTCCATAGGACATTTCATTGGTGCCATATTCTTGCGGTCTCCGTTGTATCTCTGCAGTGCTCCTTGCGGCTGCTTCGTGTGATACTGCCATACTGAAAGCTTTGTCCAGCGTAAGATCCTTTTCTGATAGAAGCCGTTTCTGGGTTCCTTCACTTTGTAGCCCACACACAAACTTGTCCCTTAACGTATCTGCTAGTCCCGCTCCAAACTGGCAGTGTTTCGATAGCTTGCGCAGTTCCGTTAGGTACTCAGCATTGCTTTCGTCTTTGTGTTGGTTCCTTTTATGGAACTTAAATCGTTCTGCTATCAGCAGCGGTGTGGGGTTTAAGTGGTCCTGTAGGATTTCTACTATGCTTTCAAAATTCTTGTTTACCGGCTTCTCTGGGGTTATTAGATTTTGCAGTAACCCATAAGTTTTTGCACCCATGGAATTTAACAGAACTAGTGCTTTATTAGCATCTGACACTTCATTCGCCCTGCAGTACACCTCAATACGTTCCACATATGTCGCCCAATCTTCGACTTCATTGTCGAACGTAGAGATACTGCCACTCTTCGGCATCCTTGGGTGTGAGTTAACTGTCAAAAATGGCACCTCCCGCGCTTCCCTTTCTTCTCCGCTGGCACAAAATGGCGTCTCCCGCGCTTTCCTTCCTTCCCGCGCTCGCCCTTCTTCTCCGCTGCGGCTTCTAAAAATGGCATCTCCCGCGCTCTTCCTTCTTCTCCGCGGCTCAATGGCGTCTCCCGCACTTCCCTTTCTTCACCCCGCGGACCCTGTTCAGCCCGTGAGCCCTGGCTGTGCTCTGCGCGTTCTTCTTTTTATATTTTTCGACGCCGCTCAGTCTAGAACCCAGCTGTTTCTTTACCCTCTCTCTCTCCAGTTTGTTTTCTTTTTCTCAACGCCGCTCGGTGTTCAACCCCCGGCTGCGCCCTGCGCTCTTCACCCCGTCGACGCTGCTCGGCTTTCTCTCTGCCGTCGGTCGGCTCCAGCCGCCGCTGCTCGGGAAGGGTCTGTGCTGGACCTGTCGTCGGTCTCTTGCTGCTCGTCGTAGCTGGGGAACCAAGCCCGGCTCTCCACAGCCTCCCCTGTGAATTTGAATCTCTGCCTGATGGCTGGGCGGTTGCTCGTGGTCGACGCCCGTGTTCCGGGCCTCGACTATTTTTAAATTTTTTTTTATGTTGCAGGTAGATTCGAATCGACACTCGTCGCCACTGTTGGATCCGTGATTCAGAGGATATGCTGTTATTAAATAATCACACGGATGCTGTACATCAACAATAAACAGGTCTTTACTGGAGGAGGGTAGTCTCAGGACTGGGGGTACAGAGGCATGCTCAAAGCTTATATACCGGTGTGGTCACTGCCGGTACTTACAGTATACAGGAGCTGTAAAAGTAGTTCTGACTTAAAGGCACATACACTACAGCCTCCTTCTGTGCTGTAAATTTCTATGATTCTATGAAGATCAGGAAGGTTCCGCAAACCTGTTATTAAACTGAATTTGTAGTTCATTTAAAAGAAAAAAAGCCAGGAGTCTTTGTTATGTGGTACATGTATTGCTAGGAAAGGTGGGGCCATAGTTTTGTTGTATTTGAGAGGGGAAGACATGCACTTTTTTTAAGGGGGGAAAGCAGTGTATTATCACATGGTTTGTCACATGGTTTAGTATGAGCATGCTCAGTGCACTTTGGCCTAGTAAAACAAGCACCTTGACTAGCAACTCATCCTGTCTCTGTCCGTCATTTGTTCTACCTACATATATTACAATTAGGAAGGATGGCCAAAAGCTCAGTTGAAAAGTTGGGTTTTGAGGAGGTTTGTGAAGGAGAAGAGAGGGGTGGAGTTGGAAGGGTTAGGGGTGAGAATTCCAGAGAGTAGGATCCAGGCAGTTGAAGGCTCTGCTATCAATGATGGGGTGAAGGGAGGGTGGAATGTGTAAGAGTCCAGGGCATGAGGAATGGAAAAGTGTTGCTGGGGGGTGGGGGGTTGGAGGGTGGCTGGGGGGGGGGGCGAAGGGAAGGGCTGGGATAGAGGACTGGAAAAGGTTGCAGACATACTCTGGAGTTGACAAAGGAATATATAATCTTTTATGTGGAGCAGGGGTTGCGGTAGGGGAAGAGGCAGGCACTGTTGGGGAGGTAGAAGTAGGCAGTCTTAGTGATGGAGAGCCTATGAGGGCTAAAATTCAACTCGGGGTTGAACAGGATCTTCAGGCTGTGAGCAGTCTGGTTCAGCCTGAGGCAGTGATGGGGTGGGGGATGGGATCAGTAGCAAAAATGATGGCTTTGATTTTCCCAATAGTGTCATAAAACACTTGAACTGAACAGGTTTACAACAACAGGCAATGAAAAAATAACAGCTCTAGTCATACAATATCATATTCAAGAGTCATCAATCAATATCTTACTGAAATGTAATTCAAAAGGATTTATCAGGACATATATTTTACAGAAGGTATTGCTACCAAGCCTCATTAAACAAAAATGTTGAAGAAACACCATTGCTTTGATATTGCTTACCAAAGCAATATGAATCCGTATTTCAATTTTAAATCCAATAAGAATACTGGTATCTCAGCAACAAGGTTATCCAATGGTTGATCATTCTCACTTTAATCTAGTCCAGTCTTAATGAAAGCACAGTTAATTCACGCACAAGGTTGGAGTCTCAGTACACCGCTACAATTCAATTCCAGAAAGGGGAAATGACCCCCCTCATTTTACCTCCTTTCTCCCACCCCCCTCCCCCACCATCCCCAAACCATCACCATACAGTGCTCCATCAAGAGGCCGGGCTAAGAACAGGCTGCTAAGTTTGAACAAATGCTAAACTTAGCTCTTTGGGTGAGAGTTCAATAGCTAACAACTACTGTTACCTTACAGCTCTAAAGTACTTCTCTTCAGTTCTCCTTTGAGCTTATCTGGAGACTTTCCTTGTGCATAATTCGCTGATTACATTTAGTTTGTTTAACGGGTGGAATGAATTTTGAAGTGTTTTTTTTGGTGCCAATTTTGTCTCCTCGTGCTGGAGTATAGTTCCACAGCCACAGGCCAACCTCCAGTACCTTGTCCAAGTCAGTATTCTTCATGTGAGAGCCGAGACAGCAAGTACCAGTAGGCAATTTGACCACCGCAAGTATAACGACCAAGTCCGATCCTCATATCCGCATCCTCATATCCACAAATGTGCACTTTCCAACATGGGAAACTGAACTCTCATCTGGAACTGGAAGCCTGACTGATCTTTTTCCTCCCTCCCTAGAGTCTCTTAAGCCAACAGTCGCACCATACCTGCTGCCTCTGCTGAGAGCAGGTAACTCAGCACAGACTGAGAAACAAAACCTGGGAACCTTGTGGTCTGGCTTGGGTCTACAACAGACAGTGCTTTCACTCACTGGGCCACTGGGGGGCCACAGGAGCTGTTGGTAATGGAACAGGACATCTGCATCAAATATAAATATTACAGCATTTTCTTTGCTGATTATTCAATTGTGCATATTACCAGAATACTTAATCCCAGCACAACCATTTTCAGCAACTTAGTTGCTTACTCATCAGAATTCAACTTGGTTATAAAACATAAATGTTAATTGACATTCTTAATTTTTACAAAGCAAGAAAAAACTATCTAATAAACATCACTGACTGTTAAAACTCCTTTTGTAGAATCACATGTACTATTTAATATTCCATTCATTTCGATCCTTTCTTTCCCCTCACCAGATTACTTGGAGTCCAGCTTCTATCACACTGCACAGACCTCTATTAACTTCCTGTCATTGCTGATAAATGTCTCAAGAATACAAGCAAATCCAGCACTAAAACTGTCTGACAGATCCAATCTTCTTGATAGACTTCAGTTTAATCAATGGTCCAGAACTCTTTGAGTTAGAGATAACAGAACTGATTAGTCACCTGAACATTTAATTGCACAATACATTAACAGCTCACGCAACTGAAAATGTGTTTGCTTGTGGTAAAACTTACAAATGCTCAAGGGTACGGTAGCATAGTGGTTATGCTAGTAATCCAGAGGCCTGGACTAATGATCTGGAGATATGA
The DNA here is from genome assembly GCF_052327205.1 of Somniosus microcephalus. Taxonomy (NCBI): domain Eukaryota; kingdom Metazoa; phylum Chordata; class Chondrichthyes; order Squaliformes; family Somniosidae; genus Somniosus; species Somniosus microcephalus. The sequence goes on from NC_140997.1 coordinate 72,619,342, forward strand.
TCTCAAATCCCACCACGGCAGCTGGGGAATTTAAATTCAGTTAATTAAATAAATCTGGAATAAAAAGCTAGTGTCAGTAATGGTGACCGTAAAACTACCCAACTGTCGTAAAACCCCATCTGGTTCACTAGTGTCCTTTAGGGAAGGAAATCTGCCGTCCTTACCCGGTCTGGCTTATATGTGACTCCAGACCCACAGCAATGTGGTTGACTCTTAACTACCCTCTGAAATGGCCCAGCAAGCCACTCAGTTATGTCAAACCGCTACAAAGAAGCACAGACTGCAGCGGTTCAAGAAGGAGGCTCACCACCTTAGGCAATTAGGGATGGGCAATAAATGCTGGCCTTGCCGGCGACACCCACATCCCGTGAACAAATTTTTAAAAAATGCTTTGGTTACATCGCAATCTGGACATACAGGCCGAGGCTTTCAGAAATGTGATGGAGTGGAGTTTATGCCTGTCCAATTCACCCACTACTCACCCCAAGAAATTTTCTGGGGTCAATCACATTTTTTTTTTTGCAGGCATTATTCCCGTCTGTGCTTGGGAGCTTGGCACGGTGGGGGAGGGGCATAGTATGACGGGACAAAGCTGCTGCTGCAGGATTCAGGTGCCTGATGCAATTTAGAAAGAGCAAGAAACCTGAGGAACAAAAACATTTTGCATCTTCAGATAAAGAGAACAAAGTCCAACAATAAAGACCTGGCAATTCTTTGCTATTGCCAGTCCTGCTTTGGTCCTTAAACATTTGCTGGTGCGGCACCACTTTTAGCAATACTGGGTGCCTGTTCTGGTGTGGCATTCTTAGCTCCCAGCATTGTGGAGGAGAGAATGAGGGGAAATGTAACTTATATAATCAGTCCACCATCATTGCCTCAATTTAATGCAAGCACCTGTGCAAGTGCTTCAGGTGGAATTAACGTCAGAAAACTAAAATAGGTAGGAAAATGAAGCTCTGGAATAAAGGATTTTACCCAGTTTTCTATCCCGGTATCACCACTAAACCAGTGGAAAGACAGAGGAAAATCCTTTCTACTGTCTGCACCAGATATAATCAGGTGCAAAGTTTGAATTAAAATATCTGTGCATCAAAACCCCAATTTTTTTTTGCTAAACCACAAACATCACAAGAGAAATTCAGATAAAGAAGGTCTTTCGGCCCATCTAATCCCAACTTTCCAGAATACCAAATCTATCATTTTCCCATTACAGTTTTAACATCAACATGAATAGACAGAAGGTTCATCGATTTGGAACATAGGAACATTAGGAATAGGAGTAGGCCATTCCGCCCCTTGATCCTGCTCCGTCATTCAATTAGATCATGGCTGATCTACACCTCGGCTCCATTTACTGTACCTGCCTTTACTCCATATCCTTTGATACCCTTACCTAACAAAAATCTAACTATCTCAGTCTTAAAAGCTCCAATTGTCGCAGCATCCATAGCTTTTTGGGGAGAGAGTTCCATATTTCTACTAACCTTTGTGTGAAAACGTGCTTCCTGATTTCACTCCTGAAAGGCCTAGCTCTAATTTTAAGATTATGTCCCCTTGTTCATGATTCCCCCACCAGAGGAAATAGTTTCTCTGTATCTACCCTATCAAATCCTTTATCATTTAAAATAGCTCGATTAGATCAGCCCTCAACCTTCTATACTCGACGGAATATCAGCCAAGTTTATGTAACCTGTCCTCATAATTCAACCCTCTCAGCTCCGGTTTCATTCTGGTGAATCTGCGCTGCACCCACTCCAAGGCATAAGAACATAAGAAATAGGAGCAGGAGTAGCCATACTTCCCCTTGAGCCTGTTCTGCCATTCAGTAAGATCATGGCTGAACTTCAACCTCAACTACACTTTCTTGCCCAATCCCCATATCCCTTGATTCCCTTAATGACCAAAAATCTATCGATCTCGGTCTTGAATATACTCAACGACTCAGCATCCACAGCCCTCTAGGGTAGAGAATTCCAAAGATTCACAAACCTCAGTGAAGAAATTTCTCCTCATCTGAGTCCTAAATGGCCGATGCCTTATCCTGAGACTATGTCCCCTAGTTCTAGACTCTCCAGCCAGGGGAAACAGCCTCTCAGCATCTACCCTGTCAAGCCCTCAAAGATATACTTCCTGAGGTGCGGTGCCTAAAACTGAATGCAGTACTCCAGATGGGGTCTGACCAAGACTCTATATAACTGAAGCATAACTTCCTCTCCTTTGTATTCCAGCCCCCTTGAAATAAATGGCAACATTACATAAAATTACATGGAATTTACAGCAGAGAAACAGGCCACACGGCCCAACAGGTCTATGCTAGTGTTTATGCTCCATATGAGCCTCCTCCCACCCCTCTTCATCTAACCCTATCAATGTACCCTTCTATTCCTTTCTCTCTCATGTGCTTATCTAGCTTCCCCATAAATACATCTATGCTATTTTCCTCAACCACTCCATGTGGTAGCAAGTTTCACATTCTCACCAATTTGAGTAAAGAATTCCATTAGTTTTTGATTGCTTTTTGTACCTATATATTAGCTTTTAATGATTTGTGAACTTGGACTCCCAAATCTCTTTGCTCCTCTACAGTTTCTAGTTTCTCACCATTTTTCACCATTTAATAAATATGCTGATTTATGTTTCTTGGGCCCAAAGTAGATGACCGCACACTTTCTCACATTGAATTCCATTTGTCATAGTTTTGCCCACTCACTTAATCTGTCTATGTCCCCTTGCAGCTTCCTGCCACCAGCTGCAATACTTACTATCCCTCCTAACCGAGTGAATGCTGCTTAGTGGCAGCCTGGGAGCAAACATTTTGTCTCGAGCTCACTGTATGCAATGATATAACATTCCATGTCAGTGGAAGGAATTATTGGCGATAAAATTTACAGCTCCTTTATTCACCAGGTATTCACAATCTGAATTTCACCTTGACTTGAAAAATACCCTCACCTCTGGGTAAGAAGGTCATAGGTTCAATCCCCACACCATCCCCACTGATTTGTCGGTGCATCTATAAGACAGAACACTATAATATCAGCTTGGCAGTGGAAGCAATCACCAGTGGAAGTAATAGAAGGTTGTAGGTTCAAACTCCGCTCTAGGACTTGAGCACATAATCTAGGCTGACACTTCATTGCAGTACTGAGGAACATATTTCAGATAAGGCATTCAACTCATGCCTGTAAGATCTCATTGGAAGAGGGGGAAGTAGTTCTCCTGGTCAACATTAATCCCTCAGTCAACACCACCAAAAACAGTTTAATTGGTCATTTTTCTCATTATTATTTGTGGAACCCCACTGTGTTCAAATTTGCTGCCACATTTGCCTTCATAACAGCAATGATTACACTTCAAAAGTAATTAATAGAATGTGAATGCTTTGAGATGTCCTAACATAAGGACAGGATAATAATATATAAAGCCAAGTTTTTTCTTTCTCTCTCTAGCAAAGAGCATCACCCTAAACTAGATGCTCAAGGCCAGGTTGGGGATCAACCGTCCAACCCCCACCCCCCTGCAACTTAACTTTGCTGGAGGCCCAGGCCCTATTTTGAGGCCTCAGTCTGGTGAGCTGCGTTCGGATGCCTGTTTGGCGCCCCACAGCTTGCCTGACAAATTTAAATGAGACTCAAAATGGCAGGGGCCTCTTCGCTGCCAGAACAGGAAGTGGACCAGCGCATTTTGCAGGCCAGTCGCCCAAAAGTCAAAACCAACCCCAATGACAGGACATATGTTTCCCTTTTATGATTATGGAACATATCACTAGAATATATTTTACCTTTAATGTAAAGTTACAGAAAAGGATATTAATTCCTTTATTTCCAAAATCTTTGTCTGCAAAAAAGAAAGCTGATCATATTCTTGTAATTTTCTGGTAATTTTACACCTATGATATCTGGCATACTTGTTACAACGCACCTGATGCCTCACGCTCTCCATTTTTAGTCACAGACTTCCTCCTTATCCGTTCTTTCCCTTTACACTGACAACCATTTTCAAAAAAGGGGTAAGAAATGGCAACTAGAAATTACACGCCATATATAATGTAACAGAAGATAAGGGATACATTTTTGTAACCTGTGGGATCACCGTCACTTTATTTATTTCCAGGGATAGAAAGTTCTAACATTACAAATAGCTTGATCTAAAGCCTTCATCAAGAAGCGATATGAATCACCAAATAAGGTAAAGCTAAGTTAAGAAAGGCCAGCTAAGGCCTTCGAATGCAGAGCTTCCAATGATGAATCCAGTCTGCAAACCTATTGAAAATAAAGCATTTGCATTCGGCAATAGAAAGATTATATCTCATCAGAAAGAACATATTGCCAGTGTTCTTTCCGAATATAGTCACGGCTGAATGGTACCTTCCTTACTTGTGAAATAATGCCTGGAATTCATCAATAACAGTGAGACTCAATCTATTCTACAGAATATTATCATCCCCAGAATCTTTGGTGACCTAAGCTATGTGGGTGGGTTATTGGATTTCAGATTTATTTTAGTGTTTACCAGCAGCTCAGTGATCAGTGAAATTGCTGTGTACTCACACAGAATGAAAAGTATAAACCATGGCTCTGGTATGAGTTGGGACTATTTCTCAAACTATCTGCTGCAAGATATCCAAGAGCTCAACTTACAACAGCTGTGCTGCACTGGTAATTAGACCAAAAAAATACAAAACAGGCCAACATTCCACTCACATGATCCTCTGCAGAGCCTAACCTTACATCTGCCAACTCTCAATTACCTGTTCAAATGCCTATGATCCTTCAAATCCCATCTTGGGAAATACCACCAAATATGCCACAGGAAATAATAAGAAAAGTGATCTTGATAAAGTCACATTCAGAAAAAAAATGGATCGAGCAACACAATTACAAAAAGAAAATCAAACTGCAATTTCTGTCCACAGCCTAGCCCACTGTAGCCTCAGCAGTTTCCTTGTACAGCCAAGGCACCCTGTACTGCCTCAGTGTCTTCTCTCCACAGGCAGCTTTTATCCCACATATAGGTTTCTTTGGAGCCTCGCTGTTTTCCATCAGGTCTTGTAGCCTCAGCATCGGCAGTCTCAATGGCTTGTCTCCACACTTAGGTCCCCCACACTCAGGGCTGGATTTTCTCAGCGGTATTGGGATGGTGGTGGGATAGCTGTTTGCTGGGTCCAGTCCCACTCTCGGCTACAGTCGCTCTGTCAAAGGGATTTTCCCTTGATTGGCCTTGTTGTGCCCGCCCTGCGGGCTTCCCGGCCAATTAACAGGAAGTGGGTCTGATGACGTCATTTGATGACGCGTCATCAGCCGGTTTCCTTAAAGGGACCACGGCCACATTGAGTTTGACAGTTGTGCTGTCAGTGTTTGACAGCATTGAGGTGCTGCAAACAATGCACAAAGGTGGACGGTTGCATCCAGGCTCTCCAATGACTCCCTCCATATGCTTATGGAGGGAGTCACAGCATGCAGAGAGGTTCTCTTTCCTTCCAAGGGTGGAAGAGATCTCCCCAGGAGATCAACGCAGCCTGGTTGCACATTGCGCAGGAGAGCAAAAGCAGGGATGTTGTCAGGGGTCCCTGGCTGCAGTGGCGCCAACCTTTCAATGATCTCAGTGGATCACGAAATGTTACTGCAAAGCCACACTCAAACTCACCCTGCTGTGCCACTCAACACATGCCCATCACTCTGCCTTCCATACCCTTCTCCTGCACATCCTTACTCACTCCAACTTACCTTGCACCTCCAACCATCCCTCTCTATCTACTTTATCACTACCCCATCTCACTAGTACCCCTCACACTCACCCTCATCCTACTGCAAGCATACTAACGAACAACACACAAGGGTAGGCACTTGAGAGGTTTAGCCAATGTCTATGTGAAGTTTCTGGTAATGTGTTGTCATACAGTGAAATCTATATTTTCAACACTGCCCCTTATTGGACAGATGTGTGCTCACCTTGAGAAGTGTCTTACTGAGTTCCAGTGAATGTTGAGACATAGGGGTTGATTTTCAGTGTGCCGTGAGGTGGGCTTTTAGGCGTGTGGGGGGCAAAAATCCCAAATTCAGGGGTCCCGACACCATCCCGCCCAAAACTCGCCTCCACGTAAGTTTCAAAGGAGGCGGGTACCCGCCCCGCACTGGGACCCGCCGACCCGAGGCGGGAAGGGATTAGCGCCAATTAACTGCCTGTTAACAGGTAGTTAACAGGCAGTTTTTAGCCTAATCCCTATTTTGAAAGGTGTCGTGTGGGATTCCTGACGGCTCCAAACCACGCCAGATTAGAGGAGGCGGGCCGTTGGGTTGAAGGACTTGGAGGGGTTGAGATGTCGGTGTTCAGGTGAGTGATCGGTGCATGAGTGCAAAGGTAAGTGTGTTTGGTGTGTCTAAAGTGTGTAAAGAAGTTTAAATTACCTGTACTTACCTTAACAGCCTTCCTTCCTCTAGACTTCGAGGAGTCCATCATTCAGCCGGCACAGAAAGCAGAATGGCCACGAGCTGTCAAAAGTGACAGCCTTCAGCTTTCAGTGCCGGCGTGATTTCTAACTGAGTCTGCGTAGAAGGACTCAGGTTAGAAGTAAGACTGTCAGTGTTTGACAGCTTCAAACAGCTGTGAAACACTGATATTTCATCTGTCAACACGTCTTGACAGATGAAATTTTAGTCTGTGACGTCACCTGTTGCCGGGTGGCCCTTAATTGGCTTGCTGAGCCCGCTGGGTGGGCTCAACAAGATCAATCATGGGAAAATCGCGTGGATTGGCCGCATCTCGATGGAGGCGGGACTAAAACCCGAAAGTTGTAGTCCCGCCTCCTTCCCGACTTCTGAATGAAAATCCAGCCCATAATGTCCTTCCCACCCCCCTTGCTATAGTGGAGTGTGCATGGAATGGCTTGGACATTAAAGGGATGCCTCACGGTGCTGGTGTGGGATGGTATCAACCTGGCACATCATGTAGCAGCCAGGGTTTACAGCATCAAGTGAAGTAAATCTGGCCATGGTGATGCCATCGCTGGCCTCCCGGGCAGCAATGTTTTCAGGGGCTGACACCCTGTGCAGCATCAAGTGATGGCGGAGAAGGTTGGTGTTGTTGTTCATGCTGCTGGTGTGCCTGGTGATGTTGGTGTTGGGGCTGAGCGTGGAAGGAATCAGAGGAGCAAGGTGAGATAGTTTCTAGGGCACCTGCTGCAATAGTTGGCAGCTGCAGGTGAGATGACAGAAACGATCTGTCAATGGTGAGAGAGGTTGTTCCAATGAGGTGGCACTGGACCTACAGTTGGCTCTAAACGCTTACAAGCTAAAGAAATCTCTATATGTCTTACAAATGCAGTAACCAACAGTTTCTGCGCTCTGAAACTGACCATCTGCAACATGGCATCCTTTACACCACTTCTGCAACTGTCAGCTTATCAGATACATCAAAGCAGACTCAACTCATGCCAGGGTGAGCTGGCGTGTTCCCAGAGCAATGGGTAACCCGTGGGGGAGCACGTAAAATTGGAAGGAAGCCTCAAAATACCATTAATTGGCTGTTAACAAGCCATTTAATGAGCTCAATTGTCTCCCCCGCCGCTTGGTGTCGGTCAGTTCTCCGCTGACAGACCCGACACCTGGGAGACTCGCATGGAGGTGGGCTGACAGTGGGTTTCCTACCCTCTGTCAATCTTCGCCATATTGACAGCGGACCCGCCTCTAAACCCAACCTCTGAGTGCCGGCAAAATCAAGCCCTCAGTGTTATCTCTCTTGGATTAGTTCCATACTAGTTTATAAAAGAAATATATACCTTACTTCGCTCTTAGCTAAGCACCACTGAAACATAAATAACCTTGCATTAGCTCCTGGGCCAGGACCTTTCTGATATACAGGTCCCAATTATGTCCAGTGTCAAATTCTGAAATTGCTTCAATACATCAACGTCATTTGAAATGATCAGATAGATTATGCTGCCTGCAAGTTTTAAGCAGTAGTATCACAAACCAAGCACAAAATTAACAATGTGTTCTAGAAGCACAGATTATAACATGCTGGCCCCAATATTTATGGGGCGCGGGGGAGAGGGGAGTGCGAGGGGGAAACCCAGAAATCCCGGGGATATGGAGGCCCCATCGAATTTAACAGCAGGACCTCATTAACACTTTTTGATTCTGTTATCTGCCCAGCAGCCAGCCAGATTGACCAGGAAAGATCGCAGGGCAGAATCGGGGTGGGATGTTGGACCAGCTATCGTGAGGAAGTGATCATAGAGCAGAAGGGTGGGGGGGGGGGGCGGGTCAGACTGGCAATCGGGAGAGGGAGGGAGGAAGAGATCACAGGGCAGGAGGGGAGGTCAGACCAGCAATCGAGAATGAGAGATCGCGCGGCAGAAGGCTCGGGATTGCCCACAAGCAGTACTCTAAAAAGCACTTACCTGCTGCAGCCGGTGCTCCTGTCTTCATTTCGTTGCCGGGTTTTCCGCACCCTGGGAAACCCGGCCCGCAGCCGTTAAATTTAAATCAAGCTCTCAATTACAGTGTGGGAGCCTCATTTAAATATTATAACAAAGTGTCCCGCCTCTTCAAGACTGGACACAGACACACCACGCAACCCACCGTCGTAAAAATGGCGGGTGCACGGCGGGTTGGCATCGTGTTTTACGACTTTAAATTTTTAACCCATCCGCCCCCCATCCGTCATGGTCAGGGGTGGGGGTGGGGGTGTGGGGGGGGGTGGGAGGGTTAATATTGACCCCACTATGTACCTTTTAAAATACTTGTGATCCTGACCAACTCAGCAATTGAGTTCTCTTGTGGTGCATAACTATTAGACTACTGCTGGAAGCATTACATCCGCAACATTGCACAGCAACCTCAGCATCTGAGTTTTAACTATTCCCAAGACAACCTATCACATAATTCCACTCAGATGGATGAGTGAGTTTTGTTCGTTCTCCACCAGACTGCCGGGCAGAATGTCCTCAGTTAGCAAGTTCCACCTTTGGGGGAAGAAAATCAGGTAAAACCTGACAGCCTGAAGAAAATCCACTTTCAGTTGGATAACATGCAGAAAACAACAGGCTCCAAAGAAAAACTTGCAGTTAGAACAGCTTCACTTTCCTAGCTAAATAGGGCTGTGCAACTGTAAACTGCATCAATGGGAGAACGAAAGGTAGAGTAAATTATTCTATTTAATGTTATGCTGATTTTAGATTCGTACAGTAGTGGTTACTGCAGAAGAGAGAGACTAGAATATGAGACACGATGAAGCAGAATAGCTTCCCTAACAACTAAATCCTGCACTGCGTACCACCCACATTGAAGTATACAACAGCCTGTTACATCACCTATCAATAGTCCTGCCTTGCTGTTCCATCTTGGAGCTGAATACATATCATTTAATCTTGCTACAGGTCTAACAGTGGTATATTAATACCCCGCTTTCCTTTCTGTAGTCTAGCATAATGTTAGCCACTGCTCTCTTCTGTCTTTTTACTGGTGCAGTGCAGCATGTGATCTCTCATTGAGTCATCATGCCCTAGTGATTTTATTCTTATTGTTGCTGCCCACTCTTTCATTAGTGCGTTTCTCTGTCTAATGTTGCACCAAAAAACAGGATCTATTCTGCTCCACATACTGAAACCATTCCCTGCTGATTATAATTACATAATGACGAAGAACCGTCACTCAAAAGATTCAGATGGCCTAGATTCTGGAAGAACACTGTAAGCTGCTGGTAACTATTTTGTTAATCAGTTGCTTTCTTAAAAAAGAGATATGCATGAATTTGATAGCCGTGATCATCTAAAGTCCACATGTACACTTCCTAGCAGAGGTCATGTGGATAATGATTAGGTGCAGGAATCCAAGCTGATTTTCCCCTCTCAGCATGGTGGTGCTCTAGCCAGCTGTTGCCTCCTGTTAACCCAGCTGAGACCAGCTAACTGGGCACTGAGCAGGGATCAACACCGGGATCTTGGCTCAATAGCATTTACCCACTGGGCCATTGGCGAGGCTTTTTGAGCATGTATTTCTTTTTTTAAAAAGCTATCAAGGGCACAGTGTTTGATTAATTTGGTCGCCGGTCCCTGTATGCTGCTTATACATTTCAATGAAACCATCCGTATGAGAATCATAGAATAGCACAGCACAGAAGGAGGCCATTCGGCCCATCGGTTTGGCAGAAATGGAATTCCTGACTGAACTAAAATGGGCAATTTTACACACAGCATTTTTACACTGTCACAGCAAACTTCTGGATCTGTTGTCACATTTTCAATAGCGCTATGTTTGAGACGCCAACAATGAATCCACAAACAGCAGTCTTTATTCAAAGATTATTAGAACATAAGAACATAAGAAATAGGAGCGGGAGTAGGCCAATCGGCCCCTCAAGCCTGCTCCGCCATTCAATAAGATCATGGCTGATCTGATCCTAACCGCCAATCTACTATCACAGAACCATCTCCTGAATCTAACAGAATTAGACACACGAAATAGGAGCAGGATCAGGCTACACGGCCCCTGGGCCCGCTCCGCTACCCACAGGGCCATGTCCGATCCGAACCTAGACTCATGTCCAAATTCCTGCCCGCTCCCCGTGACCCTTAATTCACTTTTCTTCTAGGAAACTGTCTATTTCTGTTTTAAATTTATGTAATGATGTAGCTTCTACAGCTTTTTGGGGCAGCATATTCCATGGATCTACCACCCTCTGAGTGAAGTAGTTCCTCCTCATCTCAGTTTTGAAAGAGCAGCCCCTTATTCTAAGACTATGCCCCCTAGTTCTAGTTTCACCCATCATCGGGAACATCCTCCCCGCATCCACCCGATCCAACCCCTTCACAATCTTATATGTTTTAATAAGATCGCCTCTCATTCTTCTGAACTCCAATGAGTAGAGTCCCAATCTACTCAACCTCTCCTCATATGTCCACCCCCTCGGGATTAACCGAGTGAACCTTCTTTGTACTGACTCGAGAGCAAGTATGTATTTTCTTAAGTATGGACACCAAAACTGTATGCAGTATTCCAGGTGCGGTCTCACCAATACCTTGTACAACTGAAGCAATACCTCCCTATTTTTATATTCTATCCCCCTAGCAATGAAAGCCAACATTCCATTGGCCTTCTTAATCACTTGCTGCACCTGCATACTAACCTTTTGAGTTTCGTGCACCAGGACCCCCAGATCCCTTTGTACTTCAGTACTTTACAGTTTCTTGCCATTAAGATAATAACTTGCTCTACGATTTTTCCTGCCAAATTGCATAACCTCACACTTTCCAGTATTGTATTCCATCTGCCAAATCTCTGCCCACTTACTTAGCCTGTCTATGTCCCCTTGCAGGTTTTTTATGTCCTCCTCACTCACTACTTTCCCTCCCATTTTTGTATCATCTGCAAACTTTGATATGTTACACTCGGTCCCCTCCTCCAAATCGTTAATATAGATTGTAAAGAGTTGGGGACCCAGCACTGACCCCTGCGGAACACCACTAGTTACTGATTGCCAGTCTGAGAATGAACCATTTATCCCAACTCTCTGCCTTCTGTTAGATAGCCAATCCTCTATCCATGCCAGAATATTACCCCCAATCCCGTGATTTTTTATCTTAAGCAATAATCTTTTGTGTGGCACCTTGTCAAATGCCTTTTGGAAGTCTAAATACACTACGTCCACTGGTTCCCCTTTATCCACCCTATATGTTACTTCCTCAAAGAACTCCAGCAAATTTGTCAAACATGACTTCCCCTTCATAAAACCATGCTGTCTTTGTCCTATTAAATTATGATTATCCAAATGTCCTGTTACTGTCTCTTTAATAATGGACTCCAAAATTTTACCTACCACAGATGTTAGGCTAACCGGTCTATAGTTTCCAGCCTTCTGTCTACTGCCCTTTTTAAATAAGGGTGTTACATTAGCAGTTTTCCAGTCTGCCGGGACCTTTGCTGAGTCCAGGGAGTTTTGGAAAATTATTACCAATGCATCCACAATCCCTACCGCCACTTCCCTCAAGACCCTAGGATGTAAGCCATCAGGTCCAGGTGATTTATCCGCCTTGAGTCCCATTATTTTATCGAGTACCACTTCCTTAGTGATTTTGATCGTGTTTAGCTCCTCCCCCCCTATAGCCCCCTGTTTGTCAAGTGTTGGGATAGTCTTAGTGTCCTCTACTGTAAAGACTGATACAAAATATTCATTCAGTGTTTTTGCCATCTCCATATTTCCCACCATTAATTTCCCGGTCTCATCCTCTAAGGGACCAACATTTACTTTAGCCACCCTTTTTCTTTTTATATAATTATAAAAACTCTTACTATCTGTTTTTATATTTTTTGCTAATTTACTTTCATAATCTATCTTCCCTTTCTTAATCAATTTTTTTGTTATTTTTTGCTGTCTTTTAAAGTTTTCCCAATCCTCTATCCTCCCACTAGATTTGGCTACCTTATATGCCCTTGTTTTTAGTCGAATACTATCCTTAATTTTTTTCCTTTAATAAGGCCTTTCTGGTGCAGAGTGACTGTTGGTAAACCATTTAACTGGTGTAATTAGAGGGATTGATTTAGTTGAAATCCAATTAATTAAAGGTGATACTAGCATCTAAAATCGGGCAGAGGGTGTCCATAACTAACAATAAATTTTTTAAATTAATTACATAGAATGGAGCAGGTGATGTGTTACTGTTGTGAGATGTGGGAGCCGGTGGACCCCATTGAGGCTCACGGTGATTACGTCTGTGACAAGTGTCTGCTGCTACAGGAACTCCAGCTCCGTGTTGATGAGTTGGAGTCTGAGCTTCAGACACTGCGACACATCAGGGAGGGGGATTGCACTGTTCAGAGTTCTCAGATTATTAGGATCGAAAAAATCCAGCTTGACCTTTAGCCTGTCATCTTGGAGCAAAGTAATTCTTACTTTTAGTTTGATCCAGATGTCTGCTCTTTGTAGCATAAATCCAATTACATTTTGTTAAAATTCGACTAGCTCCGTTAGGCGATGATGCGCTCAGAATATGCTCAAACACTTCATGTACACTGTGCATTTTCCTGCAGTTTCTGGAGGATTTCTCGGTCTATTTTGCATTATATGGCAGCGAATATACCAGAGAACCATGAGCTAGTTATAAAAAATATTTTGAGTCAAAGTTAGCATATAGGAAGGTTCAGGTTTTCCAGATCAAAAGAGATATCACTGGATTTTTCAACTAGGCTGCTTCTAAAGTGGCTGAACACCTGAAATGCCTGCGATCCAGTATGATGGTGAGTCATACTACCTTTGGATAATTCTTGCTACCCTCCTCTATTCTTGAAGGATTCTACTAATCTATGCAATATATGAAGTGGCTTATTTTGCATTCTGGGCAGTACATAAAGGAATTCCCCATTCCACACTCAATTTGACTGCGTAATGATAATCTTTTGAAATAGTCTTTGTTTTGGAGGAAAGGAGATAGTGATGGCATTTGTTATATTAAAGATTTGTATTTAACAGCTGAATTTAGTTATTTTGTTTATTTGCAGAAGAAAGCCAGATTAGATAATACTGATATTTTTGGATAGTTACAGATTGACGGTGTTGTTTAGGATGGCAGGACTTAAATTAAACAAATGAGACTTTTTGAAATTCAAGAGATCACTGGACCAGAATATAGACAGTGGCCTGGATTTTGCCAGTGTTCGCCATCATTACCCCTCTGAAACTGTCCGTAACTTCAGGATTTAGCGCATGCGCATCCAAACACGGAAATCCTGAAGTTGGGGTTAGTCATTCACTGCTCCGACACTGGCTGCGCTGTGGACCACTCCCCCTACCCCCCTACCCACCCCCATGACCGGCAATCAGTGAAATCAGTGGAACTGACGAGAACTTGAGCTTTTCCACGCTAATATTGCTGCTAAATACCCCATTAAATGTTGGAATCGGTGTAACTGGGGTTTTAACAGCGCATTGACTGCTAAACAACCGTTCTGGCCCATAAAAAATCATTTTTATTTTTGTGGAATGTAAAATTTCTTCATTATGATAAAAATTAAAAAAACTTTAAGCTTCTACCTTATCCCCATGTGAAAATCCCAATCTTTATTTTGCTCACTTTAACAGTTTTAAAAAGTGAGGATAAAAGCTGTTTTTTTATTTCCTGGTTTGCTGTCTGTGAGAATTCTTCAATGTGATTGACTGCTTAGACAGTTTGATGGCATCACTGCAGCACCCTCTATTCACAGCGCTGCAATCAATTACACGTCGAGGAACCTCAAGTTTTTGCCACAGAGATTGCGAGATCTCTGTGGGGAGCTTTCTTCAAGGTCAGCGGTGAACGCCTTTGCTTCACCGCTGACTGCAAATTACAGGCCATAATTCCTTTGATTTATAGAATGTTCCCTGTCTCTCACGGGCAACGTGGAGTATTGATCTGAAAACAGATATTCTTTCCAAAAGATGTACATTTTTGCACAGGAATAAGAAAAACCCCACGTTAACATCCACTTTTAATTTATTCAAAACAAGATTTTAAATAGCTTTTACTACACTCTAAGAACATAACAACACTAAAATAGGAGCAGGAGTAGGCCATTTGGCCTTTTGAGCCTGCTCCGCCATTCAATAAGATCATGGCTGATCGTCTACCTCATCTATATTAATGACTTAGATGAAGGGACTGAGTGTAATGTAGCCAAATTTGCTGATGATACAAAGATAGGTGGGAAAGCAAGTTGTGAAGAGGACACAAAGAATCTGTAAAGGGATATAGATAGGCTAAGTGAGTGGGCAAACATTTGGCAGATGGAATATAATATGGGAAAATGTGAGGTTATCTACTTTGGCAGGAAAAATAAAGCAAATTATTATTTAAATGGGGTGAGATTACAAAATGCTGCAGTACAGAGGGACCTGGGGGTCCTTGTGCATGAAACACAAAAAATTAGCATGCAGGTACAGCAAGTAATCAGGAAGGCAAATGGAATATTGGCCTTTATTGCAAGGGGGTTAGAGTATAAAAGCAGGGAAGTCCTGCTACAACTGTACAGCCTTTGAGTGAAGAAATTCCTCTTCATGTCAGTCCTAAATGGCCGACCCCTTATTCTGAGACTGTGACTCCTGGTTCTAGACTCCCCAGCCAGGGGAAATATCCTCCCTGCATCTACCCTGTCAAGCCCTGCAAGAATTTTGTATGTTTCAATGAGATCACCTCTCATTCTTCTAAATTCTAGAGAACATAGGCCTAGTCTACTCAATCTCTCCTCATAGGACAATCCCCCCACCTGTGAAGGTTGAATAAAATGGCTGTTTTGACTTTTTACATATTTAAATGCACTTTTGGAGAAGGATTTTTTCTGCATCTGCTGCAGGACTGCAAAAAGATGTCTACTATCTAGAGTAGGGTTGCCAACTCTAGTTGGACACATTCCAGGAGGTTGCATCACATGACTTCCTACAGCCAGTGATTAGTCATTACACGATACTTGCCAATTCAGGGATCCTTATAAAAGGGAGTAATCTGATTGTTCCATTTTTTACTCCTTCCTCATTGATAATTACCAACCAAGGCCATAGCTAGAAATATACTTTATAATCCATTGGGATGGGGAAGGGAGGGCTGTGCCATGCTGCGATGGACAATCTATGAGAGTCCAACACTTGCGCTCGCAGTCTCAGGTCTGTGGAGGGTGGAGAGTCCCACAGTGACAGTGGCGAAGAACACTCCCTACCAGTAAACCAGCTCCACTCAACTACTAAACTTTGTTTCCTGAATGCGCGCACGGATTCCTGCCTGCTGCATCTGCATAAAGGCTGTACAATACGGAGGTGGCCATGGTCGGTGTAAACTTCAACAAGAGAGCCCAATTTTAATTTTAATTAAACCCATGATTTGGGTGGGCCGGCAAGTATAACAAGCCTGCAGAATGGAGAGGAAGGAAAAAGAAATGAAAAACTCCTCAGCCCTGTGACTGAGTATGGCCGCCTTCTATCTCAATATAATCCGCACACTGATTTTAACTGATCTCTCCTGGAGTGCAGTGAGCAGATTATCAGAGAATCTCCTTTTTAAGTTTTTCTTTAATTCATTCACGGGATGTGGGCATCACTGGCAAGGCCAGCATTTATTGCCCATCCCTAGATGCCCTCGAGAAGGTGGGGATGAGCCGCCTTCTTGAACCGCTGCAGTCCGTGTGGTGAAGGTACTCCCACAGTGCTGTTAGGCAGGGAGTTCCAGGATCTTGACCCAGCGACGATGAAGGATCGGTGATATATTTCCAAGTCAGGGTGGTGTGTGACTTGGAGGGGAACTTGGAGGTGGTGGTGTTCCCATGCGTCTACTGCCTTTGTCCTTCTAGGTGGTAGAAGTCGGGGGTTTGGGAGGTGCTGGCAAAGAATCCTTGGCGAGTTGCTGCAGTGCATCTTGTAGATGGTACACACTGCAGCCATGGTGCGCCGGCGGTGGAGGGAGTGAATGTTTAAGGTAATGGATGGGGTGCCAATCAAGCGGGCTGCTTTGTCCTGGATGATTGCTCACAGCCGTGTCTGGGAGATTTATTTTCAATTCCTGGGAACTCCAGGACAATGCAGGAGAATAGGCAAGTTAACCCTAATCTAGAGTGATGCTATAAAGGATACGAGGAGGGTATATGGAAAATTCAACATTTGGTGCAGGAAAATCATAGATTTCGTTCCCTGATGAGATACTCCAGATATGCAACTTTGTAAATTTATAATCTCCATGAACAATGATGTTTAGGCTGAAAGATGCTCATCAAAGAAATGGACTGGAGGATAACTATCAGGTTTTAAAATATCTCTTCTGAGGAGTGCAGCTCCCAGTATAACGTGTAGCCCTTACCAATAGGGATGGAAGAGATCTGGGTGTAAAGGTCAAGCATCCTGTTGCCATCAACATCCACCAGGTAGTTACCCCGGCTCTCCTCATAGTCGCAGAAGAAACTAACTGCACCTACATTCTGAGGGGGAAAAGCAAGAAAACTAAATTTAGTGCATAAGGAGTAATACATCTCTAAAAATGGCAAAGGTCTAATTCAATGCCTGCAGTTCACTGCAGGACCCACAACAACATCAGAGCCACAAAATTCAGATGACAGCAGCTAAAGAAATTTAAGATGTTTCTAGCAGAACATTTCAAGAGTATATGGAGGTTGAGCACCTTATATAATACGCAAATGATGGCTAGCTTTTCAGCACAGAATCGCCACTTCAGCTGTGCACTGCGGGAGACTGACTGCAGCCTGAATGATAATGATTTATTCCTCAAGGGCAGTGAATACTAGATCATTTTGCTTCGCTTACTCATCAGTGCTTCACCATTGAGTGAGTTTAGTGAGCAGTTTGATTGCCTGTAGAAAGGGTACTAGAGATGTTTATCAGTCTAGGCAGAACACAAAATCTATCTTCAAAATGTTCAAGGTGTGTGGAGTCTTTCAATTAACTACTAACCTTTCTAACTATAAATTTCTATTATGTGTCCTGTAGGACTCTTGGATTTCATAGGTTAGGGGACAAAGACTTCAGGCAAGCCAGAATTAATTCTAATTTTAGATCTACATTGATCTCTAATGTTGCATCTACATTATGGTCCCTGGTGATGGAATACACACTTTTAACATTGCTAAAGGATTCCAGAGCACCTGTGACAATAGATAAACAATTTTGTAAACAAATCGTGACTTCTATTTCCTCGCCGCGTGCTTTCCCTGACACCTGGGAGCGTATGAAAATCACACGAGTGATCTGTATGAATGGCCTGGGCACTCAGGGCACTCGTGGGCTGAGAAAAAGACAGCCGCAGTACCCGGCTCCACCAGTGCCAGCTATTTTCACTGTTGCTGCAGCATTACTGCATCGGGCAATGAAGTGAAAATCTACCTTGAATGATCCTCTGTTGTGCCTCATTAACACAGCACGAGACTTCCTGGCAGTATGCAACTTACCTTTTTCCAAAGTACAGTATAGTCATTGAGGATAAAAACAAGGAGCTCGGAGGGGTGCTGAAGCAGTCCCTCTCACATCCCTTTAGAATTGTCTTATGAATTGTGTTGGTTTCTGCTGTGCGGAATCTACCTGAGTTATACTGTGGGGTGGATCTGTCAACAACAGGCGACTGCACTCTTTCTCCTTTGTTGTCACTTTAACTTTAATACACAAATCTCATCACAGACAACCCTGCAGTATAAAGGGGGGACCAATTACCATATAGGAAAGCGAAAGCCTTTTTATTTGTGTGTTGCCCTA
Organism: Somniosus microcephalus; assembly: GCF_052327205.1. NCBI lineage: Eukaryota > Metazoa > Chordata > Chondrichthyes > Squaliformes > Somniosidae > Somniosus > Somniosus microcephalus. The sequence goes on from NC_140997.1 coordinate 72,637,558, forward strand.
GTTTAGGCTACACTGGCCAACTGGTCCCCATCTGTCCGCTCCCCACCTCCTCTATCCATTCCCGCAATGGGCCAAGAAATTGAATTTTTGAAAACAATTGAATGCAAGCGATTGGTGTGGCTGCGTTGCCAAAGGATTCGAGCCCCAATTTTAACCCGGGCGCGGAGTGTGGGGTGGGCGGAAGTCCCCAACAGACTCCTTAGCATGAGACCCAGGCCATTATAACTCCCAGGCTTCACTTAAATTTGTTTGCAATGCCTCTCGCGCAAGGCCGGCAAGAATGACGTCAGAGCCGACAGGTGGGAGCAGGAAATTGGGCGGGAGGCTGGCGGTCTCCGGCATAGGGTTAGTGCCAGGGGTGTCTCCAAAGAGCTGCTGGTGGTGGGAGGAAGTGGAAAAGGCCAGGGGGCTGGGGAGGCACTCCTGCTCCCCCTTGGCCTGCAAGGAATCCTCATAAACTTTTTTTAATGACTTACTGTGGCCTCTTCTGCCCACTCTGCCGTCTGTTGTCAGGTTTTGCCGGCGGGTTTGGTGCCGTGTAGGACTCCCGTGATTTTAAGTTAAAATCACGTTATGTCGCCGATTATGTCATCAGGCCGCACATTCACATTTTAATTAGGCCCCACCTGCCTGAGGCCATCTCCACGCTGCCGATATCCCAGCAGTTAAAATGGTTGGGGTGGGAACGCTATGGAAAAGCAGCGGCTTCCCACCCGGCTGCCATTTTAACCTCCCATCTGCTCCGTTCCGCCAGGTGGGCTGGTTTATAACCGTGCTTCGATTACTGGATGAACGGAAAGGCAGGTAGCTTCTGTTTTTAAGACAGTGATTTCTAGGAGGTGCTAGTTGTGCATGTTAAAAATTCAGTCAGAGGAGGGAGACTTTGTCATCTTGATTTATATGACCCTTGTTTACACCCATGATGGCACTAACCCACTGAGCCACCAAGGAAGATGTAGGCCAAAAAATTTGTGCAGATTTACAGACAAAAGTTGTCCCTTAATCAGAATGCATGAATAACGTTGATTAATTCCTTTAAAAAGTTAGGGTTTCTGCTCGAGTTGCACCAGCTCCCCAGCATAACCTGGAAGGATGGAGGTAGAAACTTTTCTGGATCACCTTTCCCGCATCACTTCAAGGATTTCCTACCGTAAGTGATGGGGGAACGGATGCGTGCCCATATATGGCCAGGCATAGTGTATTATTATATAAATGACGGTAATACATCCTCAAAACATACTTTTCCTCGTTTGCACCACAGCAATGCGCGACATAGGGATGGCTGCTTATCCCTAGAATCCAGCTTCGCTATGGATGGGCAAGAGGCCAAAAAGCCTACGTAATCATTGCAGAGGGATTGATTGTATACAATTAGGAACCAGTTTTAAAAAAATATATATTTTTTCAAACTTCAACAGGCAGCACAGAGACTGCCGGTCACACTGCGCTGTGGCAGACAGGCCTCAGAGGCCTGTCACAGTCAATTGCCATTCGCTCTCCAAGTGGATTCCCCAGTGGAAATCAGATAGCTCGCCTAAAAATGCAAACTATCCTGACCACAGAAAAGCAGTTGGTATCAGTTGCATCCTTATGGTGGGCTGAGGCACTGCCTTGCTGACCAAACCTACCATGATTCCGCTATACTGGAAAACCCAAGTCTAAATCTCCTGCCAGTGAACTTGACATTAAACCAGCGCAAAAGCAGATTGAGGCAATGACTATCTCCTACCATGTTTTTGAATTACTTTTTCAAAATAGAAAGTCCTTTTTCTATACTGAGGTTCCCCTTTAAGCAGGCTAAAACAAATTAAAATAAAGTACATCAAATCAATCAAATCAAATCAACTTTTATTGTCATTGTTAGTGCACAAGTGCAGTACAACGAAATGTAGGCTTGCGGCTCCCGAGAGTGTACAATTTGGATTAGGACACTTAAACATTTCAACATACATTTGTACATATATATTAGCATAAATATGACCATAATAAAGTGCATCGGCAGATGTGCAGGCTTTAGTGTTTATTTGTGGAGTTCAGTAGGATGACAGCCCTGGGAAAGAAGCTGTTCCTAAATCTGGTCGTACAGGTGCGAATGCATCTGTAGCGTCTTCCAGATGGTAGGAGGGCGAACAGACTGTGGCTGGGGTGGGTAGGGTCTTTGATGATGGACCGTGCCCTCCGTAGGCAGCGTTTCTGATATATATGTTCTATGGTCGGTAGCCGGGTGCCGGTAATGCGTTGGGCAGTTTTGACTACCCGCTGCAGGGCTTTCCGGTCATGGGAGCTACAGCTGCAGTACCATACCGTGATACAGTTTGTCAGGATGCTCTCTATAGTGCAGCGGTAGAAGTTAGAGAGGATCAGGGGTGGCTGGTAGCTTTTCTTCCATATCATAGTACTTCAGCTGAAGATCCAGAGATAACTCCCAGTCTGCGGTGGCTTTTGATCTTTTTTTCCCTCAACGGAAGTCCTGCTAGTTCTATAGAGCAGGGCTGCAGCTTCCACTGTGGTAACTAACTTAAGCTTTCCAGTAACAATTAGCTCTTTTAATAGTCATCCTGCAACTATCAGTAAACATCATTCCACAATGTGCCCTCTATACTCTACTCCATTCCCCAACCTGCCCTCTGTATCTCTGCTCTAATCCCCAACCTGTCCTCTGTATCTCTGCTCCAATCCCCAACCTGCTCTCTGTATCTCTACTCCAATCCCCAACCTGTCCTCTGTATCTCTGCTCCAATCCCCAACCTGCCCTCTGTATCTCTGCTCCAATCCCCAACCTGCCCTCTGTATCTCTGCTCCAATCCCCAACCTGCCCTCTGTATCTCTGCTCCAATCCCCAACCTGCCCTCTGTATCTCTACTCCATTCCCCAACCTGTCCTCTGTATCTCTGCTCCAATCCCCAACCTGCCCTCTGTATCTCTGCTCCAATCCCCAACCTGTCCTCTGTATCTCTGCTCCAATCCCCAACCTGCCCTCTGTATCTCTGCTCCATTCCCCAACCTGCCCTCTGTATCTCTACTCCAATCCCCAACCTGCCCTCTGTATCTCTGCTCCAATCCCCAACCTGTCCTCTGTATCTCTGCTCCAATCCCCAACCTGCCCTCTGTATCTCTGCTCCATTCCCCAACCTGCCCTCTGTATCTCTACTCCATTCCCCAACCTGCCCTCTGTATCTCTACTCCAATCCCCAACCTGCCCTCTGTATCTCTACTCCATTCCCCAACCTGCCCTCTGTATCTCTACTCCAATCCCCAACCTGTCCTCTGTATCTCTGCTCCAATCCCCAACCTGCCCTCTGTATCTCTACTCCATTCCCCAACCTGCCCTCTGTATCGCTGCTCCAATCCCCAACCTGCCCTCTGTATCTCTGCTCCAATCCCCAACCTGCCCTCTGTATCTCTGCTCCAATCCCCAACCTGCCCTCTGTATCTCTGCTCCATTCCCCAACCTGCCCTCTGTATCTCTACTCCAATCCCCAACCTGCCCTCTGTATCTCTGCTCCAATCCCCAACCTGCCCTCTGTATCTCTGCTCCATTCCCCAACCTGCCCTCTGTATCTCTGCTCCATTCCCCAACCTGCCCTCTGTATCTCTGCTCCAATCCCCAACCTGCCCTCTGTATCTCTGCTCCAATCCCCAACCTGCCCTCTGTATCTCTGCTCCAATCCCCAACCTGCCCTCTGTATCTCTGCTCCAATCCCCAACCTGCCCTCTGTATCTCTGCTCCAATCCCCAACCTGCCCTCTGTATCTCTGCTCCAATCCCCAACCTGCCCTCCGTATCTCTGCTCCAATCCCCAACCTGCCCTCCGTATCTCTGTTCCAATCCCCAACCTGCCCTCTGTATCTCTGCCCCATTCCCCAGGGTGCCCGTTGTAAACCTGCTCTTTCCTTGCTTGCCTGCTATACCTCTGCTCCATTCCTCAGCCTTCCCTCTGCATCTCTGTTCATTCCTCAGCCAGTTCACTGTGTTTGTGCTCCATTCCCCAGTCAGGCCTTTGTACCTCGGCCCCAATTCCCCAACTTGCCCTCCGCTTCTTTCCTCTACTTGCTCTTTCCCTTCATTTCTCAGCCTGTCCGCAGTACCTCCGCTGCATGCAATGTGCCCTTTGTACTGCTGCACCATTCCTCACCCCTCCCTCTGTTCCATTCTGCTCTTGGCCTGTGCAATTTTGTTCCATTTCCCAACCCTCCTTCTATCCCTCTGCTTCTTTCCCCAGTTCCCTTCCATACCCCTGCCTGCCTCACTTTCAGTCCTTTGTACTTCCACTCCGTTCTCCAGCCTGTACATTATCACCAAGACTTCCTCCTTGTGTTCCTCTATTCTAGTTCGGGGTTAGTAGTTGGGAAGTAAAGCTTACCAGACTATGCTATGTTGGGTTGTAGAGATCAACATGGGGCAGAGAATGAAAGATAGTGAGGATTAACAGAGTACTCTCACCCAACAGAAGAGCAACCGTATCACTGCTACTTAAGAATGGAATTGTATCAGTGTACTGCACTTGTAGTATTTTGTTAAACTTTTATTCATACTGATGCTCCCAAAGCAGTGACCCAGATAGATAAGGGGAAACTGCGAAGTATTGTGAACCAGTTAAAGTCAAGGCAATAGATTTTAAAAAAAATGTTGTGAAAGATTTGGCTGTACAGTGCACCTCTCCGTTTACTGGCAAGTTTCAAGTTTCAGACCAGGATCTGTTACACATCCATCCAAACTTTCAGTTTAAACTAAATTGGGCAAAATGTGCCACATCTTAGAAAGATGCACCAACTGGACTTACACAAGATAAAAAGTGAGGCAAGTTACATATAAAAGAATGGCTTGGTGTTGTGATCACATCATTAACGAGCAGGGACACAGCAATGACCAGCGATCACTCACTCTTCTATACTGGCTACACATGTCTCTAATTTACAGAGGTACCTACTGGTACTAGTGCTTACCAATGGGTCTTTTTACTTTACATTTTACTTATTCTTACAAATTTGACTTAATTTAAAATGACTAGCTAACCAAAATTTGAAAAGTGCTGTTGCTTCATTTTGCTGTACTGCCAGCTTTGACAAACAAAGGCACCTTTGTACTGTGCGACTATGGCTTCACAAATCGTTTGAATAATGAGAACTGGGATTTAACAAGGATGGAATTCTGATCTTTATGCAACAAGTAACTAATTGAATCACAAGGCACATATCTCCGTCCACTTTCACTTAACCGGTTGTGAAAACCTAAAGCTGAAACTGCAGAATGTTAATTCTTCAGTGCTTCTGTAACTGGTGGTTTATCTCAGAACACTCTGCTACCACCTGCTAGGTTAGAAGATTCTCTTTTTAAAATGTCTTTTCTTGCTGCATTAAAAACCATCAAATCCAATGGCCTGATAGAAACCTGGCCAATTGCCAGTCCAATAACAGATAAACCATGAATGTTGGAACTCAGAAACTAAAACAGCATCTGAACAGCTGGTTAACATTTTGGGTGGAACTGATCTATTTCAATCAAATCTGTGCAATCCACAATTTGTTTTTTTTCACCCCTGTTCTTCCTCGGAATCAAATCATCTACCTGGATACTGTGCCTTCTTGTGCCCTTGTGTCTTCTGTATAGAGCTCTTATTACAAGATACACCATCATCAAACAACATTGGGGGGGGGGGTAAATTAACAGTCTGAATTATTCAATAAAAGTAATTAAAAACAGTAGTCCATTTTTCCACTTGTGCACACTGTCACTGGTTCTCAGGGATGGGTAGAGATATGCTAAATGTGTCGTATAACTGGGGATGGATGGAGTGCAGACTGGCTTTCAGCTTTTATGGCACCACATCAGCAACTTACTCAGCTTATGCCTGACTTTTCCATCCACCTCAGACCAACAGCATACAGAGCTCCTGCCCACCAGCACTGGTGACAATCAGCCCCTGCACAGCACCATTAAGACATTGGCTTGGGCAGCAACTCCACTGAAAGCAAGATAATCAAGGTCTCTGCTAAACTGAACAAGGCATGTCAACTTGCTGTCCTTTTAAAATACTGACTGACTGACTATATCACCGAGATGCCACGAATTTGGTCTCAAGAAAGAACTATACAGATTCTTGTCAACAAATGGGGCTGGCAATTTGTTGCTGGCCAGGCACGAAGGCAGTCATATGGCCGCAACGCGGGCCCAAGCCAGGAGGCCCGAGGCTGGTCCAAAATTGGTTCTTGGGTCTCATCTAAATAACCTGTGCGAGCTGCCTGTCGCAACTCCACAGCCAACTGCTTCTGCAGCACAATTTTTGGGTCACCTGGTTCGGCAGCAGCGGCCTCAGACAAGTACCGAGTTTGGGGGGGGGGGCGGTGGCAGGCAGGGGGCAGGGAGGCTGGTCAGCGGGAGGGGCGATCGTGTCCATCAGCAGTTGTCAGTAGTGCTGTGGAGTCGGAAGAAGCAATCCTGGTGCCACATGAGAAGTGAAAACAAATTTTTACTTACCTTTTTGGTGGTGGCTGCTTGCTGGGCTGCATCCACACTAGCAAAACCTACTCCACACAGGGCTGCCCAATTTCTCAGAGGGGTCCTAAAACGGCCATTAGGTCCCTGATTAGCATATGCACAGTTGTCTAACGCCTGTTTTAAGCAGCTGACCAGAATATCTGAAAAATGGCCCGACCCAATATCGGGTCAGATGTCCTTAAGGCATTGAGATGTTGGTCCCTGAAATTAGCTCTCGTTGTTCTCGTTTTATGCCTGCAAAATGGGTGCAACAAGGTACAATTTCTCAGCCTTGGGTTACAAGGTTATTAGAAATACACTGTGGGAACACAGTGGGCGAGATGGATCAATGGTCTTCTGCCTTTTTAAAATTCATTCCAGGGATGTGGGCATCGCTGGCAAGGCCAGCATTTATTGCCCATCCCTAATTGCCCTTGAGAAGGTGGTGGTGAGCCACCTTCTTGAACTGTTACAGTCCATGTGGTGAAGGTGCTCCCACAGTGCTGTTAGGGAGGGAGTTCCAGGATTTTGACCCAGCGACGGTGAAGGAACGGCGATATATTTCCAAGGCAGGATAGTGTGTAACTTGGAGGGGAACTTGGAGGTGATGGTGTTCCCATGCGCCTGCTGCCCTTGTCCTTTTAGGTGGTAGAGGTCGCGGGTTTGGGAGGTGCTGCTGAAGAAGACTTGGCGAGTTGCTGCAGTGCATCTTGTAGATGGTACTCACTGCAGCCACGGTGTGCCAGTGGTGGAGGGACTGAATGTTTGAGGTGGTGGATGAGGTGCCAATCAAGTGGGCTGCTTTGTCCTGGATGGTTTTGAGCTTTTTGAGTGTTGTTGGAGCTGCACTCATCCAGGCAAGTGGAGAGTATTCCATCACACTTCTTACTTGTGCCTTGTAGATGGTGGAAAGGCCTTCGGGAGTCAGGAGGTGAGACAATTGCTGCAGAATACCCAGCCTCTGAGCTGCTCTTGTTGCCACAGTATTTATGTGGCTAGTTCAGTTAAGTTTCTGGTCAATGGTGACCCCCAGGATGTTGATGGTGGGGGATTCGGTGATGGTAATGCTGTTGAATGTCAAGGGGAGGTGGCTAAACTCTCGCTTGTTGGAGATAGTCATTGTCTGGCACTTAAGTGGCAAGTAACATTCGCGCCACACACTGGCCCAAGCCTGAACGTCATCCAGGTCTTGCTGCCTGCGGGCATGGACTGCTTCATTAACTGAGGAGTTGTGAATGGCACTGAACACTGTGCAATCATCAGCGAACATCCCCTAGTCTAACCTTATCATGGAGGAAAGGTCATTGATGAAGCAGCTGAAGATGGTTGGGCCTAGGACTATGCCCTGAGGAACTCCTGCAGCGATGTCCTGGGGCTGAGATGATTGACCTCCAACAACTACAACCATTTTCCTTTGTGCTAGGTATGACTCCAGCCAGTGGAGAGATTTCCCCCCGATTCCCATTGACCTCAGTTTTACTGGGGCTCCTTCATGCCATACTTGGTCAAATGCTGCCTTGATGTCAAGTGCAGTCACAACTCACCTCTGGAATTCAGTTCTTTTGACCATGTTTGGACCAAGGCTGTAATGAGGTCTGGAGCCGAGTGGAGCTGGCAAAACCCAAACTGAGCATCAGTTAACAGGTTGTTGGTGAGTAAATGCTGCCTGATAGCACTGTTGACGACACCTTCCATCACTTTGCTGATGATTGAGAGTAGGCTGATGAGGCAATAATTGGCTGGATTGGATTTGTCCTGCTTTTTGTGGACAGGACATACCTGGGCAGTTTTCCACATGGTTGGGTAGATGCCAGTGTTGTAGCTGAACTGGATCAGCTTGGCTAGAGGTGCGGCTAGTTCTGGAGCACAAGTCTTCAGCACAACAGCCGGGATGTTGTCGGGGCCCATAGCCTTTGCTGTATCCAGTGCACTCAACCATTTCTTGATATCACGTGGAGTGAATCGAACTGGCTGAACATATTACAATCATCAGCGAATATCGCCATGTCTGACCTTATGATGGAGGGAAGGTCATTGATGAAGCAGCTGAAGATGGTTGGGCCTAGGACAATGCCCTGAGGAACTCCTGCAGCAACGTCTTGGGGCTGAGATGATTGACCTCCAACCACAAACATTTTCCTTTGTGCTAGGTTTGACTCCAGCCAGTGGAGAGTTTCCCTCCCCCGATTCCCATTGACTTCAGTTTTACTAGGGGTCCTTGATGCCACACTTGGTCAAATGTTGCCTTGATGTCAAGGGCAGTCACTCTCACTTCACCTCTGGAACTCAGCTCTTTTGTCCATGTTTGGACCAAGGCTGTAATGAGGTCTGGAGATGAGTGGTGCTGGGTGAAGTCCCGCCTTCACACTGAGGACACCCTTCATGAGGGTGAGCAGGTTATTGGTGAGTAAGTGCTGCTTGATAGCACTGTCGACGACACCTTCCATCACTTTGCTGATGATTGAGAGTAGACTGATGGGGCGGTAATTGGCCGGATTGTATTTGTCTTGCTTTTTGTGGACAGGACATACCTGGGCTGTTTTCCACATTGTCAGATACATGCCAGTGCTACAGTTTGGCTAGAGGCACGGCTAGTTCTGGAGAACAAGTCTTCAGCATGACAGCTGGGATGTTGTCGGGGCCCACAGCCTTTGCTGTATCTAGTGCGCACAGCCGTTTCTTGATATCACGTGGAGTGAATCGAATTGGCTGAAGACTGGCTTCTCTGATGGTGGGGACCTCAGGAGGAGGCCGATATGGATCATCCACTCGGCACTTCTGGCTGAAGATGGTTGCAAATGCATCAGCCTTGTCTTTTGCACTCGCATGCTGGGCTCCACCATCATTGAGGATGGGGATATTCATGGAGCCTCCTCCTCCTGTTAGTTGTTTAATGATCCACCACTATTCACAACTGGATGTGGCAGGACTGCAGAACTTTGATCTGATCTGTTGACTGTGGGATCGCTTAGCTTTATCCATTGCATGCTGCTTCCGCTGTTTAGCATGCATGTAGTCCTGTGTTGTAGCTTCCCCAAGTTGGCACCTAATTTTTAGATATGCCTGGTGCTGCTCCTGGCATGATGGTAATGGTAGAGTGAGAGAGATGCCGGGCCATGAGGTTACAGATTGTGGTGGAATGCATTTCTGCTGCTGCTGATTGCCCACAGCACCTCATGGATACCCAGTTTTGAGCTGCTAGATCTGTTCTGAATCTATCCCATTTTGCACGGTGGTTGTGCCACACAACACGATGGAGGGTGTCCTCAGTGTGAAGACGGGACTTTGTCTCCACAAGGACTGTGTGGTGCTCACTCCTACCAATGCTGTCATCGACAGATGCATCTGCAACAGCTAGATTGGTGAGGACGAGGTCAAGTAGGTTTTTCCCTCGTGTTGGTTCTCTCACCACCTGCTGCAGGCCCAGTTTGGCAGCTATGTCCTTCAGGACTTGGCCAGTTCAGTCAGTAGTGGTGCTACCGAGCCACTCTTGGTGATGGACATTGAAGTTCCCCACCCAGAGTACATTCTGTGCCCTTTGCTACCTTTAGTGCTTCTTCCAAGTGGTGTTCAACATGGAGGGGTACTGATTCATCAGCTGAGGGAGGGCAGTAGCTGGTAATCAGCAGAAGGTTTCCTTGCCCATGCTTGACCTGAAGCCATGAGACTTCTTGGGGTCAAAAGTCAATGTTGAGGACTCCCAGGGCCACTCCCTCCCAACTGTATACCACTGTGCCGCCACCCCTGGCGGGTCTGTCCTGCCGGTGGGACAGGACATAGCCAGGGATGGTGAGGGAGGAGTTTGGGACATTGGCTGAATGGTATGATTCTGTGAGTATGACTATGTCAGGCTGCTGCTTGACTAGTCTGTGGGACAGCTCTCCCAATTTTGGCAGAAGTTCCCAGATGCTGGTGAGGAGGACTTTGCAGGGTTGACTGGGCTGGGCGTGCCGTTGTCATGCCTGAAACTATTACTATGTTACCTAAATTGGAGTTGCTTTGGGAATGTATTGGTGGCTAACCAGGCATAGAGCATTCAGTCCTGCATGCCTCAATCTAAACAACAGGGCCAATGCCATTTCCTAGCCTACTGCCTCTCTCCTGTGATTGGTTCATTCTCATGCACAGCAGTTTCTTCTCAGTTAATTTTAACCAGAATGCAGAATCACAAGAAGAAAACTGAAAACAATTTTAGTGCTGTGATTGTACCTGGACAAGTGCTGATGTCTGCACAGTCATTTTTTTTTTCAAAGAAAACTTCACATTTCTTCAGCTATTCTCCAAGCAGCAACCACGGTAAGGGAGAAAAATGCATTCAGGATTGCAATTCCGCCAAGGAAGCGAAGGATTGAGTCTGAGAGCTGATAGCTTTGTGTTCAGATACAAAAGAGCAGTTTTTGGAGCCAGTATGCACAAGTGCATTGGAGTCAGAAATAAGCCGATTCTAACTACATAGGAGGTCCTTAAAACAATCGGTTTTAGTAACAACTCAAAGACAAGTTCTGTAAAACACTATTTTATATACTAGCAGGTCCACTGTGGTGAAGCTTATGTTAAGTCAGAAGATACATTTTAAAAGGATAAGAGCATTATATCTTGTAATGCAGAATGTATTATTCTACTGTAAGAGGGGAGTTGTTTATTATCTTGCCTGTCCTTTTAAAACTACAAAGTCAAATGAATGTAAATAGCCACAACCTGATGTCAGCTAGAGGGTAATTGATTCGCTGCAGATTGGCACTTGCTCGTCAGTCTCTGGCTCTTCCTCAAGGTCAGAAGAAACCAGCTGTGTTTTTCTCTCTTTTCTGTACTAATTTTTTTACCTGTGACACAGCAGTGTGCCTGCGTGACAAATGTAACCGAAGACATCTATAGACATAGATGTGAATAATAACAATAAAGACTGTAAAAATCTGTGGGCCTTTGATCCTGGTGTAAGTGCTGGGATTAATCTAATAGGTGGCCTCCGTTGCTAACTCTACCAGAGTAAACGGGGTCAGAGGGAGATCACCTCATTATAGTACCTATGCCGAGTGTCCCTCGGGTGTCAACCAGAGAGAGGAGGACAGGACAGCATGGGTTGCTTGCTCTGGGGGAGGGGATCCAGGGAAGATGATGTCGACAAGCTCATTGGCTTCTTTTTATAAGGGAGAAAAAATGTGTCATTGTAGCGGTTCGTGTAGATCGCCACTAAGTAAGAGAGTTTGACTTCGACGAACTATTAACAAGTTGTTTATTTACAGGAACAGACTAATTACATCAGGTAAGATGGCAGGTAAGATGGCTGACTGTAGGAGCACCGTGGTGTAGGTCTTGTCCCAGCGGGGACTCCACGAGGACTGAGTTCGCAGTCCTGTGGAGAGCGTGATGACGTCATCACGCTCGGTCGCGTTTCCCACACTTTGGGCGTCACGTGATGCGCGTCATCGCGTTTGCCCGCGCTTGGGGCGTCACGTGACCGCGTCGTTGCGTCAGCGCGTCTCCCGGTACGGAGGCTGGCCGTTGAGGCCGAGGTTGTGAGGCTGGGCTGTGCCGGTGCTTGCCGCGGGGGCGGAAGATCGCGTCGCTCCCGTCGGCTGACCGATGCGGCCGAAGTCGCGGTAGGCCGGGCTATGCCGGCGGCCGTCTTGGAAGACCGAGTCGGGCCGGTGGCCGGCGCGCGTGCGTCACGTGATGCGTGACGTCAGCGCGTTAGGTCGCCTCTTAAAGGGGCAACGGCCCAACAGGTAAGTTAAAGGGAATTATGTATATATCTATATGTAAGGGACAACCGGTGGTACCGCCACATCATCAAATTTTTTATATATTCTGGGGTCCGAGACAAGACGTAGGCTTGCACTTTTGCCGGCCAGCAGAGGGCGAGCCTTTTTTCACTGGGTATACTCGACCTCTGGTGGATTCCGAAGCCCGTGACAAACTCCCAACTTGAAGTCCCTTTCCCAGCCATGCCCCCTCCTCCCTCCTCTGGTGTGGGCGACTGTGTTTGGGGTGGGTGGAGGCTTTGCCCCAAACAAGGCCTCGTGGAAACTGCCGGGGAAGGCTGGGTCCTGGCCTAATTTGCAGCCCTTCTGCTGCACTTGTGGTGGGAGCATGCCGGAAGTGTAGTGTATGTGCCTTTAAGAGCCCCATGTGTACTGTAATGCCGGTAATGGCCACTCGGGCTATATACGCCTGTATATTGTGTTGTATCAGTTAGTTCCCCTCCAGACTTTGTTTAGTAAACACCTATGAAACCAACTCCTGTCTTCAGTGTCTCTATCAACATGCAGACACAACAGTGGCGACGAATTGGAAACGGACTTACCTGCAATTCGGCAGCACCTCAAGGGCATCGATTCCTCTGGCGTCCAAAGTTGAAGAAAAATCAAGAAAGAGAAAAAGCTGTGGTTTCACCAGCTAGCCAAGCTGGTGGCAGGTACTGCAATAATCCTTCCTGGGCATCGGGCTGGGGCTCCAGCGGCTGGCTCTACAGCTAGACCAAGCAGCAAAAGCAGAGGCAAGCAGTAACAGATGGGGAGGGAGCACTCGGGAGACGACCGGCGCTGCAAGCAGGTCGGCGTTCAGACCTAGAGAGAGAGTCTGGCGGGAACGAGTCTCCAACTGTAAATAAATAATTAAAAAGAACGGAAACCGCGGGAAACAGCGTTGGCATCGGCAGCAGCGGCGGGGAAGTGTGGGAAGCGCCATATCTTTTCTGCAGAAAAGAAAGGAAAGCGCGGGAAGCGCCATTTTTTTTCTAGGATGCCTAAGTCTGACAATATTGATGCTTTTGATAACGAGATAGAGGATTGGACCACATATGTGGAAAGAGTGGAGGTATATTGCACCGCAAATGGAATAGAAGATGAAAAAAAAGCTTCAGTACTGCTAAATCTAATGGGCGCAAAGACATACGGGCTGTTACGAAATTTAATCACTCCAGCCAAACCAAAGGACAAGGATTTAAAAGAAATTATTGATACCCTACAGGAGCACTTAAACCCAACACCGCTGCTGATAGCGGAACGATTCAAATTCTTCAAGAGAAATCAACACAAGAATGAAAGTAACGCTGATTACCTCACCGAATTAAGAAAGCTATCAAAACACTGCCAATTCGGGGCAGGACTAGCAGATTATCTTTGAGACAAATTTGTCTGCGGTCTCTTAAGTGAAGGAACACAAAAAAGGCTGCTTTCTGAAAAAGATTTAACACTGGACAAGGCTTTCAGTATGGCTGTATCATACGAAGCAGCCGCAAGAGGAGCTGCAGAGATACAGCAAAAGCCACAGGACTTCAGCACCCATGAAATGACACGGGGTTTCGAGAGATGTTATCGCTGCGGCAGATCCACCCATGACCAGAGGGACTGCTGGTTCAAGGACAAAGCATGCAGGCAATGCGGAAAGATGGGACACATTACACGTGTATGCCGATCTGGAAACAAAAAATCCACTAACAGGAAAAAAATCAATAAGGAAAAGCACAGAAAGGTACAAATGATGACGGACAGTAGCTCCGAAGACCAGAAGAGCGATAGTGACTCCGGGAACAAGAGACTAAGCTCTCTCAAATTACATAATGTAATTGCCAAAGAAGATTACCAGACCATTTGGGTTACCCTCACAATAGCAGGGTCCCCAGTTAAAATGGAGCTAGATACAGGATCAGCTCTGACCGTCATAAATCGACGGGATTACGAGCGGCTATTTCCGCATATACCTTTAAAAGACACATCCATTATCTTGAAAACATATACGGGGCAGAAAGTATACCCCAAAGGAAAAATAAGGGTGCCTGTTGTATACAACGGCAAGGAAATACAGAGGTTGTATTTATACGTTCTACAAGATGGTGGTCCATCGCTGTTGGGACGTGAATGGATCAGGAAAATACGTTTAGACTGGCACTCCATTCAGGCACTGACGGTGACCAGTAAGGAAAAAAATGATGATGACGTCATACCTGAACGATTAAAAGACATCTTGGCCAACGCCAAGGAAGTGTTTCAAGAGAAACTAGGAACCTTGAAAGGCATCACCGCCTCAATAAAAGTGGAAGATGCAGCAATTCCCAAGTTTTTTAAGGCAAGACCGATGCCATACGCAATTCGTCCAGCAGTCGAGGCAGAGCTGGAGAATTTGGAAAAGGCAGGCGTATTATCTAAAATAGATTGGAGCGAGTGGGCAACACCCATCGTCCCAGTCATGAAGAAAGCATTGATGAATGATAAATCTGAAGAACAGAGAAAAATTCACATCTGTGGAGACTTCAAGGTGACTGTAAACCCGGTCCTTCACACGGTACAGTATCCTCTTCCGAGGATAGAAGATATTTTCGCCTCACTATCCGGAGGGAAACGTTTCACCAAAATTGACTTGGCACAGGCATATCTACAGATGGAGGTTGAAGAGGCCTCTAAAAAATATCTCACGATAAATACACACAAAGGTCTGTACCAGTACAATCGACTGGTTTTCGGAGTAGCATCCGCTCCAGCTATCTGGCAAAGAGCTATGGAGCAAGTCCTCCAAGGGATTCCGGGGACTCAATGCTACCTAGACGACATCCTTGTAACAGGAGAAAACAACAATGAGCACCTTGCCAATTTGGAGCAGGTGCTCACTAGGCTGAGAGAACGGGGCCTACGAGCAAATCGCCCCAAGTGCGAATTTTTCCAAAATCAAATATCATATTGTGGCCACATAATTAATAAGGAAGGGTTGCATAAGTCACCTGAAAAAATTGAAGCGGTCATAAAAGCCCCAGCACCTGAAAATGTTTCACAATTAAGGTCGTTCCTGGGATTAATAAATTACTATCATAAATTTTTACCGAACTTATCAACTCTTCTACACCCTCTTAATGAACTGCTACAAACAGGAGTAATTTGGAAATGGAGCGAAGACTGTAAACGTGCCTTCCATAAATGCAAAGACTTAATCACGTCCAAAGAAGTTTTGGCTCATTACAACCCATCACTGCCAATCAGACTGGCGTGCGATGCCTCCCCTTACGGCGTAGGAGCAGTATTATCGCATAAATTCCCTGATGGCTCGGAATGGCCGATAGCTTTTGCATCACGCTCATTGAACTCAGCTGAGCGTAACTATGCCCAAATCGACAGGGAAGCACTCAGCCTGGTATGGGGAGTGAAGAAATTCAACCATTACCTACACGGACAAAAATTTACCTTGTTGACTGACCATCAACCCCTCATCTCCATATTCAACCCTAAAAAGGGTGTTCCCATTATGACAGCGCAAAAGCTACAGAGGTGGTCCCTTTTTCTAGGGGCACACCAATACAACATAGAATACAAAGGATCAAAACAGCATGGGAATGCTGACGGGTTATCGTGCCTACCGTTGCCAACGGTAGAAGAAGCACCTACCATAGACCCAGTGGAGATTTTCCACTCTACCATAGTCGAATGTCTACCAGTAACAAATTCTGCCATTGAAAGGGAAACTAGAAATGACCCGACTCTCTCACGAGTCTACGATTTAACAGTGAAGGGATGGCCAGCACATGGCGAACCACTGTTGCCAGCATTCTCGCAAAGAAGAGAACAGCTGTCAGTGTGCCGAGGAACCTTGATGTGTGGATCCAGAGTGGTGATTCCACCCAAACTCCAGGATAAAGTTCTAAAGGAGCTTCACGAGGGGCATCTGGGTGGAGTGAAAATGAAGAACCTAGCCAGGGCGTTTGTATGGTGGCCAGGTTTCGATGGAGACATCGAAGAAATGACCAAGAGCTGCCTAGGATGCCAGAAGGTCCAAAACGCTCCACCCCAAGCCCCTCTACATCCATGGGAGTGGCCCTCATCTCCCTGGCAAAGGGTACACATCGACTTGGCTGGTCCATTTATGGACTCAATGTTCTTAATCGCGGTTGATGCACACTCCAAGTGGCCAGAGGTAATAAAGATGTCCTCCACCACCATGGAAAAAACCATCACAGTATTAAGGACCATATTTGCCAGGAATGGGCTGCCGGAACAGATCTGTTCTGATAATGGACCGCAATTTGTGTCCGAAGAATTCAGGAAGTTCTTAAAAAACAATGGGGTTAAGCACTACACGTCCGCCCCATACCATCCCGCCACCAATGGATTGGCTGAAAGGTTTGTCCAGACCTTCAAGAAGGCCATAAAGGCCATGGGTAATGAAGACATAAAACTTCAGCACAAGGTGGATAACTTGTTGTTCGCATACAGGAATGCAACACATATGGTTACAAACCAAACTCCCGCCATGATGTTCTTCAATAGAAGCCTAAGATGCCGGCTGGATTTGATCAAGCCCAACATCAGAAGGGACGTGGAGAACTGGCAATTTCAAGGCATGAATGAAAGGCCAACTAGAACCTTCCAGATAGGTCAACAAGTTTTGGCCCGGGACTACCGTACCGAGAAATGGCAGCCTGGAACTATCTGCACACGACTAGGACCGCTGATGTATACCGTGGACATCGGAGAAAGCATAATAAGGCGCCATGCTGACCAAATCATAGAGTCATCCGAAAAGGGACAACCTACACCACAACTCTATACGCCTAACGATGAAGTAGAGATACCCATATCTACCTCCAATCCGGTGATACTGGAACCCGATGAACCCGACACTGGCATTCAAGCTGAATCAGCCTTGCCAAAAGAACCTACTACACCACCAGAAACTACTACACAACCGAGGCGTTATCCGGACCGAGTCAGGAAACCTCCAGAGAGACTGACTTATAATTAATTAACTGCAGCAATGTGTAGATTATTTTTCTTGTAACATGTAATTAATAATTACTTAAAATATTATGTACTGGTTGGCTAAAAGGGGAGGAATTGTAGTGTATGTGCCTTTAAGAGCCCCATGTGTACTGTAATGCCGGTAATGGCCACTCGGGCTATGTAAGCCTGTATATTGTGTTGTATCAGTTAGTTCCCCTCCAGACTTTGTTTAGTAAACACCTATGAAACCAACTCCTGTCTTCAGTGTCTCTATCAACACGCAGACACAACAGGAAGGGCCTAGGATTTTCAGTTCCAGTGATTTACTGAAATATGCATATGATGCAATATACTGGTAAGAGCGCCAACATTTGGGCATCATTGTAAACAGGATGATCATGTTTACCTGAGGAAAAAATATGACCTTGGCTATGTCCCTGATTCATGACCATGATAGCGTAAACTAACCCTGCACTCATTTTATGCAATAGGAATGGTTATGAAACAACAACTGACAGGGCACATTGATCCTTTTAATGTTCTTCAAAAATATTCATTTTATATGAGTACTTTAGTCAAATGGCCAGCTGCCATTCCATTTGCAAACTAGAAATGATTGACCTACTGTAGCATTGTAAAAGCACCACAGGCAAAACAATTGAGAAAGGTTGTGTCTTAGCGAAAAAGTGATAGTAAGCTATAAATGAGAGAAAGATCACCTGTCACACATCAAACATTTTCTTGTATCCTGTCCAGTAACTGTAGGAAGGTTCCAGAAGAGCGTTCCCAGATACAGGAGCAATACTGAAGTTGTGAATGTACTTGACCTTTATAAAGAGTAGGTGATAGTGAGGCGAAAAGAATCGATTGGCACAAAAGAGGAAACGTAGCTTCCTGGTGACAGTTTTAACACTAAAGCATTTGTGATAATTCCAATTCAAAAGATAGTGAGGCCAATAATGTCAATGGATGAAAGAGGAATATAGTTAGATCCAGTAAAGGTCTAGAAAGTGGTTGGGCTTGAGAGAAACGTGAAGAAACTATCTTTGAAGATTTGAAAGAAAACAAGACTATCAAATAATGCAACTGCTTTCCACAGCGGGGTTTGTTCTCAGTGCTGAAGAGTAGTGGTTAGTTTTTCACAACCTTATCTTTCATTGTCTTTTCTTCATATTAGTACAATTCATTCTCTACATTGCTGTGGGATGGCTGACTGGCCTACTTTGAGGAACAAATTGTAGTGTATGTACCCGTCTACCTTTAAGGGAACTATTGAATGTAACCGTTCACCTTTAAGAGAACTACTTTCGGTGTGGCACTATTTGTTTGGCTTCTGTATACTGTAATACCGATAGTGACCACACCAGTATATAAGTGTTGTGGCAGGATTGCTGGGGCAGATTCGCCCGGACCTTCGAATAGTAAAGACCTGTTTGTTTGTTACTTCTGAAGTCTGTGTATTTATTAACTGCACAACCCACAGACTTTACAGTGGCGACGAGTCCGATCGTACCCTGCGGCAAGACTACCAAAGCAAGAAGAGCGTCGAAGAGAGGCAACCGCCCTCGTCGTGCTGCTGGAAGAAAACACGAGGCTGCAGCAGGAGAAAGGTGGAAGACTTTAGCAACAAAAGCTTCCGTCTGCAACAGGCACTGACTACCCTTCTACCACGGTGCGGAGTGAGCCGATCAGCAGGGAACAAGGCGGCCGAAGAGACTGTGAGTAGGGGAAGGTGTAGAAGTATCCGGAGGATAAGGGCGGTGCACTCGACCACGGTCGAGGGGGAGCTGAGCCGGTCAGAAGTCGGGTCCAACGGCGTCGGGTGACAGCCGGACCGCGATCGGCGGGAAAAGCCGGGCAGCGCCTGCAGCCACGAAGCGCTGAGACTGGGAGTAGGCGCGGGAAGAGAAACCCAGCCGCAGCCGGGGAGGGAAACACCAGTCTGCGAGAGGGCTGGGAGGCGAACAGGAACCGTGCGGGTGGGAGAGAGAGACAGAGCCGAGCAAGGGGAGAGAGACTGTGCGAGAGCCAGTCCAGCGGCTGAACTGTTCTCCACCAACGGGGTACCCAGGGCCGGTAGAACTGAACGTGCGGGAGAGAGAGCGACAGAGCCGGGTACGGAGAGAGAGACTGCGCGAGAGCCAGTCCAGCGGCTGAACTGTCCTCCGTTAACGGGGTGTACCCAGCGCCGGTAGAGCCGTGCGGGCGGGAGGAAAAGACAGAGCCGAGTAAGGGGAGCTGTGCGGAAGCCAGCCCAGCGGCTGAACCTGTCCGCTGTGGGGAAAGCGTACCCCTTCCACCAGGGAAGAAACGCGGGAAGCCGCCATTAGGCGGAGAAGACGATTGAAGTGGGCGGGGCGAGAAGGAAAGAGCGGGAAACCGCCATTTTCGCGGGAAAACCGCCATCTTAGATATAAACAAATAAATAAGAATACTTGAAGAAATACTTGTGTTGTACCCAAGGAAAGAAAGATGCCTAAGCGGGCGGACATCAACGAGTTCAATTCGGAGATAGAAGACTGGGCCACGTACGTAGAACGTATTGAGATACATTGTAAGGCTAACAAAATAGCTAAGGAGGAAAAAGCTTTAACCTTACTTAACATGATGGGTGCGAAAACATTCGGGTTGTTGAAGCATCTTCTCTCACCAGCTAAACCGGCAGATCAGACTTTCGATGATATTGTAGCAGTGCTGAAGGATCACTTGAACCCCACACCGTTGATGCTGGCTGAACGATTCAAATTCTACGCAAGAACGCAGAGGAAAGACGAAAGCAATGCGGAATACTTGGTCGAACTGCATAGGATAGCGAAATACTGCCAGTTTGGAGGGAATCTGACAGAGGCACTGCGTGACAAGTTCGTATGCGGATTGTCCAAAGAAGGAACGCAGAAGCGACTACTGGAAGAAAATGACCTCACACTGGACAGGGCTGTCCTCATAGCTGCATCGCACGAAGCCGCAGCGAAAGGAACGGTGGAAATGCAGCTAAAGGCGGCGACACTAGGGGTGGACCAAATTACTTCGAGCACAACAAAATGCTACCGTTGTGGGAAGACAACACACGACCAGAATCAATGCTGGGTTAAAAACCAAGAATGCAGGAAATGTGGCAAGATCGGGCACATAGCTAAGGTATGCCGGTCAGGAGCAACGTACAACAATAAGAAGTCACCACAAAAATGGTACGGAAAGGTACAAGAGGTGACTAAGAAGAGTCTGAGGGAACAGAAGTCGGTCTCACACTCCAAATGCAAAGGACTGGACAGTCTGAGAATTCACAACGTGAGCAATGAAGCTGACCGACAAACTATCTGGATAACGCTACAGATTGCAAAGGTCCAAGTAAAAATGGAAGTGGACACCGGATCGGCGTTGACGGTCATGAATAAGCATGACTATAAGAAATTTTTCAAGCATATTCCACTACGGGATACGGAACTAGTACTACAGACATACACGGGGCACAAAGTATTCCCCATCGGAATGATAGAAGTCAAGGTGAGATACAAGGATAAAGATCATCACCGGTTGGACCTGTATGTATTGCCTGAGGGAGGACCACCACTTCTGGGACGGGAGTGGATCCGAAAAATAAAGTTGGACTGGCAGTCACTAAACACCATGACGGTGGATTCCGAAAAAGAGGATGTCAAACCTGAACGGTTGTCCAGAATATTGGACGAAGCTAAGGAGGTATTCCAGCAAGGACTGGGAACACTGCGAGGTATTAAAGCAAAGGTTAAGATTGCAGAAAATGCAAGCCCAAAGTTTTTTAAGGCCAGATCGGTACCTTACGCAATACGACCAGCTGTGGAGGCAGAACTGGAAGAACTTGAACGATCAGGGGTTCTGTCAAAAGTGGACTGGAGTGAGTGGGCCACGCCCATTGTTCCCGTCATGAAGTCCTCACCGAGTAATAAGCCAGGGGGACCGGGGAAGGTCCGTATCTGCGGAGATTTCAAGATTACTGTGAATCCGGTGCTTCACACGGTACAATACCCGCTTCCGCGGATTGAAGATATCTTTGCTTCGTTGGCTGGAGGGAAGCATTTCACGAAAATAGATCTGGCTCAAGCATATCTACAGATGGAGGTCGAGGAAGAGTCACGCCAGTACCTCACCATCAACACTCACAGAGGCTTGTATCGCTACAATAGACTGGTCTTTGGGGTAGCTTCGGCGCCAGCAATTTGGCAGAGGGCCATGGAACAGGTGTTACAAGGAATTCCAAGCACGCAGTGCTACTTAGATGACATTTTAATCACGGGAAAAGATGAGGAAGAACACCTCACGAATTTGAAACTGGTACTCACCAGGTTGAAGGAGTATGGCCTTCGGGTTAATCGCAAGAAGTGTGAGTTCTTCCAAAAACGGATCTCATACTGCGGTCATGTCATTGACCGAGAGGGACTGCATAAGTCACCTGAAAAGATAGAAGCGGTCGTGAAGGCCCCCGCTCCAGGAAACGTATCACAGTTAAGATCATTCTTGGGGTTGATTAATTACTATCACAAGTTTCTGCCAAATTTATCCACGGTACTGCATCCGCTGAATGACCTGTTGCGGAAAGAAACACCATGGAAGTGGAGTGAAGAATGCAAAAGGGCTTTTCGCAGAAGCAAGGAGTTGATTACCTCTGAAGAAGTGTTGGCTCATTTCAACCCAGCATTACCCCTTCGTCTAGCTTGCGATGCTTCCCCGTACGGAATTGGGGCAGTACTCTCGCGCAGGCTACCAAATGGCTCGGAAAGGCCAGTGGCTTTCGCGTCCCGATCATTGACACCCGCAGAGCGAAATTACGCCCAAATAGATAGGGAGGCCCTCAGTCTTGTGTGGGGCGTGAAGAAATTCAACCATTACCTACAATGTAAAAAGTTCACATTGCTGACAGACCACCAGCCGTTGGTGTCCATATTCAACCCAAATAAGGCCGTTTCCACCATGACAGCACAAAGGTTACAAAGGTGGTCCGTGTTACTTGGGGCACACCAATACGAAATTGAGTACAAAAGGTCTAAACAGCATGGAAATGCTGATGGGTTGTCACGCTTGCCATTGCCGATGGTAGAAGAAGCGAGTATAGTGGACCCAGTAGAGTTGTTCCACTCATCCATAGTGGAGTGTCTACCGATAACAAACTCAATGATTGAGAATGAGACAAGGAATGACCCGACTCTTTCACGAGTCTATGATGTAACGGTGGAGGGATGGCCAGCACAGAGTGAACCAACACTGCAAGCATTTGCACAGAGGAAAGAACAACTGTCAGTGTGTCGAGGAACCCTGATGTGTGGATCTAGAGTGGTGATTCCACCCAAACTCCAAAAGAAGGTGCTAAAGGAGCTGCACGAAGGACATCTGGGGGGAGTAAAGATGAAGAATCTAGCAAGAGCGTTTGTGTGGTGGCCAGGCATTGATGGAGACATAGAGGAGATCACGAAGAACTGCCTAGGATGTCAGAGGGTTCAGAACGCGCCACCCCAGGCTCCTCTGCATCCATGGGAGTGGCCCTCATCGCCTTGGCAAAGAGTACACATCGACTTTGCTGGTCCATTTATGGACTCGATGTTTCTAATAGTGGTGGATGCCCACTCCAAGTGGCCGGAAGTAATTAAGATGACCACCACCACGACGGAAAAAACCATCACAGTGTTAAGGACTATGTTTGCTCGGAATGGCCTGCCGGAACAGATCTGTTCTGATAATGGACCACAATTTGTGTCCGAAGAATTCAAGAAATTCTTAAAGAGCAATGGGGTTAAACATTACACGTCAGCCCCATACCATCCCGCCTCCAATGGATTGGCTGAAAGGTTTGTCCAGACCTTCAAGAAGGCCGTAAAGACCATGAGTAATGAAAATATAAGTCTGCAACATAAGGTGGATAGCTTTTTGTTGGCATACCGAAATGCGACACA
Source organism: Somniosus microcephalus (assembly GCF_052327205.1). Taxonomy (NCBI): domain Eukaryota; kingdom Metazoa; phylum Chordata; class Chondrichthyes; order Squaliformes; family Somniosidae; genus Somniosus; species Somniosus microcephalus. Next base: position 72,660,665 of record NC_140997.1, read on the forward strand.
TGCGGTCACAAATCAAACTCCCGCAATGATGTTCTGTAATAGACGCCTAAGATGCCGGCTGGATTTACTAAAACCAAACGTCAGAAGAGACGTAGAGAACCGGCAATTCCAGGGCATGAACGACAGGGTCACTAGATCTTTCCAGATCGGTCAACGAGTTTTGGCCCGGGACTACCGTACTGAGAAATGGCAGCCTGGAACTATTGGGAAAAGGCTGGGGCCATTGATGTACACCGTGGACATTGGAGACAATATAATAAGGCGCCATGTTGACCAAATCATAGGGTCCGCCACAAATGGGCAACCGACTTCACCACCTTATCCGGGTAATGTTGAAACTGAGATACCCAGAACACCTACTTCCGATCTAGTGATACTGGAGTCAGCTGAACCTGACACGGCTTTTCAAGTCGACTCGACCTTGCCAGAAGCACCTCCTAGCCCGCCTGAAATGACGACACCACTGCAGCGTTATCCGGACAGAATCCGGAAACCCCCGGAAAGACTGAATCTATGAACTGTCTTACATAAACCTGTATATATGTTAGAATGTATGTTCACTATGGACTTAGTAAGTAATAAGCTAAAAAGGGAGGATTGTAGTGTATGTACCCGTCTACCTTTAAGGGAACTATTGAATGTAACCGTTCACCTTTAAGAGGACTACTTTCGGTGTGGCACTATTTGTTTGGCTTCTGTATACTGTAATACCGATAGTGACCACACCAGTATATAAGTGTTGTGGCAGGATTGCTGGGGCAGATTCGCCCGGACCTTCGAATAGTAAAGACCTGTTTGTTTGTTACTTCTGAAGTCTGTGTATTTATTAACTGCACAACCCACAGACTTTACACAAATAATAATAAAACACTTACTGGTGCTGCAAATCTAGTTTATAATGATTCAACATTATCTAAAGCTCTTAAGTTATATTTCAACAGCTGTTTATTTTAATGGGTAAGCAACTTAATTCGCGGTACATGGACCTTAATAGCACTGGTGCTGCTTAAACATATTAGTTGGGTCACTTCCAACAGTCAGCATAAAGTCATTTCATAAGCTTACCATTTTCAATAAGTTTGACAAGAAACATCCACATTTTAATTGCTAGAGTCCCCACACCACTACTATAATAATTACTTAAGAGTTTCCATGGTAACAGGGTTTTAAAAGTAATTACATTTACAATATGATTAGTGTTATCAGCTGTGGCTTTGTGGGTAGCACACTCGCCCCTGAGTCATGAATGGTTGTGGGTTCAAGTCCCATTCCAGGGACTTGAGTGGATAAAGCTAGGCCGACACTCCAGTGCTGCACTGTCGGAGGTGTCGTCTTTTGGATGAGACGTTAAACTGTGGCCCCGTCTGCTCTCTCAGGTGGACGTAAAAGATCCCATGGCACTATTTCGAAGAAGAGCAGAGGAGTTATCCCTGGTGTCCTGGCCAATATTTATTCCTCAATCAACATAACAAAAACAGATTATCTGGTCATTTTCACATTGCTGTTTGTGGGAGCTTGCTGTGCGCAAATTGGCTGCCGTGTTTCCCATATTATAACAGTAACCTTGGGGGATGGTGCGGAGGCCTCGGGGCGGGGCGGGGTTTGGAGACCTCAGGGGGAGATCGGAAGGGTTGGGTTGGGGTCGGAATTCAGCTTTTTAACTCCTTAACCCCCCACCCAACCCCAACCCACCCATTTTTGGGGGTTAAAATTCCCCCCATTATTTCAGATTTCCAGCATTTGCAGTATTTTGCTTTTGTATTCTCCTGATCTCTCTCCTCAATCTCTGAAGTTTTAATTTTAAATTGATGAACCCACATCAACTCCCAAACCAAAGAAAATAGTCTTTCCCTATTCACTCTATCAAAACTCTCCATAATGTTAAAACCTCAATTAAATCTCCTCTTAGCCTTCTCTGCTCCAACAAGAATTTGCATTTATATAATACATTATACATAGAAAAACTTCCCAAAGTACTATACAGAAGCATAATCATGAAAATAGATCTTGAGCCTAAGAAGGAGATAATAGGACAGGTAACCAAAAGCTTGGGGTCAAAGAGGTTAAGGATGATCTTAAAGAATGAAAGGGAGGTGGAGGGAATTTCAGAGTGTGGGGCCTAGGTCGCCAAAAGTATGGCCACCAATAGTTGGACATAAGGAGCAGGGATGCACACAAGAGGCCAGAGTCAGAGGAATGAAGATTGTGGGTGGAAAGGTTGTAGGACTGAAGGAGGGTGCAGATATAGGGAGGATCAAGGTCATATAAGCACTTAAACACAAGGATGAGAATTTTAAACTTGAGGCATACGGACTCCAACCAATGCTCATCATACAGAACCATATCCCTCCTCAATGCAGAGTATAAAATGCTGGAAATCATCACAGCCTCTAGACTAGATGCAGTTATTCTCTCTGCATATGGCACCATCTCTCAAGGGACACCAGACAGCTGTTCAATGCAGTGCACCACTACAGTAACACCAACACTCCTGCTCTGGCATTCTCCCTGTACACGGAATAGGAATTTGACTGAGTCGAGTGGAATTTCCTTTTTTTCTATACTCTGGAGAATGGGCTTTGATGACACATTCAGGCGGTGGGTTAAAATCCTGTATTCACACTCCACAGTATGCACCAATTGCCTCAGCTCCCCTACAATCCTCAAAGCACTTGGGGGAATCAAACAAGGGTGCCCCCATCGCCCTCCTGTTTTCCCTGATCAGAAAACCTCTAGCAACATGCATCAGAGTGAACCCAAGCATCCACGGAGTCTAGACAAGAGGGACTGAACACAAAACGTCCCAGTATGCTGATGACATACTGTTATCTGTAACCAACCCAACCACCTCACTCCCAAACACCTTTCAAAGCATCAAAGAATTTGAACAACTCAGGTTACAAGGTCAACTGCACTAAAACAGAGGGCATATCCCTCACACTGGATAGTCCACACAAATATGGGAATTCTACCCCTTTGCATGGTCAATACTGGCTTCAGATACTTTAATGTACACATTACACTTAAACTCACCGCCCAGTATAAAATAAACTCCACTCCTCCACTTTACCAGCATATACACTAACCTAACCAGATGGAACAACCTGCCCATATTACTCCTGGGTAGAGCGAACACAATAAAGGTGAACATTCTTCCCTATCTCCTCTACTTATTTGATGCTGCCTGTCAAGGTTCCAGCCCAACTACTCCTTGACCTGGACAGTGACATCTCCAAGTTCCTCTGGGTGGGCCACGAATATTCCTCAAACACCTCCAGCTCCAAAACAAGAGGAAGGACTCAGTCTCCCAAATTTCAGACACTCCTATTGGGTAGTTCAGACCCAAGTGACTGTCGCCTGGTCCGTAGCGCAAGCCCCAACCCCCCCTCCCCCAAAAATAAACCATGGCTGGAAATGGGCTTTGGAAATCAGGACCTCCCTCCCAAACCCCATACACAGCCCACCATTCAAATACCCTCAGAAGAGACCAATAGAGAGACAGAAGCATCCCAATATCATGACAAGTCTCTCAGCCTGGAAACAAGTCTCCCTCCCTAAAACTCCCACTGGGTCTGTCTGCTCTCTTCTTAATGTGGCACAGTGGGAAACTCCCAGGAAGATTAATCTCAACTGGATTCAGAACCTGGCATGAAAAAGATTAAGCCAGCTCCTCTATGAGGGCCAGATTATGCTCCTCCACTAGTTAGTTGACAAATTTCACCTCTCCCAACATGACCAATACCATTATCTCCAGATGAAGCTATAACTTCAGAACCCTATAATAGTTTGCAAACTTCAGCGTGAACCACCCCACTTGGAACTTTTCCTCCACTCCCCCAACAACCTCTTGTGGATGTATCTCTACCCTGTTTGCCTCTTTGACCAATGACAGGACAGAAAACCTGAAGGAAGCCTGGTAAATATGATCTACGCTGACTGTTAAGGGAGGAAGAATGGCAAAGGATATGGAGTCAGAACCTGAACATTACATTGCCATCCAGCCATTCTGGACAGGAGTCTAGGAATTTCCCAGGAATACGACCAGTCCCATGATCCTAAATGACCCAGCTCAGTACTCGGTGTGCTTGCCTAATGGAGAGAAATGGACCTCCGCAAACCGCCATGCGGAGAACCAACCCCAACCAACGTGACGATCAGTATGCAGGGCTACTCCCTACCATTACTCAGCCCAACAAAGCCCTCAGAATCCAGGGCCAAACAAGCTGCCTTGGATCCCAGAACTACATCACACCCAGTGCAAGTAATCTGACACGGAGAGACAGTAATCTCACAGGCACCGTACAATCCGGATGCAGTGACTTCATAAATTATTTACAGCTGTGTACGCTCTCATAAAATGCATATGATTGTATATGTAAATATACAATTGTAGTGTATGTAACCTGTACCACCTTAAGAGGATACCTTAAGGTGATGGACTACTTTTTGATGGCTCCTGTACATTGTAGTACCGGTGGTGACCACACCGGTATATAAACCCTGTGGAGCAAAGTGTATTCCAGTTCAGCCCTGACCCTCAATTACTAAAGACCTGTTTAATTATTTCTGTAGTCTGTGTCCAGTTATTCAGCATAACTACATTTGGAAACACAGACTCAACAGTGGCGACGAGTCTGATCTTACCTAGCAGCAGTTGCATCAAAGGAAGCTTCGCCTCTGAAACGGGCGTCGATCAAGGACATCCACCCTCAACATCCTGCTGGGCACTGCATAGCACAGGAGGCAATCGGGAACCCGGGTTGGTTTCTGGCCACGAAGTCAAACATCAGTGAACATCCCTTCGATGACAGCGGCGGGTAAGCCCGATCGAGCGGCACGGGGGGGAAGTCGGCCGAGTTGTCAGTAAGAGAAGGGGAGGGAAACGACGAAAAGGGCGGAGAACACGACCGCAGCCGGTGTCAGGGGCCGGACTGCAATCGGGGCAGAGACGCGCAGCAGCCAGAAAAGCGTTTATGTCCACAAGGACCGCGGGAGCGGCGGGGAACAAGAGCAGCAGCGTAGGGGAAAATAAAGGACCGCTGGGAGGCGAGAACGGCAACAGCGCAGTAATCGCCATTTTGAGTCAGCGGGGGAAGAAGACAAGCGCGGGAAAAGCTGCCATTTTGAAAAAAAATTAAATAAAATAATAATCATATCCGAAGGAAAGGAAACTCAACAAGAATGCCAAAAACGGGTAACATCACTGCTTTTGATAGCGATGTGGAAGATTGGGCCACTTATGTGGAACGCGTCGAAGTTTACTGTACAACGAATGAGGTACCGGAGGATAAGAAAGCACTAACCCTATTAAACTCGATGGGTGCGAAGACGTACGGGTTATTAAGGAACCTTGTAACACCAGATAAACTGGTAGGAAAGAGTTTCGCGGATATTGTTACTATCCTGCAAGAGCATTTAAACCCCACGCCGCTGCTGATAGCGGAACGATTTAAATTCTACAAAAGAATTCAACTTAAAGAGGAAAGCAACGCTGAATTCTTAATCGAACTGCGCAAGTTATCAAAGTACTGTCAGTTCGGTACAGGACTAGCAGACGCACTGAGAGATAAGTTTGTGTGTGGGCTCCTAAGGGAAGGAACCCAGAAGCGACTGCTAGAGGAAAAGGATCTTACGCTGGACAAAGCTTTCAGCATTGCAGCATCGCACGAGGCAGCAGCACGAGGCGCTGCAGAGATACAGCAAAGGCCATTGGAATTCAGCACCAATGAAATGGCATTGGGCGCAGTAAAGTGCTATCGTTGCGGAAGGACAACGCATGACCAGAACCAGTGCTGGTTCAAAGATAAAGAATGCAGGCAATGTGGCAAACTTGGTCACATAGCGAGAGTATGCCGGTCAGGAAAGAAGACCAGCAGCAAAAAGTCGCCACAGGAGAAGTACAAAAAAGTATACAAGGTGACAGAGAACAGTTCGGATGAACAGAAGATGGATTCAGACTCCAGCAGTAAGGAACTGGGTTGTCTAAAAATACATAATGTGGGTAACACAGCAGACCACCAAACTATCTGGGTCATGCTTCGGATAGCAGGAGTCCAAGTGAAGATGGAATTGGACACTGGATCGGCATTGACGGTCATGAATAAGCAAGATTACAAAAGGTTATTCTCGCACATTCCCCTGAGGGATACGGGGATTGTATTGAAAACATACACGGGGCAAATAGTATACCCCATCGGAAAGATAAAAGTAAATGTGGTCTACAATGGTAAAGAAAGTCAGGAAATGGACTTGTATGTGTTACCTGATGGAGGTTCGCCACTACTGGGACGGGAATGGATCCGGAGAATAAATGTGGACTGGCATTCCATACAAGCACTGACTGTAGATTCCTGTAAAGAGGACGACGTCAAACCTAAACGACTGTCCAAAATATTGGACGATGCTAAGGAGGTGTTCCAACAGGGACTGGGAACACTGAAAGGAATTACGGCAAACATCAAGGTTGAAGAACATGCAAACCCAAAATTTTTCAAAGCCAGACCGGTACCTTATGCGATACGACCTGCTGTGGAAGCAGAGCTGGAAGGGCTAGAACGTTCAGGAGTACTGTCAAAGGTGGACTGGAGCGAATGGGCCACACCCATTGTTCCTGTCATGAAGCGTTCGTTGAGCAACAAGCCGGGGGAACCTGGGAAGGTTCGCATCTGTGGCGATTTCAAGATCACTGTTAATCCGGTTCTTCACACGGTGCAATATCCGCTTCCGTGGATTGAAGATATCTTCGCTTCACTGTCTGGCGGGAAACACTTCACCAAGATAGACCTGGCGCAGGCGTACCTACAGATGGAAGTTGATGAAGCGTCATGCCAGTATCTCACGATCAATACACATAAAGGCTTATATCGGTATAATAGACTGGTTTTTGGAGTGGCATCGGCTCCAGCGATTTGGCAAAGGGCCATGGAGCAGGTATTGCAGGGAATTCCAGGCACACAATGCTACCTGGACGACATTCTGATTACAGGAGATGATGATAAGGATCACCTCGTGAATTTGGAGCAGGTGCTCACCAGATTGAAAGAATATGGGCTCAGAGTTAATCGCCAAAAATGTGAGTTCTTTCAAAAGCGAATCTCGTACTGCGGCCACGTCATTGACCAGGAGGGGCTCCATAAGTCACCTGACAAGATCGAAGCTGTTGTGAAAGCTCCCGCTCCGGAAAATGTATCCCAGTTGAGGTCGTTCCTTGGGTTGGTTAACTATTACCACAAGTTTCTTCCAAATTTATCCACGGTGTTACACCCGCTGAACACTCTTTTGCAAATGGGAATACCATGGAATTGTAAGCGGGCTTTTAAAAAAAGCAAGGCACTGATCACCTCTAAGGAAGTGTTGGCTCACTTTAACCCAACGCTGCCTATTCGCTTAGCTTGTGATGCTTCTCCATATGGTATCGGGGCAGTGCTCTCACATAAGTTTCCAAATGGCTTGGAAAGGCCAGTCGCGTTTGCATCCAGATCATTGACCTCCGCAGAGCGCAACTATGCTCAGATAGATAGGGAGGCTCTCAGCCTCGTGTGGGGAGTTAAGAAATTTAACCATTACCTGCAAGGCCAAAAGTTTACGCTGCTGACAGATCACCAGCCGTTGGTTTCCATTTTTAACCCTAAGAAGGGTGTTCCGGTTATGACGGCGCAGAGGCTTCAGAGATGGTCCCTTTTCCTAGGGGCACATCAATATGATATTGAATTCAAAGGTACAAAGCAACATGGTAATGCTGATGGGCTGTCACGCCTGCCACTACCTACAGCGGAAGAGGCACCGGCAGTTGACCCTGTCGAGATATTTCACTCGACCATCATCGAATGCTTACCAGTCACCAATGCGGGTATTGAGAGAGAGACCCAAAACGACCCGACACTGTCTTGGGTCTACGATTTGACAGTGAAGGGATGGCCAGCACATGGCGACCCACTGTTACCAGCATTCTCAGCCAGACGAGAACAGCTGTCCGTCTGTCAAGGAACATTGATGTATGGAACAAGGGTGATTATTCCTCCTAAATTAAGGGAGAGAGTTCTGAAGGAATTGCATGAAGGTCATCTGGGGGGAGTCAAGATGAAAAGCCTTGCTAGGGCTTATGTGTGGTGGCCAGGTATTGACAAACAAATAGAGGATCTGACTAAAAGCTGCTCAGGGTACCAAAAAGTTCAAAACGCACCTCCAATTGCACCGCTGCATCCGTGGGAATGGCCTTCAACCCCATGGCAATGTGTGCATATCGACTTTGCAGGTCCATTCATGGATTCCATGTTTTTGATAGCAGTAGACGCACATTCTAAATGGTCAGAAGTGATTAAGATGTCGACCACTACCTCTGAAAAGACGATCGCAGTTCTAAGAACCATATTTGCAAGGAATGGGTTGCCGGGACAAATATGTTCAGACAACGGACCACAGTTCGTGTCAGAAGAATTCCAGAAATTCATGAAAAAGAATGGGGTGAAACACTATACATCTGCCCCATATCATCCGGCTACAAATGGGTTGGCCGAGAGATTTGTACAAACGTTCAAAAAGGCGATAAAGGCCATGAGCGAAGACCATATTCCACTACAACACAAGGTGGACAATTTCCTGATGGCATATCGAAACACCACGCATGCAGTGACAAATCAAAGCCCTGCCATAATGTTCTATAACAGGAGGTTGCGGTCCCGTTTGGATTTGTTAAAACCCAATGTGCGTAGGGAAGTCGAAAACAAGCAATTCCAGCACGTAAATAACAAGGCCACTCGGAGTTTCGAAATAGGACAACCAGTGTTGGCCAGGGACTATAGGAATGATAAATGGCAATCCGGAACAATTCGTGCCCGACAAGGACTCTTGATGTACACGGTAGACGTTGGAGAGAACGTAATACGACGTCATGCTGACCAACTTGTGGAATCGAGAACAAGGGTCGACCCCATGTCTACGGCAGAGACACCAGTTGAAGAAGTTATTGAGCCTGTAGCATCTACCTCAGACTCGAACGTACATGATGATGTTCAATCCATAGGAGATCAAATGGATGAGTCACCCCAGCAACGAGAACCAGAGACCCCTGAAAGGCGTTATCCGGCCCGGATCAGGAGGCCTCCTCAGAGACTGAATCTTTGAACAGTTTTGTGTGAAAGTTGTATATATGTTATCCATGTAATGTTTAAATTGGGGTGTACACTGTTAAGCTAAAAGGGGAGGAATTGTAGTGTATGTAACCTGTACCACCTTAAGAGGATACCTTAAGGTGATGGACTACTTTTTGATGGCTCCTGTACATTGTAGTACCGGTGGTGACCACACCGGTATATAAACCCTGTGGAGCAAAGTGTATTCCAGTTCAGCCCTGACCCTCAATTACTAAAGACCTGTTTAATTATTTCTGTAGTCTGTGTCCAGTTATTCAGCATAACTACATTTGGAAACACAGACTCAACAACAATGACCTCAAAATATATATGTAATAAATATATATGCTTCCTTATTTGTCCATAGTCTTCATAGGGTACATAGGGTACATAATAGCTTCATCCAGTATTTTGTTGAATGTACACTTGTATGTGAAATAACTTCATCAAATAGGTTGTAGTTATTGAATGTATGCTTACATGACATGGTCCATGTTTCTGAAGCATACAGGAGGGCGGGTCTCACTACTGCTCTGTAGACCATGAGCTTGGTGCTGGGTTTGAGGTCCTGGTCTTCAAACACTCTTTTCCTCAGGCGACCGAAGGCTGCACTGGCACACTGAAGGCGGTGTTGGACTTCGTCATCGACGTCTGCCCTTGTTGATAGTAGGCTCCCGAGGTATGGAAAGTGGTTCACGTTGTCAAAGGCCTCGTCATGGATTTTGATAATCTGGGAGCAGTAGTGTGTGGCAGCCCAGGTTGGTAGAGGACCTTTGTCTTATGGATGTTTAGTGTAAGTCCCATGCTCTCGTATGCTTCAGTGAAGGTGTTGACGATGGTTTGGAGTTCGACCTCAGAGAGTACACAGACGCAAGCATCGTCTGCATACTGTAATTCGATGACAGAGGATGGAACGACCTTGGATCTGGACTGGAGGTGACGGAGGTTGAACAGTTTCCCGTTTGTTCTGTAGATTAGTTCCACTCCAGCAGGGAGCTTACTGAGGGTGAGAGGGAGCATTGCAGCCAGGAAGATCGAGAAGAGCGTTGGTGCAATAACATAGCCTTGCTGGACCATGTACAGCAGGCACCTCAAAGCACTGGAGAGGTACCACCAACGCTGCCTCCGCAAGATCCTGCAAATCCATTGGCAGGATAGGCGCACCAATGTCAGTGTTCTCGCTCAGGCCAACATCCCCAGCATCGAAGTTTTGACCACGCTCAATCAGCTCCGATGGACGGGCCACATCATCCGCATGCCTGATACGAGACTCCCAAAGCAAGCGCTCTACTCGGAGCTCTAACACAGCAAGAGGGCCCCAGGTGGGCAGAGGAAACACTTCAAGGACACTCTCAAAGCCTCCTTGAAAAAGTGCAACATCCCCACCGACACCTGGAAATCCCTGGCCCAAGACTGCACAAAGTGGAGGAGAAGCATCCGGGAAGGCGCCGAACACCTCGAGTCTCTTCGGCAGGAGCAAGCGGAAGCCAAGCGCAAACAGCGCAAGGAGCGCACGTCAACCCAAGCACCCCACCCAGCCGTCCCTTCAACCACCGTCTGCTCCACCTGTGACAGAGGCTGTAGGTCCCGCATTGGACTCATCAGTCACCTGAGAACTCATTTTTAGTGTGGAAGCAAGTCATTCTCGGATCCGAGGGACTGCCTAAGAAGAAGAAGCTTACATGAATAACAGCTTCTTAAAATTTGAATGTACTTTCTTGAGGACCCAACTAAAAGCTTAAAAATGATTAATTTGTAAAAAGTTAATCTGTATGAAATGCTTTAATGTATTTGTTATTTTCCACCTTCATGGCTGACAGGAGAACGAGTGAGAATGCTATGCAAGTTCCAGTGTGTAATATTACTGCTAAATTGGGTAATGGCTAGCCCGGGCGTACACAACCTAAGATGTAGACTATCTGATCACAAGAAGCAGAGCCCACTATGGGCAGCAGCAACAACTGTTCAAAAAGCTGGATGAATCCTATGTTGGTGACATCACTGTATGGTAAGCGAGGCATCACTGCTGCCTTTCCAGAAGTCACTGAAAGGAAGCAGTTTTGTTAATGCCATTGGAGCCAGCAGTCCAGTGAGTGGCACAATCTGCCATCTTTACTGGTCACTAGGAGGGAGCTGCTCAGCTTGTCCATACATAACGCAGTATTTTTTTTTCACTCACTGACCTGTATGGACATTCCTCAACCATTGGTGAAGAAACAGCAACTGGAAGCAAAGTCCCAAACTTGTGACTTAAAACAACAGTAAAAGGGCATGTGCAACATGCCCTTTTACCTCCACCCTTCCCACTGTCCAAGGCCCCAAACACTCCTTCCAGGTGAAACAGCGATTTACTTGTACTTCTTGCAATTTAGTATACTGTGTTCGCTGCTCACGATGCAGCCTCCTCTATGGAGGTTGGGTGACCGCTTTGCGGAACACTTCCATTCAATCCGTAAGGGTGACCCCGAACTTCCGGTAGCCTGTCACTTTAATTCTCAGCTCCACTCCCACTCTGACCTTTCTGTCCTCAGCCTCTTACACTGTTCCAATGAAGCTCAACGTAAGCTCGAGGAACAGCACCTCATCTTTCAATTAGGCACTTTACAGCCTTCTGGACTCAACATAGGGTTCAACAATTTCAGACCATAACCTCTGCCCCTATCCTTTTTTTTTCTCTCTCCCACATGGCAGCTGTCTTTCATCCTGCCAGTGCCAGTTACACTTCATCTAGAGCCATCTTTTGTTTCTTAACTTGTCCTATTACCATTTCCTTTTGCCTTGCACCATCTCTTAATCTCTCTTAATGGGGCAGTAATTCCTCCCCAAACGCGTGAGTACGAAGGGGTACTCACGCGTCTGGCCGGAGGAAATGCCGGTTTTCAGCATGTACAGCACATGCGCTGAAAACTGGCAGTTCCTCTCCTCTAACCCAAGAGTTGAAGAGGCTAGCGCGTGCGCTGTAGGGGGCAGCGCGTGCGTCTTGGATTTCCTCTGTTTTGGGGGATTTGCGCATGTGTAAAGGCCTCCGGTCTTTACGCTTGTAAAAAGCACACATAAGTATTTATTTTTTACAGGTAAGTGGTGTTTTAGTGCAATTTAGATTTTTTTTCCCCACAGGTTTATTATTTTAAAGAATCTACAATAAGGTAAGTTTAGTTTTAGACCCTTTTTATTAAAAATTTATTTTTTTCAAAAAAAAAAATTATTGTTTAAATTATTTTTTAAAACTTATTTATACTTAATTTAATGATTGGGATGTTTTTTAAATTTTTATTTAAAGTTTAAATAGTGTTTTGGGCCCCTGTAGTTTTCATGAGTTTGACAGTTCTTACTCTCAAACTCATGAATGAACCTTCCCCTCCCCTGATTGGTTGTACAGTGCTCACCTGATCCCAGCCAGCACATCGCACTAACTACGCCGCTGGATCAGGTAAGCACTGCGCGCTGACATCTGAACCGGGCCTGTGACAGGAAATGCAAGCAGGCCCGGGCTTCAGATGTCAGCGCGCAGGGTGAGTGCAGATCGGGGGCTTGCACGTGCGGCAAGCTCCCGACACCAAGTTCTGGGCCAATGTCTCTTAATCTCTCCTGCCTTCCATCCTATCACAGACCTTCCCTTTTTTTCTTTCCTCCCCTCCCCCCTTTCCCTGCCCCTGCACTTGCTTAAAAACCTGTTCCATCTCCAGCTTTTCCAGTTCTGACGAAGGGTCATTGACTTGAAACGTTAACTCTGTTTCTCTCTCCACAGATGCTGCCTTGTGAAGGAACATCTCGTGAACTTAATATGCTATTGTAACCTCATGAGCAATATTGACCAAACTCTGCCATGATGTTATTAGTTCATCTTTCGGTCAAGGCAGGGGTGTGAAGGAATAGCCATGATTCAGAGAAATACACGATACTATGAACAGAATTCTAACATTATTAATAAAAGACATACTGGGTTTAAAAGGCACAAGTCTCAGCACACAGGCTGTAAACAGAATACAGGCTTCTGAGAAAAGATCAGTTGATAACAAAATTGCAAACAGGCTTTGAAATGGGAATTAGTTAAATATTCTAAAGCAATGAAAGATTGAAGCAAACCATTGGTGGTTCCGAAAGGTCTACGGTTTGCAACGAACACAATGAGAAGGCCCAGTTTAAGGTGTTACAAACTAACACGTTGAAACAGAAATACAAACATTAAAAGAGGCATGTGCCTTTGAAACATGACATCAAGAAAAGAAACATCTGCTGGTCAAATAGTTTTATGTTAAACTTGGAAAACAGGAACCATAAGATTAAATATGGAACCAATTGGGATAGCTAGAAATGCATGAAACATTCAGTTGAAGTGTCTTTAATTTAGATATAGTAAAAACCACACCAACAAGACTTTGAAGATATAACTTCAATAGAGACACCAAGCAATTGCATTGTGTTTGTATTGAACATGGAGAATAAGAAAAGACACAATGGGGTCGATTTTTGTGGAGCCGTCAGGCGGGGTTTCAGGCGTGTGGGGGGGGGGGGGGAAATCCTGAATTTGGGGGTCCTGACACCATCCCGCCCAAAACCCTGCTCCACGCAACTTTCAGAGGCGGCGGGTACCCGCCCCGCAATGGGACCCGCTGACCCCAGGCGGGAAGGGATTAGTGCCAATTAACTGCCTGTTACAGGAAACTTTGTGATATCCGGCAGTAGTAGGGACTTTGAAATTCCTATTTCTTTATATCCAAAAGAATTACTGTTTAAACCCTTTGGCCATAAGACAGCGCGATATGCTGAAGCCGCAGCATTACGGTATGTTTTAAAGGAAGCAGACTTTATTAAACCCACACTGTGGGAAGATATTCTCCATTTGAGAATGGAGAAAAAGTGTCAGGTGATTCATATAAACGGGCATACCACTGAAACAGTACACTCAAAAGGAAACAGCCTTACAGACGAACAAGTGAAATGTTCGGTCTGCATGATACCCTCTCGAGAGGGGCCTGCCAATGTTAGTGTAATCACTAGGGCAGAACGGGCAGCTAATCAGGGTGAGGAACTGATTCAGCTATTAGACCCAATAACAGAGAATCCACCAGAATGTCCAGCAAGGTACTTTTACTTGGAAACCCCTATGGGTATTGTACTAGTTAAGTTGCCCAAAGGAAACCGAGAAGTACCCCCGAGCCACAAACGAGAACAGCTTGTAAAAAAAGCTCACAAGGGCATAAGTCAATCACATTGTAGTGCCAGAATAACATTCTGCAAATTGACCCTTATATTGGTGGCCAGGCATGCTTAAAGCCTGTAAAACATAGGTGGCAAATTGTGAGCCATGCTATTCGACCAATAAGTCATCACTAATTAAGCCACCACCATTGGTTCCTGTGAAAGCTGATGAGCAAATGGGAAAATTCTTTATTGACTTTATTTGACCACTTCCCACATTTTTGGGATATAGACATGTTCTCGTTTGTGTGGATGGATGCACTTCCTTCTGCTGGCTGGTCCCCACAAACTGTTTCAGAAAACGCACTCGCCAGGGCTATTTCTGATATAATTACTGTAGCTGGTGCACCCAAAATCTTGCACTCCGTTAAAGGCGGAGCCTTTGTCTCTAAGATCTTCAAGACTATTGCAAACAAAGGGGGATTGGGATAGAGCAAAGCATGCCATGTCATCCGCAATCAGCGGGGCTGGTGGAATGTAAAAAAAATCGGGAAGTAATAAAGTTATTGGTCAAACTGTTGAGAATCAGGGAAATAAGTGGACCACCAGCATTCCGGACGTACAGCTATGTGTTACTCAATCATGTGCCCACATCTGCATCAGGGACTGTGTCCCCTAAGAAACTCCATATTATCTGATCTATGGGGTTGAGATGCATACACTGCTTACCCATAGTTCTTTTATTGCCTCTACACACTGAGTCCTTGACCCGACAGCGACAGTTAGATAAAAAAAAAAGTAACAGAGGAGATTTATCAAATTGATCAGAGGAAAAGGGAAGCAAATAGGCAGAATAAATTGACAAATAAAGTATGGCAACGCATTGTAAGAGAATGGGTACAGGAAAAGAAGTTCGAGCAGAAACCTGGTTTAAGACTGAAGTGGAAAAACCTGTTCAAATACAGTTTGTTATTAACGAAAGAACAGTTCAAATACATATTAACCAGCCGAATGGCAAGTCTATTTTTAAAAATGTCTCCATAGACAATATCAAAAGATGTCCTGAAGGATACCGAAGGTGCAGTCGTACATTGTCTTTAAAGACCCAGCTTGGAGCACAACACAGGAAATGGATGCGATCGAAATACTGACGACGGAAAGTCAGAGGGAAGTCAGAAGGTGTCACCGACACTTCTACATGTTGCTTGGCAACGCATCAGGAAATGGATTTGCGAAAAGCAACAACCGAAATAAGGAAAGATCAATGAGTTACTTCAGCGAAGGAGGAAGACACCGCGGATAAGGAAGGAATCAACTAAGTGCCTGGCAAGGCCTTTACCACAACATGCATCGGTACACACGCCAGATTGAAGGAACAGCGTGTAAAGCTTCAACTAGTTTCAACTGACGTTTTCTTGACTCATGAATAACTCACCTCTACGGAACGTACATCTGCCGATTGGACATTTTAAGGACATTGTTTTTTCACTCATAGCATGACTATGTACTTATCATCCTTTTAAATTGTGTACAATTTAAAATAAGACAAAACATTGTCCTAGGATGATTTCAAAGGAATTTTCATGTAGCACATGATTGTACATCTCGTGAACTTAATCACAGAAATCACAGAAACCCCACAGTGCAGATAGAGGCCATTTTGGCCCATCGAGCCTGCACTGACACATATCCCACCCGATCCCCGTAACCCCTACACCAACACATATCCCACCCTATCCCCGTAACCCCACGTATTTAATCCCCCTAACACTAAGGGTCAATTTTATCATAGCCAATCAACCTAACCTGCACATCTTTGGACTGTGGGAGGAAACCGGAGCACCCGGAGTAAACCCACGCAAACACGGGGAGAATGTGCAAACTCCACACAGACAGTCGCCCGAGGCCGGATTCGAACCCGGGTCCCTGGCGCTGTGAGGCAACAGTGCTAACCACTATGCCACCGTGCTGCCCTTAATATGCTATTGTAACCTCATGAGCAATATTGACCAAACTCTGCCATGATGTTATTAATTCATCTTTCGGTCAAGGCAGGGATGTGAAGGAATAGCCATGATTCAGAGAAATACACGATACTATGAACAGAATTCTAATATTATTAATAAAAGACATACTGGGTTTAAAAGGCACAAGTCTCAGCACACAGGCTATAAACAGAATACAGGCTTCTGAGAAAAGATCAGTTGATAACAAAGCTGTAAACAAGCTTTGAAATGGGAATTAGTTAAATGTACTAAAACAATGAAAGATTGAAGCAAACCATTGGTGGTTCCGAAAGGTCTATGGTTTGCAACGAACACAATGAGAAGGCCCAGTTTAAGGTGTTACAAACTAACACATTGAAACAGAAATACAAACATTAAAAGAGGCATGTGCCTTTGAAACATGACATCAAGAAAAGAAACATCTGCTGGTCAAATAGTTTTATGTTAAACTTGGAAAACGGGAACCATAAGATTAGATATGGAACCAATTGAGATAGCTAGAAATTGCATGAAACATTCAGTTGAAGTATCTTTAATTTAGATATAGTAAAAACCACACCAACAAGACTTTGAAGATATAACTTCAATAGAGACACCAAGCAATTGCATTGTGTTTGTATTGAACATGGAGAATAAGGAAAGACACAGGCCTAGAAATTCAGTTTGCACAGTTTTGGGGCGCTAAAGTCGGGCGTTCGGTAAATTTAGCGCCCGCCGGAAACTGCAGGCAACCGCGCCGAAATTCAGTGGATTTGGCCAAGAGTTTTGGCGAGCGCTGAAACCGGCGTTGCAATGCTCGGTTCTGGCGCTAAACCGGCGCTGCGGCCTGATAACGCCGATGCCGGGCGCAGCGCAGGTGCGGTCATGTGTTGCTTGACAGCAGACACCCTGACGCCGGCCTGCTCTTAAAGGGGGAAGGGTCAACTTTGACTGCTGCCACGCCCTGCACACTGGAGCCCTGCTGCTAGGCCTCAACAGTGCTGGTGGGACAAAATAGCGCCAGGACAGATGGAGATGGCCCGTGAAAGAGCCCAGCGCTTCTCAGACCATGCACTGAGGGTGCTGATTGATGCTGTCCAGGAGAGAAGACCCATCTTGTGCCCGGACAATGGCAGAAAGGCTCCCAGGAGAGAGTTCAGGAAAGCCTGGAGGAGCATCGCACGCAGGGTCTCCTCAAACTCAGATGTGCCCAGGACTGCGGACCAGTGCCGCAAAAAGTTCAATGACCTCTGTCGGCTGGTGAAGGTGAGTACCCTTTCCACTGTCCTCCTCATCCTTGCATGTGAGCCTCACACTATGGGCAAAGGGACCTCAAAGGCATAATGGGCAGCCCTCCTCACGCAGCAATGCCACTGGCATGATCATCAACAGCACTTTCTGCACTGACCACACTGGCCAGGCTATTCCACCATGGGAGGCAGTACACACAGCAACAGGGCACCACACTGTACTTAGAGTCCGTCCTTTCTCTTGCAGGCCAAGCTGGCAAGAATTGCGCGCAGCCGGGTGGAGACCGGTGGTGGACGGCCCCACTACCAGGCTCTAAGTGCTCTGGAGGAGAGCGTCGCTGGACTCCTGCGTCCCCGGGTGACTGGCCCTGTAGCCATCGGGGATGCGGACCCTGTGCTGGGAGCCACTGGTAAGGAGATGACCGCTTGCAGCTCTCTCGTTGCCCTCGTGCTTCCGATCTAAATCCTTTCCCACTGACGGACAAATGCGCATAATGCCACCGCTCAGGCGTCCCTCGCTGACGCCCTGTCCTCACTTTAAAGCTACTCTTGTGCCTTCCTGCTTTCAGCTGCTGAGGAGGAGGTGGTCCCTGAGGCGCCGGGTGCCAGGCCCTTGGAGGAGGAGGACGTCCAGGACGAGGAGGAAGCCGGCCCATCGGGCGAGCCCTCAGCCATGCCAGGGGATGGCAATGAAGGGGGGACGTCTGGCATGCAGGAGAGCCAGGGGGAGGTGTTGCAGGGGAGGGCAGATCCTGCTTGCAGTGGGGTCCAGGCAGGCGGCAGGGGTCGGCCAGCTCGGCCGGCTTCTCCCCAGCTGCAGAGTCCTCTCTCCAGTCCGGAGAGTGGCCTCGGCCAGGAGGTGCGCCTCCTGCAAGAGATCTCGGTGGCGTCTGACCGGCGCCACCATGAGTTCATGGGGGTTGTGCAGCAGATGCCGCACGCCATCGAGTCCCTGGCTCAGAGTGTGGCAGCATTCGGGCAATCACAGGCCAGGGGGGTGGAGCAACTGGCCGCAGCGCACGCCAGGGGGGTCGAACTACTCGCGGCACTGCAGGAGGAGAGTCGCCAGAGAGGTGGTTCCTTCGACACACTGTCACAGCAGCTGGAGGCACATACCCGGGCAGTGCGGTCACTGACTTCTGCCACACTCGCTTTGACGCAGAGGCGTCGCACCCGCACCCGCCGCCCTGCTGCAACACAGCGGGCTGGCCTCCAGCACATAGCTGCGCCAGCTGAACTGCCAGGCCGGACGACTGCCACTGTGTCTGCTGAGCCTCGCGCGCCTGGCAGCAGCCAGCTTGCCCCCCTTGGAGCATCCGACACTGCCACTCCCCCAGCCAGGGTGCGAGGAGCTGCTGCTGCCACTGATGCTGGCCAGCCACAGCCGAACCAGTCAGCAGCCGGCCCCTCCCGGGACGTGCGTCGTGTTGGCCGACCCCCAAGGGCATCTGTCGCGATGCATGGGGGCCCTCATGAGCCTTCCCCCAGCCTTGAGGCCGCCACAGGGCCCACGTTGAGGCGGAGCAGCAGGCCGGGCAGGGGCCGGGGAAGGCTCTCTAAGGACTCGCCCTCTCGGCACAGCCGCTAGAGTGTGGTCTCTGCGGCATTGTATATATGGGGGGGATTGTGTTTTGGGGGCTGATTTTTGTGGATGGCCGAAATTGAAGGCATTTTTTGTTTTTATGGGGGTCTTTCTGTTGGCGAGGGGGGCCCTTTTTTTGTTACGGCCAATGTTGAAGGCCATGTGGATGGCCAACTTTTGTTAGTCCTCCCCAGGTTGGGGGAGTGACATATGTTTGTGACTGTTTTTTGGGTGTGTTCTGTGTTTTTGAGTTTCATGTGGGAAGGGGCCTCAGTTTGTTAAATAAAGGTTTTTATTTATTCAGCTTGTCCAGGTGTCATGTTTCAAGTGTTTGCTGCGTTAACCGGCTGACGGCTTCCGGAGCGGCTGCCTTCAGGTGCGCTCATTCCCACAGGCCATTCCCTCACAGCGGGCCTAGAAGTGTCGAGCAATAAGCCCCCGGCGTACGGCCCTTGGGCCTTCTGGACCCCTCCTGGCCTGCTCCTCCTCCTCCTCCCCCTCCTCCTCCTGATGGTCCTCCTGCTCGTCCTCCTCAGGTGGTGGTGCAATGTCAGGTGGCAGTGCCTGCGTCCGGCGGATAGCCAGGTTGTGCAGCATGCAGCACACGACGACGAACTGGGACACTCTATCCGGCGAATACTGTAGAGAGCCGCCGGAGCGATCCAGGCAGCGGAGGCGTTGCTTGAGGACGCCTATGGTTTGCTCTATGACGTTCCTTGTTGCTTGATGGCTTTCGTTGTATGAGTCCTCCGCTGGGGTCCTGGGCGCGCGGAGCGGGGTCATGAGCCATGTGCACAAAGGGTAGCCCTTGTCCCCGATAAGCCATCCCCTTGGTGGAGGCTGTGCCTGGAACATGTCAGCCACAGTAGTCTGGCGCAGGATAAAAGCATCGTGGCTGCTTCCTGGGAAGCGGGCATTTACAGCTAGGATGCGCTGCCTGTGGTCACACACCAGCTGCACATTGAGGGAATGGTAGCCTTTGCGGTTGCGGTAAACCTCGGGATTGTCTATAGGTGCCCGCATAGCCACATGCGTGCAGTCAATGGCGCCCTGCACCATGGGGAAGCCCGCGATCCTGCCAAATCCCACTGCACGCTGCTGCTGCCTCTGTTGGGTCATGGGGAAGGAGATGAACTGGTGTCTCCTCGCGAACAGTGCATCGGTGACCTGCCGGATGCAGCGATGTGCGGCGAACTGGGAGATGTTCGCGATGTCCCCAGCAGCGGCTTGGAACGAGCCGCTTGCATAAAAGCTGAGAGCCACCGTGACCTTCACTTCCACCGAGAGAGACGTCCTGGACATGAGCTGTGGCTGCAAATCTGCGTGAAGCAGCTGGCAGATCTCTCCAACCACCTCCCTTCTGAAGCGCAGCCTCTTTACACAAAGTGCCGCAGACATGGTGACATAGGACACCTGCTGCCGGTATTGCCTGGGTGCGTAAGGCCTACGTTGGCGACGCCTGATGGCCCTTCTGTGTCTACGCATGGCTGCCCGTCTCTCACAGCGTCTGCGAGCCCTCCGCACATAATGCTGCAACTCAATGTTGGCCCCCCATGCAGCCCCCATAATCAAGGTCGCAACAGTGAAATCAGCAAGAGTCAAATGTCAAAGCACTGGCCAGAAGCCAAAAAGACCTCTCCTATCTTGTCCCAAATCTGGAATCTCTGTCCCTTGGTCTCTGTGTAGAAATCCAAAGCAGTGAAGTCATTGCAGC
The DNA here is from genome assembly GCF_052327205.1 of Somniosus microcephalus. Classification (NCBI taxonomy): domain Eukaryota; kingdom Metazoa; phylum Chordata; class Chondrichthyes; order Squaliformes; family Somniosidae; genus Somniosus; species Somniosus microcephalus. The sequence continues at coordinate 72,681,469 of NC_140997.1, forward strand.
AAAATGGCTGGGCTTTATAGGTCAGTGGAGGTGCCCTTTAATTTGCGCTGCCCGAGGCCCACAGGGCCTCTGCAACGTTCCATTTTACAATTCCTAATAGCGCCACGCCCACATTGGGCGGGCGCCACTCAATTTCCGGTTTGGGGCGCTAAAACAGCGTTGTGCGAGGATATGACGTCATAAGCTGCGCGCGCACCCGAGCGAGCGCTAACACTTTGCGCCGGCGCTAAATCTCAAATGAATTTGGGCGTCGGCGCAGATCGGTCTGCATTCCGGCGCTAAGGCTTTATCGACGGAAATATAGCCCTTTTTTGGCGTTAGCGCCTGGCGCAGCCAACTGAATTTCTAGGCCACAATGTCTGCAAAAAAGCAGTTAAGCCAAAATTAAGAATTGAATGAAGAATCTTCGGTAAGAATGACATCAAACAGAAACCATAGCTGGCATTGTTTTTATGATGATTTTTGGAACACCTAAAAGTAGAGAAATAATTATGCATGCAATAGTTGAATTGACAGTAACATAGAAAGCATTCAAACAGAGGTATAAATAAAGACAATTAGGTGACATCATCAGATAACATCAAAGAAGAAACCAAAGGCAAACGGGTATAAAAATAAGACCTTTTTTAACAGAACGTCAGAACATGCTGAACGGGCAGGGCGTTTCTCAACTTTCCAGAGGCATCTCTGTAAGTTTTTAAGTATGAGTCTCAGGAAGTTAAAGTATTGATTTTTTGGTGGATGTTCTGGATTTAGAAATAAGAAATGTAAGGATTTAGAAATAAGAAATAAGAAATGTAACGATGTACTGGATTTAGAAATAAGAAATATAACGAAGTAAAGATTTGAGAATAAGGATCTCTGAGAAATAAGAAATGTAAGCTAATTGTACTTTGAATTGTTAATGTTGCGACTGATTCAACAGATGTTAACTGAATGCCGGCTCTTAAATAAAACTATGGCCCAGAAATTCGGGTCTCCACGGGTGAGTACACACGGGGTACTTACCCGTAGGCCCAATGGAAGTGCCGGTTTCCTGCATGCACTGCGCATGCGCGGGAAACCGGCATTTCCATTCCTCTGAACGAAGGGGTTCAGAGGTCGAACACATGCGCAGGAGGGGCTGCGCGTGCACATCGAACTTCGGTCTTTTTTACAGGTTTTCCCGGGAATGTAAGCCAGCAGAATTTAGAAATATAAAAAGCAGGCGTAAGGCCTGCTTTTTACAAGGTAAGTGGTGAATTAATTAAAATTAAACATTTTTTCCACAGGTTTATTATTTTTAAATACTTTAAAGCAAGGTAAGTTTATTTTTAGCCCCATCAGAAAATAAAATTATTTTTTTCAAAAATTTAAATTATTGTTTAAAATAGTTATTTCATGTAATTTATAGTTTATTTAAAAAATGTGATGTTTTTAAAAAATTTATTTGAAGATTTAGTGCTATTTTGGGGCCGTAGTATTTATAAGTCTTGACAGCACTTCCTGTCAGACTTATGAATGGAGCATTCCCTGCTCCGATTGGCTCCCCATGGCCCACGTGATCCCAGGGGATGCATCAAACTAACTACGCCCCTGGGATACGCAAGCACTGCGCGCCGACAGCTGGACCAGGCCCCGGATTGCAATTCCACGGGGGCCCACAGCTCAACGGCCGGCGCGCAAGATAAGTGCAGGTCGGGGGCTTGCACCCGCAGGAAGCCCCCGACTTGAATTTCTGGGCCTATATAGAGTCATAGAGTTTTACAGCACAGAAAGAGGCCCTTCGGCCCATCGTGTCTGCGCCGCCCATCCATCCCTGTCCAGTCTAATCCCATTTTCCAGCATTTGGTCCATAGCCTTGTATGCAATGGCATTTCAAGTGCTCATCCAAATGCTTCTTGAATGTTGTGAGGGTTCCTGCCTCTACCACCCTTTTAGGCATTGAGTTCCACATTCCAACCACCCTCTGGGTGAAAAAGTTCCTCCTCAAATCCCCTCTAAATCTCCTGCCCCTTACCCTGAATCTATGCCCCCTTGTTATTGACCCCCCTACTAAGGGGAAAAGTTCCTCTTTGTCTACCCTATCTATGCCCCTCATCATTTTGTACACCTCAATCAGGTCCCCCCTCAGCCTTCTTTGCTCCAAGGAAAACAACCCCAGCCTGTTTAGTCTTTCTTCATAGCTGAGGCGCTCCATCCCAGGTAACATCCTGGTGAATCTTCTCTGCACCCTCTCCAAAGCAATCACATCCTTCCTATAGTGAGGCGACCAGAACTGCACACAGTACTCCAGCTGTGGCCTCACCAGCGTTTTGTACAGCTCCATCATAACCTCCCTGCTCTTATATTCTATGCCTCGGCTAATGAAGGCAAGTATCCCATATGCCTTTTTAACCACCTTATCTACTTGTTCCGCTGCCTTCAGAGATCTATGTACATGTACACCGAGGTCCCTCTGACCCTCTGTACTTCCTAGGGTCCTACCACTCATTGTGTATTCCCTTGCCTTATTTGTCCTGTAGCCTGAGGCTTTCCCCCTTGCAATTTACCACCCCACCAATTTTCGTGTCATCTGCAAACTTACTGATCATCCCTTTTACATTCTCATCCAAATCATTTATGTAGATCACAAACAACAAGGGACCCAGCACCGATCCCTGAGGTACCCCACTGGACACAGGCTTCCAGTCACAAAAGCAACCTTCGACCATCACCCTCTGCCTCCTGCCACTCAGCCAGTTTAGGATCCAACGCGCCAAGGCACCCTGGATCCCATGGGCTCTTACCTTCTTGACCAGTCTCCTATGCGGGACTTTGTCAAAAGCTTTACTGAAGTCCATGTAAACCACATCCACAGCATTTCCCTCATCCACCTCCCTAGTCACCCCCTCGAAAAATTCAATCAGATTTGTCAGACATGATTTACCCTTGACAAAGCCATGCTGACTATCCCCGATTAATCCTTGCCTCTCCAAGTGGAGACTAATTTTGTCCCTCAGAATTTTTTCCAATAATTTCCCTACCACAGATGTTAGGCTCACTGGCCTGTAATTCCCTGGTTTATCCCTGCTACCCTTCTTCTAGAATTGTCTCAAAGAGTGTATCTGTATAGACTCGCGAACCCACAAATTCTATACACTCTTTTGTAAGGAGTTGCAGAAATCTGGGGGTTATTCTGGACCCTTATAATATCCGGAAGGTTACAGTCTAGTTCAACTTATTAAAAGTACTATCCGGAGGATGGTAACAACTTTAGTCGTTCCTTTTCTTTAGGGAGAGATAGCCTGAACCTTTAGACCCATTTAAGCGTCTTATGGAATTCGGCTATCTCCAACTTAAGTTGAGGGTGAACGTCTGGGGAATACGCCTGATCTGGAATAGCCCAAAAGGGCTAGGACTGTAATTAACCCTTCAGCCTGACCGGCTGAGTATTTCCGGCATTTTCTGTTTTTACTTCAGATTTCCAGCATCCGCAGTATTTTGCTTTTGTATTAGAGTTCTTTTTCCGTTGTGGTACTGTGTAATCAGCCTTAAATAAATTAGGTAGATACCACCTGCCCAAGTCTCCAAGAATATTATCAATTGACTTCTTGAAGCAGTTGTGCAATACAATTACAGCATAAAAAACAAGTAGACAGAAAAACTCTCTCTGCGTGGTTACGTCACATCTGAACCCTTCAATTAATGGTTGCAGTCCCTAGTGATTAGTGGCATTTAAATACGAAGCAAATATGTGAGAAGAAATAAATCGTTTTTAAAAGCAACAATTAAATGTATCTGTACAGCTTCAGATGATTTAACCACATGACATTTCAATGCAGGACCCTTGGTTACCATCAGATGTTAAACAGCTGATGACTGCATGAAAGTTCCCCAGGTTCCAAAGTTTTTCCAAGTAAACAAATTATTATGGTTAACGTTACATAACATTTAGCAGCTCACCTGTAATTCATTCAGCTTCTTCATTAACTCCTGTAAATAATCAGACACACACAAAAATCAGAGAGTTGAGGCAAAATCTCAGTGGCAAAAACAATGAAAATCTGACACAACACAGCATTGCCCCCCTCCGCTCCTGCACGCACACACTCCTTCTTCATAGGCACTGGCAGCACTCTGGTCTCTCTGGGGGAAATCCTGGAGCAGGGGAGGCTAAAGGTTTCCCTGTGGAGCTTGGAGAAGCATTCCTGCTCTTCCTGGTCCACAAAGAAACTAAAAAAAAATAACTTACTTTACTGGGTATCTTCTGGGCCTGGCTCCTGTTCCCAGCAGGCTTGGCCTGGCAGGGAAACCACCATTGCTCCCCTGCTCAAGCCTCAGGTTAAAATTGCAGATTGGACCCGATGACATCATCAGAGCCCGTTCTGCATATTTAAAGAGAACTCCGCTGGATTGGGGCAAGTGTCCTTGCCGCCTGGAATTTAAAATTGCATTCGGTCAGATCAGGGCAGGAAGAGTGGTTAAGTTACAATGTCAATTTTAACTGTCCCCCACAACCCGCCCTGCCTGCTCCGCCATTCAATAAGATCATGGCTGATCTTCTACCTCATCTCCACTTTCCCGCCCGATCCCCATATCCCTTGATTCCCTTAGTATCCAAAAAATCTATCGATCTTTGTCTTGAATATACTCAACAACTGAGCATCCACAGCCCTCTGAGTGAAGAAATTTCTCCTCATCCCAGCCCTAAATGGCCAACCCCTTATTCTGAGACTGTGACCCCTGGTTCTAGGCTCCCCAGCCAGGGGAAACATCCTCCCAGCATCTATCCTGTCAAGCCCTGTAAGAATTTTATATGTTTCAATGAGATCACCTCTCATTCTTCTAAACTCTAGAGAATATAGGCCCATTCTACTCAATCTCTCCTCATAGGACAATCCCCTTATCCCAGGAATCAGTCTAGTGAACCTTCGTTGCACTCCCTCTAAGGCAAGTATATCCTTCCTTAGGTAAGGAGACCAAAACTGTACACAGCACTCCAGGTATGGTATCACCAAGGCTCTATATAATTGTAGTAAGACTTCTTTACTCTCCTACTCCAATCCCCTTGCAATAAAGGCCAACATGCCATTTGCTTTCCAAATTGCTTGCTATTACCTGCATGTTAACTTTCTGTGATTCGTGTACAAGGATACCCAGGTCCCTCTGAATACCAATATTTCCCAGTCTCTCACCATTTAAAAAAAATCTGCTTTCTATTTTTCCTACTAAAGTGGATAACTTCACACTTCTCCACATTATATTCCATCTGCCATGTTCTTGCTCACTCACGTAGCCTATCTAAATCCCTTTGCAGCCTCTTTGCATCCTCCTCACAGCTTACTTTCCCACCTGGATAAACACTACATAAAAACACAACAATTGCAGGTAAGATTTGCTATTACTGTTACTCTATTTATTAATTTATTGACTGTAAAATAAAGCATCTTAACAATTCGTATCTGCCCTCGTCTCACAGCCTTTTGGAAGACTGGAACAGTATATGAGAACATGTGGAGGATTGTGGTACCTAGTCCATCTAGCTAGGAGGTCTCATTCTTACACCTCTGGGCCATGCTATTGCGTGTTCAGATGTTGGGTGGTGAAAAAAAACCTCCTAGCCATAAGTGATGCAGTCTTTACTTATGGGAGAGTCAAGTGAGTCAAGTGCAAGGGAATATCTAGAGCAGACCTCAAATTTGTAACAGCATATAACAAAACTTTAACGCTATTAAAACTTCAATAGCGCTGTTGGAAGCAAGTCTGTAATATAAATAATCTGTGCTTTTGTCATCAGAGGCAGTGGTGCCCTCATTGAACAGGGTTTCACTTCCTGCCTCTAACTGAGAGTGCCGCTAGCGGCAAAGCTAAAGGAATATGCTGGCAGCATTTAGAATCAGGTCTGCCAAGTTTGGTCTGGTCACAGACAGGCTTTTAGCAATACTGACATTTCTAGTATGTCAGCTGGGCTCAGTTGGTAACACTCTCGCCTCTGGGTCAGAAGATTGTTGGTTTGAGGCCCACACAAAGCCTTGAGTTCACAGTCTAGGCTGTGATGTCTGCCTGATCAAGGTGGACTTTAAGGATCGCATGGCATGAATAAACGAGGAGCAGGGAATTCTTCCTAGCCAATATTTCTCCCTCAACCAATACGTACTGGCCATTCATCTCATTGCCATTTGTGGGATTCTGCTGCCGGGTCTGTTACAACATTCTAAAAACAGTAATCTATTGTGTGGAACACTTTCACATGTTTCAACAATGTCAAAAGACACTATATAAACACAACTACCTCACTAACATTGGGAGAATATCTCAACTAGATCCACAAAGTGGGCACACAAACCTTGCACGCGAGCATTGGATCCACTGTGGATAAATCTAACCCATTATAAAAATAGGAGATTCAACAGCTCCTCCAATGGTCCAACGAGTTTATCCAGTGAATTGCTGGACTGTATAGACCAGAAAGGTCCCAGGTTCAGTTAGCTGATCTCAATTGGCCTCAGCACCACTTGTTAGGTATAGGAAAATTGAGCTAGGGTTTAACGACCCCTGCACAAGTACCTTGTGTGGATGTCAGGTAAGTACAGGGTCAAACCTGTCTCTGGTGTCCCCGACAGCTAGACGACACTGAAGGATCATACATGAATTATGTTTTTATAGGTTTCGTGAAGCCGCTGAAACTCCACCATGTCAACAATTCTCAGAGCTGATTCATCAGTGATTTCACTGACTTCATGGACGCCGCAATATGTGAAAAACACACAGTCCCACTACAGCAGGGATTCAACAACTTTGAGAGAGATTGGGGAGGGAGAAAATTCGTTAAAAAAATACAAACGACCAATGGGAACGGGCACAAGTAACATAAAAGGAGCATGAAATCAATGATCTCATTATCATGCTGTATCGATCAATGTGCTCCAGGTATCTTTGTACAATAGCATGTGCATTCAAATTAGATTTAGGACAATGGTTGGAGATTCACACTTGACAGACTGACAGTTCTGAAACGCCGACTTTCACCTGATTGTTTTTTTAAAATGTGATTAAAAAGAAATCAGACACAACAAATAGTGATGGCTACAAACCAATTGAAATTCAGGAATTTCAGTCCGGTGCAGCATAGACCATCAGGAAAACAGGTGTGCAGCACAATATTGTTGCATTGCGTCTATCAATTCCCAAAAAGTCATGCAATATGGTTTCAGAATGCTATATAATTGACATACCCGAGATCTTGGACCTGGTACTTCGGTTTTCATTAATGGCCCATCAAACTCGACATCCCCATCCCTCTTGTCTGCAGACTGACTAACATATCGAGATCCTTTACAAAATGAAACATAATGGTCACTTAACTTTTATTGCAATTTTCTGATAATACTGATAGAAAGACTTGCATTGAGGTTTAAAACACATAACCAATAATTACTGTTTTCACATTACACAAAACTGCACACATCAGTTCAGACAGTAATTGTGTTTAGGCACTTCCCTCATTACATTTTCAGGTTTTGAGTTCAGCCACCGATTTGTATGTATTTTTTTGTAGTGGGGTGTCGGGGTGGAGGGGGGTTACCTTATTTATGTGGGGGTTGGAAAAGAAATGTAATGGTAATTTGAAAGAGCAGCTCATTCTACCACGGCAGTCTCTGATGGAAGCTTCACTTAACTGGTGGCAGCAGCGTGGTAATCAGGCGGTGTTGCTACCTCCATAAGTTCAGAGACCCAACAAGAGTAGAGGTTTCAACGAGCACCTGCTGAGCAACTTCTGCCCCCAAAGCAACTTATAAATACAAAGAATCTTGCCGTCACAGGCAGAGGCAATTATGTTTTTTGGTTGTTAGTGAGTGGAGCAGATCACTGGCCTCCATATCATGTCATGAAGCATAACTGACAAACTGAAGGAGCACAAGCTTCGTGCCGTTCTGGTCACCACATTACAGGAAGGATGTGATTGCACTAGAGGGGGTGCAGTGGAGATTTACGAGGATGTTGCCTGGGCTGGGGAATTTTAGTGATGAGGAAAGATTGGATAGGCTGGGGTTGTTTTCTTTGGAACAGAGGAGGCCAAGGGGAGACCTAATTGAGGCATATAAAATTATGAGGGGCCTAGATAGAGTGGATAGGAAGGACCTACTTCCCTGTGAAGAAGGGTCAATAACCAGGGGGCACAGATTTAAAGTAATTGGTAGGAGGTTTAGAGGGGATCTGAGGAGAAATATTTTCTCCCAGAGGGTGGTGGGGATCTGGAACTCACTGCCTGAAAGGATGGTAGAGGCAGAAACCCTCATCACATTTAAAAAGTACTTGGATATGCACTTGAAATGCCGTAACCTGCAAAGCTAGGGACCAAGTGCTGGAAAGTGGGATTCGGGTGGATAGCTCTTTGCTGGCCGGCACGGACAAGATGGGCCGAATGGCCTCCTTCTGTGCTGTAAATTTCTATGATTCTATGATTCCAAATGTTTTGACTGCTGTGGAATCTGGCCCAAAATGTAAATGGAATGGTTTCACAAAATATATTTATGCATGGCATTCTATTACTGATACTTTTAACTTAAAGATTTAAATACATCAAGGTCTTGTTATTATTCCATTGGATGCAGGCGTACAAACGTTAGCCTGTTAAACAAATGGGTTAGGTCGCCACTGGAGCAGAGGAGATAGGAATTTCAGAAGAGCAGATATAACCTTTGTACAACAATACCCCTCATAGCATAATTTCAAGGTTAATAACGCTGACTACAAGACCAGAAAAAATAAATCTCTTTTTTGTAAATCTTTTATTCAGCTATGCAAGCATGTAACTGAAATTGTAGCCGTCTCGGTAATGTTATTTATTTAAATTCCCCCAGACACTTCTTGTATGAGATTAACATTAAGATGGGAGGCTATGGGGGGAAAGCATTATTGGCTGCGCACTGCTGCATACTCTGAGGGCTTTCCACCATCAGGCAGCTTAGGATCAGCCCCAGGTTGGTTCCATTAAATCAATGGAACCATTACAGAATGTCCATGGGCCAACCTCCTAACCCACATTACTGGAACACCAATAGAGGAAAACAGAAATACAAACCATGGGTATTCATAAGACTAAAAATAACCTGGTATTACACAACATCACATTTACATTTCCTTAAGAGACAGATGGGGAACTCTTAGTGGGCAAATACACGGGCTGGTATGGTACTAATGCAAACCAGAAGGTCGCAAGTTCAATTTAAGCGATATGCTGACCTCGGCCTGGATTCTCACTCCTGATTGCCATCTAGTGACCACTGCTGGAAGCTGCATGTCTGTCGACATACGGGGAAAGGACTTTGAACAGAATGTATTCTTCCAGGTTTCTCTTTTTCCTTAAGAGTTGATTCTGTAACATTTTACTGCCACTAGTAGTCTCTCTTCCATTTGTATTCATCCTATTTACAATAACTAAAGTAAACTGGTGGCATCTAGTAGTAGAGAAATGAGCACAGCAGTCATACATACTTTTAAACAGTATCTGATGATTATTTAAATTGTTTTTAACACTCTCTGGAGCCTTTATAATCCTTCTGTACTTTAGATTTACATTTCAATTAAATCCACTATACAATATCTCAAAATTAAGACTCCAGGTGCCCAATGGCAGAGCTGCCTAAAGCAGTGAGTAACTGATCTATGCCAGGTTCAATCTGTCTCTGTGCTGAGTGATCTGATCTTAGCCAGAGCAGTTAGGGCATGATAAATGGGCTCAGCCCCACAGTTTAATAAGGAGAAAGGCCAGTATTCCCACTCCTGATCCCTATCCAGTGGTACATGCTGAAGTGCACAAGTGGATGACAAGCTTGGATGAACTTTGATAAACCCAAAGCCAGTCAAACACACAGAAAGAATGGCTACTTGGGTGAGGTACCAGAGAGGTGCTGGCACCTTTGGGACCTTACGCCAATGAGAGGAGAGGAGAAAATTTGTGAAAACAGAAAAGGAGAAAATAGCAAACATTTTTTTTAAGCTTAGAAAGTTGACTCTTGAGATTGAAACCCCCTTTTAAAATAATTTATCACAAATATCACTCCTTTTCTTACACTGTTATTGCAATTTATTTCCTTGTAAAATACATTACTAATCTATATTGTACTATAACTTAACCAGCAAAGTCTTTTGGATTAATTCAACAAAACACATAGAACAATACAATTGACTTCAATCATGAATTAAAGTGCTGCTCATTAAAAGCACTGTGAATGTCTTATCTGAACTATAATGACCGTGGGATGCTGGAGTGACTGTGTGTTATAATGACTGTGAGACGTTGGAGTGATTGAACTTTTATTTATTCCCCTCCCATTTTATTTTCATTTTCTCTCCCAGTTCAATGCAACAAGTAATTTAAGTATCTGATAAGAATTAACAAAATAAGTTTAAAAACTGAACTTCAATAAACTGGAATTAAATATCTATTTCTAAAAGCAGGCAGGTTGTGTTTCTATAGCTCTAACATTACCATAGTTCTCAGAGTGAAAGAAAAATGTGCTGATTTCCCACATTACAACAGTGACTCCACTTCAAATAGTACTTAATTGGCCGTAAAGCGCTTTGAGACATCCGGTGTCGTGAAAGGCACTATATAAATGCAAGTCTTTCTTTTTTTCTTGATCACCAATGACAACTGCACATGTAAGGCTCTTTCTGTATTATATCCAATATGTATTTTTTAAAATTCATTTATGTGATGTGGGCATCGCTGGCAAGGCCAGCATTTATTGCCCATCCCTAATTGCCCTTGAGAAGGTGGTGGTGAGCCGCCTTCTTGAACCACTGCAGTCCGTGTGGTGAAGGTACTCCCACAGTGCTATTAGGGAAGGAGTTCCAGGATTTTGATCCAGCGACGATATACTTCTAAGTCAGGATGGTGTGTAACTTGGAGGGGAACTTGGAGGTGGTGGTGTTCCCATGCGCCTGCTGCCCTTGTCCTTCTAGGGGGAAGAGGTCGCGGGTTTGGGAGTTGCTGCTGTGCATCTTGTAGATACAGGTAGACTATCCTTTATCTGAAAACCTCGGGACCAGCCGTGTTTCGGTTTTCGGAAAATTTCGGATTTCGGAAGGTATTTTATAAGACTGGGAAATTTGTCGGGGGTGGGGGTCGGCGGGGGGTGTCGGGGTCGGCGGGGGGTCGGGGGTGGGGGTCGGGGTCGGCGGTGGGGGTCGGCGTCGTGCGTACGACTTACGCTGAACGAAAACACTTTCGGTTTTCAGAGGATTTCGGTTTTCGGAAGTGCGGATAAAGGATACACTATCCCTTATCCGAAAGGGTGGGGGGTCGGCGGGGGGTCGGGGAGAAAAGAATATTGGACAGGCCGCTGCAGCTATCGGACGGGCCGCTGTATTGTTGGGTTCACTCTCCCGGTATACCTCCTTCACACTGCCCGGCTCGGCCTGCAATCTCCTACCCAGGAGGGAACTCAGTGACCCTCTGCCCTGCTCAGCGTAAGTCGTGCGCCACTCTGGTCATGTCGTGCGCACGACTTACGCTGAATGAAAAAACATTCGGTTTTTAGAGGGTTTCAGTTTTCGGAAGTTCGGATAAAGGGTAGTCTACCTGTAGTACACACTGCAGCCACAGTACGCCTGTGGTGAAGAGAGTAAATGTTTAAGGTGGTGGGTGGGGTGCCAATCAAGCGGGCTGCTTTGACCTGGATGGTGTTGAGCTTCTTGAGTGTTGTTGGAGCTGCACTCATCCAGGCAAGTGGAGAGTATTCCATCACACTCCTTACTTAAATGGTGGAAAGGCTTTGGGGAGTCAGGAGGTGAGACACTCGCCGCAGAATACCTAGCCTCTGACCTGCTCTTGTTGCCACAGTAGTTATGTGGCTGGTCCAATTAAGTTTCTGGTCAATGGTGACCCCCAGGATGTTGATGGTGGGGGATTCGGTGATGGTAATGCCGTTGAATGTCAAGGGGCAGTGGTTAGACTCTTGCTTGTAGGAGATAGTCATTGCCTGGCACTTGTGTGGCGTGAACGTCGTCCAGGTTTTGTTGCATGTGGGCATGGGCTGCTTCATTATCTGAGGAGTTGTGAATGGCACTGAACACTGTGCAGTCATCAGCAAACATCTCCATTTCTGACCTTATGTTGGAGGGAAGGTCATTTGTGAAGCAGCTGAAGGTGGTTGGGCCTAGGACACAGTCCTGAGGAACTCCTGCAGCGATGTCCTGGGGCTGAGGTTACTGACCTTCAACTACCACAACCACTGACCCAGTTTATACACTTAACTCAACATGAGTATATAGGTTTGAAGTATACAACTATACATGTACATTTAAGTATTTTACTGTATGCAAATCTGTCAATAATATTGATTTCTTCATGGAATGTACATCGCAAACAAATTTAGTGATAACAGTATCAACAGAAATCAATCCAAATATTTTTCCTTTCAAGTTACTGGGACACTTAGAGCAGCTCAAGGGCTCCAATAGAGGCATTAGACTACAGTTAAACTACTGTACACAGCAGTTATTTCTGTGAAGTGACTCCTTTCATATCAAATTAGGATTCTCAGAAATAGAAAACATCATGTGGCTGCTGTCCAGGAAAGCCACACCTGCTGAGTGTCAACCGATAACGCAAGGAATCAAACCTACAAACTTTGGCCATGAATTTATGATATATGTAAACACATTTAATTAAAATAAAGTTAATAAAATAATGTCCAGTTCCCTTCCTCTGTTTTCCTGTCTTCATGATCAACTAAAAATTAGAAAAATGCAGCACATCCTGTATGGTATTGCACAGGAGTTATGTGGTAAACAGTGCCAGAAACATGAGTCTAATGCTATGTGCAGTTTATAATTAGCAACTAAGAAGATGTTATCCTGTGACCATTCTGAACATATACGGTTAATGGAGGTAATAAAAATGTAGCATTGGACAGGTGGGACAGCGCATGTGTTTTGTGCATGACCTGACCTACTAAATTAAAAATTCTGGAAAACAATATATACACGCAATTCATGATAATGAGGTTTAGAATTAAACAAAGGCTTGTCCATGCAACAAACCATTAGAATGCCGCAGCTTTCAGTGGGTAAGTGTGCGGTTTGGTGCGGTACTCAGCATACAGATCAGGACGGCCCAAGGTTCAGTTCTCTGATGTGTGCTAGGTTAGCTCATCTCATCCAGACCAGCAGCAGGAAAGCTACAATTAGCTTTAGTGTCCTTGGGCTAGTAGAAGGAGGGAAGAGGAATTGAACCTTGTTGGTAAATGTTGATGTATAGACTTGCAATGAGGACAGGATTGGGCTTGACTGTGATGCCCCTCCCCCCCACCCCCAAGCTAAATGAACTAACCATTTAAGAGCACAGATGACGAATAGCTATGTGTTGGAGTTTTGGGAGGTCTGTTGGCTTCTGTGGAACAGTAACCTGGCATGAGTCACTGCCTTCAGGAAAAAATTAGAACAAAAACATTTTCTGTCATAATTCGAGGATTAGTGATTGTTGTGAACAGCAAGGGCAGCACTATAAAATGGACATTCTCCAGACCTTCACTATTAGAATAGGTTCCTCCAGTTGCTATAACTATGAGGACGAATCATAGAATCTTCTAGAACCTAGAGCAAGAAAAGGGCCGGTGGCCCCCGTGTTTAGTCCCATTATCCCGTTTTACTGGTCTTCCAGGCTATGCTTTAAACCATAGAACTTCAAATGACTGTTACTTTAGCTTCCCTTCTCCCTCCCACCTGAGGAAAAGCAGCATTTATGCTCGGTCAATAGGCCCGACTACTTTTACCCTGAATTATTCATTTCTCCGGCACTTGTCAAATTAAATCATGTTTGTGGTGTGCTAGAACAATAAAACAGGTGTGAAAAAATTTGATCACTTCTTAAATTGAATGGGTGTTAAAGACAATATTGAAGAGTTTTCATATACAAGCAGGAACAATTGAACTTATTTCAGAAACAAATTTCAGGAAGGATCTTGTTGAAAATCTGATGAAACATTTGAATGATTATTGCTCATGTATGGATACAGACAGACAGTAAAACAACATAAAATCTTCACACTTTCAGAATGTTAGAATAAAGCAGATGCTGGCAGGGACAGGGAGAGGTATTTAAAAGCACACAGAATAACCTTGTACATCATCATATGACATCCTCCATTTAGAAAAATTTCAAACATATTTTATGGGGTGGGGAAGAGGAGAAGCAGAGAAGGGAAAAATATTTCCATGAATTGGCTGGCCTATTAGCTGACGAGATTATTTTTCATATTACACCAGCGATAGATACTAGATGCTGCAACAGATCATCTTGGCAAATGATCACCACCTACTTTAGCTTCAAAATGTTGAGTTTAAACAACTTGATTGGATAGTTTTGGCTCGAACAGCATGTGACCAGATTTTTCACATGGTTGTAGAGTATCGATTCTCAGCTTGGCACAACAGTTCCCAATGAATGGGGGTCTCCCCAAGGTACAGACACGCCAGGTAGGATTGCCACTCTCCAGTGACCTCCAGTGTTTGCGTGAGTCCATTTTAGTTGAGGACATAATTAGGTAAAGCTGTGATGGCCCCAGAGTTGAGTAGCCCACTGAACACTGTCTAAATTCACATGGAAAATGGTCACTTGGGAGCGCTGTTGCAAAGGTATAAGTAGGGGACAGTAAAATAAAAAAAAACCCTGTAAAATCATGGAGTATATTTCTTCACAATCAAGCATTACACTGGCCCAGCAGCTCTACATTCACTTAATATCTGAGATAGACAAAGCAGCGGTCATGAAAACATCGGAATTTATTGAATACCTGGGTTTCCCAATGATATTCACCTGATTTCCCAATGATAGTCACCTGATACCTATCCCTTAATTCCCACTTTTCTCTGCTCATTAAACTGCACAGTTGCCAGCTGACACCTGGCTGTCTCATTTACTGTTTCACCCAGCCAGGTGAGACTTCTTGGCATAAAATGACAGCAAACTAAATTGGGAGCTTTTTGTTTTAGCAGCAGCACCTGTGTGACTCAGAGCCAGAGCACAGTAAACATTTCAGAAGTTGTCACCCAGTTAGAAATAAAAAGGGAAACAGGTTTATCAGTCTATAGAAAAATACATAAATGTTCATCTTTACAATGTACTGCTTAGCTGTTTAAACATAATGGCCCATATTTTCCGATGCCTACGGCTGTGTACACACCCATAGGGACATCGGAAATGCCGGTTTTAATGTTAAAATGCTCTTGACAGATCGAACGCCTGTCCTAGAGAAGGGCCTCTGCGGGGGGAGAGTTCTGCTTTCTGGAGAACCTCCGCCCGCTGAAAACCCTTAGAAATCATAAAGCCTGCTTTTACCAACATAAAAGTTGAAAAAAGTAAAAAAAAACATATTTTTCCACTCATTTATAATTTAAAAAGACTTTTAAAAAAAGGTAAGTTTATTTTTAGCCCTGTAAAAAACTTTAATTATTTTTTTCCAAAAATTACATTTTTGTTTAAAATAGTTAATTTATTGTAATTTTAACTCATTTAAAAAATGTGATGATTTAAAAAAAAATTATTTAATGTTTTACTGTGTTTTTGGGGTGATCTCCATTCATATATTTGACTGGTCTGTCAAAAATATGAAGGGAGATTCCCTTCTCCTATTGGCTGGCCTGGCCCACGTGATCCCAGGGACACTTGCGAACTGCATGTGCCTCTGGGATACGTGGGCCCTGCACATGTCGACTTTGGAGAGGCCCAGGAGCAGAAGTGTCCAGACCTCGGGAGCCCTCGGGTAAGTTTGTAGATTTTTTTCCGATAGGGGGCATCTGCACGCAGGAAGCCTACGAATGGAAATTACAGGCCATTGAAATTAGGCACGACAATGGCTCAGAATGTACTCTGGGTGGGGGACTTCAATGGCCATCACCAAGAGTGGCTCGACACCACTGACTGAGCTGGCTGAGAGCAGAGGACATAGTTGCCAGACTGTGCTTGCAGCAGGTGGTGAGAGAACCAACACGAGAGAATAACCTAGTTAACCTCGTCCTCACCAGTCTACCTGTCGCAGCTGCATCTGTCCATGGCAGTATTGGTAGGATTGACCACCACACAGTCCTCGTGGAGACTAAGTCCTGTCATCACACTGAGGACACCCTCCATTGTGTCGTGTGGCAGCACCACAGTGCTAAGTGGGATAGATTAAGAATAAATCTAGCAGCTACAAACTGGGCATCCATGAGGTGCTGTGGGCCATCAGCAGCATACATAAGAACATAAGAATTAGGAGAAGCGTTGTATTCCAAAACAATCTGTAAACTCATGGCCTGGCATATCTCTCCAGCACCATCGAGCCAGATGATGAATTCTGCTGCAATGACGAGTGTAGAAGAGCATGCCAGGAGCAGCACCAGGTGTACCTGAAAATGAGCTGCCAACCTAATGAAGCTACAACTCAGGACTTCATGCATGCTAAACAGCGGAAGCAGCACACTATAGAGAGAGCTAAGTGAACTCATAACTAACGGATCAGGTCAAATCTCTGCAGTCCTGCCACATCCAGTCACGAACGGTGGTAGACAATAAAGCAAGTAATGGGAGAAGGAGGCTCCATGAGCATCTCCATCTGGTGAAGCCCAGCACATGAGTACAAAAGACAAGGCTGAAGTGTTTGCAACCATCTTTGGCCAGACGTGCCAAGTGGATGATCCTTCTCGGTCTCCTCCTGAGGTCCCCACCATCACAGATGCCAGTCTTCGGCCAATTCAATTCACTTCACATGGTATCAATAAATGGCTAAATGCACTGGACACCACAAAGGCTACAGGTCCCGACAACATCCCAACTTAGTGCTGAAGACCTGTGCTCCAGAACTAGCTGCACCTCTAGCCATGCTGTTTCAGTATAGCTACAACATTGGCATCCACCCAACAATGTGTAGAAAATTGTCATGATAAGTCCTGTTCACAAAAAGCAGGATAAAAAGCAGGAGAAACAACATGACGAGGCAGTATAATCTAAATGGTACTATTTTGAGGGGGGTACAAAAGCAGAGGGACCTGGGGTACATATTCACAAATCTTAGAAGGTGGCAGGGCAAGTTGATAAGCGGTTAAGAAAGTGTATGGAATACTTGGCTTTGTAAATAGGGGCATTGAATACAAAAACAAGGAAGTCATGCTAAACCTTTTATAATCACTGGTTAGGCCTCAGTTGGAGTATTGTGTACAATTCTGGAGACCACACTTCAGGAAGGATGTCAAGGCCCTGGAGAGGGTACAGAGGAGATTATCAGGATGATACCAGGGACGAGGGACTTCAATTATGTGGAGAGATTGGAGAAGCTGGGATCCTTCTCCTTACGGCAGAGAAAGTTAAGGGGAGACCTAATAGAGGTATTCAAAATTATGAGGGGTTTTGATAGAGAAAGTAGGGAGAAACTATTTCCTCCGGCAAGTGGGTCAGTAACCAGAGGTCACAGATGTAAAATAATTGTCAAAGAACTAAAGGGGAAATGAGGAGAAATTATTTCACACAGAGGGTTGTTAAGATCTGGAACACACTACCTGAAAGGGTGGTGGAATCAGATTCCACAGGAATTTTCAAAAGGCAATTGGACAAGTATTTGAAGAGAACTAATTTGCAGGGTTATGAGGAGGAAGTGGGCTGTGGGACTAAATTGGACAGCTCTTTCAAAGAGCCGGCACAGACGTGATGGGCTGAATGGCCCCCTTCTGTGCTGTAAGATTCTATGAAATTCAACCTGGCCAATTACCATCCTAACAGCCCACTCTCAATCAACAGCAAAGTGATGGAAGGTGTCGTCGACAGTGCTGTCAAGTGGCACATACTCACCAATAACCTGCCCACTGAGAGCCAGTTTGACGCTTGCCAGGACCACTCGGCTCCCGACCTCATTACAGCCTTGGTTCAAACATGGACAAAGGAGCTGAATTCGAGAGGTGAGGCGAGAATGACTGCCTTTGACAACAAGGCAGCATTCGACCGAGTGTGGCATCAAGGAGCCGTAGTAAAACTAAAGTTAGTGAGGATCGGGGGGAAGCTTTCCAGTGGCTAGAGTTATATCTGGCACAAAGGAAGATGGTTGTGATTGTTAGAGGGCAATCATTTCAGCTCCAGGACATCGCTGCAGGAGTTCCTCAGAGCAGTGTCCTAGGTCCAACTATCTTCAGATGCTTCATCAATGACCTTCCATCCATCATAAGGTCAGAAATGGGGATGATTGGACAGTGCTCAGTTCCATTTGCAATTCCTCAGGCAATGAAGCAGTCTGTGCTTGCATGCAGCAAGACCTGGACAATATCCAGACTTGGGCTGATATGTGGCAAGCAACGTTCGCACCATACAAGTGCCAGGCAATGACCGCCTCCAACAAGAGATAGCCTACCCACCTCCCCCTGACATTCAATGGCATTACAATTGCTGAATCCCCACCATCAGCAGCCTGGAGCTTGACCAGAAACTCAACTGGATCAGGCACATAAATGCCGTGGCTACTGAAACAGGTCAGAGGCTGGATATTCTGCAGCGAGTGACTCACCTCCTGACTCCCCAAAGCCTCTTCACCACCTACAAAACACACATCAGGAGTGTGATGGAATACCCTCCACTTGCCTGGATGGATACACTTGCAACAACACTGAAGAAGCTCAACAGCATTCAGGACAAAGTAGTCCGCTTGATCGGCACCCCATTCACCAGCTTAAACATCCACTCTCTCCATCACTAGCGTATCATGGCTGCAATGTGTTCCAACTACAGGACATACTACAGCAAGTCACAAAGGCTTCTTCAGCAGCCCCTCACAAACCCGCAACCACCACCACCTAGAAGTTCAAGGGCAGTAGGTGCTTGGGAACACCATCATCCCCAAGTTCCCCTCCAAGTCCACACCATCCCACATATATCGCAGTTTCGTCATCGTTGCTGAGTCAAAATACTGGAACGCCCTACCTAACAACAACAACAACAGCAACAACTTGCATTTATATAGTGCCTTTAACGCAGTAAAACATCCCAAGGTGCTTTACAGGTGCGTAATCAAACAAAATTTGACACTGAGCCACAAGAGATATTAGGACAGGTCAAAGAGGTAAGTTTTAAGGAGCATCTTCAAGGAGGAGAGAGAAGTAGAGAGGTGAAGAGGTTTGGTGAGGGAATTCCAGAGTTCAGGGCCTCAGCAGCTGAAGGCACGGCCGCCAATGATGGAGGGAAGAGAATCAGGGATGCGCAAGAGACCAGAACTGGAGAAGCGCAGAGATCTTGGAGGGTTGTAGGACTGGAGGAGATTACAGAGATAGGGAGCGGCGAGACCATGGAGGGATTTGAAAACAAGGATGAGGTTTTAAAATTGAGGCATTGCCGGACCGGGAGCAAATGTAGGTCAGCGAGCACAAGGGTGATGGGTGAACGGGGCTTGGTGCGAGTTAGGACACGGGCAGCATAGGAAACTCGCTCTGCGTATGGAAACGACCACTTTGCCATGACCACAACACTTAAGAATTAGGAGAAAGCCCAAAACCATAATACTCCAGTCATGAAGGCTGGTCAAGGTTGGTGACTATTCCTTGACCACTTCAAATTGTGCCACAATGCTGCTGAATGACCAGGAATTTCCTCGACGCTGCTGTAACTTCACCGGAAGTAGTGTGGAAACTTCGTTAACGTGTGTAAATGGGGATTCCACCACACTTCCAACCAAGTTACAGTGGCAGAGGGGAAATTCCAGGCCCAATTAACAGCCTGTTTTTCCTTCCCATTCACTTTAATAGAAAGGAAAATCAGGTGGGGTGTATAACAGGCGGCCAATCTGATATCACCTGCTTCGATTGTATAGTCCCCATGACCATTGCTCAAGGCTGCACCCAATTTTAGCAGCAGGTGCTAGTCTGGGATGCAGTTTTCATCTGGAGCATTGAGCTATGCAATGTGTGGATATTGAAATGAAGAGTTGATGGTTACCAGTGCACTTCTACACTTTGGTACTGAGAAGGTATGGCCGCCCATGGGGCATGCAAAATCTGAGAGTATTTCCAAAATTCAGGATTTTCTAAATTATTAAGTAAAGAAGGAAAAGGGCTCCTGTCCCACTGAGGATGAGTTATTTTATGACAGCTATTTTAATAGATAATTACTTAAGTGTCCATCATACTTTAATGTCTATCCTTTGAATAGTTTAGACCCCTGTAACACAGCCAAGTGTAATATCTGTTCTGTTGTATATAAAAATAACTATTAAATGAATAAGTTAAACACTATATAGGTTAGCACAGTTAGAAAATATACAAATGAAGAATATGTTTATAGAAGTTTCCGACAGTATTGTGCGGTTCTTTGCTTAGCAGTTAAGTTATTTTTCCACACTGTCTTTATATTGTTCTTATGCAGCCAGCTGAAAACAGAATTTAAGCAGGCGGGAGGATCCTAGGGGGCAATTTTAACCCTACCTGCCCAGCAGAAGCTGGGTGGGTGGGCAGTTAAAATCGCCCAAGTTACTTATCCACCCAGGAGCCGCTGGCAGCCAACCGACCGCAAATTTAAACGGCTCTACTCAGCAGACTGCAAGGACACGTGCCCAAAGCCGGTGGTTTCTCGACGCCTCTCCACGGCAGGGCAATCGGAGGCCCCAATATCTGCCACCGTTAGAAAGGCGGTGGGCGCGTGCGAAGCATGTTGGGGTCACATTCCCCATATTTAAGTCTTTAACCTTGGCCCCCCCAATCCTTCCAACCCATTGTAAGTGGGGGGGGTGTTAAAGTCAAGGGCTATGGCCCTGATATTAACAGGGAGCCGGGGAGGGTACGGGCGAGCGCCTGATCGGCTGAGGAACATTTCAAGGATGGAGGCCCTGCTGACCTTAACGGCAGGGACTCATTAGATTATTGTTGGGCCGCCTCCCGCCTGGCAGTCAGTCAAATGTATAGCCTGGCCGGTGGGCGGGTGTGCGGAGCAACCTGAGGCAGGAGGCAGCAGCCGAGGACCCGTGAGAATGGTCCCCAGCACTTGTCCCTCTAAGGTGTACGCGCGCACTGATCCCAAGCCCCTGCACAGTTGATTTGAAATGCCGCACAGAGAACTGGACAGTAGCGGGGGCAGGGGGAGGCGCCCAATGCACAATGGCCCCGGGAATCCAGACAGACTCGTTTGCGAGTCTTGCGACCTCAGAGCTGATCGCCATGGTAGCTCTTGAAGTGTGTGATCCGATGGGAGGGGTTTGGTTTTGTCTCTTGGACAGCGGGAGTGATTCTTTGCCTTTCAGCCTTCAGCACCGGCTCGCGGGATACTGGGTCCGTGCATGGGCAATTCCCAGCTGGACCACGCTTTCGTCGGCTCTGTGCGGAGGTCAGGGGATCTGTTGGTGGCCGGTGGGGGGGAAGATCGAGGATCGAAGAGCTCAATATTCCAGGATCATCATGAAATGCAAAGATAACCCCTGGCTTCTCTTCTCCACTACAAGCCTTCTCCTTAAACCCCTCTCCCCTGCCTCCTCCACCCTCACCTCCAACAAGTGTGAGGAACTCAGGGACTTCTTTGTCACTAAGATTGAGACCATCCATTCAGCTACTTCTGCCGCTTACCTCTCACCTCTGACCTCTGGGGAAGCCCATGCAGCACCAGTTCATTTCAAATCGGTCTCCCAATTGCACTGTAGGAGCCCGATTTAATTGTGTTATTAAGCTTGGACGCCTCGATATGTTGGGGTCGGGTCACGCCGATTTCACATTTAAACCCTCACCCTGACCCTCTCCCGCCCATCATGAGAGGTTTCATATCGAGAACATTGTGTCCGGAATGAAACAATGGCCGTTGTGATAGGCTGTATATTAAAATGATACATGAAGGACAAGGCCATGACAATTTGATTAATTGTCAATTGAGGTTAACTACTAAATAAAAAAGTGTGATTAGATAGAAAAATGCAGTCTGAAGACTAATCTGTTTTTCAAGGCCATATCACCAGCTAATTTGTTATAAATGTAAGTTCTGTAGCTGGGTAAATGGTGTGGTATTAGCCCTTTACGCACTAGCACTATAATATAGATGTATAAGTACTTACATAAAAATATCACAAGTATATCTTGTGTCAGGATGTATTTTGATTCAGTGTAGAAGCACAAGCTACTTTAATATTGAGTTTAGTGCTGGGTCTGTTGCCAGTACACAGGGGCAACTCCAAAATAAGCACCTCATCTTCCGATTAGGCACTTTACAGCCTTCCGGACTCAATATCGAGTTCAACAATTTCAGATCATAACCTCGGCCCCTATTACATTTTTACTTATATTTTTTTATCCACCCCTTTGTTTTGGTTTTTCCCTCCCCCCCTTTTCCTTTTTTTTTTCTCTCTCCCACATGGCAGCTGTCTCTCATTCTGTCAGGACATTTCACACCTAATCTGAGCCATCTTTTGTCGCCACTAGTCCTATCACCATCTCGTCTCGTTTTGAATACCTCTTAATGTCTCTTCACTTCTTTTGTTCTCTCCCAGCCCTGCCTTTCGATCTATTTCATTTCCTTTCCAGTTTTGAAAAAGGGTTAGACCCGAAACGTCGACTCTAATTTCTCTCCACAGATGTTGCCTGGCCTGCTGAGTTTTTCCAGCATTTTCTGTTGTTATTTCCAAAATAAGCTTGCTAGATTCATATCTACAAAACTTTGCCCATGGTTAACGATTGTCTCAAATAACCAAATCTGTTGTTACCAATCAAATATCCGACTGGTGAAATGTGAACAAATCAAATAGTACCAATGGAGACTGAGAAACCGGTAGAAAACAAACAAATCAAATTCTTCAATTTTCTCTCCCTAAAGCCACTATTCATTAACAGAGCAAATACCACAAAGTTAAGTGATCAAATCATTTCTGCACACTATTTTTCTTCATCACTCAGGTGGTGAATGCAGCTAGAAACAATTGGCTTGCAATTTCTGCAGGGTTCTCTCGATTTCGTCGTAACTCTGGCGGAAGATCGGTAGAAACCTTAGAGAAATGGCATGGACGCACGTGTGCGCATGTATATGTGTGCATGTGTGTGTGTGTGCATGTGTGTGTGTGTATAAAAGACAGATATGTATCATGAGAGCTGCAACCTTCCCCCTGCTCCAATGCAACTACAATACCTAGAATGTACCATGACAGCATGTCATATGACAACCAGGCAGAAAAGAACTGGGGCGTTCTATCGCCTAAGGAACAGACGGGGCATAAGATTTACAAATGACCGTGGCACGAGCTGAAAAGAATTCAAATTTGTTTTTCAGTGTTTTATTCAGCTGAAGCTGACAAATGAAAACTGTGGCCCCGATTTCAACAGGAGGGCAGGTGCGCCTGAGGCCCGAAGCGAGCGCCGTGGAACGATGGCAAAGAAGAAAGTTACTTGCAGCTTAAGCAACTTTCTAAAAACAGTTGGTAAATAGTAATACAAAAATTATATCAGTGAGGCCTGTAACTTTCAGCGTCAGAAGAAATGTAATATTTTAGCCTTGAGACAGTCAGTAACCTTGCTTCAATACGTTTTCTCTATTACAGTAATAGATAAACCACTGTAGGACTGCTGTAAACATCAAATTGCACAAGTCAGATGGCGGACTATTAATTTATAAAAATTTTTTTTTTTTAATCCCACTTTTGTTTAATTAGCACTCAGCTTTGCACTGTGCCGTATCCAGGTAAAACCCTGGTGTAAAGCATGTCTTCCTATCCATTTGTTCACTATGTCCTTTGGATAAATCACCCATGATATACCTATCAATTCCTCCAATAAAAGGCGAAGAGTTACGAAGGTGACTAAAGGTTTTTATTGACTAAATAACAGAGCCCACTCTCGTGGGTGATCCGATCCAAGCAGGAGGAATACCAGCCAGTCGCTCACCTTTATACCTGGCCTGGTGGGTGGAGCCAAGGCGGAGTCGGCAGTGGTCATCCCAGGTATAGCAGTGTGGCAAGAGGCGACCTCGTACCGTGATACAATAGTGGTCAGTGATACAGTTATAACGAACAGTGGTGAACAGTGCTAACTACTAACAGTGATACAATAGTGAACGTGGTTTACCACATTCACCCCTTGTTTAGAATTAAGTCCGGCGGGGTGAAGTGTACTACCAATTCTGGTAGGTCAGTCTGTCCGGAGGCTTCGTAAGCCTCTCCGATCGCCGCAGCGGTGGTGTTGCCTTATCCGGTGCTGGTGCCTTATCCGGTGTTGATGCTGGTGTTTGCGTGGTCGGCGAGGGCTCGTGGGGTTCCGGCATGCCGTCTACCTGGACTGAGGTTGGGGGGGGTGGTGGCGGTGTTTCCGGATCGGCTGAGGGTGCGAGGTCTCGTAGGGAGACAGTGTCCTCCCGCCCGTCTGGGTACGCCACGTAGGCGTACTGGGGGTTGGCGTGCAGGAGGTTCACCCTCTCGACCAGGGGGTCCGTTTTATGGGTCCTCACGTGTTTCCGCAGCCAGACCGGCCCCGGGGCGGTCAGCCAGGTTGGTAGAGTGGTTCCCGTAGTCGACTTCCTGGGGAAAACGAACATTCGTTCATGGGGGGTGGTGTTAGTGGCCGTGCAAAGTAATGACCGGATGGAGTGCAGCGCTGTCGGGAGGACTTCTTGCCAGCGGGAGGTTGGGAGGCCCTTAGACTTTAAGGCTAAGAGGACGGCCTTCCATACCGTCGCGTTCTCTCTTTCCACCTGACCGTTACCTCTGGGGTTGTAGCTGGTGGTCCTGCTTGCTGCAATACCTCTCTCTAGGAGGAATTGCCGGAGTTCCTCGCTCATGAAGGAGGAGCCCCGGTCGCTGTGTATATAGTTCGGGAACCCGAACAAGGCGAAGAGGGCATTCAGGCACTTAATGACCGTGCTACTGGTCATGTCGGGGCAGGGGAAGGCAAAGGGGAAACGGGAGTACTCATCAACGATGTTGAGGAAGTACACATTACGGTCAGAGGACGGGAGGGGCCCCTTAAAGTCGATGCTCAGGCGCTCGAAGGGGCGGGTGGCCTTGATCAGGCTTGCTCGGTCCGGCCTATAGAAGTGCGGTTTGCACTCCGCACAGGTCTGGCAGTTCCTGGTCATGGTCCTGACCTCCTCGATGGAGTAGGTCAGGTTGCGGGCCTTAATGAAATGGTAGAGTCTGGTGACTCCGGGGTGGCAGAGCTGGTCGTGGAGGGTCTGAAGCCTATCGATATGCGCGCTGGCGCATGTCATTCGTGAAAGGGCATCAGGGGATTCGTTCAGCTTGCCTGGCCGGTACAAGATCTCATAATCGTAGGTGGAGAGCTCGATTCTCCATCTCAAAATCTTGTCATTCTTGATTTTGCCCTTCAGCTTGTTATTAAACATGAAAGCCACCGAACGCTGGTCGGTGAGGAGGGTAAATCGTTTGCCTGCCAGGTAGTGCCTCCAGCGCCGTACTGCCTCCACGATCGCCTGGGCCTCTTTCTCGACCGACGAATGTCGGATCTCGGGGCCCTGTAGGGTCCTTGAGAAGAAGGCCACTGGCCTCCCCTCCTGGTTTAGGGTGGCGGCTAAGGCGAAGTCGGATGCGTCGCTCTCCACCTGAAAGGGGATGGACTCGTCCACTGCGTGCATCGTGGCCTTGGCTATGTCTCCCTTAATGAGGGAGAAGGCCGCGCACGCCTCCTCCGTGAGGGGGAAGGAAGTGGCTTTCAGGAGGGGTCTGGCTTTGTCCGCGTAATTGGGTACCCATTGGGCATAGTAGGCGAAAAGCCCCAGGGTTCTCCTAAGTGCTTTAGGGCAGTGGGGGAGGGGTAGCTCCATGAGGGGGCGCATTCTTTCTGGGTCGGGGCCGATGATTCCGTTCTCCACTACGCAGCCGAGGATGGCAAGGCGCGTGGTGTTAAACACGCATTTCTCCTTATTGTAGGTGAGGTTCAGCCGTTGGGCCGTACGGAGGAATTTCTCCAGATTCGCGTCATGTTCCTGCCGGTCGCGGCCGCAGATAGTGACGTTATCTAGGTAGGGGAATGTAGCCTGCAGTTCGTTCTGGTCAACCATCTGGTCCATCTCCCTTTGGAAGACCGAGACCCCATTAGTGACACCGAAGGGGACCCTAAGGAAGTGGTATAGGCGCCCATTCGCCTCGAAGGCGGTATACTGGCGGTCCTCAGGGCGGATAGGGAGTTGGTGGTAGGCCGACTTCAGGTCGATGGTCGAGAATACTTTATACTGTGCAATCTGATTGACCATGTCAGATATGCGGGGGAGGGGGTATGCGTCCAGCTGGGTATATCTGTTTATGGTCTGGCTGTAGTCGATGACCAGGCGGTTTTTATCGCCGGTCTTTACGACTACGACCTGGGCACGCCAGGGGCTGCTGCTCCCCTCGATAATGCCCTCTTTCAGGAGGCGCCGCACCTCAGAGCTAATGAAGGCTCTGTCCCCGGCGCTATACCGCCTGCTTTTGGTAGCGACGGGTTTGCAGTCAGGGGTAAGGTTAGCAAACAGAGAGGGTGGCGGGACCTTGAGGGTGGAGAGGCTGCAGGTGTTACGCGGTGGGCGGTTTAACGTTTGCTGGTTGTTGACTGTGAGTGGGGGGAGGGGTCCACCGTATGCTAGGGTTACGCTTTGGAGGTGGGATTGGAAGTCCAGCCCTAGTAGGACGGCAGCGCAGAGATGGGGGAGGACGAGGAGTTTAAAGTTTTTATACTCCGTGCCCTTAACCGACAGGGTCACGACACAGTAGCCGCTGATGTCCGTGGCGTGGGACCTCGATGCCATCGAGATTCGGCTGCGCGTTGGTAGGACAGAGAGGGAGTAGTGGCTCACCGTGTCTGGGTGGATGAAGCTCTCCGTGCTTCCGCTGTCGAACAGGCAGGTCGTGGCGTGGCCGTTCACTTTGATGTCCATCATTGACTTGGACAGATGGTGCGGGCGGGCTTGGTCCAGGGTGACGGAAGCTAGTGTGTAGCCGAGCGAGTCGTTGTCATCTGCGGGCGAGGCGGTCGGGCGTGGTGAGTAAAATGGCGTCTCCCACGAGGTAGGGCCCCATGAGGCACTATTGGGGTCGGTTGCCTTAATCAAAGATGGCCGCCCCCATGACTCATGTGTGGGGATGCTGGCCTCAGTTGCCCTAAACAAAGATGGCCGCCCCCATGACTCATGTGTGGGGATGCTGGCCTCAGTTGCCCTAAACGAAGATGGCCGCCCCCATAGTTCGCATGCGGCACTGCTGGCCTCTGAGGATCCGCTCCTGCAGGCCTTGGAGAAGTGGCCTTTCTTCAGGCAGGTTTTACATATGGAGTTCTTGGCTGGGCAGCGCGACCTCGGGTGCTTCTCCTGGCCACAAAAAAAACAGCCGGCGGCCCGATCGCGGATGCCCGATGTCGGGGCCGGTGCCGGGGGTGGCGGGGCCGGTCGGGTCCGGGACGCCGACGCAGAGGTAGGTCCCGGGGGCGGCGCTGGGAAGGGTGCTGTGGTAGGGGTCGGGCCCGAGTCCCAGGGTCGCGAGCAGTACCTGGTGAATGCTTCCTGATCTTGGTGGGCCACTTCCAGGGAGATAGCGAGGGCTTCAGCTTTTTCCATGCTGAGGTCTTTAGCTTCCAGCAGTCTTTGCCGTGAGTACTCGGACCGTAGGCCTTTCAGGAATGCGTCGCGGATATTATCTTCAGTATTTTCGGCTGCCGACACCGATTTAAACTCACAGTTCCTGGCGAGTGCATATAGCGCCTGTGAGAATTCGGCTACTGATTCTCCTGGCTGTTGCGGCCGTGATCTTAGGAGGTGCCTAGCGTACATGTAGTTTACCGGGGTCCGGTACTTCTGTTTCAGCAGGTTGATGGCGGTCTCGTAGGTAGTCATGTCCTCGATGAGAGTGTATACTCTCGGGCTCAGTTGTGCCTGCAGGACACTTAGTTTGGATGCCTGAGGGACGCTGGATTCTCTCAGGTATGATTCGAAGCAGACCAGCCAGTGTTTAAAGTCTGCGGCTGAGTTTGCTGCTCGTGGGTTCAGGTCCAGGTACGGCGGTCTGAGGGCTCGCAGCCAAGCTGGCTGGTGTGGCTGTGCTCCTGGGAGCTGCGCTGGTGGCTCCTCCGCCGGTTGTGACTCGTTGTTGGACATCATTAAATTTAGTCAATAAAATTGATATACCTATCAATTCCTCCAATAAAAGGCGAAGAGTTACGAAGGTGACTAAAGGTTTTTATTGACTAAATAACAGAGCCCACTCTCGTGGGTGATCCGATCCAAGCAGGAGGAATACCAGCCAGTCGCTCACCTTTATACCTGGCCTGGTGGGTGGAGCCAAGGCGGAGTCGGCAGTGGTCATCCCAGGTATAGCAGTGTGGCAAGAGGCGACCTCGTACCGTGATACAATAGTGGTCAGTGATACAGTTATAACGAACAGTGGTGAACAGTGCTAACTACTAACAGTGATACAATAGTGAACGTGGTTTACCACAACCCACAAAACTGATTCAGAGCTGCAGTATCTGCTTTAAGAGCAACACTGCAAAATCTATATACAGTAAAACGGACAGTCAGTGGAGCCGCAAGGACATGCGCTACAGCAAAAGCCTGAAGAGTTAGCCAACAGAAACAGATAGTCATTTTAATTTATGGACTGCAACTGGTCTATGCACTAAGCCTTTCACAACTAATAATTCAGCTTTAATCTTAGTTCTGGAACTGAAAAGGAAGGTGATTATGATTAATAATGATGAAGCAGCAATTCCATTCCAAATGTGGATTGAATCATAGAATTGTACAGCACAGAAGGAGGCCATTCGGCCCATCATGCCTGTGCCAGCTCTTTGGTAGAGCTATCCAGTTAGTTCCACTCCCTGCTCTTTCCCCTTAGCCCTGCATTTTTTCCCCCTTCAATATTTATCCAATTCCCTTTTGAAATTTAATGTTGAATCTGCTTCCACCACCCTTTCAGGCAGTAAATTCTAGATCACAACAACTCACTGCGTAAAAAAAAAATTCTCCTCATCTCCCCCTGGTTGTTTTGCTGTAAAAAAGCAAACCAAGTACTGGGGGGGGGTTCAATTCTAGAGGGATAGAATTGAAAAGCAGAGAAGTTATGTTAAACGTGTATAGAACCTTGGGTAGACCACATGGAGTACTGTGCACAGTTCTGGTCTCCATATTATAAAAAGGATATAGAAGCATCGGAGAAGGTGCAAAAAAGATCCACCCGGATGATCCCAGAATTGAGAGGTTATACCCATCAGGAAAGATTGAACAGGCTGGGGCTCTTTTCTCTAGAAAAGAGAAGGCTGAGGGGTGACCTGAGCTAAGATTATGAAAGGGTTTGATAGGGTAGACGTAGAGAAGATGTTTCCACTTGCAGGGAGACCAGACATGAACGTGCAGAATGGGTGTGTAATTGGGAAATGAATTTCAATATAGATAGTTGCTAATAAATCCAATAGGGAAATAAGGAGAAATTTCTTTACTCTGGTTAGAATGTGGAACTCCCTACCACAGGAAGTGGTTGAGGCAAATATCTTAGGTGCTTTCCAAAGGAAACTACATGAATACATGAGAGAACAGGGAATAGAAAGATATGCTGAAAGGCTTAGATGAGTTAGATAGAATGGGAGGAGACTCATGTGTAGTATAAACACCAGAACAGACTAGTTGGGCCGAATGGCCTGTTTCTATACTGTATATTCTATGTAATTCTATGTAATAAATGTGAGGTAGCGCACTTTGGTCAGAAGAATAAAGAGGCCACATACTGCTTGGATAATAAGGCCTAGAAATTCAGTATAGCCACGTTTGGAGCGCTACAGCCGGGCGGTCGCTAAATTTTGCGCCCGGCGCAACTTAGCGCCACCTTCGCCCTTTGCCGATATTCAGTTGCATCGCCCCAAGAGGTTGCTGCTGCGCTAAAGCAGGCGATGCACAACTATCATAAGGCGCTAAGCCGGCGAGCCGGGGCGCTACCACCGAGGGCAGGCGCAGTGCTGGTGCGGCGAGTTGCTGATTGAAGGCAGACACGCTGGTGCCGGTCAGCTCTTAAAGGGGGAGGGTGGATTTGTTTGGCTGCCACGCCCTGCACACTGCAGCCCTGAAGCAAGGCCTGACCATTGCTGCTTGACCAGTTCAACGCCCAGGACATTGGAGAAGGCCAGGGAGAGAGCGCAGCGCTTCAGCGAGGGTGACCTGAAGGTACTGGTTGGCGCAGTGGAGTGCAGGGGCCTTGTCCTCTTCCCTGAAGGTGGCAGGAGGCCGCTGCCCAACGAGTATCAAAAAGCCTGGAGGGAGGTGGCAAACAGGGTGACCTCCAACAGCGTGGTTGGCAGGACTCCTGTCCAATGCAGAAAAAAGTTCAACGACCTCACTCGGGTTGTCAGGGTGAGTACCCTTTCCAGTATCCTCCTCATCCCTACATGTGCACCTCACTTTATGGCCAAAGGGACCTGAAAGCCCTAATGCCAAGCCCTCATCCAGCAGCTATTGGACTGTCATGAAAATCACTTGCACATTCAGGACTTTACACACTGTCAGGGCTATTCCACCATGGGAGGCAGTGTAGGCAAGATCAGGGCTTGACACTGTACTTAGGGGCCATCCTTTCTCTTGCAGGGCAAGCTGGCCCACAACCGAAGGCAGCTGCGACAGATCGGGGGAGGCCGTCCTGACCTCAAACAGCTCAGCGACCTGGAGCAGCGTGTGGAGCGCATTATGTCAGGCCGGCTGATTGGCCCCGTCGCCAGTGGAGATGCCGACCCTGTTCTGGGCCCCAATGGTAAGGGCATCACCTTTTTGACCTCTCTCTTTCCACTTGCGCCTCACACCAGCATCCTTTGCCACTATCGAACCAATGCAGTGCATAGCAGCACTCATGCCTCCCTTGCTGCTGCCCTGTCCTCACTCTAAAGCAACTCTTGTGCCTCCCTGCTTTCAGATGCTGATTCTCCAGGTGAGGAGGCGGGCCCTCAAGCTGGCACTGTGTCTGAATCGGAAATCGAGGAGGAGGAAGAGGAAGCCATCCCATCAGTGACACCCTCAGCCGAGGCAGCCCATGGCCATGAGGGGGACACGTCTTCCCTGGAGTGGAGCAGGGGCGAAGGGTCTGAGGAGAGTGAAGCTCCGGGGCCCAGTGGGCTGCAGCAACGCGGGAGGGGTGGGGAAGCTCGGTGGCCTTCTCCCCGGAGGGTGAGTGCGGCCTCCAGTCCTGCTACGGTGAGCGCAGAGGAGGTGCGGCTCCTAGCTGAAATGGGCGCCCAGGCTGAGCGCAGGCACACTGAGCTCATGGCTGCAGTGGCAAGGATGCCTGACTTCATAGAGTCACTGGCAAGGAGTGTACAGGAATTCGGGGCAGCACAGGCCAGGAGTCTGCAAGAATTCAGTGCAGCACAGGCCAGGAGTCTGCAGGACTTCGCGGCAGCACAGGCTAGGAGTCAGCAGGACTTCGCTGCATCACAGGCGGCTTCCAGCCAAGTGCTCAGTCGTGCCATGCATTCACTGGCTGGTGTGATGCAGACACAGACCAGGGCCACATGGGCACTAACTGCTGCCACCCTCGCTGGATCGGCCAGACATCGCCGGGGCACTCGCCGTGCCACAGCAGCCCAGCAGTCTGTGCTTCAGCAGATTGCTGCGCATGCTGCAGTGCTGGCCCGTGCGAGTGCCAGTTTATCAGCCGACCAGAGAGTGCCTGTGCTCTGTCAGGTTGGCAGCATTCCTGCAGCCAACACTGTCACTCCTCCACTGCAGCTGCCACCACCCGTAGGACAGACTGCTGCCGCCCAAGCAGATTTGGAGCAGTCAGCAGCCGGGCCCTCCAGGCCCAGAGCTGGTCCAGGCTGACCCCCAAGGGCATTTGCCGTCTCACCATCTGACCCTCAGCAGCCTTCCCCCAGCCTTGCTGCAGCCACTGGTGTCCCATTGAGGAGGAGCTGCAGGGCGGGAAGGGGCCACTCGTGGAAGCGAGACGGATCACCCTCGCAGGGGAAAAAGTAGAAGGTGCGGCCAAATGATTTTTTAATATATGAGGCCGAGAGGGTTTTTCTATATATGAAGGCCGAGATTGTTGTGTTCTTTTATATATGAAGGCCGAGACTGTTGTGTTCTTTTATATATGAAGGCCAAGATTGTTGTGTTCTTTTATATATGAAGGCCGAGACTGTTGTGTTTGTTTTTTATAAAGGCCCAGGATCATGGTCATTTTTGTTTAACTGCTTTTTGCATTTTCTGAATGTTGTGAGAGCCAGTTATGTCTCTGACTGTTTTTTGGGGGGTTTCTCTGAATTAGTTTGTCATGCAGGAAGGGCACAGAGTTTGCACAGTAAAAAATTTTCTTTAATTGCATTGTCCATGTTTGCTTTTGGAAGTATTTGTTGCCTTGACCGGCTGAGGGCTTGCGGAGCGGCTACATTCATCTTCTTTCATTGGCACAAGCCATTCCCTGAGAGGGGGCCTAGAACCGAGTTACAATAAGCCGCCAACGGACGGCCCTTGCACTTTATGCCTCCCTCCCGTGCTGGTGCTCCTCCTCCTCCTCCTCCTCCTCTGGTGGTCCTCCAATGTCTGCTGGCAGTGGCTGAGTCCTGCGGATAGCCAGGTTGTTCAGCATGCAGCACACTACAACGAAATGGGAGACTCGCTCAGGCGAGTACTGTAGGGCTCCCCCGGAACGATCCAGACATTGGAACCGTTGCTTGAGCATGCTGATTGTGTGCTCAATGATGTTCCTGGTTGCTTGATGGCTGTCATTGTATCACTCTTCAGCAGGGGTGCTGGGCGCACGGAGCGGGGTCATCAGCCAGGTGCACAAAGGATAGCCTTTGTCCCCGAGAAGCCATCCTCGTGGGCGAGGCTGGGCTTCGAAAATGTCTGCCACCGAAGTCTGGCGCAGGATGAAGGCTTCGTGGCTGCTGCCTGGAAAGCGGGCATTGACAGCTAGTATGAGCTGCCTGTGGTCACACACCAACTGCACGTTGAGCGAATGGTAGCCCTTCCGGTTGCGGTAATCCTCGGCATTCTGTAGAGGTGCCCGCAAAGCCACATGCGTGCAGTCAATGGCGCCCTGCACCATGGGGAAGCCCGCTAATGCTGCAAATCCCATTGCACACTCTTGCTGCTTGTCCAGGATCACGGGGAAGGAGATGAACTGACGTCTCCTTCTGAAAAGGGCATTGGTCACCTGGCGGATGCAGCAATGTACCACAAACTGGGAGATGTTGACAATGTCCCCAGTAGCGGATTAGAAGGAGCCGGTGGCATAGAAGTTGAGAGCCACCATCACCTTCACTGCCATCGACAGAGATGTCCTGCTCCTCAGCTGTGGCTGCAGATCTCTGCGAAGCAGGTGGCAGATCTCATTGACCACCTCCCTTCTGAATCGCTGCCTCCGAACACACTGCTCCTCAGACATGTTCAGATATGAGAACTGCTGGCGGTATACCCTGGGTGGGTAAGGCCTCCTGTGCCGAAGCCTGTTGGCCCTTCTCTGTCTGGCCATGACTGGCACTCTCTCACGGTGTCTCTGAGCCCTTTGAATGCAATGCAGTAAGCCAACGTTTCCACCCATTGCAGCCCCCATTATATGTATCGATTCAAGGCTATGGCACTGAAAGTTAAATCCAAGTGCAAAGCTCTGGCCTGAAGCCACAAGTACCTGTGCGAGTGTTGAGTCAAACCAGAAAGCTCTCTCCCTTTGTCTCTCTCCAA
The DNA here is from genome assembly GCF_052327205.1 of Somniosus microcephalus. Taxonomy (NCBI): domain Eukaryota; kingdom Metazoa; phylum Chordata; class Chondrichthyes; order Squaliformes; family Somniosidae; genus Somniosus; species Somniosus microcephalus. The sequence continues at coordinate 72,715,058 of NC_140997.1, forward strand.
ATATCCGTCTCTCACAAAGAAGGAGTGGAACAAAATGGCTGCCACTTATACTGCAGGAGGAGTCCCCTTTAATTAGCGCCCCCCGCACCCCGCAGCGACTGGGAACCGTTCCCCTCTACCAGTCGCTGGGGGCGCCAGGTGCACATAAGGGCGGCGCCACTGAAGTTCCGGTTCGGGGCGCACCAAGGGCATTGCACCATGAAATGCCGTCAGGATCTGCGCGCGCAGCTGAGTGGGCGCTGCGGTTTTGCGCCGCCGCTAAATCTTAAGTGAAGTTCGCGAGAGGCGCAGATCACGCCGCGCCCGGGCGCTAGCTGCTTAGCGCCCCACTTCTCCTCCTCCTAAGGCGCTAGCGGCTGGTGCTAACAACTGAATTTCTAGGCCTAAGAGTCTAAATGGGGTAGAGAAGCAAAGGGATCTAGGGGTACAGATACACAAATCACATAAGTAGCGATGCAGGTTAATGAGGTCATAAAAAAAGCAAACAAAGCACTGGGTTTCATTTCTCGAGCGATAGAATGAAAAAGCAGAGAAGTTATGTTAAACACTTGTATTAGACCACACGGAGTACAGTGCAGAGTTTTGGTTATTATAAGAAGGATAGAGAGGCACTGGAGAAGGTGCAAAACTAGAACTGAGAGGATATACTTATCAGGGAAGGCTGAACAAGCTGGGGCTCTTTTCTCTAGAAAAGACTGAGGGGTGACCTGATAGAGAGGTCTTTAAGATTACGAAAGGGTTTGATAGGGTAGACGTAGAGAAGATGTTTCCACTTGTAGGAAAGTCCAAAACGAGAGGATCATAAGTATAAGATAGTCACTAATAAATCCAATAGGGAATTCAGGAGAAACCTCTTTACTCAAAGAGTGATAAGAATGAGGAACTCGCTACCACGAGGAGTAGTTGAGGCGACCAGCATAGATGCATTTAACGGGAAGCTAGATAAGCACATGAGGGAGAAAGCAATAGAAGGATATGCTGATAGAGTTAAGATGCAGAGGGCTGGGAGGAGGCTCGTGTGGAGCATAAAGGCCGGCATAGGCCAGTTGGGCCAAATGGCCTGTTTCTGTGAGCGAGACTCGATGTACTACAAATAACACTGTTAGAAAGTCCCAGAACTGTCATCCAGCACACCTACTTTTTAAAGGTTCCTGGAGATTAACTATCTATAAGATTCTATAAAACTATTGGAATCACAGAGCCTGTTAGAAAACTTTTGAGATTACAGCTTTAGTTCTGAACCTTTCGCTAGTCACATTACATACTCAAACTCAAAGAAAGGGCGCCAAAATACAAGTTTGCCCAGGGCGTCATTTTCCCTAAAGTCGACCCTGAACAGAATAAAGAAAGAATTTGCATTTATATAGCACCTTTCATGACCTCAGGATGTCCAAAAGCACTTCACAGAAAATGAAGCAGTTTCAAACTGTAGTCACTTTGTAATGTAGGGAAACGTGCCAGCATATTTATGTACATCAATGAGATAAATGACTAGGTAAATGGACCCACCCACCCCACGCTCCCAATAGCAGCTCCTCACCTGACTGGAAGCCAAGCTGCAAAAAAAAAAATACGCACGGTGTGGCATGCAGGGAAACCCGAACTTCTGGGTTTCCTCTAACTCTGCCCTCCCCGCCCTCCCAACCCTCCTATGCAGCCCGATCTGCCAAGATTAGTGCCTTGATTTCCAAAAATATATGCATTTTCATTCCGGGAATTCAGAAGGTGTATTGTTGTTAAGACAATTCTAACACAAACCCAAGATGTTGTTTAAATTCTAATGTCAATTTTCTGATGTTGTTGGAGTCGCTAGAAATCAACAGGCTCTGAGACTTTTGTTGCAGTAAAGGCAAAACGCGTGTTACTTTATTCACTCTCCATGAGAACTGAGGGGCTCAGCCTCGTTGCAGGGCTATGACGTCATCACGCTACCGACGCATGACGTCATCATGCTACCAACGCTCTTAAAGGGACCCTGCCCCGATAACCCAACCAAGTACGTACATATAACAACATTGGCTATACATAGTGCATTGTGTTTAGGTACATATAACAACATTGGCTATACATTGTGTTATTGTCCCTATGTGGTCTCCGCCACATATGTCCCCCCAGAAGTCACTAGCACTGGCAATGTCAGTCGTTGGGGGGGCCAGATCACACGGTCAGAACGGCTCCTCAATTCCGGGGCGGGGACCGGGGGGTTCGTCGGAGGGACCTCGGGCGCTCGGTGGTGGACTGAGGGTGTAGAAACCGGAGGTCAGCCCCGCCTCGGGAGCTGTGCCAACTCAACGGGTCGGTCCAGATCCAGGTGGGCCGGCTTAAGACGGTCCACGGAAATGCAGTCTGGCTTACCGCCGACATCCACTATGAAGGTCTTGTCCCCAGTTTCCAGGACGCGGAATGGTCCATCGTAGGGTGGCTGAAGAGGTCCCCGGTGGGCGTCGTGGCAGACGAAAACGTACTCCGCCGCACGAAGGTCGAGCGGAATGTGGGACTGTGGGAGGCCGTGCTGCGACGTGGGCACCGGCGCGAAAACCTTGGCGTTGTCCAGAAGGTTGGACCGCTGACGGGCTGTGGACCAAGGTTCCGTTGCATTGGGGACGAAATCCCCAGGAACCCACAGCGGCTGTCCGTAGACGAGCTCGGCGGACGAGGACTGGAGGTCCTCTTTGGGGGTGGTCCTGAGTCCCAGCATGACCCACGGGAGTCTGTCGATCCAACTGTCATCCCGGAGGCTGGCCCGGAGCACGGTCTTCATGGAGCGATGAAACCGTTCGCACAGCCCGTTAGCCTGAGGGTGGTAAGCTGTGGTGCGGTGGAGTCTCAGCCCGAGGCCTCGGGCGACAGCGTTCCAGAGCTCCGACGTGAACTGGGGCCCCCGGTTGGAGGAACTGTCAGATGGGGCGCCGAACCGGGCGACCCAAGTGCTGATGAACGTCCGAGCCACATCGGCGGACATCGTTGAAGACAGCGGGACGACTTCCGGCCATCGGGTGGTTCTGTCGACCATTGCGAGGAGCTGGGTGAACCCGCGGGAGGGCGGCAGGAGCCCCACCAGGTCCACATTAACATGGTCGAACCGCCTCTCAGGCACCGCGAAAGGCGCCAACGGGGCCTTAGTATGGTGATGCACTTTCGAGCGTTGGCATACCACGCAGGTGCTGGCCCAGTCGCGAACGTCTTTCCTGAGCCCGTGCCAGACGAACTTAGCCGCCACCAGCTTCTGTGACGGCTTCCTGCCCGGGTGGGAAAGATTATGGACGGCGTCGAAAACTTGCCATCTCCACCCGTCGGGCACGACGGGACGTGGCTGCCCAACGGAGACGTCGCACAGGAGTGTGGTGCTGGCATCGTCAAATGCGACATCCGCTAGTTGAAGGCCCGTGACCGCCGTCCTGTAGGCCTGGATGTCCGGGTCAGAGGCCTGGTCGACCGCCATGCGGGTGTAGTCGATGCCGAGGTGTACGGCACTGGCGACGGCTCGGGAGAGACAGTCGGCGATGGGGTTGTCTTTCCCAGCCACATGCTGGATGTCCGTTGTGAACTCTGAGATGAAGGCCAGCCGGCTCGGAAGCTTTGGCCATGGCGAAGGTCAATGGTTTGTGGTCCACGAACGCTGTGAACGGGCGAGCCTCCAGTAGGAAACGGAAGTGTCAGACGGCGAGGTAGAGGCCGAGAAGCTCGCGATTGAAGGTGCTGTACTTCCGCTCGTTGGGGCGGAGCTGCTGGCTGAAGAAGGCGAGCGGCTGCCAGGTGCCGTTGACCCACTGTTCGTGGACGGCGCCGACCGCATAATCCGAGGCGTCGGTGGTAAGAGCGATCGGCGCACCAGGTAACGGATGCACCAGCATGGTCGCGTTAGCCAGGGCCCTTTTCGTGTCCGTGAAAGAAGTGGCCATCTCCTCAGACCAGTCGATGGCGAGCTTGTCGGGCTTGCCTTTGAGGGCCTCATAAAGGGGCTGCATAAGCTGGGCTGCTCGGGGGACGAAGCGATGGTAAAAGTTCACCATGCCCAAAAAGTCCTGCAGGGCCTTCACGGTGAGGGGCCGCGGGAAGTCCATCACGGCCTCCACTTTCGATGGCAGTGGCATCGCCCCGCCCTTCGTGATGCGGTGCCCGAGAAAGTCGATCGAGGACAGCCCAAACTGGCACTTGGCCGGGTTGACGATTAGGCCGTGCTGGCTGAGGCGTTGGAAGAGAGTCCGAAGGTGCGACACATGCTCCGTCCTGGAGGCGCTGGTGATGAGGATGTCGTCCAGGTATACGAACAGGAATGTCAGGTCCCGTAACACGGTGTCCATTAGGCGTTGAAAAGCCTGGGTGGCGTTTTTGAGGCCGAATGGCATGCGGAGGAATTCGAACAGTCCGAACGGGGTAATCACCGCGGTTTTCTGAACGTCCTGCGGCCGGACAGGGGACCTGGTGGTAACCCCGGACGAGTTCCACTTTCGAGAATACCACTTTCCCGGCCAGGCGGGCGGAAAAGTCCTGGATGTGTGGAATCGGGTAGTGGTCGGGGGTCGTAGCGTCGTTGAGGCGCCGATAATCGCCGCACGGGCGCCACCCGCCACCTGGTTTCGGAGCGATGTGGAGGGGCGAGGCCCACGGACTGTTCGACCGGCGGATGATGCCGAGGCGCTCCATGGTGTCGAACTCGGCTTTAGCGATGGCGAGTTTCCCCGGGTCGAGGCGCCGAGCGCGGGCATAGACGGGTGGACCGGTGGTCGAGATGTGGTGTTCTACCCTGTGTTTGGTGGCGGCGGACGAGAACATGGGCTTCGTGAGGTCCGGGAACTTGGCGAGGAGGCGGGAAAACTCGTCGGAGGCCAAGAGTGCGCTGGACAACTTCGTCGTGCTGGACCCGCTGAGGGAACACGGGAGCGAGCTGAAAGTCTCAGCGTTGATGAGATGCCGGTTCTTGTCGTCCACCAAAAGGCCATTGGCGCAGAGGAAGTCAGCGCCGAGAAGGGGGGGTGGACACTTTTGCCGTGACAAAGTCCCAGGTGAGCCGCTGCCCGCCAAAGCATAGTGCCACGCTCCGTTTCCCAAAGGTGCGGATGGAACTGCCGTTGGCGGCTTCGAGGACGGGGCCGTGGTTCCCCCCTTGCATGTCTATGGTTGACGCGGGCAGGACGCTCACCTGGGCACCCGTGTCGCAAAGAAAATGACGTCTGGAGTCGGTGTCCGTAATAAATAACAAACTGCCTGAACGGCCGACAGCCATAGCAGCCGACGAGTGGTCTTTCATTTGTTTCGACATGGGAAAACTGCACGGGGGCCAGCACTTCCTGGCTTTGGGGCTGAACTGCGCGTGGTAGAAGCAGAGGCTTGGGGGCTGCCGCCATTGGGCTGTATCGGTGGGGGCAGGGCTCCGCGTGGCCGCACAGTACTGTTGCCCGGCAGAGAAAAATTTGTTGGCCTCCTTGGCCAGGTCACGGAAATCGGTACTGGAAGAGTTGGCTAAAGCCGACCGTACCTGACCTGGCAGCTGTTGAAGGAACAGTTCCTTGAAGAGGAAGCACGGCCTATGTGTGCCCAGGAGGGCCAGCATGTGGTCCATCAGCTCCGAGGGCTTGGAGTCGCCAAGCCCGGGTAGAGAGAGAAGCCGGCATATGCGCTCGGCTTCGGTGAGTCCAAAAGTTTCTAAGAGGTGCGTTTTCAGCGTTTTGAATTTGTTGAGCTCCGGGGGGTTCTCGAGCAGGCTCACGGCTCTGGCCGCGGTGGAGCTGCCGAGAGCAGAGACGACATAGTAGTACCTCGTGTCATCCGCGGTGATGTCCCGGAGTGCAAATTGAGCCTCGGCCTGGGCAAACCAAGCGGCAGCCTGTCGTTCCCAAAACTCGGATAATTTGATGGAAACGGCGTTCGTCGCCATTTCGGATGAGGTCTTTGGAATCGTCCAAAAGAGCAGCGGGGTCACCAATGTTGGAGTCGCTAGAAATCAACAGGCTCTGAGACTTTTGTTGCAGCAAAGGCAAAACGCGTGTTACTTTATTCACTCTCCATGAGAACTGAGGGGCTCAGCCTCGTTGCAGGGCTATGACGTCATCACGCTACCGACGCATGACGTCATCACGCTACCGATGCTCTTAAAGGGACCCTGCCCCGATAACCAAACCAAGTACGTACATATAACAACATTGGCTATACATAGTGAATTGTGTTTAGGTACATATAACAACATTGGCTATACATTGTGTTATTGTCCCTGTGTGGTCTCCGCCACAATGTATTAATAACAAATAGTTGCTTTCTTTATAAAGCCATCGTTTGTGCGTGAAGTTTCTTCAGGAAAAAGAGCCCATTGAGTTAAAAATAAAATTAAATCATGTGGAGATATAAAAGCAATTCCCCAAATTAAAGTGTAAAATCACTTTGCACCTTTTCCTGAGCCATGTCCGGAGGGGATAGCTTTTGTCACCCAGTAGCCAGGCTGTAACTTGCCGGCCTGCTTGAAATAAAGGCGGCACTGAGGACTGGAGCAGTATGAAAGAGTCACGACTGCTGTCAGGATCCCGGGCACAGACCTGCATGATGCGCTGCCTGTGGTCACAAACCAGCCGTACGTTGAGGGAGTGGAATCCCTTCCGATTGATAAACATGCCAGGCTGGAGATAGGGAGTAAGCAAGGCAATGTGTGTGCAGTCTATGACACCTTGCACCCTTGGGAATTCTGCCGTGTGGGTGAAGCCTAATGTTCTCTTGTCGTGCTTCGCTCTGCAGTAGCAGTGAAACTGATGACAAGGCTTTATTAATGTCTCATCATCACCCTCGCAGTCATCCTTTACAGCAACGAGACACGTATATTAAAGGTGGAAGATAAATCAAAGATTCCCAATTTTGAAAGGTTCTGCTTGTGGAAGCTTTGGATATAAATAGTAATTGAACCAGAATATCCGACAACAAATCAATATGGAAATGGCTCTGTTTCATTGTACTGAGGAAAGGTAGACACAATACAGGTGATTTGAACTCTACCCGCCCGGCAGAAACAGGTGGGCGAGCAGTTAAAATAGGCAGGGTGACTTACCCACTGATGTCCCGCACAGATCCTGCCATCATCTATTATAACCTGCTCTTTTGAGAAGCCGGAGGGGTCCTTCTTTAAATATGCAGATCAGGGTCCAATGATGTCATTGGGCCCCGACTGCAAATTTAACTCTGGGGAAGCCATTGTGGTGAAGAAAGCGGAAAGAGGGTCAGGGACCCGAAGAGGCCTTTTGAAGTAACTTTTTTACTTTCCTTATGGAACCCAGAGCAGTAGGAGCGCTTGTTCAGGCCCCACATGGAAAGTTTAGGTGTCCCTGCCCCGTCTTCCCCCCTTCCTTCCTGCAAAGTCCTTCCAAAGTTCCTTCCCTGCAACTGCTGGCAAGCTTCCGGTTCCTGCCCGTTGGCTTAACTGCCACTTCCCGCCCATATCAGGCAGTTGCTGACCAGCAGCATGCAGACGAGGCCCGTGAGTTAAAATTGCCCGGGCCTCACGCTGCCGATGTTGGGAAGGTTCGGCGCTTCCCTTGTTAATATTTTGGGCCTGTTCAATGAGCGTCACAGATAGATTGCCTGTACCTGCAATGAACACTTGCATCAGGGGCACTAAAAATCATGGAAGACAGTGTAAGCAATGGATTAGTTCTAACTAATGAAACTGCGGATGGCAGACATCCAAGACTGTAGACTATACGGGAAAGAAATGAGTGATGGGAGGCTATCCTGAGTCCTTAGATTAAAGCTACATAAGAGCTCATAGAGACCAAGGGTATGAAGTTTCACTGGATAGTTCATACTTATACCAAATTTTCCTCCATGATTTTGCAGCCTAGACTCATTCCCACTGTTGATGCAGAGGTAAGCATGGTGCATAGTACATAGAATAACTTGTGTGTGTTCTTGGGGTTTACAGTGTTTTAGCTCCAGCAAGCATTGAGAGAACATCACCGACTTCTGAAAGAAGTGCTTGATTTAAAGGTACCTGCACAGACCCAAATGGGTGGAGGTGGAATTTGTGTGTTAAGTTGCTGGATTTTTCCTTTTTGGGATCTGGCTCAGCGATACCATTCTTGTGCCAGTCTCTCAATCCAGTGTTGGCAAAAACACCTGAGAGGTTTGGTGTGGCGGATTGAAGAGAGGACTGTCAGACCTAATGGGATCTTCATGGAAGCGCTGACCTCTATCCTCTGTTCAGCTGAATATTTGTTTCAACAGGCTGCCTCTTAAGCCAAACAAAAGGTAGAAGAGATAAGACTGATATGATTACATCATAGTTGAGATTGGTCATTCCCTAATGCAATGCTACAAGTCAAAACAGAAAGGTGCTGCTGGTGAATGAGTTGCCACCACCGAGGCCCCTGAAGAAAGAGCATTGCCAGACAAGTAAACACATCAGTGATGTATTAAAAGGTTTATTATTCTCACTGGTTTTCATCAATTTAGTTAGCAAACATTATGACCAATGATTAAGCAATGCTGTTAAGTTTGCCTTAGTAGATTACCTTCCAAAATTAAATTATACAGCCTCAATGTGAGAAGATATCATGAACTGTTCCTTAATTGTTCTATTTTATCACTGGACTGAGTACTGCAGTGTGTTTGAGGAACTCAATGAACTGTGGAAAAGTATTACAAGAAGCGACAGTTGTGAACCTCAGGCAAACTCTCCCTTAGTTCAGCGGACCCAAGCAAAATGTAAATATATGCATTAAAATGTAGTGTAAATCGGAACATATAGGCCCGTATTTTCTGATCGGAGGCTTCCTGCGTACGGAGGCCTCCGATCTGGAAAAAAATCTACAAACTTACTGGAGGGCTCCTGAGGTCCGGACCCTTCCGCTCCTGGGCCTCTCCAAAGTCGAAATGCGCAGGGCTCATGTATCCCAGAGGCATATGTGGTTCGCAAGCGTCCCTGAGATCACGTGATCCATGCCAGCCAATAGAAGAAGGGAATCTCCCTTCATACACTTGACAGATAGACCTGTCAAATATATGAATGGAGATCACCCCAAAAACACAGTAAAACATTAAATAAATTTTAAAAAACCATCACGTTTTTAAAATGAGTTAAAATTACAGTAAATTAAATATTTTAAACAAAATTTAGTTTTTTTGAAAAAAAGAATTAAAGTTTTTTACGGGGCTAAAGATAAACTTACTTTTTTTTTAAAGTCATTTAAAATTATAAATGAATGAAAATTTAAAAAAAAACTTTTTTCACTTCTTATGCTGGTAAAAGCAGCCCTTACGCTTTATGTTTTTACCAGGTGTAAGATTTCTAAGGGTTTTCTGCAGGCAGAGGGTCTCCAGAAAGCGGAACTATCCGCCCACAGAGGCCCTTCTCCAGGACAGGTGTCCAATCTGTCAAGAGCATTCTTGACAGATCAGAAATACCGGTTTTCAGCGCATGCGCTTCGCATGCCTGAAACCGGCATTTCCGATGACTCTATGGGCATGTACACAGCATCGGAATATCCGGCTCATAGCTGAATATTGACTTTTCAGGGCCCTTTCTATAATTCTGTGAAACAACATGCATTGTGGGGGAATGGATGTATAAAATGTAACATAATTGAAATTCATTTGGTTCAATGCAATTGTAATGCAGGCTGTTTTCTTTAACTAGAAGATATTGAATCCTGTTTTAACAGCATATTTGCAATGAGATCAAATAGAATTAGCTTAAAAAAAAAATCTAGTGGCCCTGAAATTCCATGGGCAGCGATCCCGACAGTTGCGCTGGATTGCGTTTGCCACTGTCCTCCAAAACTGACCCCTGCCAGAGCTGGCGTGGGCAGTGGGAGGGCACTTAATTGTATGGGGCCGGCGGCTGCAAGTGCCACTTGGAGTGGTTCTTTGGTGCTCGCCTGCCCCACGTGCCAGGAAACTTTGGCAGCCACTTGTCTGTCCCAGCTGCCATTGCTTGTATCAGCTCCTGAGCAAGGGGGCCAATCCAGGAAGCTGTAACTTGTTGATTCATTGACATTGTCTGCTGATAGCTTTGACAGATTTGAACATCTCTGTCAAGAAGGAAATGTTGCCATTTCGCATGAATGTCAAGTATTGTGCAGACACATATTAGTTACTGTCAGACTGGATTTTGGCTCCCTGTTGCAGAGACGGGGCCTCAGTTTAATGTCTTATGTGAAAGATGGCACTTCTGACAGAAAATATTGGGTTGGGCTGAGGCAATCAGACGTGGAGATTGTGCCCTGCGTCCCCTGCATGCCTGTTGTTGGGTGCGTTTGAATTTCTAGGCCAGTGGCTTGTTAGGTAGGGAAATGCAGCAGCCATTCTGTGCTAGCAATGTCGCTCAGTAGCCATGACCAATTAATCCTGTTTTGGTGGTGTTTGGTGAGGGGGTTACTGGTTCGGCGATCTGGAAAACATACTGCTCTTCTTTGAATAGCGTCATCAACTTGAACCAGAAAAACACAGGGAAATGGGGCCTCGGTTTAATGTCTTTTCTGAAGGACAGGACAACTTTGGTAAATGTGAGAATTACATCATTCTAAAATACTGCAGTTTCCAAGTATAATGGTAGCCACCTCACTGGGGCCATGTAAACAGTCTTTAATGTTATCTGAATTCACATTACAAACTGGTTAACAAGTCTTCAAAATTGTGTTCAGCCCAATCTCTGGAATCCCTCCAACTCCCTCCCTTCCTTCCTTCCTTTAAGACTGGCCTTAAAACCCACCTCTTCAATGCAGCTTTTTAATCACTCATCCTAACCTCTTCTTAGGCTCAGTGTCTGTTTCCCGTACACCTCAATGAAGTGCCTTGTGACCCTTTACCACATTAAAGGTGCTATATAAATGCAAGTTAGCACAACATTCAAGCTTTCTTAACTATTAAAGGCACAATTTTATAATATTTAAAAGTCAGCAACAACTGAATTTCCTTCACTGTCATGAAAACATTTGATTTCTTTTCTTCTAAGTCTACCAAAAATTCTCTTAAAATATAAAATAATTCGTATTCTTAAAGTCAAATTGAACAGATACTAAATTGTGTCCTACAATGCACAGAAACCAACTGCAGATCGATGCAGTTGTTACATTTTTCTATTGCACGGGGTTCTTGCCCATCACAAACCATCATCTAATGAATAGGTGGTTCGGCCGCTACCTATTTCTACTCTTGAGCAACCCACAAAAGGTGCAAGGAACCAACCACTGGCCTGTGCAGAAAGTATCTCATTTCCTCACTTCTTCATCCCCACTTTCCAGAAAGCTTGCCTCAGCTCTGTAACTAACCATGTGGCAGAAAATGTGTTCTCTGGAAGAATGAATGGCTGAGAGATCTATTGTGCCCCACACAATTTAAGTAACCGTCTAGACGTAGTAGTTGAACGAACTGTAAATGTAGATGGAATTGGGTATATTTCACGTAATTTCTTAACCCTGAATGAGAGAATACTCACGGGGCAGTGAAAACTTCAGGTTCTGCTGCAACATGTAAGTTAGTTGCCGAGAGAGGAGAGTGGAAGCCATCTTAGATTTCAAGGACTGAAGCTTCACAGGCAATGCAACTCAGACACTCAGCCGACAGCTCTGTACAGGAGAAAAAAAAAATTACTCTTAATAGGGACACATTATGTTATCCGCATTGCACTGAGTGATTTCCATTGCTCATTGGTGCTGATGTTTCACTGCTATTTTGTACTACATAGCGTTGTGCCGCAAGCAGATTTACTAAATAAAAATCTACATGTAGCTCCCACATTACAGAAAACCAAGTCAATTACATAACCACACTGTTCGGTGGGAGAGTGACACTACATGCGACAGTTTTATGCTTTAGGCAGCAATACAACTGGAAAGGGAATCACACAGAAATCTCCACATTAACAGCACATCTAGAGAAAAGCTGTAGAAAATTAAATGCCTTTCACGAATTCAATGCACCAGAAGTTGTCTGGGCATGCTAAATAATCCATTTTTGCATCATTAATGCACAAAACAGTGTGTTTTTAGTAATTATTTTTATTAATTATAACTGATTACTGACAAATGAAAGTCATCTTGCTTTATCCAATTTTGTATAACTACACATTTTGTTTACACAAGGGTCTTGGAAATGTATAGAAATATTTTCACTAAATAATTCAACAAGAGAAGTCCTTAGTCAAGAGCAAATAACCTCATTTTTTGGTGAAGGGGAGATCTCATACTTTACGATCAAAGATAAAGGAGGTCTGTGCTTCAGAAAGAAATACATTTTCACTTTTGCTACTAAATGTCAGAATCAAGCAACCCCAGTGAGTTAAATTCTGGATAAAGCTCCTTCTACTCCGTCCAACGAATGGCTTTCTACCAACAGGGTTGGGGAACATGCAATTGTCCCCTGGGTTAGCCTGCAGCCTGGCCCCTGAAGTGCACTGCCTGGAGGATAGTGGGAGCCCAGACCATTGCTACCCTCTGGCCCAAGACCAAAGAAAAACAATGGCCTGGAATTTGCAGTCAGCAGTGGGGCAAAGATGCTCACCGCTTGCCCCGAAGAAAGCTTCCCACAAAGATCTCGCGATCTCTGTGGTGAGAAGTTTGGCTTTTTTCGACGTGCAATTGAAATCAGCGTAGTGGGAGTTCCATAGCGCGATCTGCTGTGACGTCAACAAGCTGTCTAAGCAGCCAATCACAATGCAGAATTCTCACAGACAGGGAAGCAGGAAGTGAAGAAGTTGCTTTTATTCTGACTTTTTATTATAATGGAGAAATTTGACACTCCATAAAAGTAAAATGAGTTTTTCAGGAGCATAACGTTTCTTTAGCAGTCAATATGCCGCTAAAACCCCAGTTACACCTAATCCAACAAGGTCTAACTTTTAATGGGGTATTTAACAGCGATATTACCGTGGAAAACCAAAGTTTTCGTCAGTTTTACTGATTGCCAGCTATGGGGGGTGGGGGGGGTGGGTGGGCGTGGGGGAGGGCCACAGCGCAGCCAGTGTCGGAGCAGTGAATGACTGACCGCAACTTCAGGATTTCTGCGTTAGGATGCGCTACATCCCGAAGTTGCGGCCAGTTTCTAAGGGGTAATAACAGCGAGCGTTGTTTGTTGGCTATTATTACCCACCGCAAATTCCGGGCCAACGTGCCTAATGAACACCTCTATTGCTCCAGTGTGACATTACCATTTCCCATACCAGCCATTAGTGAACTAATATTCGTGCAGCTGCAATCATTAATTCAGGTTGCTTCAGTAACTATAGTTTCAAATCTGTGGTTATTAACGTAGCTCCTTCACATCTTCAGCTTCAAAATTTCCAAGCTAATTCTCCTGGTGATGTCGTTAATGCAAGCAATCATTTTCCCTCTGTGTGTAAAGTGTAACCAAAATTATGTGGACAAACACCAGAGAAAGACCAGCAACAGACCTTTCTTCCATTTTTATTGCTAATCTGAGTCTGAGTCTAGCTCCCATGTATAATAAAAAATGAGGAAAATATTGCTTGTTTTCAGCCAATCATGAGGAACTCCAGCAGAATTACATAAAGTGAATAGCAACAAAAAGTGTGTCCTCTCAGACCGCTCAGTGAATTATACAAGGAATGGGGAAAATCTAGATCAGAATTTAAAGAATAATTTTCAAAAATTAATTATCCCAATAAAACAGGAATGTTTCCCCAAAAGTATTTATGGAGTTCTGCACTAATGTGCCACAGGTGAAGCTGAGCACAATTTAACAGCTGTGGAGTTCTAATTCCAAGTGTTTCAACACAATATTAATAATTACAATCTACAGTCACTGATGACAAAATGTTCAATAAATATATATCTAAAATCCACCATATTGGACAAAGTGCCTTTTGACATACAGCTGTTTCAGGTGCAGTAGGGTGTTTGTTATCTCAGTTATGTGATGTTGGATGGTTAATATCCATCAAGACATAATAGGCATGATGGGGGTTCATACAATTGGATGTAATTTAATTTGGAATAAAAAGCGTGTGTTGCACATTATAGGATTGGTCACTGTGCAAGATAATAGTAACTTCCCAGTGCCATCAGACCAGTACTAGACATTAAGGGCTAGATTTTCAGTATAGACAGGCGCCCGCCCGAAGTTATCGCCCGCCCCAAAGTAGCGCCCCGTTGCCGGAAATTCAGTGGCTTCGCAAAGTCTGGGGGGGGGGGGGGAAGGAGGATGAGGAGGATGAGGATGAGGAGGATGAGGATGAGGATGAGGATGAGGATGAGGATGAGGATGAGGAGGAGGAGGAGGAGGAGGAGGAGGAATAATAATAATAATAATAATTGGTGTATTGGTACCCGGAAACATAAATAGCCCGTTCAGAACATGGGGTGCCAGTCAAGTGGGCTGTTTTGTCCTGCATGCTGTTGAGCTTCTTGAGTGTTGTTGGAGCTGCTCTCATCCAGGCAAGTGGAGAGTATTCCATCACACTCCTTACTTGTGCCTTGTAGATGGTGGAAAGGCTTTGGGAGTCAGGAGGTGAGACACTCACCGCAGAATACCCAGCATCTGACCCGCTCTTGTTTTGTCAGGATTTGTCCTGCTTTTTGTGGACAAGACATACCTGGGCAGTTTTTCACATTGTCAGGTAGCTGCCAGTGTGGTAGCTGTACTGGAACAGTTTGGCTAGAGGTGCGACTAGTCCTGGAGCACAAGTCTCCAGCACAACAGCCGGGATGTTGTCGGGGCCCATAGCCTTTGGTGTATCCAGTGCACTCAGCCACTTCTTGATATCACATGGAGTGAATCAAATTGGCTGAAGATTGGCTTCTGTGATGGTGGGGACCTCAGGAGTAGGCTGATATGGATCATCCACTCAGCACTTCTGGCTGAAAACAGTTGCAAACTCTTCAGCCTTGTCTTTTGCATTCGTGTGTTGGGCTCAGCCATCATTGAAGATTGGGATATTCATGGAGCCGCCTCCTCCCGTTAGCTGTTTAATGGTCCACCACCATTCATGATTGGATTTGGCAGGACTGCAGAACTTTTATCTGATCCGTTGATTGTGGGATCACTTAGTTCTGTCTATAGCACGCTGCTTCCGCTGTTTAGCTTGCATGTAGTCCTGCATTGAGGCTTCCCCAGGTCGGTACCTCATTTTTAGGTATGCCTGGTACTGCTCCTGGCATCCTATCTCTGTAATCTCCTTCAGCCCCACAACCCCCCCGAGATATCTGCGCTCCTCTAATTCTGCCCTTTTGAGGATCCCTGATTATAATCTTTCAACCTTTGGTGGCCGTGCCTTCTGTTGCCTAGGCCTTAGGCTCTGGAACTCCCTCCCTAAACCTCTCCACCTTGTTGTGTATGTAATATGTATGTTACTTTAAACCTATGGCCAGGGCAGCACTACTTTGTAGGGCGTAGTGATACCGTAGTACCACTCCTGGCCATAGGGGTATAAATAGTACTGTGGGTACTGATCTCCCCTCAGTTCCCGCCTGTTGGTATGAAGTAAAGACCTAAGTTGAACCTTCCAAGCTGTCTCCTCATTATTGTATTAAGTATAGTCACATACTTTACACTGGCGACGAGTTACGTTCGAACTCACCAGTACACGGTGCAACAAGGATCGGTAGCAGTACGGAGAGAGAAGGAGAGAAGCTTCTTACCAGCCAGCCTGCGGAGTCCAGCGTCGACCGAAGGAGGCCGCCCAGTTCGGGAGGAGCGGCAGCAACGGAGCAAGAGAGAGAGGTTTCCAGCGGAGGCTGCAGCAGCTGAGAGAAGAGGCTGAACGGGCGCTCCAGACACGGGGCAAAAGTCCACCCAGGGCCAGGTAAACTGCAATCCTTCCCGGGGAACGCGAGCTGCAAGGGCCAGAACGGGCAGGCGATCTGGGGAACAAACGGAGCCACGAGGACTAGCAAGCCACGAGAGGGGAAGGTCGTTGTAATAGCGGCGGTGGCAATAACGGGAGCTGCAAAAAAAAAAAAAAATAACGACGCTGGAGGTCGTTGACAGCGGAGGAAAAAAAGGCGGGAAAAGCGCCATCTAGTGGACAAAGGTGAAAAGTTTTTCTCTTCAGCAGTTTAACATTTTTAAAAAAACACAGCGCCATCTAGTGGACAAAAGGGGAAAAGTTTTTCTCTTCAGCAGTTTAAAATAAAAACAAATGCCATCTAGTGGAAAAAGGCGGGAAAACCTCTTCAGCAGTTTTAAAAATGTCCAGAGAAGCTTGGTTGTCAGAATTTGTTGCGGACACAGAAGAATAGGACGCATATGTCGAAAGGCATGAGCTTTATTGCGTAGTAAACAAGGTGAAAGATGACGAAAAGGCAGCAACCTTATTAAATTCTATGGGGGCAAAAACATACGGTCTGCTGAGGAATCTTCTTACTCCAGAAAAGCCAGCAGACAAAACGTATGCCCAAATTGTTGATACGTTAAAGGAACATTTAAACCCTAAGCCACCATTTATAGCGGACAGGTACCGCTTCTACAGACGCGACCAAAGGAATGATGAGTCGCAGGCAGCCTATTTGGCTGAGCTCAGACGGTTGTCCAAACATTGCCAGTTTGGAGCCTTTTTGGCGGAAGCGATCAGAGACAGATTTGTCTGTGGCATGTTAAATGAGAGTACACGAAAACGGTTGCTGGCCAAGGAACAGCTCAGCCTAGATCAGGCGATGGAAATAGCATCGGCACATGAAGCAGCAGCACAGGGTGCTGCTCAAATACGACAAAACACAACCGGCTATGACACCCATGAGGTGACATTTCACAAAGGTAAATGCTACCGTTGTGGCAAAACCACCCACGACCAAAGTAATTGTTGGTTTCGTGATAAAATATGCCGGCAGTGTGGGAAAAAGGGGCATATAGCGAAAGTTTGTCGGTCGGGTACGAAACCCAATAGTGGGGGCAATCCGAGCAGTACCAAGGCAAGGACAAAAATACATAAGATATCTGACAGTAGCTCAGACGAGTCACAGGAAGGCACAAAAGCAGAGCCTAAAGGTCTGGGATGTCTCAAGTTATATGGTGTAGACAAAACGGAGGACCACAGCACAATGTGGGTTAAAATGAAGGTAGCAGGCGTCGAAGTTAATATGGAGCTGGACACAGGTTCAGCCCTATCAGTAATTAATGAACAAGATTATAACAGGCTGTTCAAACGCATTCCCTTAAAGGATACCGAAATCAAATTAAAAACATATACGGGACAAAAAGTTTACCCGAAGGGAAAAATGCAAGTAACAGTTAAATACAATGGCAGAAAAGTGCCAGGACTTTATTTATACATCCTACCAAATGGTGGACCACCACTTTTGGGTAGGGAATGGATAAGAAAAATCCATTTCGACTGGAAGTCGATACACGAGATAAAAGTAGAAACCACCAAGGATGATACAACCATTACAAGCAGGCTGTCGAAAATATTGGCAAAAACGCCAGAGGTGTTCCAACAACGGCTGGGGACCTTAAAGGACATTAGAGCAAAAATAACTATTGCTCAAGACGCAAACCCCAAGTTTTGTAAGGCCAGACCGGTGCCTTACGCCATTCGGCCAGCTGTGGAAGCAGAACTGGATGCCTTAGAGAGTGCAGGTGTCCTTACAAAGATTGAGTGGAGTGAGTGGGCCACGTCCATCGTCCCAGTTATAAAGAAATCTGCAAATAACACGCCGGGGGAACCAAAGAAGGTTCGCATTTGCGGGGATTTTAAGATAACTATTAACCCAGTCCTGCACATGGTACAGTATCCGCTGCCGCGGATAGAGGACATATTCGCATCGTTAGCTGGGGGTAGACACTTTACGAAGATTGACCTTTGTCAAGCTTATTTACAGATGGAGGTGGAGCAGGACTCGAAAAAGCTCCTAACGATTAACACACACAAGGGAATGTACCAGTACAATCGCCTGATATTTGGTGTGGCGTCCGCCCCAGCAATATGGCAGAGGACCATGGAACAGGTCCTACAGGGCATTCCAGGAACACAGTGCTACCTGGATGACATCCTGGTGACAGGACAAACGGATAACGACCACCTCGCTAACCTGGAGCGAGTACTTCTGCGGTTGCAACAATACGGACTCAGGGCGAACAAGCAGAAATGTGAGTTTTTCCAGGAACGTATCTCATACTGTGGTCACATTATAGATAAGGAAGGCCTGCATAAGTCCCCGGAAAAGATCGAGGCAGTAGTGAAGGCCCCGCCCCCTGAGAATGTATCTCAGTTACGATCATTCTTAGGCCTTATAAACTATTACCATAAGTTCCTCCCGAACTTATCGTCCATTTTACATCCACTAAATTCATTGCTGCAAAAGGGAGTCTCCTGGAATTGGGACGAAGCATGTGAGGCTGCTTTTAAAAAGGGTAAACAACTCATTACATCAAAGGAAGTGCTCGCACACTTTGACCCAAAAATGCCAATGAGGTTGGCATGTGACGCCTCCCCGTATGGTATAGGGGCAGTGTTGTCACACAAATTTCCCAATGGGACGGAGAGGCCAATAGCATTTGCCTCAAGGTCGTTAACTACAGCCGAAAGAAACTACGCGCAAATCGACAGGGAGGCCCTCAGTCTGGTGTGGGGTGTAAAAAAATTCCACCACTATCTGCATGGGCAACGTTTCACACTACTGACGGATCATCAACCGTTGGTGTCCATATTTAATCCAACAAAAGGGGTGCCCCTGATGACGGCCCAAAGGCTACAGAGATGGTCACTGTTCTTAGGAGCACACCAGTACCTTATCGAATATAAGGGTACCAAACAGCATGGCAATGCGGATGGCCTGTCGCGGCTACCATTGCCTGCCGAGATCGAAGAGATAGTACAGGACCCCGTGGAAATATATCATACGGCTGTTATGGAACACTTGCCCATCACCAGCCAATGTATCGAGCGGGAAACACAGAACGACCCGACACTGGCAAGGGTTTACGAATTGACCGTGAAAGGCTGGCTGGTGCAGGGTGACGCATCATTGCCGGCGTTTTCGGCAAGGAAAGACCAGTTGTCTGTCTGCCGGGGCACATTGATGTGCGGAGCCAGGGTGGTGGTCCCTCAAAAATTACAACATAAAGTGTTGCGGGACTTACACGAAGGTCATCTGGGGGGTGTCAAAATGAAAAGCCTAGCCAGAGCCTACGTCTGGTGGCCCGGCATTGACAGGGACATCGAGGAAGTAGCAAAAGCATGCCAAGGGTGCCAGATGGTACAGAACGTACCACCCCAAGCCCCACTACATCCGTGGGAGTGGCCCTCAACGCCGTGGCAAAGGATCCACGTGGACTTCGCTGGGCCCTTCCTGGATGCGATGTTCCTTATTGTAGTGGACGCCCACTCAAAATGGCCGGAGGTCACAAAGATGTCATCAACGACAGCCGAAAAGACGGTCGCAGCCTTAAGGACCATTTTTGCCCGAAACGGGGTGCTCGAGCAAGTCTGTTCGGACAATGGGCCACAATTTGTGGCAGAAGAATTTCAAGCATTCCAAAAAAGGAATGGAGTGCGACATTATACGTCCGCACCATATCATCCGGCTACAAATGGGCTGGCAGAGCGATTTGTACAGACTTTTAAAAAGGCCATCAAGGCGATGGGGGAGGAAAGGTTGCCACTACAACACAAGGTGGACAATTTCCTATTCGCGTACCATAATGCTGCACATACGGTGACCAACCAGGCCCCCGCCGTCATGTTCTTTAATAGAAGGTTAAGGTCGCGCCTCGAATTGCTCAGACCAAAAATCCGGAGAGATGTGGAAAACCGAGTATTTCGTAGGGCTCCTGACAGACAGACACGGAGCTTCGAGGTGGGGCAGCAAGTGTTGGCCCGTGATTATAGAAATGAAAAGTGGCGGTCTGGTACGATAAAGGCCCGCCAGGGACCCTTGATGTACACAGTGGATACAGGGGACGGCATAATCAGACGACATGCTGATCAACTTGTGGAGTCCAGAAACCCAACTGATTCACTACCTCAAACGTCTCAGCACATTGTTCCAGCGGAATCACGGCCCAGCTCGTCGCTACAGAAGTCTCAGGATTGCGAGGAGTTCATCACTCCAGTGAGCTCCACGGCACAGGATGTGCCATCAGACACCGACGGCTCCAGTGATGAAGTGGTGACGGAAGTACCGCCGCCTACACCGAGACCGACTAGAGAAAGACGTTATCCTAGTCGAGACAGGAGGCCTCCTCAGAGACTGAATCTATAACATGTTTCTTTTTATATATATATATAGGTAGGCAACTCTGATGTAAATATGTTATGTATGTTGTGTTACCAAATGTTATTAGCCCTAGTTATGGTGCATCTGTTGATTTAATTGCACGGGTACGTTTTAATTAAAAGGGGAGGAATGTTGTGTATGTAATATGTATGTTACTTTAAACCTATGGCCAGGGCAGCACTACTTTGTAGGGCGTAGTGATACCGTAGTACCACTCCTGGCCATAGGGGTATAAATAGTACTGTGGGTACTGATCTCCCCTCAGTTCCCGCCTGTTGGTATGAAGTAAAGATCTAAGTTGAACCTTCCAAGCTGTCTCCTCATTATTGTATTAAGTATAGTCACATACTTTACACACCTCACTACCTCTCTTTCCTCCTTTAGGATGCTCTTTAAAACCTACCTCTTTGACCAAGCTTTTGAGCACCTGCCCTAATTTCTTCTTATGTGGCTCAGTGTCAAATCTTTGTCTTATAACACTGCTGTGAAGTGCCTTGGGACGTTTTACTACGTTAAAGGTGCTATATAAATACAAGTTGTTGTTGTTGTAGACAATTAAACTTCCGGACTCAACATTGAGTTCAACAATTTCAGAAGATAACCACTGCTCCCATTTTTTCCGATAGCAGGTGTTGGTAATGATTCTGCTATTGCCATTTACTCCTCTAGACCCAACGGTTTTGTTTCTTAACTTATCCCATTACCATCCCCTTATGCCTTGCAGCATCATCCTTTTTGCCTTTCAATCTCTCCTGTCTTCCACCCGATCGCTGACCTTCCCTTTTGTTCTTTCCTCCCCTCCCCCCTTTCCCTGCCCCTACACTTGCTTAAAATCTGCTACAACTCTAACTTCTTCCAGTTCTGACGAAAGGTCAAGGACATGAAACGTTAACCCTGTTTCTCTCTCTGCAGATGCTGCCTGACCTGCTGAGTATTTCCAGAATTTTCTATTTTTATTTCTCTCTTTAAATATTCTTTTACTTTTAATATGCTTATAAATCTCTTGCAATTTCCTTTTATATTATGTACTAGTCTTTTTGCATATTTCCTGTTAACCCTTCTAATCTACCTACAGCATATTCTATAGTCTTCATAATTATCTTTAGTAATATTAGCCCTAATTTTATCATATGCCTCCTTTTAAAGTTTCAGTTTAGTTTTAATTTCTCTATAAGAAGAGACCTAGCACAGGTAGTGATGTAAGAAAAAGGAGACTTACCATCAAGTAACTTTAAAGTAAGCTTTAAGTAACTTATAAACACACTATATACACAAGAGAGGTCTTTACCATGCCTCTGGTAGAAGCCTCTTACAATACTGAACAGACCAGTATTTATACCAGTCCAACAGGAAGTGACATATGACAGGAAGTGAGGTATGTACACAGTTCATAGTTCATAGTTCATAGTTCACAGGAAGTGATGACATAACTTCCCGGAAGTTATCATTTTTATCACATTCTTCCCTCCTGCAGGATTAGGAGGCTGTGGTCTACCTTTTGGTCCGCAGCCGCCGAACAAGGAAGAGTCGCACCCGTTTGGATTCCCGTCGTAGAGGGTCGCTGGTCCGCTTACATGCGGTTGGCCATTGGTCAGAGTCTGTGTGGCCTGGAATGCCCTGTGAAGGGTCGGGGAGATCATGGCTTCGAGTACGAGCCCCAATAGGTTCAAAGTCGGACTGCCTCTGTTCAGAGGGAGGTGCAGAGCTGGTCTGTGGCGGATCAGTACTTTCATGCGCGGTACTGGGAGGGTCGCAACCTTGAGCACGGGGTTCTACCGGCACCAAGCTAGTTGGTGTCCGATCAGGATCCTGGAGAGGGGTACCCGATAGGTCCCAAGAGTTTCCTGGTGAAATGCCATCACCCGATGTCCCACTAGGTCCTGGTGGGCAGGGAGCCAGATCCCGTAATGATACGGTAGATTCTCGGCCGTCGGAATATCGTATGTTTGCATAGGTGGGGTTGGCATCGGTTAGTTCGACCTCGTCTACAAGGGGGTCATTTTTAGACGTCCGAACGTATCTTCGGAGTAATACAGGTCCAGGAGTAGTTAGCCATGACGGGAGTGATGTCCCATGAGATGAGCGACGCTGGAATCCAAAGAACCGCTCATGAGGTGTAGTATTTGTGGCTGTAGAAAGCAGGGCCCGTATAGAGTGCAATGCATCCGGAAGCACTGTTTCCCATTGCTGGTCTGGTAGGCCCCGAGATCTTAAAGCGAGACGTACGGAATTCCAGATGATACCGTTATACCTCTCTACCTGCCCATTTCCGATGGGATGGTATGGTGTTGTTTTGCTTGTAGCAATTCCCCGTTCTGAGAGGTAGTCCTTGAGTTCCCTTGACATAAAGGATGGACCCCGATCTGAGTGAATATAAGCCGGCATGCCACAGAGAGAAAATACCTGCTCAAGGCAGCAGATTACTGTGGACGCCAGCATATTGGAGCAGGGGAAGGCAAACGGAAAACGTGAATATTCGTCGATCATGGTGAGCAAATATGTGTTCCGAGTTGAAGAGGGCACTGGGCCCTTAAAATCGATGCTAAGTCGTTGCATCGGTTGGGTTGCATGTATGAGTATACCATCTGAGGGGCGGAAGAACTGAGCTTTTAATTCCGCACAAAGCCGGCATTCTGAGCATATTTTCTTTACATCTCCAGTGGAAAAAGGGAGATTCCGTGATCGTACGAAATGTAGCATGCGCGTAACGCCAGGATGACACAAACCATTGTGGACATCCATGAGAGTGGAGGATGACATAGTGGAGCAGAATGCCCGTGTGAGGGTGTCCGGGGCCACATTCTCCTTGCCAGGCCGATAGAGAATGGTATAACCAAAAGAGGCCAGTTCCATCCTCCAAAGTTGTATTTTATTATTCTTAATTTTGGTTCGTTTTCGATTATCGAGCATGAAGGCGACTGATCGTTGGTCCGTGATCAATGTAAAGTGCTGGCGAGCTAGAAAATGGTTCCACTTCCGTACTGCCTCTATGATGGCTGTGGCTTCTGTCTCAACCGGAGGATAATGTAGCTCGGCACCTTGTAAGGTCCTGGACATAAATGCTACAGGACGACCTTCCTGATTCAGAGTAGCCGAGATCGCCACCTCCGAGGCATCACATTCAACCACGAAAGGGAGATTCTCATCAATGGAGTGGAGAGCCGCTTTCTCCAACTGTTTTTTGAGAAGGTTAAAGGCTGCAACAGCCGCTGTTCCCAGTGGAAATGATCTAGCATGCAGCAAGGGTTGGATTTTGTCCGAAAAATGAGGAATCCATTTAGCGTAGTATGCAAACAGACCGAGAGCCCGACGTAAAGAAGCCGGATTCTTAGGTGACGGGAGCTCTTGGAGCGGGCGAAGTCTTTCTGGGTCTGGCTTAATGATACCATTGCCTACGCAGTAGCCAAGGATGTTGATGGTCGGTTGCGACTCAACAGATTTGGATTCATTCAGGGTCAAATTACGGCGATGGAGGGCATCCCGAAATTTTTGGAGGTTGGAGTCGTGTTCCTGTTGATCGTGACCTGCAATGGTAATGTTATCAAGATAGGGAAAAGTGTCCCTTAGGTTTTCCTGCTTAACCAGGCCATCCATTGCCCGTTGAAAGACAGCCACTCCATTAGTAACCCCGAATGGGAGGCGACGAAATTGGTACAGCCGTCCATTGGCCTCAAAGGCTGTGTACTGCTTATCTGAGACCTTCAAGGGTAACTGATGATAGGCACTTTTTAAATCGTAAGTTGAGAACACTTTGTATTCGGCCAGTTTATTAACCATATCATCAATGCGTGGCAATGGGTAGGCGTCCAAGTCGGTATATTGATTGATGGTTTGCGAATAATCGATGCATAGTCGCTGTTTGAGAGGTTTTAGAGGGTTCTTGACAATGACGACTTGAGCCCGCCAGGGCGACGAACATGGTTCAATGATATCCTCTGCTAGAAGTCGAGAGATTTCAGCCGCAATAAAAGATTGATCTTCCTGATTAAAGCGCCGCGATTTTGTTATTATCGGTTGGCATTGAGGTGGAATACTGGCAAATAATGAGGGTTCATCAAGTGAAGCTGCTGATAATGCACAAAATGGTAATTTAGATGGTATATTAGAAATAGTAAGTCCGGGTTTGGATCCACCAAACTCAATGGTGAGTTTCTTATGCTGTTTTTGGAAGTCCACCCCTAAGAGGAGATCACTACATAAGTCTTTGAGCACCGAAAGTCGGGTGGAGGGATACATACGACCATGAAGTGTCATATCAACAACACAAAAGCCGGAGATTCTGGTATTAAGTGATGACTGGGCCATCGCAATTGCCTGGTCCGATGGGAAGACATGTAGTTTCAATTTCGCAACAATCTGTTCCTTAATGAAACTATCAGTACTTCCTGAGTCAATTAAGGCATCTAAGGTATGCCCTTTAATTGAAATTTTTGTGGCTGCCTGAGACAGGTTCTGTGGGCAAGCAGCTGTCATAGAGTCATAGAGTAATACAGCACAGATAGAGGCCCTTCGGCCCATCGTGTCCATGCCGGCCATCAAGCCCTGTCTAATCTAATCCCATATTCCAGCATTTGGCCCGTAGCCTTGTATGCTATGGCATTTCAAATGCTCATCCAAATGCTTCTTAAATGTTGTGAGGGTTTCTGCCTCCACAACCCTTTCAGGCAGTGAGTTCCAGACTCCAACCACCCTCTGGGTGAAAAAGTTCTTTCTCAAATCCCCTCTAAACCTCCCTCCCTTTACCTTGAATCTATGCCCCCTAGTTATTGACCCCTCTACTAAGGGGAAAAGCTCCTCAGCATCCATCCTATCTATGCCCCTCACAATTTTGTACACCTCAATCATGTCCCCCCTCAGCCTCCTCTGCTCCAAGGAAAACAAACCCAATCTGCCCAGTCTCTCTTCATAGCTGAAGCGCTCCAGCCCTGGTAACATCCTGGTGAGCCTCCTCTGCACCCTCTCTAACGCGATCACATCTTTCCTGTAGTGTGGCGACCAGAACTGCACACAGTATTCCAGCTGTGGCCTAACCAGTGTTTTATACAGCTCCATCATAACCTCCTTGCTCTTATATTCTATGCCTCGGCTAATGAAGGCAAGTATCCCATATGCCTTTTTTACCACCTTATCCACCTGTTCCGCCGCCTTCAGGGATCTGTGTACCTGCACACCCAGATCCCTCTGACCCTCCGTCTTGCCTAGGGTCTTACCATTCATTGTGTATTCCCTTGCCTTGTTAGACCCCCCAAAGTGCATCACCTCGCACTTTTCCGGGTTAAATTCCATTTGCCACTGTTCCGCCCATCTGACCAACCCATCTATATCGTTCTGCAGACTGAGGCTACCCTCCTCGCTATTTACCACCCTACCAATTTTAGTATCATCCGCGAATTTACTGATCATACCCTTTACATTCATATCCAAGTCATTAATGTAGACCACAAACAGCAAGGGACCCAGCACCGATCCCTGTGGTACCCCACTGGCCACAGGTTTCCAGTCACAAAAACAACCTTCGACCATCACCCTCTGCCTTCTGCCACTAAGCCAGTTTTGTATCCAATGTGCCAAGGCACCCTGGATTCCATGGGCTCTTACCTTCTTGACCAGTCTCCTGTGTGGGACTTTATCGAAGGCCTTACTGAAATCCATGTATACCACATCCACTGCGTTACCCTCATCCACACACCTAGTCACCCCCTCAAAAAATTCAATCAAATTAGTCAGACATGATCTTCCCTTGACAAAGCCATGTTGACTATCCCTGATTAATCCTTGCCTCTCCAAGTGGAGACAAATTTTGTCCCTCAGGATTTTTTCCAGTAATTTTCCTACCACTGATGTTAGGCTCACTGGCCTGTAGTTCCCCGGTTTTTCCCTACTACCCTTCTTGAATAATGGTACTACATTAGCGGTTCTCCAGTCCTCTGGCACATCCCCTGTGGCCAGAGAGGTCCTGAATATATGTGTTAGAGCCCCCGCAATCTCCTCCTTTGCCTCACACAGCAGCCTGGGGTACATTTCATCGGGGCCTGGGGATTTATCCATTTTTAGGCCAGCTAAAACCGCCAATACCTCCTCCCTCTCGATGTTAATATGTTCGAGCATATCACAGTCCCCCCGCCCTATTTCTATGTCTACATCGTCCTTCTCCATAGTGAAAA
This sequence comes from Somniosus microcephalus, assembly GCF_052327205.1. NCBI lineage: Eukaryota > Metazoa > Chordata > Chondrichthyes > Squaliformes > Somniosidae > Somniosus > Somniosus microcephalus. The sequence continues at coordinate 72,741,372 of NC_140997.1, forward strand.
CAGATGCAAAAAATTCATTTAGAACCCCTCCTACATCTTCCGGCTCCACACACAGATTGCCACTTTTGTCCCTAATGGGCCCTATTTTTTCCCTAGTTATCCTTTTACCCTTAATATACTTATAAAACATCTTCGGATTTTCCTTTATTTTGCTCGCCAGTGTTATTTCATGGCCCCTCCTTGATCTCCTAATTTCTTTTTTAAGTATCCCCCTGCACTTTTTGTACTCCTCTAGGGCTTCCTCCGTCTTTAGCCTTTTGTATCTACCAAAAGCCCTCCTTTTTTTCCTAATCCATTCCCGTATATCCCCTGACATCCACGGTTCCCTGTGGTTTTTGGAACCACTCTTGACCTTTATGGGAACATGTTGCCCTTGTATGATCTCAATCTCCCTTCTGAAAGCCTCCCATTGCTCCGATGCGGATTTTCCTACAAGTAGCTGATCCCAGTCCATTTTGGCCAGATCCTGCCTTATCCTATTAAAATCGGCCTTCCCCCAATTTAGAACCTTTATTTCCGGCCCATCCCTGTCCTTTTCCATGACCACCTTAAATCTTACCATATTATGGTCACTATCACCAAAGTGCTCACCTACTAGCACTTTTTCCACTTGGCCGGCCACATTCCCTAGAATTAGGTCCAGTACCGCCCCCTCTCTTGTAGGACTTTCTACATGCTGGCTCAAAAAGCTCTCCTGGATGCACTTTAAGAATTCTACACCCTCTGAGCCTTTCACACTTTGACTATCCCAGTTAATATTGGGGAAGTTGAAATCCCCCATTATTATTACCCTATTATTTGCACATTTCTCTGAGATTTGCCTACATATCTGTTCCTCTATCTCCCCCTGACTGTTTGGAGGCCTATAGTACACTCCCAGCAAAGTGCTTGCCCCCTTTTTGTTTTTAAGCTCCACCCATATGGCCTCATTAGAGGACCCAGCTAATATATCATCCCTCCTTACTGCAGTAATTGACTCCTTAATTAATATTGCGACACCCCCTCCTCTTATACCTCCCCCTCTGTCTCGCCTGAAGATTCTGTACCCCGGAATATTGAGCTGCCAGTCTTGCCCCTCCCTCAACCATGTCTCAGTGATAGCAACAATATCATACTCCCATGTGTTTATCAACACCTTCAGTTCATCCACCTTATTTGCAAGGCTCCTTGCATTAAAATAGATGCCATCCAGCCTTGCCCTTATATATTTGCCCTGCCTACCAAGCTGACTTGTTTTTTCCTCCATAATTGGCAGCACATCCCCCCCTACTTCAGCTCCCCCCTGTATCCCATCCCCCTGCCAAGTTAGTTTAAACCCCCCCCGACAGTGCTAGCAAACCTCCCCGCAAGGATATTTGTCCCGCTCTGGTTCAGGTGCAACCCGTCCGACTTGTACAAGTCCCACCTTTCCCAGAAGCAGGCCCAGTGATCCAGGAAAGTAAAACCCTCCCCCCTACACCAACTCTTTAGCCACGCATTCATCTGCTCTATCCTCCCATTCCTATACTTACTAGCACGTGGCACTGGGAGTAATCCAGAGATTACACCCTTTGAGGTCCTGCCCTTTAATCTGTTACCTAGCTCCCTAAATTCTTGATGCAGGACCTCATCCCTCTTTTTACCTATGTCGTTGGTACCAATGTGGACCACGACCACTGGCTGTTCACCCTCCCCCTCCAGAATGCCCTGCAGCCGCTCAGTGACATCCTTGACCCTGGCACCAGGGAGGCAACAAACCATCCTGGAGTCACGTTTGCGGCCACAGAACCGCCTATCTGTTCCCCTTACTATAGAATCCCCTACCACTATTGCTCTCCCACTCTTTTTCCCCCCCTCCTGGGCAGCAGGAGCACCCCCAGTGCCAGGAAGTTGGCTGCTGCTGCCTTCCCCTGGTGAGTCATCCCCCTCAACAGTATCCAAAGCGGTATACCTGTTTGAAAGGGGGATGTCCGCAGGGGTTCCCTGCACTACCTGCCTGCCTTTGTTGCTCCGCCTGATGGTCACTCCCTGTGCTGCCCTACCCTGAGGCGTGCACAACTCGCTAAACGTGGTATCCACGAGCCTCTCAGCATCGCGCATGCTCCACAACCCATCCACCCGCAGCTCGAGCGCCACAATGCGGTCTACAAGTAGCTGCAGCTGGATGCATTTCCCGCACACATGGTCGTCAGGGACACTGGCAGCGTCCCTGATTTCCCACATAGAGCAGGAGGAGCAGAACACGGGTCTGAGCTCTCCTGCCATGACTTACTCCTTTAATTAATTTAAAAATTAATTCAATACCCCAGTTACAGGTATACTCTAGGGCGCTTTATTTACCAACTGTCCCCACTACACCTTAATCCCGAGAAATTTAACACCACAGAATTCAAGCTTGTACTGAAAAGAGAGAAATACTCACCAACCAATCACTTACGTGCTCCCTGGTGACGTCACACTCTGATTATTTTTTACCTCTCTCCTCTGATGTTGATTTGGTATGCTTCTGCCTTGGCGCCGGTTTTTAAGCCGGGCCTCTGCTCCTCCTCCGCTGCTGCTCTCCCCCGAACTGGTCGGGCTTCTGCCTTGGCGCCGGTTTTTAAGCCGGGCCTCTGCTCCTCCTCCGCTGCTGCTCTCCCCCGAACTGGTCGGGCTTCTGCCTTGGTGCCGGTTTTTAAGCCGGGCCTCTGCTCCTCCTCCGCTGCTGCTCTCCCCCGAACTGGTCGGGCTTCTGCCTTGGCGCCGGTTTTTAAGCCGGGCCTCTGCTCCTCCTCCGCTGCTGCTCTCCCCCGAACTGGTCGGGCTTCTGCCTTGGCGCCGGTTTTTAAGCCGGGCCTCTGCTCCTCCTCCGCTGCTGCTCTCCCCCGAACTGGTCGGGCTTCTGCCTTGGCGCCGGTTTTTAAGCCGGGCCTCTGCTCCTCCTCCGCTGCTGCTCTCCCCCGAACTGGTCGGGCTTCTGCCTTGGCGCCGGTTTTTAAGCCGGGCCTCTGCTCCTCCTCCGCTGCTGCTCTCCCCCTGTAATTGGTGTCGTTGCACAGAGAGTGGCTAAAACTCTCGGTGTGCTTCTTCGGGAGAGAGCTCGAGAGGAAGCTTGATAGGTCCTAGCTGGAGCATCTTGATAGGCCCTAATTGGGGCAGTTCGGTAGGCCTTAGCTGGATTGGCCCTCGTAGAGGCCCTTGATAGGCAAACTTTAGCAAAGTGTCCTTTTTTCCTGCAATAACTGCAGATTGCATTGCGAGCAGGGCAGGTTTTCCTAGGGTGAAAAGCATCTCCACAAAAGAAGCATTCCTTCCTAGATTGCCAAGAGGCTGCTAAAGTGGGGTCGTCCTCCTCTTCTTCATCAGAATTATCAGAATTAGATTCCCCCATGATAGGGTTCACCTGAGACCGCTTGAATTGTCTGGTTGCAGCTACAGCAGCAGATCGAGATCTGGGCAGCTGATAGAGGTCTGCATTTCTCTTTGCCAAATCCAGTGAACAAGCTAGGTCAAAAGCTTTTTGTAGCTCAAGTGTTTTACTTTCTAGTAGACGCTGGCGTATAAATGGAGAGGCAATCCCGCAGATGAAGGCATCACGAATCATTTCTTGGTGGTACAGCTCAGCTGAGGCTGCCTGAAAGTTACAATCTACGCTGAGCCTGCGAAGTTCTTGCAGGAATTCGTCAATTGATTCCCCTGGTCCTTGTCGGGCTGTGGCCAGTAGATGTCTAGCATAGACCTCATTTGGGGTCTTCGCATACAGTTTCTTAAGTGCCCGAATCACCTCTTCGTAATTATCCCAGTCATCAACATATTCGAACACTTTTGGGGTCACATAATTGACAAGTATCTTCAATTTAGCAGGAGCATCCGCTTTACATTCATCCAGAAAATTCTCAAAAGTACGATACCAATGCTTCCATACCCTGCCAGCTGCTGGTGTATTCGGGTCCAAGTCCAGACGAATAGGTCTAAGGATTTTCTCCATGATGGGTGGTTCCCTGGATCCTTAACTTCCGAGTTTGTCTGAAGGTCTAGTATTTGTCAGTGTAAATACTAAGTTACTTAAATTGATGTAAGAAAAAGGAGACTTACCATCAAGTAACTTTAAAGTAAGCTTTAAGTAACTTATAAACACACTATATACACAAGAGAGGTCTTTACCATGCCTCTGGTAGAAGCCTCTTACAATACTGAACAGACCAGTATTTATACCAGTCCAACAGGAAGTGACATATGACAGGAAGTGAGGTATGTACACAGTTCATAGTTCATAGTTCATAGTTCACAGGAAGTGATGACATAACTTCCCGGAAGTTATCATTTTTATCACAGGTAGATTGGAAAAGGCGACTGCAGGGTAAAGCAGTAACGGAGCAATGGAGATAATTCAGGGAACAGAAAGTTTAGGTACAAACAAGGCATATTCCTTTGAAGGGAAAAGGTAATGCATTCAAAGCTAATGTGCCCTGGGTAACAAAGGAAATAAAAGTTAAAGTAAAACAGAAAAAGGAGGCTTATGATAAATGTCAGGAGGAAGATACAGTTAATAACAAGGAAGATTATGGAAAGTACAGGAGAGAATTGAAAAAGTTAATACGGGAGGCAAAGAGAGGTTACAAGAAAAGATTAGCAAGCAACATTAAATTGAACCCTAAAACATTTTAATAAACATATAAAGTGTAAGCGGTTAGCTAGGGAAAAAGTTGGGCCTATTAAGAAACCAAAGGGAAATCTTCATGTAGAGGCAGAAGACGTGACAAAAGTATTAAATGAGTGCATTGCATCTGTCTTCAGAACTGAAGTGGACGATGTGAAGGCTACACTAAAACAGGAGAGGGAAGTTATGGACAGGATCGTAATAGATAGAGAAGAAGTACTAAAAGGATTAACATTACTGAAAGTTAGCAAGTCACTTGGTCTGGATGGAATGCATCCTAGGTTGCTGAAAGAAGCAAAGGTAGAAATAGCAGAGGCATTGGTCACAATCTTTCAATCCTCATTGGATACAGGAGTGGAGGACTGGAGGGTTGCTAATATTATACTACTATTTAAGAAAGGGAGAGTGATAAACCAGGATAGGACAGGCCAGTCAGCCTAACATTGGTGGTGGGGAAGTTATAACAACATAAGAAATAGGAACAGGAGTCGGCCATTTGGCCCTTTGAGCCTGCTCCGCCATTCAATAAGATCATGGCTGATCATCTCCACTTTCCTGCACTATCCCCATATCCCTTGATTACCTTAATATTCAAAAATCTATCGACTGAGCCTCCACAACCCTCTGAGGTAGAGAATTCCAAAGATTCACCACCCTCTGAGTAAAGAAATTTCTCCTCATCTCAGTCCTAAATGGCTGACCACTTATTCTGAGACTGTGACCCCTGGTTCTAGACTCCCCAGTCAGGGGAAACATCCTCCCTGCATCTATCCTGTCAAGTCCTGTAAGAATTTTGTATGTTTCAATGAGATCACCTCTCATTCTTCTAAACGGTAGAGAATATAGGCCTGGTCTACTCAATCTCTCCTCATAGGACAATCCCAGGAACCAGTCTGGTGAACCTTCATTGCACTCCCTCTATGGAAAGTATATACTTCCTTAGGTAAGGAGACCAAAACTGTACACAATACACCAGGGCCCTATATAATTGCAGTAAGATGTCTTTACTCTTATACTCAAATCCTCTTGTAATAAAGACCAATTGGAAACTATTACCAGGAAAATAAACTTTCATTTGGAAAAACATGGGTTAATTAAGGAGAGCCAGCATGGGATTTGCTAAAGGCAAATCGTGTCTGATTAACTTGATTTGAATTCTTTGATGAGGTAACAGAGAAGGCTGATCAAGGTAGTGCAGTAGATGTGGTATATATCGACTTTCTGAAGGCATTCGACAAAGTGCCACACAGGAGGCTTATTAAGAAGATGGAAGGTCATGGAATTAAGGGGAAAGGATACAAAATTGGCTCAGGTGACAGGAAGCAAAGAGTGGTGGTGGATGGAGGTCGATCAGACTGGGAGGTGTTCTCCAGTGGTGCTCCCCAAGGGTCAGTTTTGGGTCCATTACTCTTTCAATTTTTCTAAACAACTTAAGACTCGAGTGTAGGGAGCAGCATTATAAAATTTGCAGATGATACAAAACTTGGCAAAGTAATAGATAGTGATGAGGATAGTTATAGGTTTCAGGGTGACATGGACAGGATGGTGAAATGGCGGAAGCATGGCAGACGGAGTTCAATATAGAGAAATGTGAAGTGATGTACTTTGGGAGGCCTAATATAGAAAGGCAGTATACTATAAATGGCACAATTCTGAAAAGTGTGGATGAGCCGAGAGACCTTGATGTCCATATACACAAATCCTTAAAGGTGGCCGGGCAAGTCGATAAGGTGATTAATAAAGCTTATGGGTTACTTGGGTTTATAAATAGAGGAATATAATATAAAAGCAAAGAGATCCTGCTAGAACTTTATAAATCATTGGTTAGGCCTCAGCTGGAGTATTGTGGACAATTCTGGGCAAAGATGTAAAGGCCTTAGAAAGGGTACAGAGGAGGTTTACCAGGCTGTTACCAGGGATGAGGGACTTCAGTTATGAGGAGAGGTTGGAAAAGTTAGGACTGTTCTCCCTGGAACAGAGAATATTAAGAGGTGACCTAATAGAGGTTTTCAAGATGATGAGATGTTTTGATAGAGTCGATAGAGAAAAACTATTCCCTCTGGTGAGTGGGTCAATAACCAGAGCTCATAGATTCAAAATCATTGGCAAAAGATCTAGAGGGGAGATGAGGAGACATGTTTTCACTCAGAGAGTTGTCGGGATCTGGAACATTTGACCTGAAAAGGTGGTGGAAGCTGATTCCATAAATAATTTTAAAGGGAGTTGGACAGGTACTTGAGGGTGAGGAACTTACAGGGTTACGGACAAAAAGCGGGGAGGTGGGACTGAGCACGACTGCTCTTTCAAAGAGCCAGCACAGGCACGATGGGCTGAATGGTCTCCTTCTGTGCTGTAAGTTTCTATGATTCTATTTAACTATGGCACTCTACACTTTCATGCACTCCATTTCAGCTTGTAGAAATATATTTAATTTGTACTCTATGCATTTCATATTTGCAGATTTCCCACTCATGATCTGTTGACCTGTTTGCTAACTTTCTGCCCACATGAATTTGGCCTGATCCCCTTTTATCTCACTGAACTTAATTTTTTTTCTGGTCCTGCACCTTTATTTGTGTCTCTTCATTGTCAGTTTCTATTGATACATTAATCTTAATTATGCTGTGGTTGCTATTTCCCAATTTCTCCTACCCTCACATCAGTGAATTTGCCCCATTTCATTTCACACAACTAAATCAAGCAATGCTTCTTTCCTTATTGGATTAGAAATACATTGATCTTGGAAGCAGTCCTTAATGCATTCAAAAAATGTTCCTCATTTTGACCACATACATGACCTTTACTCCAGTCAATGTTGGGATAATTAAAATCACCCAATATTATTGCTGTGTTTTTCTGACACGTCTCTGAACTGTCTGCAGATCTCCACCTTTATCTCATCATCACTGTTTGCTGGCCTGTAAAGCACACCAAGAATTGTACCATTTCCCTTCCTATTTCTATATTAAGATCTCCGTCCTGTTCTGAAGCCACATCTCTGTTAAAGCTACTATATCACAAATCTCCATAATTGTTCAAGGTTCCAACTGTCCAATTTTGTTTGAATGCTTTGAGTACATATTACTCAAACCTAACTCCAACTTTTTGGAAAATTGACCTTAATTCTTTTTCTTGGTTTGTTCATTTCATTTTTTGATGTTCGTTGTCCCTTCTACAACAGTGTGTTTTATCTCTCGCTGCTCTTTTCCTTTGTTTTCTGATAGTATTGTCTCATTATTTATTTCAATTTAGCCATATTCTTCTATTCCAACAGCTTTAGCAATCTTGCTCTCCCTGTAGTCTCAAACCTTGACTTTATTCACATCCCTTCCCTTTTAGTTTAAGTCCTCTTCCAACACTCTAGTTACCCTCTCCATAAGAGGGTATGCCATTTCAGTTCAAGTGAAGGCCACTCTTTGGTATTTGATGTCTATACTGTAGCTTATTTCCAATTTCATTGCATTAGTACAAAAGTATCTACATGGTAATCATATATTTTATTACGTTGCCATTTCCTCCTTAATCCTGTACATTATTTCTTCCTAAGTGATGTACAGCAAATATCATTGGCTCAGCTATGTTTAACAATGTGCCTGTGCTCCAACCTTTAAATCTAGTTTAATTACTGTTTTTATCACATCTCCACCTGGTTACACACAAACCAATATTCCTGCATTACTTTCTTCCGCCAGAAAAAGTTCACCCCCATTTAAATGTAAAATCAGATCTTCTCCTAAACATATCAATGAAACAGCCACTGGCCAATTATCCTGCTCATTCTTTCAATGTCCCAAATAACACCTGAAACATTGTTTACTTTGAAATGACCCACCATATTTCTCCATTCCTTTAGCTAATCAGAGCTTAGAAACATAGATGATAGGAACAGGAGTAGGCCATTCGGCCCCTCAAGCCTGCGCCACCATTCAATGAGATCATGGCTGATCATCCAAACTCAGTACCCTGTCCCTGCCTTCTCCCCATATCCCTTGATCCCTTTAACCTTAAGAAATATATCTAACTCCTTCTTGAATATATTGAATGAATTGGCCTCAACTGCCTTCTGTGGTAGAGAATTCCACAGGTTCACCAATCTCTGGGTGAAGAAATTCCTCCTCATCTCTGTCCTAAATGGCTTACCACTTATCCTTAGACTGTGACCCCTGGTTCTGGACTCCCCGGCCATCGGAAACATCCTTCCTGCATCTAGTCTGTCTAGTCCTGTTAGAATTTTATAAGTTTCAATGAGATCCCCTCTCATTCTTCTAAACTCCAGCGAGTATAAGCCCAATTGACCCAATCTCTCCTCATACGTCATTCCTGCCATCCCAGGTATCAGTCTGGTGAATCTTCACTGCACTCCCTCCATGGCAAGAACATCCTTCCTCAGATAAGGCGACCAAAACTGCACACAATACTCAAGGTGCGGTCTCACCAAGGCCCTGTACAACTGCAGCAAGACATCTTTGTTCCTGTACTCGAACCCTCTCGCTATGAAGGCCAACATACCATTTGCCTTCTTAACCGCCTGCTGCACCTGCATGCTTACCTTCAGCGACTGGTGCACAAGGACACCCAGGTCTCATTGCACTTCCCCTTCTCCCAATCTATTGCCATTCAGATAATAATCTGCCTTCCTGTTTTTGCCACCAAAGTGGATAACCTCGCATTTATCCACATTATACTGCATCTGCCATGCATCTGCCCAATCACCCAATCTGTCCAAATCATCCTGGAGTTTCTCGGCATCCTCCTCACAGCACACATGCCCACCCAGCTTTGTGTCGTCTGCAAACTTGGAGATAGTACATCTAGTTCCCTCGTCTAGATCATTAATATATATTGTGAATAGCTGGGGTCCTAGGACCGATCCCTGCAATACCCCACTAGTCACTGCCTGCCACTCGGAAAAAGATCCATTTATTCCAATCTTTGCTTCCTGTCTGCCAACCAGTTTTCTATCCAAGTCAGTACCTTGCCCCCAATCCCATGTGCCTTAACTTTACACGCTAATCTCTTATGCGGGACCTTATCGAAAGCCTTCTGAAAGTCCAAATACACCACATCCACTGGTTCTCCCTTATCTATTCTACCAGTTACATCCTCAAAAAATTCTAGTAGATTAGTCAAGCACGATTTACCTTTTGTAAATCCAAGTTGACTTTGTCCGATCCTGTCACTGTTTTCCAAGTGCTCTGCTATTACATCTTTTATAATGGACTCTAGCATTTTCCCCACTACCGATGTCAGGCTTACCGGTCTATAATTCCCCGTTTTCTCTCTACCACCTTTTTTGAATAGTGGGGTAATGTTAGCTACCCTCCAATCCATGGGAACTGTTCCAGAATCTATAGAATTTTGGAAGATGACCAGCAATGCATCTACCATTTCTAGGGCCACTTCCTTAAGTACCCTAGGATGTAGATTATCAGGCCCTGGGGATTTATCGGCCTTCAATTCTGTCAATTTCTCTAACACCATTTCCCTACAAATACTGATTTCATTCAGTTCCTCCCTCTCATTAGACCCTCCTTTGTGAAGACAGAACCAAAGTATGTATTTAATTGGTCTGCCATTTCTTTGTTCCCCATTATAAATTCCCCTGATTCTGACTGCAAGGGATGTACGCTTGACTTCACCAATCTTTTTCTCTTCACATATCTATAGAAGCTTTTACAGTCAGTTTTTATGTTCCCTGCAAGCTTACTCTCATACTCTATTTTCCCCTTCTTAATTAATCCCTTTGTCCTCCTTTGCTGAATCCTACACTGCTCCCAATCCTCAGGTTTACTGCATTTTCTGGCCAATTTATATGTCCTCTCCTTGGATCTTACGCTATCCTTAATTTCCCTTGTTAGCCACGGTTTGGTTCAGCCTCCGACAATGACCAGGGAGAGCGATGGAGTAAGTTAGCTTCTGTCCACAATATTATTTCTCTCACAAAGTAATCCAATTGCTTGTTCAAGTTAATTCTCTTCTATTTTCATTTATTTTCGTTAACCTTTTTTCTGATATTTGTGGAAAACAATTAGCATGTTTAAGAGTCTCCAAACTGAGCTACTGACAAATCTACTTGGGTACAGTTTGCCCAATCTGGAGTACATACTTGTAGTGGCATAACCCACTTACATAAATCCAGAAATTAGGCACAGTTGGCATAGCCAAGGTTTAGGGACTGTCAAGTGTGCTGGAGTTTAAGATCTTAAAACTGTGCTACCTACCAGCACAGAGAACTGGTAAACTTTCTGCTGCTTGTTCAACCAGGACCACCATATCAGTTGACTTATCTGGAGCTGTGTGGGAAGATCCCAGTGACAGGTTTACCTTCCCAGATTCCATTACTCAAGCAGGCTAGCTGGTCAAATGGCAGGGAAAGAAATCCAGTCCTAATGTAGGCCAAAACACATCTGCTTTTTCTTTCTGTTACATTTTTATTAGTTTTTTTCAAAGCATAAACTCTGATTTCCGATACATACACCTCTCTCTATGCCACCACTGTCTCTGAATTGTCATACTGATTGTCCAACAGCAGAAATTTCCTCCAACTAAATATTCGTAAGACCGAAGCCATTATCTTCGATCTCCGCCACAAACTCCGTTTCCTAGCCACTGACTCCATCACTCTCCCTGGTCACTGTCAGAGGCTGAACCAAACTGTTTGCAACCTTGGTGTCACATTTGCCTTGAGATGAGCTTCAGACCACATATCCGCTGAATACTTCCACTTCCATAACATCACCTCTCTTTTGAAGTGGTCCTCGCTGAAGTTGAGGTAAGAATTGTTCCCTAAAGACCCTCGGCAGATATGGCCTCCTGCTGAGAGCCCTTCGCCCCCTCCTGCTCTTCCCTCTTCTGGCAGCTTGTCCTGCTCTGCGTGGCCTCTCTTCATTCTCCCAGTCATGCTCAATTCCCAGAGGAAGTCTCATCAGGCCACCCATGACTGGAAGCAACTTGCTGATTTAAAAGATTGCACTGAAACAAGAAAGTACTGTAGACCATTCAAACTTTAGCCAAATATAGAAAAGCTCCAAAAATGCATACAACTGCATCAGCAGCCAGAAGAAATAACCCAGTGTGGCGGAACCACCAGAGGATTACGGACAATTGTATATAATTCCTTTTACAGCAATGTAGTACAGCTGGGGGCTGCACCTTTAATGTATCTGTTAACTGTACTAGGGCTTCTTTCCTGTACTCCGCGTGATGACGTCATGCCGTCCGTCACATGATCCCTCAACGGCGGGAAGAACGTGATGACGTCATGACGTCAGAGCTCGGAACCTTCTAGCAGTTGAGCTCGGAACCTGCTGGCAGTTGAGCTCGGAACCTGCTAGCAGTTGAGCTCAGAACCTGCTAGTAGTTGAGCTCGGAACCTTCTAGTAGTTTCCAGAGAGGCTTTCAAGCAGACCAGACCTATTTGCATTGTATCCTACAGTTTCCTGTACAGCTTCGTTTGTTCATTAAATTTTATTGTTTTTGATTTTCTGAGTCGATCTCAATTCTTCGGCTAGGAACCCCAGTTCCTACATTGGTGACCCCGATTTCATCAAACAATTTTCGTTGAAGTTACATCATGGACTCGAACGCCGTCACCCTCAAACTGCCGCAATTTTGGGAGCAACAACCGGCCGCGTGGTTTTTCCAGGCGGAAGCCCAATTTGCAATCCGGGGAGTAGCAGCGGATTCGACCCGTTATTATTACGTGGTCTCCGCCCTCGACAGCGCCACGGCCTCGCGGGTCATCAGCCTCCTCGAGAGTCCACCGAACGATGGCAAGTACGAAGCTTTAAAAGCATGTTTACTGCAGATTTTCGGTCATGTCCAAGTCGGAGCACGCTCGGAGACTTATCTCCATGCCCGGCCTCGGGGACTCAAAACCCTCAGAGCTCATGAGCCAAATGCTCACGCTTTTGGGCTCGGAATCGCAATGTTTTCTGTTCCGCGAGCTGTTTCTCTGTCAACTACCAGAGTCAGTTGAGTTTTGGCGGCCAACGTTTTGTTTGGGAGTTCATCACGGCGAAAGTCTCACAGGCCATCCTGGGGGCAGATTTCTTCTGCGCAAACGGGTTTCTCGTCGACGTCCGACACTGCCAGCTAATCAGTGCTTCCACTTTTCACTTGGTCCCCTGCCACCGAAGCACCGCAATGCCTTGGTCAGTTGCCTGTGCAGTCCCATCTCCAAATGAGTTCTCTCGTCTTCTCAGTGAGTTCCCTGAGCTCATCAGGTCCACATTTTCTTCTTCAGTCACGAGGCACGGTGTGGCACACCACATTACCGTGACAGGATCCCCCGTTTATGCGAGAGCTCGAAGGCTGGAACCTGGTAAACTCGCGGCCGCCAAGGCGGAGTTCCATACAATGGAACGCCTGGGTATTATTCGATGTTCGAATAGTCCTTGGTCCTCGCCATTACACATTGTTCCTAAGCCGGGCGGCGGATGGCGACCATGCGGTGACTACAGACGCCTGAATGAGGCTACCACACCGGATCGGTACCCAATTCCTCACATTCAGGATTTTTCGGCCCATCTGGCAGGGAATTCCATCTTTTCCAAAGTAGACCTCGTCCGAGGCTATCATCAAGTGCCCGTGCATCCTCAGGACGTCCCCAAAACTGCCGTCATCACACCTTTCGAGCTCTTTGAGTTCCTTCGTATGCCGTTTGGGCTGAAGAATGCAGCACAAGCCTTCCAACGTCTCATGGATTCCGTGTTGCGCGATCTGCCGTTCATCTTCGTCTACCTAGACGACATCCTTATTGCCAGTAACAGCACGAAAGAAAACATTACACACTTGCGTACCCTTTTTTCTCGTCTCAGCCAACATGGCCTTATTATCAACCCGGCCAAGTGCCAGTTTAGGTTGCACAGCATTGATTTCCTGGGACACAGAATCACCTCAGAAGGCGCCGTCCCGTTGGCCATGAAGGTGGAAGCAGTCACCTCGTTCCCTCTTCCTCAGACCCCTCCAGGAATTTCTGGGAATGGTCAATTTTTATCATCGGTTCGTCCCCAAGGCGGCATTGTTGATGCAACCTTTGTACGAGGCCCTCAGAGGTAAATCGGGCAAAGACCCGATCGATTGGACACCCCAGATGGACCAAGCTTTCCTGGACACTAAGAACGCTTTGGCTGCTGCGACCATGTTGGCACACCCCCTTCCGGGCGCAACCATTGCCCTTACCACCAACGCATCTGATTATGCCATCGGGGCAGTACAGGAGCAGTGGGTCGACGGCACATGGCAACCACTGGCTTTCTTCAGCCGCCAATTGCGGAAGAATGAACGCAAGTATAGTACTTTTGATAGGGAGTTGTTGGCATTGTTTCTGGCCATCCGCCATTTTTGCTTCCTACTGGAAGGACGCCCATTCACGGCTTTTGTAGACCACAAGCCACTTACTTTTGCGATGGCCAAGACAGCGGAACCATGGTCGGCACGGCAACAACGTCATCTTAAGTACATATCTGAATTTACAACTGACATACAACATGTCTCGGGCAAAGACAACCTGGTGGCGGATTGTCTCTCCCGCACCCAGCTCCACGCAGTACACCCTGGAGTCGACTATGTTGGTTTGGCAAAAGAACAGAAGGCAGACCCTGAAGTACAGGCATACCGGACCGCACCTTCCAGCTTACAAGTGGCTGATGTCAGTTTCCAGGCCGCAGGGACCACACTCCTGTGTGACATCTCGATGGGCATCCCACGTCCAATCGTTCCAGTCGAATGGCGCAGGAGAATTTTTGACACTATCCACGGGTTGTCACACCCTGGCATGAGAGTGTCACAACGACTCATGGCAAAGAAATTCGCCTGGAAGGGCATGCATCTCGACGTCCGTGACTGGGCCAATACCTGCGTGAGTTGCCAGAAATCCAAGATACAACGCCATGTTAAGGCCCCAGTCGCCACTTTTCTGGTTCCGGAGCGTCGATTCGACCATGTGCATGTGGACCTGGTTGGTCCTCTCCCTTCCTCTCGCGGGTACACTCACCTCCTCACCATGGTAGACCGCACCACCAGGTGGCCAGAGGCAATTCCTTTGGTTGCCACCACAGCGGCAGACGTCTCCAGAGCCTTCATCTCGTCGTGGGTAGCTCGATTCGGGGTACCGGCTGACATCTCCTCCGACCGGGGGCCTCAATTTACCTCTGAGCTTTGGAATGCCGTAGCTCAAGGTTTGGGCACCAAGCTTCATCGTACCACCGCCTACCATCCACAGGCGAACGGTCTGTGTGAAAGATTCCACAGGTCCCTTAAAGCCGCACTGCTTGCTAGTCTCCGTGGGCCCAGTTGGGTGGACAGGCTCCCTTGGGTGCTGCTAGGTCTTCGCACGGCGCCTAAGGACAACCTGCATTCTTCTTCAGCAGAGCTGGTTTATGGCCAACCACTCAGAGTGCCTGGCGATTTTCTTCCTCCTCACACGGAACCCTGGTCCCCAGCTCAGCAGCTCGTCAGCCACCAGGAAGTGGCTAGGAATTTCATCCCAGTGCCTACGTCGCATCATGACCTGCAGCGCTCCCATGTCCCGGTGGATCTTAAGAGCGCAGAATACGTGTTCATTTGGCAGGATGCTCACAAAAACCCGCTCAAACCGCCTTACACAGGTCCGTTCCGCGTCATCTCATCAGGTGAGAAGTCCTTCACAGTCGACGTCGGCGGTAAGCCTGACTACATCTCCATCGACTGGTTGAAACCGGCGCATCTGGATCTGAGTGAACCAGTCGTCACCGCTCAGCCGCCTCGTCGTGGTCGTCCACCGTCGACTGCCAGTCCAGTACAGCCACAGTCATCCGCCGAGTCGCCAGTGCCCGCCTCACCGGGTTGCCCACAGCCGGCCTCTTCTTCTCCTCCGCCTGCGGCACCATCCCAACCACAGCCAACGGCCAGTTCGTCTTCTAGCGCTACGTTCCAGCTGCCGGGGTATCGCAGTCGGTCGGTCAGACTCGTCAGACCCCCTTCTCACCTTACCTTCTCTGTTAAAAGCAATTCTGGGGGGGCGCATGTGGCGGAACCACCAGAGGATTACGGACAATTGTATATAATTCCTTTTACAGCAATGTAGTACAGCTGGGGGCTGCACCTTTAATGTATCTGTTAACTGTACTAGGGCTTCTTTCCTGTACTCCGCGTGATGACATCATGCCGTCCGTCACGTGATCTCTCAACGGCGGGAAGAACGTGATGACGTCATGACGTCAGAGCTCGGAGCCTTCTAGCAGTAGAGCTCGGAACCTGCTGGCAGTTGAGCTCGGAACCTGCTAGCAGTTGAGCTCGGAACCTGCTAGCAGTTGAGCTCAGAACCTTCTAGCAGTTTCCAGAGAGGCTTTCAAGCAGACCAGACCTATTTGCATTGTATCCTACAGTTTCCTGTACAGCTTCGTTTGTTCATTAAATTTTATTGTTTTTGATTTTCTGAGTCGATCTCAATTCTTCGGCTAGGAACCCCAGTTCCCACACCAGCAACTAACCTGTAAGTAGTTCATGATCCCTTTAAATAGCGCGGGTGGGGGGGCCCTTCATGCCGTCACACTGTTCAGCTGTGCGAGGTTAAGAGAGCGTAAGCTGGAGCGTGGCGTTCAAAAATGGCAGCGCTGGCGTGAAATCAGCGTTGCACACTGATTGACATCATAATCTACATGCTCGGCATGCTGCCGGTGGTCGTTACATGTACGCACGCAAACCCCTTTACCATGATGGCGTCCAGCGCACTTCCCATCGGACCACTTTTTCCACCATTAGGAAGCCGCGTAGCACCTAATAAATTAATGCTATTGAGCCTAATTTCTCCTCCTATAAGATTCTACAAGAGTGAATTCAGATGAAAGTTCAATTTTTTGCACTGTGTAACTTTCAAACCTAATATTTCCTACTGTATGTTTGAATGTTGGTCTCATACCTAGCACAAAGGAAGATGGTTGCTGTGGTTGAAGGTCAATCATCACAGCCCCAGGACATCGCTGCAGGAGTTCCTCAGGGCAGTGTCCTAGGCCCAACCATCTTCAGCTGCTTCATCAATGATCTTCCCTCCAACATAAGGTCAGAAATGGGGATGTTCGCACAGTGGGGATGACTGCACAGTGTTCAGAGCCATTCACAACTCCTCAGATAATGAAGCAGTCAATTCCCGCATGCAGCAAGACCTGGATGACGTTCAGGCTTGAGCTGATAAGTGGCAGGTAACATTCACACCACAGAAGTGCCAGGCATTTACTATCTCCAACAAGCGAGACTCTAACCACCTCCCCTTGACATTCAACGGCATTACCATCACTGAATCCCCCACCATCAACATCCTGAGGGTCACCATTGACCAGAAACTTAACTGGACCAGCCACATAAATACTTTGGCAAAAAGAGCAGGTCAGAGGCTAGGTATTCTGCGGCGAGTGTCTCACCTCCTGACTCCCCAAAGCCTTTCCACCATCTACAAGGCACAAGTAAGGAGTGTGATGGAATACTCTCCACTTGCGTGGATGAGTGCAGCTCTAACAACACTCAAGAAGTTCGACGCTATCCAGGACAAAGCAGCCCGCTTGATTGGCACCCCATCCACCACCTTAAATATTCACTCCCTCCACCACCAGCTGCAGTGTGTACCATCTACAAGATGCACTGCAGCAACTCGTCAAGGCTTCTTCGGCAGCACCTCCCAAACCCGCGACCACATAGAAGGACAAGGGCAGCAAACGTATGGGAACACCACCACCTCCAAGTTCCCCTCCAAGTCACGCACCATCCCGACTTAGAAGTATATGGCCGATCCTTCATCGTCGCTGGGTCAAAATCCTGGAACTCCCTCCCTAACAGCACTGTGGGAGTACCTTCACCACATGGAATGCAGCAGTTCAAGAAGGCGGCTCACCACCACCTTCTCAAGGGAAATTAGGGATGGGCAATAAATGCTGGCCTTGCCAGCGACGCCCACATCGCATAAACGAATTAAAAAAAAAATTTCAGTCAAAGATCTCCAAGCTGAAATATCAATACCACCATAGTGAACATGAGAAAAACATTTTCATGATTTGCAGTGCAGCCGACATTTACATAGAAACATAGAAGATAGGAGCAGGAGTAGGCCATTCGGCCCTTCGAGCCTGCTCCGCCATTCAATGAGATCATGGTTGATCATCCAAATTCAGTACCCTGTCCCTGCCTTCTCCCCATATCCCTTAATCCCTTTAGCCTTAAGAAATATATCCAACTCCTTTTTGAATATATTTAATGAACTGGCCTCCACCGCCCTCTGTGGCAGAGAATTCCACAGGTTCACCACTCTCTGGGTGAAGAAATTCCTCCTCATTTCAGTCCTAAATGGCTTACCCCTTATCCTTAGACTATGACCCCTGGTTCTGGATTCCCCAGCCATCATAAACATCCTTCCTGCATCTAGTCTGTCCAGGCCTGACAGAATTTTATAGGTTTCGATGAGATCCCATATCAATCTTCTAAACTCCAGTGAGTATAAGCCCAATCGACACAATCTCTCCTCATACGTCATTCCTGCCATCCCAGGTATCAGCCTGGTGAATCTTCGCTGTACTCCTTCCATGGCAAGAACGTCCTTCCTCAGGTAAGGCGACCAAAACTGCACACAATACTCAAGGTGCGGTCTCACCAAGGCCCTGTACAGCTGTAGCAAGACATCCTTGTTCCTGTACTCGAACCCTCTTGCTACAAAGGCCAACATACCATTTGCCTTCTTAACCGCCTGCTGCACCTGCATGCTTACCTTCAGCGACTGGTGCACAAGAACACCCAGGTCTCTTTGCACTTCCCCTTCTCCCAATCTATTGCCATTCAAATAATAATCTGCCTTCCTGTTTTTGCCACCAAAGTGGATAGCCTCACATTTATCCACATTATAGTGCATTTGCCATGTTTCTGCCCAATCACCCAATCTGTCCAAATCGTACTGGAGTTTCTCGACATCCTCCTCACAGCTTACCCTCCCACCCAGCTTTGTGTCGTCTGCAAATTTGGAGATATTACATCCAATTCCCTCGTCCAGATCATTAATATATATTGTGAAAAGCTGGGGTCCTAGGACCGATCTTTGCGGTACCCCACTAGTCACTGCCTGCCACTCGGAAAACGACCTGTTTATTCCAACTCTCTGCCTTCTGTCCACCAACCAGTTCTCTATCCAAGTCAATACCTTGCCCCCAATCCCATGTGCCTTAATTTTGCACGCTAATCTCTTACGTGGGACCTTATCGAAAGCCTTCTGAAAGTCCAAATACACCACATCCACTGGTTCTCCCTTATCTATTTTACCAGTTACATCCTCAAAAAATTCCAGTAGATTAGTCAAGCATGATTTACCTTTTGTAAATCCATGTTGACTTTGTCCGATCCTGTCACTGCTTTCCAAGTGCTCTGCTATTACATCTTTTATAATAGATTCTAGCATTTTCCCCACTACCGATGTCAGGCTTACTGGTCTATAATTCCCCGCTTTTTCTCTACCACCTTTTTTGAATAGTGGGGTAACATTAGCTACCCTCCAATCCATGGGTACTGTTCCAGAATCTATCGAGTTCTGGAAGATGACCAGCAATGCATCTACTATTTCTAGGGCCACTTCCTTAAGTACCCTGGGATGTAGATTATCAGGCCCTGGGGATTTATCGGCCTTCAGTCCCATCAATTTTCCTAACACCATTTCCCTACAAATACTGATTTCTTTCAGTTCCACCCTTTCATCAGGCCCTATGTTCCCCGGCATCTCTGGGAGGTTATTTGTGTCCTCCTTTGTGAGGACAGAACCAAAGTATGAATTTAGTTGGTCTGCCATTTCTTTGTTTCCCATTATAAATTCCCCTGATTCTGACTGCAAGGGACCTACGCTTGACTTCACCAATCTTTTTCTCTTCACATATCTATAAAAACTTTTACAGTCAGTTTTTATGTTCCCTGAAAGCTTACTCTCATATTCCATTTTCCCTTTCTTAATTAATCCCTTTGTCCTCCTTTGTTGAATCCTAAACTGCTTGAAACTATTTAAGTTCTAACCACACAATAGCAAAACCACAATCAGTGCTCAGTCTTTGTCAAGTGGATTATCATATTTAAATCTCAAATCACAAAGACAGAAGAGATGAAATTTCATTTGTAGATCTCGCTTTGCTCTCAGTAATGAACCTAAGATGCATGATGGCCAGCCACAAGGGTGACTGGAGGAAACACTTCTAATGGGTGAGTAAGCAGCCTGTCCCTGCGGAATCTTGTGAATTTATTCTATACAATTCAAATACAGAGAATTGTGGCATGTACATTCCTGGTGCAAGGTTTCTCAATTAAGATTTTTTTTCTCATGATGTATTGAAGTGTTGGCGAAAATAGCACATTTCCCAATTTTTGCATCCAGTCTCCATATCAGACTTCCTCAGGTCAGGTACACACATGTTAGGTGCACATTAAAATCGATTTGCAATATCTGTCAGGCTGCATTCACACTAAGTGTGGTGCTGATGCATAGCACTTTTGCTTTGCACTTTAACTGCAATTATAGTGTAAATGCAGCCCAGATCCTGAGTCAGGATCCAACCCGAGCAAGGAGCAGTGACTTCAATGGAAATTTAAATCGGAAGAGATGCATAATGGGTGGCTGATCCGATATCATGTACTTTGCACTATCATTCAAAGTCAAAATTACTCACCACAAGTTTAACGTTGGCGCAAAGCCAAAACCACAGTGTCTTTAATGCTAAAGAAAATGGACTGCCAATTCGCTGTTGCCAGTTTTGCACTACTAGCAAAGAGGAATTTATACCCCAATGTTTTAACTTGCAGTGCTGTCCAATTCTTAACACTTTGTTTCTTCAGCAAATTCTCTATACTCAGGAGTTGCAATGTGGCTAGTTTGTGAATGGGGAGTTCAGCGCAGTGCAGCAAAGCTTTTGCTGATGTGCCTGAAGATTAGGAATCATGCTAAAGTTAAACATTAAAAGTTCCTACCAATAAATTCAAAGGGCATTTCAGGCAACATGATGCACTTGCTTTACTGCAGTCTATGAACTTCAGTGAGCGAGATGGAGGAATTGCAATTTTTGCAAACTATATATGGCAGTTTTTGAGAGTGCCAGCTACCAGCCTTTGAACAACAATAACTTATAAGAACATAAGAAATAGGAGCAGGAGTAGGCCATTCAGCCCCTCGAGCCTGCTCCGCCATTCAATAAGATCATGGCTGATCTGATCTTGGCCTCAACTCCTCTTTTCTGCCTGTTCCCCATAACCCTTGTAGTTCAAAAATCTGTCTATCTCTACCTTGAATATATTCAAAGACTCCGCCTCCACAGCTCTCTGGGGTAGAGAATTCCAAAGATTCATGACACCTCTGAGAGAAATTCCTCCTCATCTCCGTCTTAAATGGGCAACCCCTTATTCTGAAACTATGCCCCCTTGTTCTAGATACCCCCACGAGGGGAAACATCCTCCCTGCATCTACCCTGTCAAGCCTCCTTAGAATCTTAAATGTTTCAATAAGATCACCTCTCATTCTTCTAAACTCCAATGAGTATAGGCCCAACCTGCTCAACCTTTCCTCATAAGACAACCTCTTCATCCCAGGAATCAACCTAGTGAACCTTCTCTGAACTGCTTCCAATGCAAGTATATCCCTCCTTAAATAAGGAGACCAAAACTGTACACAGTACTCTAGGTGTGGTCTCACCAACGCCCTGTACAGTTGTAGCAAGACTTCACTACTTTTATACTCCATCTCCGTTGCAATAAAGGCCAACATTCCTAATTACTTGCTGTACCTGCATGCTAACTTTTTGTGTTTCATTTACGAGGACACCCAGGTCCCTCTATACCGCAGCATTCTGTAGTCTCTCTCCATTTAAATAATATTTTGCTTTTCTATTCTTCCTACCAAAGTGGATAACCTCAAATTTTTCCACATTATACTCCAGCTGCCAAATTTTTGCCCACTCACTTAACCTATCTATATCCCTTAGCAGACTCTTTGGGCTCGAATTTCATCGGGCCGATGAGGCGGGATTGGAGGCGTGTGGGGGGTTAAAATCATGAAATCGGGGGGCACGAACACATCCCGACCCCAACCCGCCTCCATGCCAGTTTCAAAGGAGGCGGGTACCCGACCTATGCTGGGACCCGCCTCCCCGAGGTGGGAAGGGGATTAGTGCCAATTAACTGCCTGTTAACAGGTAGTTAACAGGCAGTTTTTAACCTAATCCCTATTTTTATCCCTGCAGTGTGGACTTCCCGACGGCTCCAAACCACGCCAAGTTAGCGAGGCGGACCATCGGGCTGAAGGACTTGGAGGGTTTGAGATGTCCGGTGTTCAGGTGAGTGATGGGTGCAGGAGTGCAGAGGTAAGTGTGTTTGGTGTGTGTAAAGTGTTTAAATAAGTTTTACTTACCTTTACTTACCTTTCCAGCCTTCCTTCCTTCAGGTCTCGGGAGTCCCTCATCTCACCGGCACAGAAAGCAGAATGGCTGCGAGCTGTCAAAATCTGCAGCATTCTGCTTTCTGTTCTGGAGAGATCTCTAAATCAGCCTGAGAGGAAGGAATTAACTTAGAGTACAGATTGTCAATATTTGACAGCTTCAAAGAGCTGTCAAACGTTGATACTTCATCTGTCAAAAGCTCTTGACAGATGAAATGTCAATCTGTGACGTCACCTGTTGCCGGGTGGCCCTCAATTGGCCTGCTGAGCCCACTGGGCGGGCTCAACAAAGTCAATCAAGTGAAAATCGAGTGGGTTGGCCACAACTCGATGGAGGCGGGACTACAACCACAAAAGTTGTAGTCCCGCCTCCTACACGCCTCCATTGATAAAATCCAGCCCTTTGTGTCCTCCTCACAATTTGCTTTCCCACCTATCTTTGTATCGTTAGCAAAATTGGCTACAGTACACTCGGTCCCTTCATCCAAGTCATTAATATAGATTGTAAATAGTTAAGGCCCCAGCACTGGTCCCTGTGGCACCCCACTAGTTACAGTTTGCCAATCTGAAAATGACCCATTTATCCCGACTCTCTGTTTTCTGTTAGTTAGCCAGTCCTCTATCCATGCTAATATATTACCCCGAACACCATGAGCACTTATCTTGTGCAGTAACCTTTTATGTGGCACCTTATTGAATGCCTTTTGGAAATCCAAATACACTACATCTACTAGTTCCCCTTTATTCACCCTGCTTGTTACATCCTCAAAGAATTCTAATAAATTTGTCAAACATGATTTCCCTTTCATAGAACCATGCTGACTCTGCTCGATTGTATTATGTTTTTCTAAATGTCCTGCTATTACTTCCTTAATAATGGATTCCAGCATTTTCCCAATGACAGATGTTAGGCTAACTGGCCTATAGCTTTCTGCTTTCTGTCTTCCTCCTTTCTTGAATATGGGTGTTAGATTTGCCGTTTTCCAATCCACTGGGACGTTTCCAGAGTCTAGGGAATTTTGGAAGATTACAACCAATGAATCCACATTCTCTGCAACCACTTCTTTTAAGACCCTAGGATGCAGGCCATCAGGTCCAAGGGACTTGTCAGGCTTTAGTCCCATTAGTTTGCCTAGTACTTTTTCTCTAGTGATAGTGATTGTTTTAAGTACTTCCCTCCCTTTTGCCTCTTGTATTTATATAGTGCCTTTAATGTAGTAAAACTTCCCAAGGCGCTTCACAGGAGTATTATAAGACAAAAAATTTGACACTGAGCCATAGAAGGAGAAATGAGGGCAGATGACCAAAAGCTTGGTCAAAGAGATAGGTTTAAAGGAGCATCTTAAAGGAGGAAAGGGAGGTAGAGACATGGAGAGGTTTAAGCAGGGAATTCCAGAGCTTAGGGCCTAGGTAACAGAAGGCATGGCCACCAATGGTTGAGCGATTATAATCAGGGATGCTCAAGAGGCCAGAATTAGAGGAGCGCAGATATCTCGGGGGGTTGTGGGGCTGGAGGAGATTAAAGAGATAGGGAGCGGCGAGGCCATGGAGGGATTTGAAAACAAGGATGAGAATTTTGAAATCGAGGCGTTGCTTAACCGGGAGCCAATGCAGGTCAGTGAGTGCAGGGGTGATGGGAAAACAGGACTTGGTACGAGTTAGGACATGGGCAGCCGAGTTTTGGATGACCTCAAGTTTACGTAGGGTAGAATGTGGGAGGCCAGCCAGGAGTGTGTTGGAATAGTCATGTCTAGAGATAACAATGGCATGGAAGTGGGTTTCAGCAGCGGATGAGCTGAGGCAAGGGCGGAGACGGGCGATGTTACGGAGGTGGAAATAGGCAGTCTTAGTTATGCCACAGATATGTGGTCGGAAGCTCATTTCAGGGCCAAATATGACACCAAGGTTGTGAACAGTGTGGTTCAACCTCAGACAACTGTTAGGGAGAGGGATGGAGTCAGTGGCTAGGGAAACGGAGTTTGTGGCGGGGACCAAAAAGAACGGCTTTGGTCTTCCCAATATATAATTGGAGAAAATTTTTGCTCATCAAGAACTGGATGTCGGACAAGCAGTCTTACAATTTAGAGACCGTGGAGGGGTCAAGAGAAGTGGTGTTGAGATAGAGCTGGGAGTCGTCAGCGTACATGTGGAAACTAACGCTGTGTTTTCGGATGATGTCGCCAAGGGGCAGCACATAGATAAGAAATAGGAGGGGGCCAAGGATAGATCCTTGGGGGAACTCAAGAGGTAAAGATGCAGGAGCGGGAAGAGAAGCCATTGCAGGTGATTCTCTGGCTACAATTAGCTAGATAAGAATGGAATCAGGCGAGTGCAGTCCCACCCAGCTGGACGATGATGGAGGGGCGTTGGAGAAGGATGGAGTGGTCAACCATGTTAAAGGCTGCAGAAAAATCAAGAAGGACGAGGAGGGATAGTTTACCTTTGTCACAGTCACAAAGGATGCCATTTGTGACTTTGATGAGAGCTATTTCGGTACTGTGGCAGGGGTGGAAACCTGATTGGAGGGATTCAAACATGGAGTTGCGGGAAAGATGGGCACAGATTTAGGAGGTGACAATACGTTCAAGGACTGAGGAAAGGGAGGTTGGAGATGGGACGGTAGTTTGCAAGGACGGAGGGGTCAAAGGTTGTTTTTTTGAGAAGATGGGTGATGACCGCATTTTTGAGTGAGAGGGGGACCGTACCTGAGGAGAGAGAACCGTTAAAAATGTCAGCTAACATGGGAGCCAGAAAAGGAAGTTGGGTGTTCAGCAGTTTGGTGAGAATAAGGTTGAGGGAACAGGAAGTTGGTCTCATGGACAAGATGAGCGCGGAGAGGTCATGAGGGGAGATCAGAGAGAAACTGGAGAAAGATGTGAGTTCAGGGCTCGGGCAGGAGGGAACCTTAGAGGAAGTTTGGCCCGGTGGGCAAGGGGAAGGAAGGGAAGTGGCAGAGGCAGCTGATCGGAGGGTCTCAGTCTTAGAGACAAAGAAGTCCATGAGCTCCTCACATTTGTTGTTGGAGGTGAGGGTGGAGGAGACAGGGGAGAGGGGTTTAAGAAGACGGTTAGCAGTGGAGAATAGAAGCCGGGGTTTATCTTTGCATTCCAGAATGATTCTGGAATAGTGAGCAATTTTGGCAGACAAGTCCAGCCAGATCTGGCGGTGAATGGCTACACCAGTTGTCCGCCATATCCGTTCAAGTCTGCGGCCCTTGGACTTAAGGGCGTGAAGATAAGAGCCGTACCGGGGGAACGGCCAGGGTGAACGAGAGTAGTTGTTTTAATAGGGACTAGGGCATCAAAGGTGGTGGTGAGGGTGTGGTTGAGGTCAAGGACACATATATAAATCCAATATGTATATCTATATATATAAAAGGATATGTCTCTCTGTCTGTCTCTCTGTCTGTCTCTCTGTCTGTCTCGGCTATACAATCAAAAGTTATAGCGCGTACCTACACATATGTTATATCAAAAGAAAGCTCATCATTAGGGGACTCTTGTAGGCGTATTTACTTTTTGGTCGGACAAAAATTGTTCGCACATTATACAAAAAACCTTCAAAATTCCACTCATTAGCATTGACTGACGTCAAGGTCGACCAATCCTGTGCCATGATGATTGACCAATCCTACAGTTCAGTCACCTGATGGTTGACCAATCGGTGTGTGTGTGGGCGGGACTAACCATTCTCAGCTCAGGGATCCGGCAGCCATTGCCTCAAGCTAAAAACCCCATTGCCTCAACCTAAAAATATGCTCATCGAGGTTAGTATCTTATTTTTTTTGAAAAACATTCACCAAAAATGTTTTATAAGTACTTTAACTTTCATCTTTGATGGTATTAAAAGCTAGAAATGTTTAGGTTAAAAAACAGTGCAAAATGGGCCTAGGCTTCTCCAACTGCCGACAGCCTAAATCCAGTCCCAGGCTCCCGGCCCACACATCCACCAGGCCCAAAAAAGCCCTGGAAACTGCCGACAACCCAAATCCAGTCCCAGGATCCCGGCCCACACATCCACCAGCCCCAAAATTGCCCTGCAACGCGGGGCTCCCCTGCTAGTATCTATATATATAAACCGGTATGTCTGTCTGTCTGTCTGTCTCGCTGTCTTTCTGTCTGTCCGGCTATACAATCAAAAGTTATAGAGCGTACCTACATGTATGTTATATTGAAAGAAACCTTTTCGTTAGGGGACTCTCGTAGGCATATTTACTTTTTCGTCAGACAAAAATTGTTTGGACAGTATAAAAAAAAACGTTCAAAAATCCACTCATTAGCGGTTCACCAATCCTACCTCTCATTAGCGTTGAGTGACGTGCTGCTTGACCAATCCTACAATCCACTCACCTGATGGTTGACCAATCAGTGCATCACGGGCGGGTCCTAATCCTCCAGTCTCCCTAAACTTCGCCGCCATTTTTTCCATCCCCACAGGGACAGCAGCAGCAAAAGAAACCCCCACATTGCGGCTCCCGATCCCGCTCCCGCCCCGCCGGAGCGGCAGGTAAGTTGGGCTCACTCGGGCCATGCCTCGCAACCGCTCGGCCTGACACACACAGTGGTCGGGGGAGCGGCAGCGGCCAGCCGTCAGCCGCGCGATCCGCGGAGGAGCTCAGCTCGGGTCCGTCTCGGCCCAACAGCCCGGCCGCGCCTCAAGCGCTAGGCCCCACACGCCCGCTATCACAACGGCACCGGGCCTCAGGCGCTAGGCAGGGAGAGGGGAGGGAGGGAGAGGGCAGCACAGGGAGAGGGGAAGAGGGAGAGAGAGGGGGGACAGACACCGGCAGGCAGACCGCGCTGCCCAAAATTGCCCTGGCAATGCCGGGCACCCCCTGCTAGTATATATATATATTGCCCCAATTTGTAATTTGTGGTCGCATGTCAACTGTCCACAATCGGAGCGTTTACACTACAAGTTTAGCGTTAGTGTTAAGTGGCTTCACCTTCGCACTGATGTTAAATTTGTTGAGTATAAGTTGGGTGTTAAAGCCCGAACTAACTTCAAAAAGAAGCAGACTGAGATCCTGACTCCAGGTTCAGATTGGTACTGCAGTTGTGTAAATGCATCTGAATATTGTTTCAATACCATAATGATAAATGCTAATACGGTGTCAGCTGTGGTTCAGCTGGTGGCACTCTCGCCTCTGAGTCAGCAGGTTGTGGGTTCAAGTCCCACTCCAGGGACTGGAGCACAAAAAAAATCTTGGCTGACACTCCAGTGCCGTGCTGAGGGAGTGCTGCACTGTTGGAGGTGCCATCCTTTAAATGAGACGTTAAACCGAGGCCCCGTCTGTTCTCTCAGGTGAATATAAAATATCCCGCGGTACTATTTCGAAGACGAGCAAGGGAGTTATCCCCAGTGTCTTGGCCAATATTTATCCTTCATGACACAGATTCAGGTATATGAATGTTAAATTTAGGACAGATGTCAGGAAGTATTTATTTACAGAGAAGATCAATAGCTGGAATGGAAGGCCAGGATGAGTAGTCAAGGCCAGGACATTGGAGTCATTTAAGAAACATGGGTGCTTGTCTTTTGCAGGCAACGTCATGACAGCATGATCCTCTTACAATGATCAAACACCAGCTGTACATTAATGGAGTGAAAGTCCTTCCTGTTGACGACAGCTGCTGGCTGGTCTTCTGGTGCCTTAATGGCTGCATGAATGTAATCTAGAACCCATTGGGCACAAGGGAAACTGGCCATTGCTGCAAACCCCAGAACTCTCTCATTTTGACTGTTAGCATCCACAGGACATCTGATGTATTGGTTGGTCCTGGCAAATTGGGCATTGATCACCTGCTTGAAGCAGTTGTGCACTGCGTACTGGGAGATGTCCCCTGAAGCACCTTGGAAGGAGCCTGAGGCAAAAAAGTTAAGGGAGGTGGTGACTTCGACAGCCACTGACAAAGCATGGCCACCTGGCCCAGCAGGCTGCAGGCCTTGTTGCAGGAGGTGGCCGAGATCAGTGGCAGCCTGCCTGGAGAAGCACAGCCTCCTCAGAGGAGCTCAATCATGGTCTATAGCACAGGCTCCAAAATTGCTCGAAGAGGTTATCATGGGGACTCGAGGACCTCCCAGATATACAAGAAAACCAAGGGTGTAACGAGAATGAGGAACTTAAAGAAATTATTATTAGTAAAAAAAGAGTACGAGCAAAATTAATGGGACTAAAAGTCGACAAATCCCAAGGACCGGATGACCTACATCCTAGAGTTTTGAAAGAGGTGGCCATTGGGATAGTGGACGCATTGGTTGTCATCTTCCAAAATTCTATAGATTCTGGAACGGTTCCTGCAGATTGGAGGATAGCAAATGTAACCCCACTATTTAAGAAAGGAGGGAGAGAGAAAACGGGGAACTACAGATCTGTTAGCCTCAGATCAGTAGTTGG
Source organism: Somniosus microcephalus (assembly GCF_052327205.1). NCBI lineage: Eukaryota > Metazoa > Chordata > Chondrichthyes > Squaliformes > Somniosidae > Somniosus > Somniosus microcephalus. The sequence goes on from NC_140997.1 coordinate 72,769,809, forward strand.
GAAAATGCTGGAATCTATTATAAAGGATGCAATAACTGGGCACTTAGAAACTAATAGTAAGATTGGGCAGAGTCAACATGGATTTATGAAAGGAAAATCCTGTTTGACAAACCTATTGGAGTTCTTTGAGGATGTAACTAGTGGAGTAGACAAAGGGGAACCGATAGATGTGGTGTATCTGGATTTTCAGAAGGCCTTCGATAAGGTCCCACACAAGAGGTTGCTGAACAAAATTAGGGCACATGGAATTGGGGGTAATATACTAGTATGATTTGAGAATTGGTTAACAGACAGAAAACAAAGAGTAGGGATAAACGGGTCTTTTTCAGGATGGCAGGCTGTGACTAGTGGGGTACCGCAAGGATCGGTGCTTGGGCCCCAGCTATTCACAATCTAAATCAATGATTTGGATGAGGGGACTAAATGTAAATTTTCCAAATTTGCTGATGATACAAAGCTAGGTGGCAGTGTCAGTTGTGAAGGGGATGTGAAGAGGCTTCAGGGGGATCTCGACAGGCTCAGTGAGTGGGCGAGAACATGGCAGATGGAATATAATGTGGATAAATGTGAAGTTATCCACTTCTGTAGAAAAAACAAATAGGCAGAGTATTTCCTAAATGGTGAAAGATTGGGCAATGCAGATGCTCAAAGGGATCTGGGTGTCTTTGTACATGAGTCACTGAAAGTGAATGTGCAGGTGCAGCAAGCCATTAGGAAGGCAAATGGTATGCTGGCCTTCATTACAAGAGAATTTGAGTACAGGAGTAAAGAAGTCTTACTCCAGTTATATAGGGCCTTGGTGAGACCACAAATGGAGTACTGTGTACAATTTTGGTCTCCTTACCTAAGGAAGGATAAACTTGCCATAGAGGGAGTGCAATGAAGGTTCACGAGATTGATTCCTGGGATGGCGGGACTGTCGTATGAGAAGAGATTGAGCAAACTAGGCCTGTATTCTCTTGAATTCACAAGAATGAGAGGGGATCTCATTGAAGCATACAAAATTATTACAGGGCTTGATAGGATGGATGCTGGGAGAATGTTTCCCTTGGCTGGGGAGTCTAGAACCAGGGGTCACAGCCTCAGGATAAAGGGTAGGCCATTCAGGACTGAGATGAGAAGAAATTTCTTCACACGAGGATGGTGAATCTTTGGAATTCTCTACCCCAGAGGGCTGTGGAGGCTCAGTCATTGGGTATATTCAAAACAGAAGTCGATAGATTTCTGACTAGTAAGGGCATCAAGGGATATGGCGATAGGGCCAGTGAATGGAGTTAAGGCAAAAGATCAGCCATGATCTCATTGAATGGCGGAGCAGGCTCGAAGGGCCGAATGGCCTACTGCTGCTCCTATTTCTTATGTTCTTATGTTCTTACGATGGGCTGGGATAAGAGCAAAGCGGCGAAGTCCACCATTCACCTCCTCCAGCAGCACGTCCGTAGTGCACTTCCTCTTATCGACGCTGTGAGCAGTCCGCAGCCCAGCCAGTGTCATCTTAGCGAAGTAGCCGACCCCGTGCAAAGAAAAGCAACGTTATCAGCACTGAAACTTCTGGATAAGGTGTTGTGGGTAGAAATTCCTGTCTGTTAAATCTATGTTGTGCACTTTACTTTAAATATAAACTTGAACCAGTAAGATTAGTGGCTTAATAGTTTTAATCGTCAGTTTTTGGTTTGCTTCCATTAAGATTTTGGTGGAAGTATTTTTTCAAGGAAAATAAAAAAAATTCAAAGGGTAAAGAAATTGGCAAAAGAACCAGAGGAGACGATGAGGAAAAAAAATTACACAGTGACTTGTTATGACCGAGATTGCACTGCCTGAAAGGGCGGTGGAAGCAGATTCAACAGTAAATTTCAAAAAGGAACTGGATAAATACTTGAAGGAAAGAAATTGCAGGGCCCTGGGGAAAGAGCAGGGGAGTGGGACTAATTGGATAGCTCTTTCAAAAAGCTGGCACAGGCACGATGGGCCGAATGGCCTCCTTCTGTGCTGCATCATTCTATGATTCTGTGAAAGTGATATGTCAGTTAATGAAAACTGTAGCACTCATAATGGGTGCGTGTTTAAACTGCTTGGATTTTCTGACTGGTGTTATTTTAATGGTGGTAGTTTACACTGGTGTTAAAATAAGGTGGTCATCTCATCATCATCATTCATTTTACAACTCAATTACAAGTAACTGCACTTACCATTAATAACTTTGTTCTGTCCTATACTTTTAAAAATATTTAATGAAATGATCTTAAACATAAACATATATTGTTAATCATGTGAACTGATTGATTTTGAAGAGGGGTCCTGTTGGTGACACCTTTTCGATATAGTTACGGATAAAACTTCACTAGAACTATGGAAGGTACAAACTAAATGTACTTTATGTTTGTAGCACCCGAGTTCTAGAACACTAAGTGCATGGTGATCTGATACGATTAAACAGGTCTCCCATTCCTATGTCTGACTTTGATATTCTCCACTTTTATTTCACTTTCCTATTTTTCTTTTATATTCCCGATTTCCCTTCTATTTTGTTATGCTTGTCTTCTTTCTGTGCCATTATTTTCTTTCATTTCATTTCTATGTTCCTTCTGCTTTGCAACTATTAAATTATTTGCTCACTGGCTCAATGAACGTAACTTTTCTTTGCAAGGTAAGTACTGTAAGACTTTCATTATACACAAGAAAGTACGGAGCTTTGCCAAAAAGCTGTGAGAGGTGGGTTTCTCTTTGTTTACTTAAATCAAAAACCAAGTCGAAACCCAATAAATTCAAACGGAAATGCCACCAATTGTGCACTAGCAACAAGCAGGCTTTCCTACTCACCGAGACAAAGGTGAATCATTGAGTGTTCTTTTATGTTCAAGTTTATTCAGTAGTATAGAAGTGCCACTGTGTTATTAATGCTGCTTTCTCTCTTAAGCAATATGTTATGCTAGCCAAGAAAATAAAATCCTCCTGTTCTGTGCAAAACTGCTGCTTTTTTAGTAAGTACATGGGACATGAATCTCCGAAGGGGGAAGCAGGAAAAAACAGTTTGGGAGCCTTGGGCTCTCGCACCCATGTCAAAAATTTTGAAATCGACTGCTGCGTATTTTTGTGTACTTTTCCCCCCTGCAATACAAATGACGGAATATCGCTTAAGTTACGAGAAATAACTACTGGTTCTCAAGTTATGAACAAGGCTGCTTTTATGCTGTCAGCTTCTCAAGGGCAGAGTCAGTTTTCTTTTTAAAAAAAAAAACTTTTCTAAATTAACATGTTTGGACAATGAGAGAGGGAGAACCTGATTTGGCAGGTAAGAGCATTGTTTTCCAGAGAGAGCGATCCTCATTGTAGGCTGGTGGTCTGAAAACATCATGCATTGCTGCACTGACCCACAAAACCCAGATATCAGGACACAGCCACAATAGCAAAAATACTGCGGATACTGGAAATCTGAAATAAAAACAGAAAATGCTGGATATACTCAGCAGGTCAGGCAGCATCTGTGGAGAGAGATGAAAGGTCATCGACCTGAAACGTTAACCTCTGTTTCTCTCTCCTGACCAGCTGAGTATTTCCAGCAGATTATCAGGACAGCAAAATACTGCGGATGCTAGAAATCCGAAACAACAACAAAAAACGCTGGAAAAGCTCAGCAGGCCAGGCAACATCTGTGGAGAGAGAAACAGAGTTAACGTTTCAGGTCGATGACCCTTTGTCAGAACTGAGAAAAAAGCAGGAAATTAAACGGATGAAAAAGCAAGTTTGGGGGCTGGGAAATGGGGGAGGGGATGAAAGAACAAAAGGGAAGGTCTGTGAGAGGTGAAGAGACATTACATAAGAACATAAGAAATAGGAGCAGGAGTAGGCCAATCGGCCCCTCGAGCCTGCTCCGCCATTCAATAAGATCATGGCTGATCTGATCCTAACCGCCAATCCACCATCACAGAACCATCTCCTGAATCTAACAGAATTAGACACACGAAATAGGAGCAGGATCAGGCTACACAGCCCCTGGGCCCGCTCCGCTACCCACAGGGCCATGACCGATCCGAACCTAGACTCATGTCCAAATTTCTGCCCGCTCCCCGTAACCCTTAATTCCCTTTACTTCTAGGAAACTGTCTATTTCTGTTTTAAATTTATGTAATGATGTAGCTTCTACAGCTTTTTGGGGCAGCATATTCCATGGACCTACCACCCTCTGAGTGAAGTAGTTCCTCCTCATCTCAGTTTTGAAAGAGCAGCCCCTTATTCTAAGACTATGCCCCCTAGTTCTAGTTTCACCCATCATCGGGAACATCTTCCCCGCATCCACCCGATCCAACCCCTTCACAATCTTATATGTTTCAATAAGATCGCCTCTCATTCTTCTGAACTCCAATGAGTAGAGTCCCAATCTACTCAACCTCTCCTCATATGTCCATCCCCTCATCCCCGGGATTAACCGAGTGAACCTTCTTTGCACTGACTCGAGAGCAAGTATGTCCTTTCTTAAGTATGGACACCAAAACTGTACGCAGTATTCCAGGTGCGGTCTCACCAATACCTTGTACAACTGAAGCAATACCTCCCTATTTTTATATTCTATCCCCCTAGCAATGAAAGCCAACATTCCATTGGCCTTCTTAATCACTTGCTGCACCTGCATACTAACCTTTTGAGTTTCGTGCACCAGGACCCCCAGATCCCTTTGTACTTCAGTACTTTCCAGTTTCTTGCCATTAAGATAATAACTTGCTCTACGATTTTTCCTGCCAAAGTGCATAACCTCACACTTTCCAGTATTGTATTCCATCTGCCAAATCTCTGCCCACTTACTTAGCCTGTCGATGTCCCCTTGCAGGTTTTTTATGTCCTCCTCACTCACTACTTTCCCTCCCATCTTAGTATCATCTGCAAACTTTGATATGTTACACTCGGTCCCCTCCTCCAAATCGTTAATATGGATTGTAAAGAGTTGGGGACCCAGCACTGACCCCTGCGGAACACCACTAGTTACTGATTGCCAGTCTGAGAATGAACCATTTATCCCAACTCTCTGCCTTCTGTTAGATAGCCAATCCTCTATCCATGCCAGAATATTACCCCCAATCCCGTGATTTTTTATCTTAAGCAATAATCTTTTGTGTGGCACCTTGTCAAATGCCTTTTGGAAGTCTAAATACACTACGTCCACTGGTTCCCCTTTATCCACCCTATACGCTACTTCCTCAAAGAACTCCAGCAAATTTGTCAAACATGACTTCCCCTTCATAAAACCATGCTGACTTTGTCCTATTAAGAGATATTCAAGGCGAGACAAGATGGTATTAGGGCAGGTAAAGAAACTAAGGATGGCTCTAGATGAAGTGTGAAATGTGCTGGCAGAATGAAAGACAGCTGCCATGTGGGAGAGAAAAAAAAAGGAAAAGGCACAAACCAAAAGTGTGGATAAAAAATATATAAAAATATAATAGGGGCCGAGGTTATGATCTGAAATTGTTGAACTCGATATTGAGTCCGGAAGGCTGCAAAGTGCCTAATCGGAAGATGAGATGCTGTTCCTCGAGCTTACGCTGAGCTTCCGTGGAACAATGCAAGAGGCCGAGGACGGTGAGGTCTGAGTGGGAATGGGGCGGTGAATTGAAATGACAGGCGACCGGAAGCTCGGGATCACCCTTACGGACTGAACAGAGGTGTTCCGCAAAGCAGTCACCCAATCTGCATTTGGTCTCCCCAATGTAGAGGAGACGACATCGTGAGCAGCGACTACAGTATACTAGATTGCAAGAAGTACAAGTAAATCGCTGTTTCACCTGGAAGGGGTGTTTGGGGCCCTGGACAGTGGGAAGGGGGGAGGTATATGGGCAGGTGTTGCATCTCCTGCGCTTGCACGGGAAGGTGCCGGGCGAAGGGGAAGGGGTGCGGGGGGTGATAGAGGAGTGGACTAGGGTGTCTCGGAGGGAGCAGTCCCTACGGAATGCTGAAAGGGGAGGCGAGGGAAAGATGTGTTTGGTGGTGGGATCACGTTGGAGGTGGCGGAAATGGCAGAGGATGATACGTTGAATGTGGAGGCTGGTGGGGTGAAAGGTGAGGACAAGGGGAACCCTGTCGTGGTTCTGGGAGGGAGGGGTAGGGGTGAGGGCAGAAGTGCGGGAGATAAAACAGACACGGTTGAGGGCTGTGTCAACCACGGTAGAGGGGAATCCTCGGTTGAGGAAAAAGGAAGACATGTCGGAAGCACAGGTGTGGAAGGTGGTATCGTCGGAGCAGATGCGGCAGAGACGGAGAAACTGGGAGAATGGAATAGAGTCCTTGCAGGAGGCGGGGTGGGAGGAAGTGTAGTGCAGGTAGCTGTGGGAGTCAGTGGGCTTGTAGTGAATGTTGGTCAATAACCTATTCCCAGAGATGGAGACAGAGAAGTCGAGGAAGGGAAGGGAAGAATCGGAGGTGGACCATGTGAAGGTGAGGGAAGGGTGGAAATTGGAGGCAAAGTGAATGAAATTGTCTAGTTCAGTGCGAGAGCAGGAAACGGCACCGATACAGTCATCAATGTACCGGAAAAAGAGGTGAGGGGGGGGATCCGAGTAGGACTGGAACAAAGAGTGTTCCACATATCCCACGAAAAGGCAGGCATAGCTAGGACCCACCTTTAATTTGGAGGAAATGAGTGGAGTCAAAGGAGAAGTTGTTCAATGTGAGAACAAGTTCAGCCAGGCCGAGGAGGGTGGTGGTGGATGGGGATTGGTTGGGCCTCTGTTCACGGAAGAAGCGGAGCGCCCTCAGGCCATCCTGGTGGGGGATGGAGGTATAGAGGGATTGTACGTCCATGGTGAAAAGGAGGCGGTTGGGGCCAGGAAACTGGAAACTCTTAAAGTGGCGGAGGGCGTCAGAAGAGTCGCGGATGTAGGTGGGAAGAGACTGGACAAGAGGAGAAAAAATAGAGTCGAGATAGGAAGCGATAAGTTCCGTGGGGCAAGAACAGGCTGAAACGATGGGTCTACCAGGACAGTCCTGTTTGTGGACCTTGGGAAAGAGGTAGATGCGGGCTGTGTGGGGTTGGGGAACTACGAGGTTGGCGGCCGTGGGGGGAAGATCTCCAGAGGAGATGAGGTCAGTGACAGTCTTGGAAACAGTGGTTTGATGTTCGGTAGGGGGTCATGGTTCAGGTGGAGGTAGGAGGAGCTGTCGGAGAGTTGGCATTCAGCTTCCGCTAGGTAGAGGTCAGTTCGCCAAACAACAATAGCACCACCCTTGTCAGCGGGTTTAAATCTGAGAGAATGGAGTGCTGCAAGTTCAGAGGGAGGTAGGTTGGAGTGGGTGAGGGGAGCAGAGAAATGGAGATGGCCGATGTCACGGCGGCGGTTAGCAATGAAAAGATCTAGAGAGGGTAAGAGGCCAGAGGGAGGGATCCAGGTAGAACGAGAATTCTGAAAGCGGGAGAAAGGGTCAGATTATCAGGACACCCTGCCAGAAAAGATTTTCATTCAGCTGAGGCACATGACGTAACTGCAATCGAGGTGTCTGGATCACATTAGCTATGCTGCATTTGCATTACTAGCTTGCTGCTGACAGACGCGACGTGCATGCAGAATTGATTTTAAAGTAGCAATTTGTTCCTGGCCAACTTTCCAAATTATGTACAGATCAGCAAGTAAAACAATATATCGATAGCACTACAAAAACGAGCTGACTTTTGAGTGCAGATAAGATTGCAGCCTGTATCTCCAGCACTAAAGTTTATATTGCTGCAGGGCTGGTATCCTTCAATGGGCATTGTACCTCCAAAGCCAGCAGAGCAACCTTGTTTACAGGACTGGAGTCCTTCACAGAACTTGAATGCAGCAACATATTTCAAAATGTAATATTTCAGGGTTATCCAACTTGTCTGTTTACATTAGAAGCTTGTAAATACATATTTCAACATGGGGCATACACTCAAGGGATGACAAACAGGTCAGTGTTCCTGACTTCACTCTAACAATGACAGAATCTGTCAAAGTCATCAACTCTGAACAATGATCACTGGGACAGAAGAAACTTTGGACTGTACACAAATAGGTGACCGTGGAGACTGTCACAAATTTAGTGCAATTTTGTCAAAATTCTGATGCCTGCTCAAAAATGTTGTCAAAAATCTAAAAACAAGAAGATTTTAAACTGCTCGACTGAGTGTTGTATTTCCAATATTTGAGGAGCAGCATTAAAGAAACATATGGATGCGCAGTCACTGAATGGTGACATGCTTACAGACTATGGGCCAGATTTGCTGAAATAAATAACAGCGTCTGAATGAAGCACACCGTTATTAATGTGTAAATCGACCAGCAATCTGTGGCGAGGAAGAGGTACCTTGTGAATTGCGAATCGCCACAAGTTGCTGGCCAATTTGCACTGCTCCGCAGTTAGCTTCATGGAAAAGGTATCTCGCGCTTAACCTCCCGTGATTGTCATGGTTACTGCATTTGCACATTAAATGCCCATTAAATTCACCACAGAAAGTCTTGTAATTAACAGCATAACTACCCTTTTATCAATGTGATCATTGTTAATGACTGCCAATCAAAATCTCTTGCCCAGAAAGTAAACAATTATAAGTTGGAGTTTCATTCGTCAGGTTGTGAGTTGTTTTAGGAGATTTTGCTTTTTCTTTTTGTCTCCAATTTTTCCCACTTTCTTTTTCTTTCTGTACCTGATTTGACATTGAATTCACCCACTCTAATTCACCCTCCTTCTCAGTCTTTCCTTTGTTTATTTCTCAATCCTTAAATCTCATTGATTAAGGAGATTCACTGTTTGTCCCATTGTTCACCAAGGTCCCAGATACCCGGTTGCCCTCGCTGCGCCGTTATCAGCTCGCACTTCCAGCAACTTTGTGGGCACACAATTTAAAAACCTAGATGTGCACGAAGTCTAACTAACAGAGCACTCCAGCAAAATCTGGCCCATCGCTTCTCTCCAAGCTATTTTTGATTAAATAATTTAGTTTCCCGAGGCTGGCCAGGAGCGCACTGAAATAGACGAGTCTAGAGGTAACAAAGGTATCGATGAGGGTTTCAGCAGCAGATGAGCTGAGGCAGGGGTGGAGACGGACAATTACAGAGGTGGATGCTGGCGGTCATGGTGATGGGAAGGATTATGAGGTCGGAAGCTCAGCTCCGGTTGTGAACGGTCTTGTTCAGCCTCAGACAGTGGCCAGGGAGAGGGATGGAGTCGGTGGCTAGGGAACAGAGTTTATGGTGGGGACTGAAGGCAATGGCTTCAGACTTCCCTATATTTAATTAGAGGAAATTTCTGCTCATCCAGTACTGGATGTCAGACAAGCAGCAGAACAAATCAGAGGCAGTGGCGGGATCAAGACAGGTGGTGGTGAGGTAGAGCTGCATGTCGTCAGCGTACATGTGGAACTTGGCGTCTTTTCGGATAATGTTGCTGAGGGGCAGCACGTAGATAAGAAATAGGAGGGGGTCAAGGATAGATCCTTAGGGGACTCCACAGGTAATGGTGTGGGAGAGGGAAGAGAAGCCATTGCAGGTGATTCTCTGGCTACGACTGGATAGATAAGAATGGAACCAGGTGAGGGCAGTCCTAACCCAGCTGGACAACGGAGGAGAGGAGTTGGAGGAAGATCGTGTGGTCAACCGTGTTAAAGACTACAGGCAGTTCGAGAAGGATGAGGAGGTTATAGTTTACGATGTCACAGTCACATAGGATGTAATTTGTGACTTTGATAAGGGCAGTTTCAGTGCAGTGGTAGGAGAGGAAACATGGAGTTGTGGGAAAGATGGGCACTAATTTTGGACAACATGTTCAAGGACTTTGGAGATGGGGTGGTAGTTTGCAGAGACAGAGGGGTCAAGTATGTTTTTTTTGAGGAGGGGGTGCTGACGGCAGATTTCAAAGGGAGGGGAACATATCAGATAACATGGGGACCAGGAAGGGAAGTTAGGTGGTCAGCAGTTTGGTGGGAATAGGGTCAAGGGAGCAGTTGGTGGGGAACCTTAGGGGAAGTTTGGCCTGGTGGGCTAGAGGAAGAGAGGGAAGCAGCAGAGGCAGCTGAACGGAAGGTCTCAATCTTAGTGACAACGAAGTTCATGAGCTCCTTGTACTTGTTGTTGGAGATGAGGATGGAGGGGGCAGGAGAGTGAAGTTTGAGAAGATGGTTTGTGGTGAAGAGTAGCCAAGAGTTATCTTTGCATTCCAGGATAATCCTGGAATAGTGAATAGTTTTGGGAGAGGTGAGCAGGACCCGATAAGGCTTTATGTGGTCCAGCCAGATCTGGCGATGAATGGCTGAACCAATTGTCTGCCATAAACGTTCACGTCTGCATCCCTTGGACTTAAGGAACGTAATTGCTTAATTTTACTTGCAAATAAAGTCAAATCAATATACAAGGACTTCACTATGCTTTGGTTCTGTCTACACTGTTCCTCAGACAGGGGCCAGTGGAGGGTATGCAGTGTATTTCCACTTTTATATTTTGGGAGACTAAGATATGATTGGGGATTAAATATAGTACTTTGTCATCAACAACATCAACTTTCCACCAGTGGGGCCTCACAGGTTACGCAGGTGCACTGCCGGCAATTGACTGCCCATTGACATTACTGGGAATAAATGTTCTTCTTCTTCTTAGGCAGTCCCTCGGAACCAAGGATGACTTGCTTCCACATTAAAAATAAGTTCTCAGGTGACTGATGAGTCCAATGCGGGACCTACAGTCTCTGTCACAGGTGGGGCAGACGGTGGTTGAAGGGGCGGGTGGGTGGGGTACTTGGGTTGACGTGCGCTCCTTGCGCTGCCTGCGCTTGGCTTCCGCTTGCTCCCGGCGAAGAGACTCAAGGTGTTCGGCACCTTCCCGGATGCTTCTCCTCCACTTTGTGCGGTCTTGGGCCAGGGATTCCCAGGTGTCGGTGGGGATGTTACACTTTTTCAAGGAGGCTTTGAGGGTGTCCTTGAAGCGTTTCCTCTGCCCACCTGGGGCTCTCTTGCCCTGCCGGAGCTCCGAGTAGAGCGCTTGTTTTGGGAGTCTCGTATCGGGCATGTGGACAATGTGACCCGTCCATCGGAGCTGATCGAGCATAGTCAAAGCTTCGATGCTGGGGATGTTGGCCTGAGCAAGAACATTGACATTGGTGCGCCTATCCTGCCAATGGATTTGCAGGATCTTGCGGAGGCAGCGTTGGTGGTACCTTGCCAGTGCTTTGAGGTGCCTGCTGTACACGGTCCATGTCTCTGAGGCATACAGCAGGGCGGGTATCACTACTGCTCAGTAGACCATGAGCTTAGTGCTGGGTTTGAGGTCCTGGTCTTCAAACACGCTCTTTCTCAGGCGACTGAAGGCTGCACTGGCACACTGAAGGCAGAGTTGGACTTCGGGAATAAATAACGGGCAATGCGCCTGTGATTTTCCAATAAGGTGGCCACTGGATCTGAGGCCTCGCCGATGGTGCAAGATCTTGGATAGTCCCCCGGCCCCACCACTATGTATAATCCTCATTTATTCCTGATCCCTATTATCATCTTCTCTTTTTTATTATCTTTATTTTTAATATATATAAATGAGTTTGACAGTCTGTGTGTATGCGTGCGGTAAACTCAAAAGTTATAGAGCGTACCTACACATATGTTATATCAAAAGAAAGCTTATGATTAGGGGAGTGTCATAGGCATGTTTATTTTTTGGTCAGACAAAATTTGTTTGGACAGTGTGCAAAAAACGGACAAAATCCGCTCATTTTAACAAAGCTTCTTCGGCGTGACTGACGAGTGGATGGACCAATCGACGGGCCGCATTAGCGTTGAGTGACATGATGGTTGACCAATCTTACGGGGGAACCGCGGTATGATGCGTCACGGGGGGCATTTCATGGCGTGTGTGGGCGGGGCCTAAGCCTGCGGCCTGCCGTGAGTGCGGGACTGGGAAAAGAGATACAGAGACAGAGACAGAGAGAACCGCGCGGCCCGAGACAGCACCACCTCCTGTACTGACACACCCCACAGAGAGAGGGAAGGAGAGAGAGAGAGAGTGAAGGAGAGAGAGAGAGAGAGGGAAGGAGAGAGAGAGAGAGAGAGGGAAGGAGAGAGTGAGGGAAGGAGATAGAGAAGAGAGGAAGACACCCCGGGGAAGGGGTTGGACTCAGAGCCCGGCCGCGGTGACCCGGAGCCCCCGTGCGCGGCCTAGCGCCTCAGGCCCAGCCCGACTCAGCTCAGCTCAGCTCCCGCTCCGGCCCACCGCCGCCGCTCCATGGCAGAGGGTTCTTCAGTTCCCTCGGCAAGAGACAGAGAGAACCGCGCGGCCCGAGAGACAGCGAGTGGGGGAGCGGTGGCGGCGGGCTGGAGCGGGAGCTGAGCTGAGCTGAGTCGGGCCGGGCCTGAGGCGCTAGGCCGCGCACGGGGGCTCCTGGTCACCGCGGCCGGGCACTGAGTCCAACCCCTTCCCCGGGGTGTCTTCCTCTCTTCTCTATCTCCTTCCCTCACTCTCTCCTTTCCTCTCTCTCTCTCTCTCTCTCCTTCCCTCTCTCTCTCTCTCTCCTTCCCTCTCTATCTCTCTCTCCTTCCCTCTCTCTCTCTCGCTCCTTCCCCCCCTCTCTCTCTCTCCTTCCCCCTCTCTCTCTCTTTCCTTCCCCCTCTCTCTCTCTCCTTCCCTCTCTCTCTCTCTCCTGCACTCTCTCTCTCATTCCCTCTCTCTCTCTCTCCTTCCCTCTCTCTCTCTCCTTCCCTCTCTCTCTCTCCTTCCCTCTCTCTCTCTCTCCTTCTCTCTCTCTCTCTCCTTCTCTCTCTCTCTCTCTCTCTCCTTCCCTCTCTCTCTCTCTCCTTCCCCCCTCTCTCCTTCCCCCTCTCTCTCTCTCTCCTTCCCCCTCTCTCTCTCCTTCCCCCTCTCTCTCTCCTTCCCCCTCCCCCTCTCTCTCTCCTTCCATCTCTCTCTCTCTCTCCCCTTCCCCCTCTCTCTCTCTCTTTCCCTCTCTCTCTCTCCCTCTCTCTCTCTCCTCTCTCTCTCTCTCTCTCCCTCTCCTTCCCTCTCCTTCTCTCTCTCTCTCTACTTCCCTCTCTCTCTCTCTCTCCTTCCCCCCTCTCTCTCTCTCTCTCCTTCCCCCCCTCTCTCTCCTTCCCCCTCTCTCTCTCTCTCCTCCCCCTCTCTCTCTCTCTCTCTCTCCTTCCCTCTCTCTCTCTCTCTCTCATTAATGTCAATGATAACATTGCAAAATTATAATTCTGCTTGCTACCTCCAAATTCACATAGAAGGAAAACTGTAAAACCTGGAGTATATGGCTACTGGCGATCCCCATTAACAAAAAATGAAGTTAAACAACCACCTCCTGGGTGCTTAGCAAGAGTTCTTCAATCCCAACAGTTTTATAAACAGTTTTATAAACATGGCAGAGGGTTCTTCAGTTCCCTCAGCAACGCCGGGTACTCCAGCTAGTTATATATACATTACATATATCCAAAGAAGTACATCAGATTCTGGCTCCAAAAGCACAAGACAGTAAATCACACAAACGCATAGGAATATGTACAACCATTTCCTGATGAAAAGAATAAAGTTCTGGCCGTTACTGTAATGCAGGGCTAATTTTTGTGTTATACTATTATATTATGTGATCCATTTTAAGACAGAAGCCTAGAAATTAGTGTTAGCAATATTAATGCACTTGCAGGATACTCCTTTGGCTGGTATTTTAACACAAGTATAAATCTATTTAAAAAATGGGTTGAAGCCCATGTTAACTTAGCAGACAAACAATATCATACTAACATCACCAACATTAACTTCAATGCTCAAAAATGCACAGTGGTATAGTGACAGTCAAGAAACAAGTATTACTATGCTAATAGATACCCACAAAATATACATCTTATTGTTGTGGCTTTTAAGTCCAGCTGAGTGGGGTATATTCTCTCATATGAAGTGTTATATACATTAGAGCGTATTTCGATAATGGAAACCATATCAAATAAAGTGTCAAACATCAACATTTTCTGAAGGGCACGTCGCAGACTCCGCTGGAAAATAAATCCCAAACACAATGTACAATTGCTATTATGCCACTGCCTCTGGTTATGAACTAAAGTGTACAGCATCGCAAAATTAGTTACACCACACTGCCATGAATGCATTCCATTGCCACGGAATGCAGGGGACTCCAAGATGCCCCAAATAAAAATTCCATGCTGTATCAAAGTAACATTTCAATTTCTGACATGTACCTAAATGACTTGTTGGAGCAAGATTGCCTCATTAGTGCCAATTACGGACGAATCATGACTCGCCAAGCATGTTGTACATTGTTTACTTGTGATTTTGTGGTTGTATCTTCAGCATTTGCATAGATTCAAGTGTTCCCTACAGAGCAGATAGGGCTTTTCTGAGGCACGTGATGAACCAACATAGAAAAGTCATTGTCACCATCAAAACACATACATATAAATAGATAGTGCAAAATTACCGAAGGCCAGAAATTGTAATAATTGTTAAAATTTTTACCCTCATCACTTGACTTTGGATAATGTGCACTCCTGGATGGAATTCATTACAGCTAACTGAGAGAAAGAGAACAGTCCATTCCTGCTGCTCTAAAAGATACAGCAGGCTGTTTTGTATTCAAGCTGGGTACACATTTCCCCTGCTGCTGGAAAACCATTTAACAGAGGACAATGAAATGGTACAGAAAATTATAGCACTGGCTGCACACTGTGGCGACTGCTGTCATCTTCAGATGAAGTGCATGCAAGGAAAGAAATCGAAAACTGCATTTGGCATGTTGGAAAAATTTCTCCACCAGCAAGAGAACTGGAATTTGTATTTCATATATATAACTTGCAAAAGTGTAACTATTAAGCCATTTATCTCTGCATGCTTTGTGATTAAGCATAGCTCATTAAAATGTTAATTAGCTTCAGTTTTTACAACTACTAAGCATCTGCTGTCAATGCTGTTTAACAGCTTCAAAATGAATTCCAGGTTTACAAAGCAAAACTCAAAAAACAAAAATAATGGATATTCTCTTATCTTGCAAAACAGTAGGCACATAACTCAGCCCCGTGTTCAGCTTTTAGACTTTAATATTAGAAATCAAATCTTTTTACTCAGGCAATACAGAGAAGTCAACCTATGACATCTAGAGCTAAAAATTCGGTTGTGTGGCACCCATTGTTTGGCCGCTACGGATGCCGATTTGGTTCGAAAATAGTATCCAAGCAGTGGGCATACTTCTGGTGCTGGCTGCGCAGGACGTCAATTTGGTGACGCCCTGGGAACGTGCACCATAAGTATGCAAAGTATGCAGATCATGACGTCAATCAACGTACAACGCTGATTTGACGCCAGTGCTGCCATTTTCGTCCTCAACGCTAGAGCTAACGTCGTCTCTTAACCTCGCACAGCTGAACATGCATTCAACAGCAGGAAGGAGCTCCCACCAGTGCTATTTAAAGGGATCATCACCTACTTACAGGTTAGTTGATGACTGATTTCTACCAGCTGTTGCTGAGTTTCTAGAAGTATTTGGTGCTTTCTAGACTTCTTTACAGTTGCCAAAAGTCTAAAAGGACTGGTGTGGCACATGACTGTGGTACCAGTGAACACAAGCCCAATTCCACATTCAACACACTTGTGCTCCAGAACTAGCCGCGCCTCTAGCCAAGCTGTTCCAGTACAGCTACAACACTGGCATCTATCCGACAATGTGGAAAACTGCCCAGGTATGCCCTGTACACAAAAAGCAGGACAAATCCAATCCGGCCAATTACTGCCCCATCAGTCTACTCTCAACCAGCAGTAAAGTGATGGAAGGTGTCATCGACAGTGCTATCAAGCGGCACTTACTCACCAATAACCCATTTATTGATGCCCAGTTTGGGTTCCGCCAGGACCACTTGGCTCGAGACCTCATTACAGCATTGGGCCAAACATGGACAAAAGAGCTGAATTCCAGAGGTGAGGTGAGAGTGACTGCCCTTGACATCAAGGCAGCATTTGACCATGTGTGGCATCAAGGAGCCCTTGCAAAACTGAAGTCAATGGGAATCAGGGGGAAGCCATACCAAGCACAAAGGAAGATGGTTGTGATGGTTGGAGGTCAATCATCAAGGCCCCAGGACTTTGCTGCAGGAGTTCCTCAGGGCAGTATCCTAGGCCCAACCATCTTCAGCTGCTTCATCAATGACCTTCCCTCCATCATAAGGTCAGAAGTGGGGATGTACACTGATGACTGCACAGTGATCAGTGCCATTCGCAACTCCTCAGATAATGAAGCAGTCTATGCCCGCTTGCAGCAAGACCTGGACGACATTCAGGCTTGTAACATTATAGCAGGTAACATTTGTGCCACACAAGTGCCAGGCAATGACTATCTCCGAAAAGCGAGCGTCTAACTACCTCCCCCTTAACATTCAAAGACATTACCATCGCCAAATCCCCCACCATCAATATCCTGGGGGGGTTACCATTGACCAGAAACTTAACTTGACCAGCCACATAAATACTGTGGCAACAAGAGCAGGTCAGAGGCTGGGTATTCTGTGGTGACTGTCTCACCCCCTGACTCCCAAAAGCCTTTCCACCATCTACAAGGCACAAGTCAGGAGTGATGAAATACTCTCCACTTGCCTGGGTGAGTGCAGCTCCAACAACACTCAAGAAGCTCGACACCATCCAAGACAAAGCAGCCTGCTTGATTGGCAATCCCTCCACTACCGGTGTACCGTGGCTGCAGGGTGTGCCATCTACAAGATGCATTGCAGCAACTCGCCAAGGCTTCTTCGGCAGCACCTCCCAAACGCGCGACCTCTACCACCTAGAAGGACAAGGGCAGGAGATGCATGGGAACACCCCACCTCCAAGTTCCCCTCCAAGTCACACACCATCCTGCCTTAGAAGTATATCGACGATCCTTCATCGTCGTTGGGTCAAGATACTGGAACTCCTGTAGGATTCGCACAATTGCACTTTATATTATAAAGGGTCGAATGGCAGAAGAGGCCATGATTTTAAAGACTGTTTTAAAAGAAGCCCAGAAAAAGGGGCATTCAAAATGGCCACCAGACCCCGTGATCAACTTATTGGGACACTTTAAAATGGTTCCTGCAAATCCTCAGACAGCTTTGTGGATTCAGCCCAAAGTAAGTTCTGGAAGCCGTTTCTGAGAGAACGAAACCAGACACCCACATATACATATACATTGGATACAGATCCAGTCGAGATCAGCCTGTAGATAAAGGCCATCTAAATGTTGACCCAGACAAAAGGGAACAGTTTCATATTGATGAGAAGAGCATCAAGGGCCCGTTAAGGAAATCACCAGGACATTAAAAACATTGAAGGTCATTCCAGACCAGAGGTGTGCCATTACCGGCCATCCAAGAACAGTTTAAAATATAATAACTGCCCCGTTGTGCAACAAGCCCGCCAAAAGTTAAACAAAGACTAACCTGATTTGGCACGAGATAAGAGCTTCTGGAAAAGAAGTATAATTGTGAGAACACACGGGTAGGAGTTACACAGACAACACTCGTCAGCTTTCCAGCTTGCAGGCCTGTCCAGCTTTTGAGCTGGGAAAAGAGGAGTCGCTTCGGGAGAAGATCAGCGGGACTCCTCTCCATCGACGGAGAGGAAGGAGAGGAAGACCAAACCGCCATCAAGAAGACCGCTCGAGCCAGCATCCCACCCCGGGGTAAAACATCGGGAGATCATCGACCAACCCCGGGCCATTGACGAAACGAGAGGCCATCGACCTCGGGAGAAGAGATAAAATAAAACTGAAGAAACGATGGGGGCCAGCCCAAGGCTCCTCTGAGTGGGGTCGAGCCGATGATCCCCGACCCTGCCGACATCCAGGCCAGCCGGTGTCCAGCCACCCCCGACCCCCACCTCAGGAGAGAGGTGAGGCGCAGCTCGCTGGGGCTCCACGATCCACGTGGAGACGGGACGCCTGAAAGGATCAAACGCAGACTGGTTCAAAACCTTGCACTTCCTAGTTGGATTGGTGAGCATGTTTCTGGCCCTCCATAATCAGATCTAGATAGGTTTAAGGGGGTGGATATTTAGGGTATAATTAACATGAGTTGTTATCCCTCGATGTTCCATGTGTTTCCCTATTTCATGATGATTTTGTAGAGTATAATATGCCTGTATTTGCCTTAGTTAGTATTGTGTCGTTATGATTTGTTTGTGTTTTTCCCTCCCATGTACTCTCTTATTTGCTTGCATTTGATTTGTGTTACCATATGCAATAAAATTTCATTTCGTTTCATCAAACTTGGTCTATAAGAGTTTTCTCTACATTGTAGTTCCTGCCCCAAAGTCCAGAGTGCAGAATCTAAGGGGCGAGTGGGTCGAACCACTCAAGGTTTTACTGTGCAAGAGAGAGAGGCCTCTAGAGAGAGAAACCTCTGCGATCTAAAACCCCTTACAGAAAATGGCGACCGCGGCAGGACTCTGGCAGCAGGATTGCAATGTAATAGATCCAAGTTTGAATGGTCGAAATGCAATGGATGAGAGGATAGCGGATTATGTCTTTGGCAAGGTAAATCTCACTAAGCAGTGGATTTCCGATCTCTTACTGGATGGGCGTCCGGTGGACAGAGAGCAAAGAGCATAAGAAGTCAGTGGAGAAGG
This sequence comes from Somniosus microcephalus, assembly GCF_052327205.1. NCBI lineage: Eukaryota > Metazoa > Chordata > Chondrichthyes > Squaliformes > Somniosidae > Somniosus > Somniosus microcephalus. The sequence continues at coordinate 72,788,390 of NC_140997.1, forward strand.
CAGAGTGGCTGATGTGTTACAAGAAGCAGGTCCAGATCTTGGACCGAGTCGTTGCAGCACAGGCAGCCAGGATCACAACCCAGGCAGCAGAGATAGAGGAAAAGGCCATGGGTGGGAAAAAACTCATCACAGCGCTTCAAGTGCTAAATCAGGAATGCCAAGTGGTAGCTAGTCAACATCAGGCTAGGATAGAGTACCTGGAGTGCCAGGTTACTGAGGCAAAGATCAATGAAATGAGGATCCGGGAGAAAAACGCCCGCCTCGCACAACAGCTAAGAGCGCAGGAGGAGAGAGTAGTGGAGGTTAAGGCAGCTTACAAGCTAGCCCTCGAGCACGGGTTTGAGAGCACAGACCACGGCCCCTGCCAAAAGACCATAGAGGACCTAAGAACGGCCCTGGTTAAGGCAAAAGGCATGGTGTGTCTCGTCAGCCCGAAAGCCAGTCACATGGACTTTTTAAAGGAATCAAAACAGCCGATTCCATCTGAAGTAGTTGTGGTACCAGCCACCGAGCCCTCAGCACTGCCGAGCTATAGTGAGACTTGGCCGGAAAAACAGGGGGTGGTAAAAGAGGAGGTAGCCGAGGTGGAATGTGAGGAAGAACAGCCACTGGTAGCGAAGCCGGGACCGGCACCAATGTGTCCCGCTCGACACCAGAGGTTCGGCTCCAACGCCGCTGATGGCGATGTCGGACCCCACCAGAACCAGCTCGTGGTGCCCTACGCTGCCCCGCAATTAAGGTCCATGGTGAGCCACCTCGCACGACTCACAGTAAAGGGAGATCCCTCGATTCATTTCAGTGAGATAGAGGAAACAGCAGCCATTAATGACTGTGATGAACAGGAACAGGTGAAACTGTTGCTTTTCTCCCTGGATTGCACAATCCTTCAGTGCCTCTCAGATGAGAGTAAGAGAGGATGGAAAGGGTATACGGATCTCAAGGAGGAAGTCTTAGAAGTAATGGGAGTGGACGACGGTAGTCCGTTCGACCATGTGGAAGGGACCGTGCAGCTATCTGGAGAACCCCCACGGGTTTTCGCAGAAAGGCTGTGGCCTGTGTATCGACGCAGCTGTCCGGGTATGCCTGAACGGGTTGCAATGAACGACGAACAGCGGGTTCATTGGCTCCGTTGCTTGGTTACCAACAGCTTACCGCAGATACGGGCCCTAGCTAGATCTTGGTTTGATCCCCAGGGTCCCGGTGTCACGGAGGGGACGGTGCTCCGCCAGCTCAACGTTGCGTATAAGAATTGTAGAGGTCAGGAAACGCCTCCCCAGAAGGGAAAGGTGCATGAGGCAAAACCCGCAGCCCCAAGCAAGAAGGAGTGGCGTCAGGAGGGGAATCGCCCTGCCCAAGCCAAGCTCAATTGCTACGGGTGTGGGAAGGATGGACATTGGCGCAAGGACTGTAGAAATCCGTGGAAGGATAATAAGGGGAAATTTCCCGCAGCCCAAGCCCAAGCCCAGACCGCCGCCCCAGCACCCGCCCAAACCCAAGCCATAGCTCCTGCCCCAGCACAAGGAGCTGGTGCAGTTATGGATCCCACTGCGATTGAATCAATCATAGAGACAATGCGGTCTCTGATGATCGCGCAGGGGAAGATAGCCGTCACCACTGGTCTTGCCGTTCCCGCAGCCCTGACCGCTTCACCCCAATGACTAGAGCCAGCGCAGCCTGTCGACCTGTGTCCTCTAGAAAGACATGCACAGGAAGAGACCTCCTGTAAAATGGAGGAATACCTGCGGTGCCAGGTTGCAGAGGCTAAGTTAGTTGAGCAGGCTTTAAGGGAGGAGAACGCTAGGTTAACAGCGAAGGCTGGCAGTTTAGAGGACCAGCTAAGGGTTTGTAAAATGGTTTATGATCAGTGCAAACTGTTTAAACCGGGTGCAAGAGTATCAGCAACCGAAGCCAGGTCTGAGGGTAAAGATCCTCAGCCTGAGGCGTGCGATGAGCCACAGACCACACAAGCTGGCGTTGTAGCCTGCTTGGAAGGAGAAGCTGCCCCGCCCACCTGGGGGGAGGCTTCCCCTATGGCCTAGGACTCGGACGAGGAGGAGCCCGAACAGCAAGGCCCCGCCCTTGACATGATTCTGGAGGAGGTGGAGTCGGAGGACGGAGGTCCCGCCCTCGAGTCAAGCGTGGGGGAGGTAGAAATTGGGGGCAGAGATCCTCCACCTGTAGGGACAGGTGAGGAGGAGCCGTCTGCCACAGGCCCAAATCCCGAAGGGGCGGATCCTGAGGGGAGGGAGCCGAAGCCCACAGTCGTGGAGGAGCCACGGGCTGTGAGAGCTAAAGTCCCACCCGAAGGTCCACTCGCCAAGGGAGTCGACCCGAATCCCAAAGGGGCGGAGCCTGAAGGAAGGGAGCCGAAGCCGGCAGCCGTGGAGATGCCACGGGCTGTGAGGGCTAAAGTCCCAACTGAAGGTCCGCTCGCTAAGGGAGCCACGCCCAAAGTATCTTTTCGCAGGTCGACTCGAATGCCTCAGCCGGTAAAATCTTGGCCCGATTCCCCCGTTCTCAGTAAACGCCGACTTGAGAAATCGCTGACAAAACGCAGTCCCCGGTTGACAGCAAAAGGCTGCAGGGAACCCAAGCCACAGGTCACTGCAGCCCCACCGCAGGGAGCGGCGAGCTGCAGTCCAATCAAGGATTAGGCAAGCCGCCCGCAGACGGGCGGCGCTGTACATAAGTTAAGTTGAAGTTTTAAGTTTAAGGTGTGTAAATATTAAAATGATAAAGAGTTATAAGTAGTTTGGGAATCTGCTCAGTATGTGTGCTATTTTGGATCGAGGTCGAAAGACCCGATCATGCCTTCACCTAAGCCAGAATCTCTCGGGAGCCTGGTGGCATTGTTTAATTTGTTGCAGGAACCAGGAGAAAGATGAGAGGGATCCTCGTCGCGTTCATGCTGATCGGATGGAGCTGGGCCTATCGGGGCCGCACTAAGGACTCCACCATTTATGGGTGCTCTGGCAGCAGAGGCCCCGTCGCGACTGATGGAACCGGCCCACGGGACACTGAAGAGACTGCCATATACTTCCATGAAGGGAGATGGCCAGGCTGGCTGGGGTCGAACTCTACCGAATACTCCAGCCAGACGGGGTTCACATACAGAGAAACGTCTCTGATGTGCCCCAGGGTGAGGATCATCGCACCAAGAATCAGCATCACCATTGGAAAAAGGATTTGTTTGAACTGTCTGGGACATGTACCTTTGAGTCGCTGGTGGTGGCTCAGGAAGCTGAGTAAGACCATGAAGAGTTCCACGGTTGAATGGGAAAGACTGGGTAACAACACCCATCGGACTATTATGGGGACTCAAGGGGGGTTGAGTGTCTGTTGGGACAAATGGTGGGAACCAGATGAGGGGATCCACATCTGTATGTGGGGTTCAGAAAGCGCTTGCCCCACAGGCATCTCCATCTTTTTCCAAAGGCAGTGGCAGGATGCTGGACAAGGAATGAGGTGGGACGTCAGCACACGGGCGTGCCGAGTCCCATACTCTCAGATCCCAGTAAACGCCACTGAGCTCATCACCAGACCCCGCAAGCCCCTGCCCACAATTCCGGTAGCTAAAGCCCTCAAGAAAGGGTGCCCCACCACAACCAAGGGACCCAGGAACGGATTGGTACTGGTACCCACAGGTCAGGTGCTGTACCAAGGGGTGCACTACGCGGTGGCTTCGGTGATTTTAAACCTCACCGAGGTGCGGTTGCCAGAGTGGTGCCCCAGGGAAACGGAGCAATTATACCAGGTCCTGTTAACAAACATGTTTAAACAGTTTTACGAATTCGACTTTGCCGATGTCGACAGAGCTGAACTGTACACCACACCACATGAGGTCTTGGACAGGATAGGGAGGCAAAGAAGGGGTGCAGTAAATAATATTTTCACAGCTTTTAATACAGGAACTTCCGTCATCAACACACTGGATGATGTGGAGCTGCAAACCCAGATCAATGGTTTGAAAACAGTTAAGAAAGATACTGACTGACGAGAATAATGTAGTGGGTTCTGAGTTACATGAGGACCAGGCCATGACACTACACTTAAAAGAGATAATAGCTGAGCTGGAGAAACACGACAAAACGGTAAATGCTCTCATCAGGGAGAATCAGAATGCGTCCGATCAGGCTGCGCAGAACGAAGCTTGTGTGCTATGCGGGGCGTGGTTACTGGGCGAGGGCCACAGTAACCTGGAGGATTTGAAACAAGGTTTAGTCTCCTCCTGGATCAGCAACAAGCACCTCGCAGCCCTCCACCCTTTTGAGAATGCATTGAGTCCGTGCCAGCTCAGACTAGCTTCAGAGGCCTACCCAGTCCCAGTGGACTGTGGGCGGTCTAATCACACCATTATGGGTATAGTGGTAAGAATGCCGGTGATGGGAAAGACAGCTAAACCCGCCCCGGTATAGAGGGTGGAGAACATTGGAGTCATTCAGGGGGGGGTGCACATTCGCTACACAGGGGTCCCACCTTACATCATTCGATGGGAGCATGCAATGACGGGTACCGACCTCTCGGGGTGCCGGAGCCGGGGAGCACACATCATCCTGTGTCCCCAGCACTTGAATGCCCATTCAAAACCACAGTGCGGGTTCAGAACTGCTGGCGCGAAGCCTATAAATTGCACCACGGAGGCAATGGCACAAGGCCATGTGCCCCCGCAGGTGGCATATATAGGTGGGACATACTGTGTCACCACTGCAGTGCCCCACTACCAACATGGACAGCACGATTGGTGTCCGGTTAGTGACAGCAGCTTCTGTTTCAAGCCCAGGGCAGAAGTTCAAGTGGCCCAACAGCGAATTGTCCCCATTCCTGAACCTTCCACTGTTCACATCACTGTTAAAGAGAATTGCACCGATCTGCAGCGATTTGTTGCACATTTTGGATATATCATTCCCCCTCTCCCTGAACACCTCACCAAGATATTAAAAGCCGTTGTTGTTTCACAGAAACATTTCTATACACTGGAGCAGAAGACGTTAGAGATAGGGGCAAACATATTGGATATAGTGACCCCACCGTGGTGGGACCTGTTCACTAATATAGAAGTCCCTTCTTGGATTAGGATAGCCTCCCACATTCTTGTAGTGTGCCAGGTTATCATTGTAGTTTATTTACTGTTTGTACACTGTAAAAAGGTCAAACATTCGCAAAAGTACGAGAATAGAGGGGAATGGAGGGAGCATTATGTGCGGGTAGAAGAAGAGACACCCGTTTAGATTTTTGCTGCTTTGTATAAAGTTAAAGTTTTCCCCCCCTCCTCTGTATTATTTTTGATATGTATTCATGTGCATTTTAATTTTCGTGTGTGTACTTTATTTTTTCTTATTGAAGTTTATTAGATGTGTTGTTATTATTAAAAGGTAGTGTGTATGCACCAGGTGATGTAGGGATATAAGGCCCCCCTCCACGCCTGGAAGTAAGTTGTCAGATTTTAACTCCAAGGTATTGCCATCTATAGATGCTTAATGTACACTAGGTTTTTTCTGAAATGGGAAATGCATGTGTCGTGGGGTCATAGATAGGTAAATACTGGGGATGGTTAGATTATGGGAAGTCAGAAAATTTTGCTCACCCAGAATTATGTTACTTCAAGCAAGTTACAGTATCATCAGGGGGAGTGTAGGATTCGCAAAATTGCACTTTATATTATAAAGGGTCAAATGGCAGAAGAGGCCATGATTTTAAAGACTGTTTTAAAAGAAGTCCAGAAAAAGGGGCATTCAAAATGGCCGCCAGACCCCGTGATCAACTTATTGGGACACTTTAAAATGGTTCCTGCAAATCCTCAGACAGCTTTGTGGATTCAGCCCAAAGTAAGTTCTGGAAGCCGTTTCTGAGAGAATGAAACCAGAAACCCACATATACATATAGATTGGATACAGATCCAGTCGCGATCGGCCTGTAGATAAAGGCCATCTAAATGTTGACCCAGACAAAAGGGAACAGTTTCATATTGATGAGAAGAGCATCAAGGGCTCGTTAAGGACATCACCAGGACATTAAAAACAATGAAGGTCATTCCAGACCAGAGATGTGCCATTACCGGCCATCCAAGAACAGTTTAAAATATAATAACTGCCCCGTTGTGCAACAAGCCCGCCAAAAATTAAACAAAGACTAACCTGATTTGGCACGAGATAAGAGCTTCTGGAAAAGAAGTATAATTGTGAGAACACACGGGTAGGAGTTACACAGACAACACTCGTCAGCTTTCCAGCTTGCAGGCCTGTCCAGCTTTTGAGCTGGGGAAAAGAGGAGTCGCTTCGGGAGAAGATCAGCGGGACTCCTCTCCATCGACGGATAGGAAGGAGAGGAAGACAAACCGCCATCAAGAAGACCGCTCGAGCCGGCGTCACGCCCCGGGGTAAAACATCGGGAGATCATCGACCAACCCCGGGCCGTTGACGAAACGAGAGGCCATCGACCCGCTCCGGCTCGGGAGAAGAGATAAAATAAAACTGAAGAAACGATGGGGGCTAGCCCAAGACTCCTCTGAGCGGGGTCGAGCCGACGATCCCCGAACCCGCCGACATCCAGGCCAGCCGGTGTCCAGCCGCCCCCGACCCCCACCTCAGGAGAGAGGTGAGGCGCAGTTCGCTGGGGCTCCACGATCCACGTGGAGACGGGATGCCTGTAAGGATCAAACGCAGACTGGTTCAAAACCTTGCACTTCCTAGTTGGATTGGTGAGCATGTTTCTGGCCCTCCATAATCAGATCTAGATAGGTTTAAGGGGGTGGATATTTAGGGTATAATTAACATGAGTTGTTATCCCTCGATGTTCCATGTGTTTCCCTATTTCATGATGATTTTGTAGAGTATAATATGCCTGTATTTGCCTTAGTTAGTATTGTGTCGTTATGATTTGTTTGTGTTTTTCCCTCCCATGTACTCTCTTATTTGCTTGCATTTGATTTGTGTTACCATATGCAATAAAATTTCATTTCGTTTCATCAAACTTGGTCTATAAGAGTTCTCTCTACATTGTAGTTCCTGCCCCAAAGTCCAGAGTATAGAATCTAAGGGGCGAGTGGGTCGAACCACTCAAGGTTTTACTGTGCAAGAGAGAGAGGCCTCTAGAGAGAGAAACCTCTGCGATCTAAAACCCCTTACACTCATTCCCTAAAAGCAATGTGGAGTACCTTCACCACACGGACTACAGCGGTTCAAGAAGGCGGCTCACCACCACCTTCTCAAGGGCAACTAGGGATGGGCAATAAATGCTGGCCTTGCCAGCGATGCCCACATCCCATGAACGAATAAAAAAAAAGTCCAACACAAACATTCTAAACCAATTTTATGAATCAAACCATCACAATATTTGGCTGACTGGTGGAGTGGCAGTGGTGGTAGGACGAATGCTGTCATCCTGAGAGAGGGCAGCAGGTTCGCCCACTAAGGAGCCACTGTCAATTCCTCGGGGTGGCGCCTTGACCACTCGTGTGAGATCGTTAAATTTCTTCCTGCGCTACATCCAGGTCCTCGGGGCTACACGGCTTGCATTGACAGTGATGGCTATCTGCTCCCATTCCCTTCTCGGCGTCTGTCTGGAGCACCTCCTGGCCCCATGTGGATACAGGAGATCTCTCCTCCGGTGATGCATCCAAAAATCTGGGAGCCCACTGTCTGCCATGTTGCACTAGCTTCACTCTTCCTGTAGGTCACACACTCCTCTACAATGACTTCCAGTACCTGCTTCAGTCAGAATGCACCTCTCCTTTAAGAGGTGCAGGCTGGCTTTATGAACTGCAGGCTAGCTTTAATTGGTGCTAGCCTCACACAAACTTGGTCCCTTGTTGAGCGTGCAGCCACTGAACAGTGCGTTTAGCGCTGGGCTGCACACCACTATCATTATAATTATCAGACAGCACAAACTTTGCGTGCTGCCTGCATTACTTTGAACGGGCACAGGTTAATCACGCATCGCGATCCCTACACCCATTTTTGGGACTATCCAATTTTTAGCCCCTACCATTAGGGCCCAGGTTCAGGCAGCACTGGGTACTACATTGGCTATAAAGCGCTTTGGGACTTCCTAAGGTCCTGAAAGGCACTATATAAATGCAAGTCTTTCTCTCTTTTTACCAAATACATCTAGTTTATCAACTAAAATCTCATCTAAATTGATCATAAATATTCCATGGCACTATTCAAAGAGGAGCAGGAAGTTCTCCAGATGTCCTGGCCAATATTCCTCCCTCAACAAACACCACCAGAAAGGAATTAATTGGTCATGACTGTTGTGCGACATCACTGGCACAGAATGGCTGCTGCATTTCCCTACCTAATAAGTCACTATGACCAAGAAATTGGACTAGAGCGAGAAACCAGTGCCAAATGGGCATTGCGAAGCAACTGTGGGGGGCCGGAGAAATTGGACCTCAGATCGGCATGAAACCAGCAAGCTGCAGATGTCAATCAGGCATTCCATGCAACTTGCCAGTTAGATGATTTGGAAATTCGGTTGGCTCTGGCGTCAAGCCGGCCCTCTGGGGAAAGGAAGGTGAACTTCCAATTTAGCAACCAACTCAGGAGTGACAGGCCATGAGAGACTGCGATCCAAAATTTGTTCCCCATGATCTTTTCTTCACCCAAAAAAAGGCGAGCGACGAGGTTCAATTTCTCCCCCATGTTTCTAAAGTAAATAATTGTATAAAGTGCTTTGAGATGTTTCAATGGAATAACATGCTTTATAAGTACTAGTTTTTTAATCAAAGTTTGCTGTAGCAGATATTGATTTTGTATTGTGTAAGAATTCTTCTTAGAAAGTTTACTTCTATGATTGACTTCTAAACCGGAATCATGAAATGACCTGTCCAACAAATGTCATTTATTAAAATGCAAGTCAGTACTGGGACACAGCTCCACAATACAACAGAACTGTCTTGTACCATTACTGTTGCAACTTCGTGTTAAAGTTACTGAACTAATTTCAGTCTTGTTTACATTCTTAAAAAGGATCGCCATCTCAAATTCTCATATTTGTAACCATCTTTAAAAATTGTATATAAGAACCATAGAAAATATCATGTGAGTTTGCAAAGTTAAGACAGCAAAGATCTGATTACAGTTGAAGCTTGTTTACAACCCATGCTGTTAGTAACAGGGCATCTTGTTACTCGGTATCAGTTACCAGAATAACTATTACAATAGCAAAATACTGCAGATGCTGGAAATCCGAAATAACAACAGAAAATGCTGGAAAAACTCAGCAGGCCAGGCAACATCCGTGGAGAGAAATTAGAGTCAATGGGCTAGATTTTCGGGGAGCCGTCAGGTGGGGTTTCAGGCGTGTGGGGGGGGGGGGGGAAATCCCGACTTTGGGGGTCCCGACACCATCCCGCCCAAAACCCCGCCCCACATAAGTTTCAGGGGCGACGGGTACCCGCCCCGCACTGGGACCCGCCGAAACCAGGCGGGAAGGGATTAGTGCCAATTAACTGCATGTTAACAGGTAGTTATCAGGCAGTTTTTAGCCTAATCCCTATTTTGAGGGGTTTCGTGTGGGTTTCCCGACGGCTCCAAACCACGCCAGGTAGAGCAGGTGGGCCGTCGGGTTGAAGGAGTTGGAGGGGTCGCGATGTCGGTGCTCAGGTGAGTGATGGGTGCATGAGTGCAAAGGTAAGTGTGTTTGGTGTGTCTAAAGTGTGTAAAGAACTTTTACTTACCTGTACTTATCTTAACAGCCTTTCTTCCTGTAGCCGTCGGGAGCGCATCACTCAGCCAGAACTGAAAGCTGAACGGCTGCGATCTGTCAAAAGTGACAGCCTTCAGCTTTGAGTGCCGGTAAGAGTTCTAACTGAGTCTGTGCAGAATGACTCAGCTTAGAACTCAGAGTGTCAGTGTTTCACAGCTTCAAACAGCTGTGAGACACTGATATTTCATCTGTCAAGAACTCGACAGATGAAATTTCAGTCTGTGACGTTGCCTGTTGCCGGGTGGCCCTGAATTGGCCTGCTGAGCCCGCTGGGCGGGCTCAACAAGGTCAATCAAGGAAAAATCGCGTGGATTGGCCGGACATCGAAGTAGGCGGGTCAAAAACACGAAAGGGGGAGTCCTGCCTTCTTCCCGACAGGTTCGGCAAAATCTACCCCAATGTTTCGGGTCAAGGGTTTTGACCCGAAACGTTGACTCTAATTTCTCTCCACGGATGTTGCCTGGCCTGCTGAGTTTTTCCAGCATTTTCTGTTGTTATACCAGAATAACTATGTTGTTTCAACTATTTAAATAGAACCTATAAAACCAGTAAGCAGTTTTTTGCTGTAAAGTCCCTTAGCTCAGTATTAAAAAAGTGTTCTTGCAAATTGGCAAAAGCTATCAAGAGGTAATTGTCTGAGTTCACGCTGTCATCACTAGCCATGATATTGCGAGTTGTATGCATTATGATTTTCTGCCCATTCTGTGCAGTGCAAACTTTGAAAATTGGTGCTCAAAAGAGAAAATCGTTTTTTTTTAACATTCGGGGGATGATTTCCTCTAGTCACGATGTGTTATTTCCTATATTTACTATTTTTAGTAAATCGCAAATGCATTCTAAAAGATTTACGGTTTCCTTAAAACTAGGTGGAAATCATCCTGTTATGGTTAAGATGTTACTAACACATAGCAAACAGAAAAAATCTTCCTCCCAGCTGATATAAAAGGGCATAGCAGAGAAGGAAGGGAGTGAGGGAGAAACCAGGAAACTACAAACCCATCAACTTAACATCAGTTGTGGGGAAGTTACTGGAATTTATCATCAGAGACAGAGTGGCAATGAACTTGAACAAGTATCAGCTGATCTCAGAGAGTTAGTATGTATTTGTGACGGGTCAGTCATGTCTGACTAATCTAGTTGAATTTTTTGACGGGATCCCTAGCATGATGGACAGGGGAGTGTCTATGGATGTCGTCTATATGGATTTCCAGACGGCATTTAATAAGGTTCTGCATAAGAGATTATTAACAAAACTGATAGCGCACAAAATTCGAGGTAACCTTGTGACACGGGCTGGTAATTGGTTGGGAGGAAGGAGGCAGAGAATAGGGATAAAGGGATGTGATAAGTGATGTTCCCCAGGGATCTGTACTGGGACCTCACCTTTTCACCATATATATTAATGACTTGAATGAAGGAATAGAGAGTTGTATATCCAAGTTTGCAGATGGCACTAAATTAGGAGGCACAGCAAGTTCTTTAAGGAAGAGCAAGAAGTTACAACGGTATATAGAAGACCAAGTGAGTGGGCAAAACTATGTTAGATGGACTTCAATGTGGGCGCGTGCGAGGTCATTCACTTTTTATCCGAGAAAGACAAATCAGAATATTTTCTTAATGGTGAGAGACTAGGAACTGTGGAGGAGCAATGGGATTTAGGTGTCCATGTACACAAATTACTAAAAGCTAGCGTACAGCTACTAAAAGTAATCAAAAGGCTAATGGAATGATGGCCTTTATCTCAAGAGGGCCGGAATAAAAAAGTGAGGAAGTGATGCTTCAGTTGTACAGAGCCTTGGTCAGACCCTATCTGGAGGACTGTGTTCAGTGTCTAATCTCAAGAAAGATATTTTGGTCTTGGCGGGAGTGCAACGCAGGTTTACCAGAATGATACTATGGCTTAAAGGGTTGAATTATGAGGACAGGTTGCATAAACTTGGTTTGTATTCCCTTGAGTTTAGACGGTTGCGGGATGATCTAATTGAGGTGTTTATAATGGCAAAGGGGTTCAATAAGGTCGATACAGAGAAACTATTCCCTTTGACGGGTGAATCCAGAACACGTGGGCATAATCTTAAAATTAGACCTAGGCCAATTAGGAGTGAAGTCAGGAAGCACTGTTTCACACAAAGGGTACTGGAAATCTGGAACCCCAAAAGGCTGTGGATGCTGGGCTAATTCAAGACTGAGATCAATAGATTTTTGTTAGGCCAGGGTGTCAAGGGTGATAAAGCCAAGGCAGATAAATGGAGCTGAGGTACAAAGCAGCCACGATCTAATTGAATGGTGGAACAAGCTCAAAAAGCTGAATAGCCTATCCCTATTCCTATGAGCACTCATATGATGGTATTAATGTACCTAGGTTATGTAACCAGTGCTCTATGTCACATTGTCTGTAACCAATATGCTTGAATCCCTATGCCATTTCAGATAACATTCACAAGATTCTCCATTTCACACTACACTGAACTCCAATACTTAGAAGAACTATATATCAATATATACATATTCACACCAATATGCATCAACAAACAGAAACAGGACCAAACTGAGGAAAGCATAATCGAGGGAAAATGTTTGGAAGCCCTAAAGAGATTTAAAAGTGGAGCACAGCGTAAATTAGGCCAAGTATATAAACAGAAAAGGAAAAAGAAAAGTTGAGGGAAGGGGTACTTGACTGAAAAGGAATAAATTATAGCAAGATAAAAAGGGACTGTGCCCAGATTACATGGAAGGAAGAAATGGCAATTAGAACTGTAGATCAACAATGGGAATTGCCACGATAGGCTTAGAGATCTGGGTCTTTTTACTCTAGAAAAGCGTAGACTTTGGGGAAATTTGATTTAAAATAATGAATAGATTAGATTTGGTTCAGCTATTTTAATTAGATAGCTTAGGGAGGTCTAGGGGACACGCGTATAAGTTACGTAAACACAAAGCTAGGTTCAATGTCAGGGTTTTTTTCTTTTCATAGGTGTTGTCAACCTTTGGAACATGTTGCAGGCTCATGCAATGACTGCAGGTTTACAGTAAGCGTTTTAAAGGGAGCTGGACAACTTCTTAACTGTGGCTGATATCACAGCGTACAAATGCTAGGTGGGCGATTTGTATTCCCGTCACTGTGGTTTCCTTGAACATGTTTGATTCTTTTGGGGGTCTGTAATGAAATCTGTTTGTCTTGATCCTGTATTCGTTTTGCACTCATGTATATTACCCTCCCCCACTGTGTATAGTTTCACTTCCTCTTTCCCGACTAACCTGGGAGGTTCCAGGTCTTGGCTCTTGGCTCCGCCGCTGACTTCTCTTACATAAAGATCCCAGGATCTGTATGACTCATTCCTGTGAACCAGTCGGCGTGTTGAGATGTTAGCTCTGATCTTAGTGATTAAAAGCCAACTTGTTTAAGTCTATAACTTCTAGTTTTGTGGTTATTGAAGGCCCATCAATTTTAATCACTAAAGAATACTAGGATGGATCGACTCCTAAAACCAGAGCGTCTGGACTTGGATCCACATTCTGCTGAAGCATCAAATCAATTTGGACACTGGCTCAAATGCTTCGAACTCTTCGTGGGGGCCTCATCCACTAGCGAGGTAGATAAACTGAGTCGACTGACTACTCGCGTAAGTCATCGGATTTATTCGTTCATCCGGGACGCCACCTCTTACACGGAGGCCATCACTATCCTGAAGGCCCAATACCAGAGGCCGGTAAACGAAGTGTACGCCAGACATCTGCTGGCTACATGCAGGCAGCGACCAGAGGAATCAATGGACGATTTCTTACAGGGCCTAAAGGACCTGGTCCGGGACTGTAACTGCAAGGCCGTGATGGCCAGCGCGTACTCTGCCGAATTGGTCCGCGATTCCTTCATCACGGGCCTCAAATCGAATTATATCTGGCAGAGACTGCTGGAGAATGAGGTCCTGGACTTAAAAAAGGCAGTGGCCACTGCGCGATCGCTGGACGTGGCCCAGAGAAACTCTGACTCTTATTCTTCCGGCCATGCGGCCCTCACCACCTCGTGCGCGCCGAGGGGGCCACCATCTTGGAATCAGCCATCTTCCCCATCCAGGTCTCAGACCAGCTCTACGCCGTCGGAGTCCCCACACAGAAGTTCACCCAGGAGTCCTACTACAGCGGCAATGTCTCGAGGCCCGAAATGCTACTTCTGCGGCCAGGCCAAGCACCCCAGACAACGATGCCCAGCGAAGGACGCTACATGCTTCAAATGTAAGAAAAAGGGGCATTTTAGCAAAGTCTGCAGGGGGAATCCGATTTCCAACTCCGTCACCGCCTCGTGCGTGCTGTGCGGGCCGCCATCTTGGGATCCGCCATCTTTTCCCGACTCAACAGCCGCCCAGGGCCCAACAGTGGCTTCGATCACGGTGGATCAATCCAGGCAACACCCGTTGACAAAATCCATGATGGACATACAGGTAAATGGGAATTTAACGAAATGTTTAATTGACTGTGGGAGTACCGAGAGTTTTATCCACCCTAGCCTGGTACGGCGGCACTCATTAACGGTAACCCCTACACGGAGCAGAATTGCTATGGCTGCTAAGCCCCACACTTCGGACATTTTGGGCTACTGTGTGGTAACACTGACTGTAAAATGCACGGACTATAAGGATTTTAAACTCCTCGTGATGCCAGAACTCTATGTTAATGTAATCTTGGGCCTGGACTTCCAGTGCCACCACGAAAGGGTCACGCTAGCATATGGCGGGTCCCAGCCACCACTCACAGTCTGTGGCCTATCAACCTTAAAAATCAGCCCGCCCTCTTTATTCACTAATCTCGCTCCGAACTGTAGGCCCATAGCGACCAAAAGTAGAAGGTACAGTCTGGAAGACAGGCACTTTATCAAGGCGGAAGTGGACAGACTCCTGCGGGAAGGCATTATTGAATGCAGTACCAGCCCGTGGCGTGCCCAAGTAGTCATAGTTAAAAATAGCAAAAAGAAACGGATGGTAATTGACTACAGCCAGACTGTTAATATTTATACCCAGCTGGACGCCTACCCTTTACCCCGCATATCAGAAATGGTCAACCAGACTGCGCAATACCGAGTCTTCTCGACTATCGACCTCAAATTCGCGTATCACCAGCTCCCCATTAGAACGGAGGACCGCCCATACACCGCCTTCAAGGCGAACAGGCGCCTCTACCATTTTCTCAGAGTGCCCTTCGGGGTAACAAATGGGGTCTCGGTCTTCCAACGTGAGATGGACCGCATGGTTGACGAGAATAAACTACAAGCTACCTACCCCTATCTGGACAATGTCACTATCTGCGGGCACAACCAGCAAGACCACGATCTAAATCTTGCGAGATTTTTAAAAACTGCCCTAAAGCTGAATCTAACCTACAACGAAGACAAATGTGTCTTCAACACAACCCGTCTCTGTATCCTCGGCTGTGTGGTGGAAGATGGGGTAATTGGACCGGACCCTGACCGATTACGCCCCCTAAAGGAACTGCCCCTGCCACACAATCCCAAAGCTTTAAAAAGGTGCCTGGGATTTTTTTCGTATTATGCCCAATGGTTGCCCAATTACTCTGATAAGGCCTGACCCCTCATTAAATCGACGTCCTTCCCACTATCAGCTGAAGCTCGGGAGGCTTTCACCAGTATTAAACAGGACATTGAAAGGGCTGCAGTGTGTGCAGTGGACGAATGCATTCCCTTTCAAGTTGAAAGCGATGCGTCAGACTTTGCCTTAGCTGCGACCCTCAATCAGGCTGGGAGACCTGTGGCCTTCTTCTCCCGAACCCTTCAGGGACCTGAAATCAGGCACTCTTCTGTCGAGAAGGAAGCACAGGCTATAGTGGAGGCAGTGCGGCACTGGAGACACTACCTAGCCGGCAAACGTTTCACCCTGCTCACCGACCAGCGGTCGGTGGCTTTCATGTTTAATAACAAACAAAGGGGGAAAATCAAGAATGACAAAATACTCAGGTGGAGGATCGAACTATCCACGTTCGACTATGATATTATGTACAGGCCGGGGGCCCTTAATGAACCCCCAGACGCCCTATCGCGGGGAATGTGTGCCAGCATTCATACGGACAAATTACAGGGTCTCCACAACGACCTCTGTCACCCAACTATACCATTTTATAAAGTCCCGCAATCTGCCCCACTCCATCGAGGAGGTCAGGGCAATGACCAGAGCCTGCCGCATCTGTGCGGAATGCAAGCCTCGTTTCTACAGGCCTGACCGTGCACACCTTATCAAAGCCACACGGCCATTCGAGCGCCTAAGTCTGGACTTCAAGGGACCCCTTCCCTCTGCCGACCGTAACGTATACTTCCTCAATATCATCGATGAATATTCCCGCTTCCCCTTCGCCATTCCCTGCCCAGACATGACCAGTGCCATGGTCATCAAGTGTCTCTGTAATCTATTCTGCATGTTTGGCATGCCGAACTACATACACAGCGATAGGGGGACGTCATTCATGAGTGATGAGCTGCGCCAGTTCTTGCTCTCGAAGGGGATAGCCACTAGCAGAACCACTAGCTACAACCCCCAGGGTAATGGGCAAGTGGAAAGGGAGAATGCTGCTGTTTGGAAGGCTGTCACGTTAGCCTTAAAGTCAAAAGGCCTTCCGACCTCCCGCTGGCAGGAGGTCCTCCCAGACGTGCTCCACTCCATAAGGTCTCTGTTATGTACTGCCACTAACGCTACCCCTCACGAAAAGATGTTCGTTTTCCCCCGGAAATCCACCTCGGGCATATCTCTACCCGCGTGGCTGACGTCTCCGGGGACAGTACTATTGCGGAAGCACGTGAGAGGACATAAAACGGGCCCCCTTGTGGAAAAGGTACAGCTCCTCCATGCAAACCCTCAGTACGCCTATATCGAATACTCTGATGGGCGAGAGGACACTGTTTCCATAAAAGACCTCGCTCCCTCGGGGAGCGGAGAGAACGATGGGAGACTACCCGATGAAGACCTACACTACAAAGAGACAGGACGCTCAGAGGTATCAATACCCAACTTTAACCTGGAGGACACTGCAGATAACCTGGAAGACACTGCGGAGGCCCGGACAGCGGAGGAACCAGAATCCACTCCCCTAGAGGCACCCCAACTGGCTTTGCGCCGATCACTGAGAACTGCAAAACCTCCTGACAGACTCACTTATACCAACTTTTAAGAAACATCACCCCGATGGACTAAATCTATAGAAGGGGTGAATGTAATGAAATCTGTTTGTCTTGATCCTGTATTTGTTTTGCACTCATGTATATTACCCTCCCCCACTGTGTATAGTTTCACTTCCTCTTTCCCGACTAACCTGGGAGGTTCCAGGTCTTGGCTCTTGGCTCCGCCCCTGACTTCTCTTACATAAAGATCCCAGGATCTGTATGACTCATTCCCGTGAACCAGTTGGCGTGTTGAGATGTTAGCTCTGATCTTAGTGATTAAAAGCCAACTTGTTTAAGTCTATAACTTCTAGTTTTGTGGTTATTGAAGGCCCATCAGGGTCAGAGAGGAATTTCTCTGATTTTTGTCCCAGAATTGGCCTAGGGTTTTTTTAATCTCTTTTTTTTTTGCCTCTCCCAGGAGATTACGTGGCTGCTGGTGGATGAGGGTGATGGCTAAGTTCACTGAGACCCACCCCAGCACAGTTCCAGTGGGATTAAAACCACCAAAGAAAATTGAATCCTCTGTATTTACAGTTTTTTCCAGACTAGGAGAGAGAGAGGGCTAAGCTGATGGCAACATAGCATATAAATAACATAACATCTTTTTACATTTAACTTTTGGAAACACTTCCTGCGTTCATGAAATTGGGTAGATATATTGGGCCCAATTATAACGGCCCCCGTCTGGCGGAAACTGGGTGGGGGGGGTGCCTAATCAAGAGAACAGCACCTCACCTTTCGATTAGGCACTTTACAGCCTTCTGGACTCAACATAGAGTTCAACAATTTCAGATCATAACCCCGGCCCCTATCATATACAGTATATATTTTTTATCCACACTTTTGTTCTGTTCTTCTCTCCCACATGGCAGCTGTCATCCATTCTGCCAGCACAATTCACACTTCATCTAGAGCCATCCTTTGTTTCTTAACCTGTCCCATTACCATCTCCTTTTGCCTTGAATATCTCTTAATGTCTCTCAATGTCTCTTAATCTCTTCTGCTTTCTATCCTATCACAGGCCTTCCCTTTTGTTCTT
The DNA here is from genome assembly GCF_052327205.1 of Somniosus microcephalus. Taxonomy (NCBI): domain Eukaryota; kingdom Metazoa; phylum Chordata; class Chondrichthyes; order Squaliformes; family Somniosidae; genus Somniosus; species Somniosus microcephalus. Next base: position 72,806,299 of record NC_140997.1, read on the forward strand.
TCATCCCCTCCCTCATTTCCCAGCCACTACACTTGCTTAAAAATCTGTTCCATTTCCTGCTTTTTTCCAGTTCTGATGAAAGGTCATCGACCTGAAACATTACCATCTTCACAGATGCTGCCTGACCTGCTGAGTTTCTCCAGTATTTTCTGTTTTTATTCCTGTTTTAAATATGCAGATCAGATCCGATGATGTCATCAGAACCCAATCTGCAATTTCAACCTGAGGCCTGAGTGGGGGAATCAGTGTCGGCTCCTCCGTCAGGAAAAGCCTGCCGGGAGCCGGATCCTGGCCCAGAAGAGGCCCAGAAGGTAAGTTTTCCATTCATTTTTCAAGTTTCCTCGTGAGCCAGGAAGGGCAGAAGTGCTCCTTCAGGCCTCACAAGGATGCCTGGGGCCTCCCTTGCACCGGGCTATCCCTCCCCCCCCCCCGATCACAGCCAAACGCCCCACTAACTGCGGGGGTTTAACTACCCCATGGGTCTCCGGCTGCGCCCTCCTGTCACTAATTCCCGCTCTCGCGGTCAATCTGGCCGTGTGTCGGGCAGGACGCTGCATTCTTTTATTTAAATGAGGCTCTGCCATTGAGAACGGCAGGGACTCCACATCCCCGGCCTTGCCGGATTCATTGCCCGCTATCGGGCTCCCCGCACCCATTGTTAATATCAGGGCCACTAATTCAGTAATTAGGGGTGACCAGCTAAATAATTATGCTCAAATATGTAAATTAAAAAATAAACTTTTCCATAAATAGAAGCCTGCAAATCACATTCCTTACTAACCTAGGAGGATATATGTAAGGCCACCACTGAATATCTTTAAGGATTAAAACACTTGATATGTTTAAGAAAAATCAGAACAGGCTGTGGTGTAATACAGTGTAAATGTAAAAACACACATAAGTTCATGTGTGACTGTATTAGAAAGAAAGACTTACATTTATATAGCACCTTCCACAACTACCAGATGTCCCAAAGCGCTTTACAGCCAATTAAGTACTTTTTCTTTAAGTGTAGTCACTGTTGTAATGTAGGAAATGTGGCAGTCAATTTGCACACAGCAATGTGATAATGACCCAATAATCTGTTTTTAGTGATATTGATTGAGGGATAACTCCCCTGCTCTTCGCCGAAATAGTGCCGCAGGATCTTTTACATCCACCCGAGAGAGCAGACGGGGCCTCGGTTTAACATCTCATCCAAAGGGCAGCACCTCCAACAGTGCAGGACTCCCTCAGCAATGCACTGGAGTGTCAGCCTAGATTTGTGTACTCAAGTCTCTGGAGTGGGTCTACGAACCCACAACCTTCTGACTCAGAGGCGAGAATGCTACCAACTGAGCCACAGCTGACACAACTTGATTAATCAACAAGTTTTTGAGATCTGTTCTCGCCGTGTGATGACGTACACACCCCTAAGTACAACTTGGTTTGATAATTGGTCACCACTCCAGTCTTTGCAGCATTTATTGTTTATTATATGTTGCAAGGAAGGAATGCCTCAAAATTGCAGATCAGCAGAAGTGAGCATTCTTCAAATTTTTTTGTTGTTGATCTCATCAAGTTGGGAAATGTCAGTTTGAGCGATGGAACACTATTCCTCTTTTGGAACCAGCATCAGCACCAAACATTCCTGGGTGGATAATGCACAGGTCAGATGCTGGATAAAGTTCTCTTTACTTTGCCTCAAAGTACCTATAATAACACACACACCTCTAATCTTAACCAGCACTCTCTCTCCCACAATAGCTATTCTTGTAGCTGGTCTGAATGAGACTGCTGACGGAGAAGCAAATTATGGATAGTTGTGCTGTAGTCTTTTTGCACCATCTCCTGATTAATTGGATTAAAACCGATCAAACTTAGAATGTTTGTAGCGGCAGGAAGAGGGAAACACATTTTTGATGTCCTCTCGCCACCCACCAGGATCAGATCCAGTTGCAGCAGGGACAGATCTTCAAGAAGGCCCACCGCCACCTTCTCAGAGCAACTAGAGATGGACAATAAATGCTGGCCTTGCCAGCAATGGCCACATCCTGAGAATGAATTAAATAAGCAAGAAAGAATCGGATAAAAATTTAGCATACACAAAAGTGCTTCACTTTTGTCATACCTGTACCTGGTACTCCTTTCTCAGTGCTCCCAAACACCATGGGCATCTCTCCATGTTCTCCCAAACTTTAGTAACCCACTAGTGCTCTCATGACTCCCAATCCTAATCAAAGCACTCGCCTTCCAACACTGCCAACCCACCTGGTTCCACCAACCTGAAACCTGGAATAACTTCCGATCATTAAATTAAAAAACTTACGAGATAAACATAACTACACAGTTAAACTAATGTTAATTAAGCCCACTGGTTTACAATTTCCCTGCAAATACACATAATTATCACAGAATTCGAGCCTGAAAAATATCACTAAGTAATAGTGATTTTTCAATCACTGTCCCTGCTAAAGTATTGCACGTTACAAAGCACAAAACATCATATTCTCTGACTCATAGTGAATATCCTGATTTGAGATCTGACAGTAATATATTCAAAGTTTTATTGAGTGTAATACATTTCCTATAACATGCTTTTTCCATTATGCTAAAAGAAAAAATTCTGCCATTTTTTTAACTCAGTAACTGAAATTTGTGGATTCCCAAATAATGTCTTAAGCAAAACAAAATATCAACTAAACACAGAAGATAATTAAATTGACCTCCACGATTGTTTTTTGTATTTATAATTGTTTCATTAGAGCTTGCTTTTCAAGATCTCAGCCTGTCTCAAAAGCTTAGGCTTCAGCTGGATATTTATTCCCAGAACTGTGAAGGGAGTTTCTAATTACACCTGTGAAACATGAGTGTGTGGATTTTGCAAGATTCCTCAGCCAGCAACAATAGGCTTCTGCACAAACATTATCTCCTCATCCTGTAACAATATTTCTATGTTTCTATGTGTTTGAACATGCCTTGAAAACTACTCGGAGAATTTTTAAATAGTAAACTCAGCTAATCTTTCACATTTATTAATGTTCAATTTCTACTTGAGAGTGAATGTAAGGCAGATACAGCAAGAGAGTGTAACAGAGAAAGGGAGAGACAGAGGGAGAAGAGTCAGGGAACTGCTGTGTAAGTATTGAAGTAATAAAACACAGATGTAATCGTATGAAATCATTTGTAAAAATTGCAAAAATATAATTTTGAAAACTTTTAGTTAAGCAGAGCAAGCTAATTATGAATTTAAAAAGCAAATTAACTTTTTGCTTTCTGTGTTATCCAAATTATAAACTTTCTAATTTGTTAGTTATAGAAACAACTACAGGATTAAAGCTTATTTGGTGCTTAAAACTGGCATCAGACTGGGAAGTGGGTTGTTGATAGTCCGGGAACTAGGTGTGACCACCCCCCACCCCCCACCACAGAGGTCAGATCCCAGCCCCACCCTCTCCAATGCCCTTAGACCCCAGGACCCTTCTTGGGATGGCAGGACTGTCATATGATGAGAGATTGGGTCGACTAGGCCTGTATTCACTAGAGTTTAGAAAAATGAGAGGAATCTCACTGAAACGTATAAAATTCTGATAGGGCTAGACAGACTGAATGCAGGGAGGATGTTTCCCCTGGCTGGGGTCTCTAGAACGAGGGGTCACAGTCTCAGGATATGGGGTAGGACATTTAGGACTGAGATGAGAAGAAATTTCTTCACTCAGAGGGTGGTGAACCTGTAGAATTCTCTACCACAGAAGGCTGTGGAGGCCAAGTCACTGAATATATTTAAGAAGAAGATAGATAGATTTCTAGACACAAAAGGTGTCAAGGGGTATGGGGAGAGAGCGGGAATATGGTATTGAGATAGAGGATCAGCCATGATCATATTGAATGGCGGAGCAGGCTCGAAGGGCCGAATGGCCTACTCCTGCTCCTATTTTTCTATGTTTCCATGTTTCCCAAACTCTGATTTCTCCTGATTTCTGTCAGACGTCAGGCTCCCTCAACACTACCAGACCTTGGTGCCCTCTGATTGTTGCTATGCCCTGGAACCCTACTGCCATACGTTGCCAGTGCAGCCAGATGGGAGCTCGCAGTGCAATAATAACAACTTGCCTTCAACGTAGTACAATGTCCCAAGGCGCTTCACTGGAGCTTTATCAAACAAAATTTGACACCGAGCCACATAAGGAGATATTAGAGCCGGTGACAGGTTTTCAGGAGTGTCTTCAAGGAGGAAAGAGAGGTAGAGGGGCGGAGAGGTTTAGGGAGGGAATTCCGGCGCTTAGGGCCTCAGCAGCTGAAGGCACGGCCGCTGATGGCAGAGTGATTAAAATCGGGGATGCTCAAGAGGCCAGAATTGGAGGAGTGCAGATGTCTCGGAGGGATGTAGGGCTGGAGGAGATTACAGAGATAGGAAGGTGCGAGGCCATGGAGGAATTTGAAGGATGAGAATTTTAAAATCGAGGTGATGCTTAACCGGGAGCCAATGTAGGTCAACGAGCACAGGGGTGATGGGTGAACGGGACTTGGTGTGAGTTAGGACACGGGCAGCAGAGTTTTGGATGACCTTAAGTTTATGGAGGGTGGAAGAGGAGAGGCTGGCCAGGAGTGAGTTAGAATAGTCAAGTCTAGAGGTAACAAAAGCATGGATGAGGGTTTCAGCAGCAGATGAGCTGAGGCAGGGGCAGAGTCAGGCCAAGTTATCGAGGTGGAATTGGCGGTCTTAGTGATGGTATGGATATAAGGTCGAAGCTCATCTCGTGGTCAAATACAACACCAAGGTTGCGAACAGTGTGGTTCAACCTCAGACAGTTGATAGGGAAAGGGATGGAGTCAGTAGCTAGGGAACGGAGTTTGTGGTGGGGCTCGAAGACAAGGGGTGAAAAATTGATGTCCTTACCGCCACCTGGTAGTGCCAGCGATGCGTGAAAGAATGGCGGACGCCCTGAAGAAAAAAATGGTGGCATGCCAACTTAACATCACCTTCGCGAACTTAGATCCTAGCGCTCAAGTCAGCGCTGGGGCCTAAGACCGCCAGGTTAACCCGCCGTGCAAGCAGGCTGACAGACACTGACAGAGGCAATATCTGCAGCTGTTAAAGGGACACACACATCAATCAGGTAAGTTTGAATGGAAGGGTTTGGACTGGGATTTTCTTATTTAATTGAAGCGGTGGCTTGCTGCAATAGATGTGAAAAGTTTTTTAAGTGTTTTGGGAGTGCTGCCGGACGCTTGCAAGGGCTCGGATGGTAAGTGAATGCCTTTGAGAAGACAGAAGATGCTGTGAATACTCAGCAGGAGTTCACGTCTCAGGTCGACATGCTGCCTGACCAACTGAGTATTTGCAGCATTTTATGCTGTCAGTTCACATTTACAGCGTCTGCTTGCAGAAGAGGAAGACGCAGAAGAGGAGGAAGCTGAAGAGGAGCAATCAGACAGAAGGATGCATCCCAGACAGCCCCTTTGTCGCCGGCATATCCAGGATGGAATTATCCGCCTGCGGTCCCACTGGCTGGGCAGGGTGCATTTCTTGGGTGTGTGAAATGAGGAAGGCACAAGGGTGGAGTTGTGCTGACGGGAGGGCGGGAAGCATAGAGGAGCATGCCAGAAGGGGGATAACATACGAGGATACCCGCACCTTGTATCCTTTCAGCCCCACTGCTGGCCAAGAGCTCAGCCATTATCCTGCCAAGAATGGCCTGCACTGTCTCCTCCAAGGGGGTAAGGTGATGCTAGGAATGGGAGATGTGCCTCGTCATTGGTGCAGATTTTTGGTAGGTGAGTGATTGGGGATCCTGCATTGGGCAGTGTGAGGGGCTAGTGGTTCAGTGTCAGCTGTGGCTCAGTGGGTAGCACTCTCTAGGTGGGAGGGGCAAGGAGTGAGCAGGTGCTGCTGGGTGCTTGAGTACTGCAGGGAGTTGGAGTGAGTTTGTAAAAAGTTGGTGGTGGTTTTTTTTTCAGGTTTTAGGGCCTTTTTGGTCCTTAAACAGCAGCCAGATGGCTGCTGAGGGGCCCGACACTCCGGAGTGCCGGGCCCCTCAGAGGACAGTGTTCCCAGGCTGAATTTAATCAGGGAAGAAAATGTTGGGGGAAGGGAGAAAAAAAGGCCCAAAGATTTGGGCCGGGACCTCAGGAGGTTTGGAAAAGAAAACACGGTGGTGGTTCAGTGTGAGGATAAGGAGATACGAGCTTGGGATATTATCCAGGTGGTACACGAGGACTGCGGCGAGGGAAGCTGCTTTGCCCGCCGACCAAAGCCGAATGTTGGGTTTGAGGTGACAGTCAGTGGCCGAGAGGAGGTGGAAAGGCTTTTACTGAGTTTGAAGGTTGAAGATAGATTCTTTGGAGGTATCTCTGCTATATTCTGAAGAGGTGGTGGTCTCATTCTTAAACTTGCTGGTTTATGTTGAGGACGATGTGCTAATAAAAATATTGGAGTTGTAGGACATTAAAATTTGCTCGGCAATAAAGAGGAGATACTATTCGGGAACATGGGTAGCAGATGGAACCCATTATGAAAAGGTGCAGTTCCCAGAGGAGGTGAAGTCATTTCCCAATAGCATGAAATTCAAGACAATGGAAGGAGTGCAGTACTTCCAGGTACAGCATGATAACCAGGTGAAGGTTTGTTATTATTGTCTTGGACATGGGAAGGGAAGAGAACCTCCTTGCAATCTGTGACTCCCTCCATAAGCATATGGAGGGAGTCATGGGAGAGCCTGGGTGTAGACGTGCACCTTTGTGCAGTGCTTGTCAGGGTTTGCAGCACCTCAATGCTGCAGAACACTGACCGCACAACTGTCAAAATGAATGCGGCCATGGTCCCTTTAAGGAAACCGGCTGATGACGCTTCATCAAATGACATCATCAGACCCACTTCCTGTTAATTGGCCGGGAAGCCCACAGGGCGGGCACAACAAGGCCAATCTATGGAAAATCATTTTCAGAGAGCAGCTGCAGACGGGAGCAGGACCCGGAACCCGACAACCAGCTCTCCCGCCAACATCCCGCCGCCGCAGGGAAAATCAAGCCCTATGTATCTGATGGGGAGCAGGGATGGGAGGTTATAGAAGAGCTCGAGAGTGAGGAGTCAGAGGGCGACAGAGACATGGAAGTGTGGGGTGGGGTGGCATCATGTGGAAAGGGAAAGATTAGTGAGGGGCAGGAGGAGGGAGAAGGGGCAGCTCCTCGGCCCAAACCTAATGTAAGGAAGAGGCTGAAACTGCAGGGAAGGTTCAAACAGAAGGTGAAAAAGAGCCGGAGGCTGCAGGGGAAAGCAACAGCTGCCTGAAAAGTTGGGAAGGAGCATGAGAGGGGGGGAAGGGCCGGAGATTAAATGATGGGGGGATTATCAGGCACATTTTCCTTATTCAGAGCCATGATTACTGATCAATGTTTAAAGTACAATAGATTAGTATATGTTATAGGAGACAAATTAAACTTCATGTTTTGATATTAATATGTGGTGGAGCAATGGTTGTGCAGAATGACGGAATGGATTTGTATGATACAATGGAATGATCACGATGTTGTAAATGTTTTTAATGTCCAATAAATAATATATAATAAAAAAAAGTGGGTAGCACCCTTGCCTCTGAGTCAGAAGGTTGTGGGTTCAAGTCCCACTCCACAGACTTGAGCAAAAAAATCTAGGCTGACACTGCAGTGCAGTACTGAGGGAGCGCTGCACTGTCAGAGGTGCCATCTTTCAGATGAGGCGTTAAACTGGGGCCCCGTTTGCCCCCTTAGGTGGAGGTAAAAGATCCCATGGCACTATTTCGAAGAGCAGGAGAGTTATCCATGGTGTCCTGACCATTATTTATCTCTCAACCAACATCACTAAAGCAGATTATCTAGTCATTATCACATTGCTGTTTGGGGGAGCTTGCTGTTGGCTGCTGTGTTTCCTACATTACAACAGTGACTATACAAAACAAAAAAAAGTACTTCATTGGCTGTAAAGCGCTTTGGGATGTCCAGTGGTCGTGAAAAGCACTATATAAATGTAAGTCTTTCTTTTTTTCAGTTGGTAGGTGACATCTTTTGAAGATGCATTCACTGACCTTGACCAGTGGTCGGAGGTCATGAAGCTTCTTTGGGCACTGGAGCCAGGTGGTGGGGGCGACACTGCTGGCAGTGACGGCCTCGGTGATGTAGTCCCACATCGTTCTTTCTGGTGGGCCTCCTGGCCCCTGTGGGTAGAGGGCCAGTCTTACAGTGTTGACCCCCTGCACAAAGCTGGAGTGCTGCGTGCGAGACCCTGGGTGCCCCTTCCCTGGCTTGCTGAGCCATTTGTGGCAGTGCTGAGGCAGTTTTCCCATTTGTTGAGTTTAGGAAGGTAATTCAGCTTTAAGTGCTGAATATTGACATTTGGAACTTCTTTTAAATATTGATTGTTTGTTAAAAGACAGAAAGGGCTGAAAATGTATTGAATCAATGCATTTTATTTTCCCTTGCTTCAATGTGCATGGCCCTTTAAATTTCAGAGCTCCTCACTGCCCACAATGCATTGCGAGCTTCACAGCCTCGCACACAGATGCTCGGGGAAGCAGCAACGCTGCACCAGGACTACAAATTGGTCCCAGATCCCTCGTGCAACGCCACCAGGACGGCGTTGCACCTAAGGTTAGCGCTGCGCCACCTACCACCCATGTCCCCCACCAATTTACCTCATTTAGCACGGCCATTTCGGGCGGCCGTTAACGGCAGTTGGCAAGGACAACGAATTTTTCCCCCAAGGGCTCTAGTCTTCCCAATATTTAGTTGGAGGAAATTTCTGATTATCCAATACTTCTAGACCGTGTACCCTCCCCTCACAGTGCTGCCAGATCCTGCCTCGCAAGCTTCTAGAGACCGGAGCATCTTTTCCCATTGCTTCCAGTTTCAGTGTCTACCCTCTTCAGTACTTCCAGATCCCAGAAGAATCCGCCAACACTAACAAACCCTTGTAGCTGCTCTTAGTACTGCCAGATCTCCTGAGACCTTGCCAGTTCTGACACATCCTAGGATGTTCCTGAATGCTTTACACCCTGGAACTCTCCCTATTGTTGTCACCCCCATGACCTTGTGCCAAAGCTTCTCTCCAATTCAAAGGCTCCCCCAGAAGTCCCCAATGCCAAAACCTGTATCCCCTCCGACACTACTGCCAGACCCCAAAGTCACCTTATAAGTCAAACCCCATCTTCCACCCTTCCCCCAGTGTTTCCAAACAACAGGTTTCCCCTCCATAGCACTACCATACACCCAGAACCATCCTTCTCAATACTACCAAATCTCAAACCCCCCTATGACTGCTCCAAAACTTCACAATGCTCTCCCACTATTAATAAATCCAATATACCAATCTCCAATCTGCTACATGTTGCCTATCTTCATGTGTATCCTAGGATTAAAAAAAAAAGTAAATAGATAAACAAACGCATATTAGTAAAGATTACATATTTATGGTTTTTATTCAAAAAGAGAGTCGGTGAATTCAATTCTCAAATCACCAATTAAAATCCTAGAATACCATGGAAAATCAATGGAATTTGACTTAATTAGGTCACTGTAAATCACTATCCTGATAACACAATGTGCGTTATAAGGCATAATACACCTATTCTTATAAATGGTATGGGAGATCTGCTGCGGATATATTAAAAATGGTATATCAGCATGCACAGATAACACGGATATAAAACAATCTTACAAATCTGAGTGCTTTTGAGCTGCATATTCCAATCTGTAATATTTTCTGACCAAACAATTAAACTCCAAATGACCTCAGACTGTGTTTACTTATAGCAATTAGATGTTCTGGCTTTAAACACTAAAACGCCAGTAATCATATAATATACTATTAGCAATGCTACAGGAGGTCCGCTAATATTTACATAAAAAATTAGAGACTCATCCATTATACTCGAGGCATTATATATTATCACACTTACAAATTTTTGTATTACTTAAAAAATGTACAACAAAAAAGCTACACATTCCTTATTGGTTTCTTCTGACCTTGCAATGAAGTAAGGATTTATAAGCAGCTGCCAATCTACAGAGAAACTTTCCCAGCAATTCAGCTGTGGTTGACCTTAGGATTTGTCTCACAGCAATTAGCTTCTAACAAATCTCAGGATGTCTAGTTACAGCAATTGTACCAAGCTGCCTTGGATATGCCAGGTCAGAGATAGTTCCACCTTAGCAGCAGAATAATATAGTGAGCGATATGACATAATGCTCCTGTCCTTGTAAAACTTATCCTCTGATTTACCGAATGAGATTAAAGATAGAAAAATCTCCAGGATCCAATGGTTCCCACCATAGGGTATTAAAAGTAGTCGGTGAGGAAATTGTTGATGCGTTAGTCATGATCTTCCAAAACTTTTTCGATTCAGTAATTGTCCCCTTGGATTGGAAAACTGCTAATGTTACTTCACTATTTAAGATAGATAGGAGAGATAAACTAGGAAATTATAGGCCTATTAGTCTAACGTCAGTTGTGGGGAAGTTACAAGAATCTGATTTTAGGGACAGAGTGACTGAGCATTTGGACAAATATGAGCTGATCAGAGAGAGCAGAGCATGGATTTGTAAAGGGTAAGTCGTCTAATGAATCTAGTTGAATTTTTTAAGGAGGTAACTAACGTGGTAGATCAGGAAGTGTTTATGGATGTTATTTAGATGGACTGCTACAAGGCATTCAACAAGGTTCCACATAAGAGAGTGCTAACAAAAATGAGAGTGCATGGAGTTGGAGGAAACCTATTGGCTTGGTTGGGTAATTGGTTTGGAGATAGGAGACAGAGAGTAGGGATATTGGGCCGGATATTCCGATCCCTACAGGTGGGTATGCGTTGTGTACGCACCCATAGGGACATCGGAAATGCCAGTTTCAGGCATGCGCTGGAAACTGGCATTTCCGATCTGTCAACTCCAGTATGATTTGGACAGGTTGGGTGATTGGGCAGAAGCATGGCAGATGCAGTATAATGTGGACAAATGCGAGGTTATCCACTTTGGTGGCAAAAACAGGAAGGCAGATTATTATCTGAATGGCAATAGATTGGGAGAAGGGGAAGTGCAACGAGACCTGGGTGTCCTTGTGCACCAGTCGCTGAAGGTTAGCATGCAGGTGCAGCAGGCGGTTAAGAAGGCAAATGGTATGTTGGCCTTCGTAGCGAGAGGGTTCGAGTACAGGAACAAGGAAGTCCTGCAGAGACCACATCTTGAGTATTGTGTGCAGTTTTGGTCGCCTTATCTGAGGAAGGATGTTCTTGCCATGGAGGGATTGCAGCGAAGATTCACCAGACTGATACCTGGGATGGCAGGAATGTCGTATGAGGAGAGATTGGGACAATTTGGCTTATACTCGCTGGAGTTTAGAAGAATGAGAGGGGATCTCATTGAAACTTATAAAATCCTAATAGGATTAGACAGGCTAGATGCAGGAAGGGTGTTCCCGATGGCCGGGGAGTCCAAAACCAGGGGTCACAGTCTAAGGGTAAGGGGTAAGCTATTTAGGACTGAGATGAGGAGGAATTTCTTCACCCAGAGAGTGGTGAACCTGTGGAATTCTCTACCACAGGAGGCAGTGGAGGCCAATTCATTAAATATATTCAAGAAGGAGTTAGATATATTTCTTAAGGCTAAAGGGATCAAGGGATATGGGGAGAAGGCAGGGACAGGGTACTGAATTTGGATGATCAGCCATGATTTCATTGAATGGCGGAGCAGGCTCGAGGGGCCGAATGGCCTACTCCTGCTCCTATCTTCTATGTTTCTATGTTTCTATGTCAAGAAAGCTCTTGACAGATCCTCCGGCTGCCTGGGAGATGGGCCTCTGCGGGCGGATATTCCTGCTTTTTGGAGACCCTCCGCCCGCAGAAAACCCTTACAATTCTTGCGCCTGGTAAAAGCAGGCATATGGCCTGCTTTTACCAGGATAAGAGTTGAAAAAAGTTTTTAAAAAAATCACTGATTTATCATTTTAAAATACTTTAAAAAAAGTATATTTTAGCCTTGTAAAAAACTTTAATTATTTTTTTCAAAAATTTACATTTTTGTTTAAAATAGTTAATTAATTGTTATTTCAAGTCATTTTAAAAATGTGATTTAAAAAAAAATGTATTTAAAGTTTTACTATATTTTGGGGGTGATCTCCATTCATATATTTGACATGTCTTCCTGTCAAGTGTATGAAGGGAGATTCCCTTCTGTGATTGGCTCCCCATGGCCCACGTGATCCCAGGGACGCTGCAAACTACCTGCGCCTCTGGGATACATGGGCCCTGCACACTTGCAGTTTGGAGAGGCCCAGCATCGGAATTGTACGCCTCCTGGGAGCTCTCGGGTAAGGACGCAGATTTTTCCAGATCGCAGTCCTCTGCCCGCAGGAGGCCTGCGATCGGAATATCTGGGCCAATGTGTAGTACTCAAATTGGCTGGATGCAACTAGTGGTGTTTCCCAGGGATCTGAACTGGGGTCTCAGCTTTTCACTATATATTTATAAATGACTTAGATGAAGGGATAGAAAACCACATATCCATGTTTGCTCACAACACTAAGTTAGATGGTACAGTAAATAGTGTAGATGGGAACAGAAAGTTGCAAAGGGACATTGATAGATTAGGTGAGTGGGCAAAACTGTGGCAGATGGTGTAATGTATGTACCTTTAAGGGGGAGAAGTACTTTTTACAGCTCCTGTATCCTGTAGTACCGGCAGTGACCACACCTGTATATAAACCCTCAGTAGTGATCTGTACAGTCAGTTGCAGTTTGAACCCTCATTCTGTAAACACCTGTTGATCGTTCCCTGCAGTCTGTTGTCTGATTATTGAAGGACACAACATTAAGATACACGGATATAACATTGGCGACGACGCAGATTCGAACCTACCTGCAACTCTGCATCACCTCCCAGGGATTCGCTCCTGGAGAACAGTGGAAGGAGGTCGAGTCCAGAAGCACGGGCGTCAACCATGGGCAACCGCCCAGTCATCCAGCGGAGATTTGAGCATCGCAGGGGAGGCTGTTGAGAGCCAGGCTTGGCTTTCCAGTCACGGTGGTCCAGCGAAACGGGCTGGCAACAGGTACTGCACAGACCGTTCCCGGACAGCGGCGGCTAGAGCCGACCGAGCGGCACAGAAAAAGGCCGAGCAGCGTCGACGGGGGAGAGAGAGAGGGCAGAGCGCACAGGGCACAGCCGGTGTTCAGGACCGAGCGGTGTCAATGGGGAGAGAGACGAGAGAGAGCAGAGCGCAACCGGTGTTCAAGGGCCGAGCAGCATCAACGGGGGAGAGAGGCGCGCAGGAAAACGCGAGGCGCTGCCATTGCCACGAGGACCGCAGAGAGCGGCATTGGCAGCAGCGCAGGAGCAGCGCACGAAACCCACAGGGTGTCGCCATTTGCCACGAGGACCGCCGAGAGCGGCATTGGCAGCAGCGCGGGAGACGCCATTTTAAACCGCAGCGGGGAAGAAAGGAAAGCGCAGGAGATGCCATTTTAAGCCGCAGCGGGGAAGAAAGGAAAGCGCAGGAGATGCCATTTTAAGCCAGTCTAACCACACCCAAAAATGCCGAAGAGTGGCAGTATCACAGCGTTCGACAATGAAGTCGAAGATTGGACGACATATGTCGAACGCATAGAAGTATACTGCAAGGCAAATGAAGTGCCAGATGACAAGAAAGCGCTGGTATTGTTGAATTCAATGGGTGCAAAAACGTATGGCTTACTACGAAACCTAGTAACCCCAGAGAAGCCAGTCGAAAAGGATTTTGAAAACATAGTGTCAATCCTGACACATAGTGTCAGAGCTGGAAGGTTTGGAACGTTCAGGAGTACTGTCCAAAGTGGACTGGAGCGAGTGGGCTATGATGTGCCATCGATAACTCAAAGACAAGGGCCTAGAAATTGAGTGGGGTTAGCGCCCAATTAGAGGCGCTAGAGGGCCTTGCGCCGGAATTATAGCCGCTTCGGAAATTGATTTGGGCCCTACCATCGGCGTTAGCTGGTAGCGCTGCGCCGGCACCGATGACGTCATCGGTGTGCGCAGCGTCCCGGTTGCCGTGGTAACGCGGCCGGACGCCGAAATTCAGTTGCGGCCGCCTCGCCCGTGGCAGCCGCAACCAACGATTTTTCAAAAGTTTCTTGCTGGATTAGCGCTGGCGCATTAAGGTGGCGCGGCGGCCGGCCGCTTTCCCGGCGGCCGCCTGCCCGCACCTCCCTCCCCGGACTCCTCCACCACCCCCCCGTGGCACAGATGTGTGTGGGCCTCGAGCCCGGCACTTCTCCGAGGTGCCGGGCTCATTTTTCGTGCGATTCCACCGGCCAGCGGTCGGCTGCAGGCAGCTCCTCCTTAACAGAAGGAGGAGGCCTGCAGTACCCCAGCCTGCCGCACCGCATCGGGTGCCGCAGCGGGGGATTAGCGCCGCAATCCTGCATTCAGCGCCCATTGCGAGGCGCTGACACCCTCCATTAGCGCCCGCAGCCGTCTGGGCGCGGCGCAGCTGAATTTTTGGCGGGCGCAGCGGCAATTAACGCTGGCGCTAAATTTCGGGCGCTACAGCCCTGGCGGAGGCAAACTCAATTTCTAGGCCAAGGAGTTTAAAGGATTCAACTAAAGGCTTTTAATCACTAAGAACATTGCAGGTCTTTACACATCGAGTTCGTCTGATAGAATGACTCATACAGCTCTTGAGACCTTTATATGACAAAAGACAGGGGCGTAGCCAATACACACAATAGGAAAAAGGGGGCGGTACACACAATACAAAGCAGGTAAAACACAAGGGCTGATGAAGGCATATATTTCATCACATTCACCCCTTCTACAGATTTAGTCTGTCCGGGGGTGTGATAGTCCTTCCTGAACGTCGCAACAGTACCTCGGGTTCCGACCGGGAGTCCGTGGTGCCCTCCTGGGCATACCCATGTGTTGGGGGTGTTGCGGGTACTTCTGGGGGTGGTGAGCCTGGGGATGGTGGAGGTTCTTCTGGGGGTGGTGGTGATGGGTCGTCGTCGCTTCCTGCCGAGGCGAGGTCCTTTATGGACACGGTGTCCTCACGCCCGTCGGCGTGCTTGACGTACACGTACTGTGGGTTTGCGTGGAGTAGGTGTACTGCCTCCACGAGTGGATCCGTTTTGTGGCCCCTCACATGCTTTCGTAATAGGACTGTCCCTGGGGTGGAGAGCCACGAGGGTAGGGACACTCCTGAGGTTGATTTGCGGGGAAAAACAAACATCTTCTCGTGAGGAGTGGCGTTAGTAGCAGTACACAGTAGCGACCTTATCGAGTGGAGTACGTCTGGGAGGACCTCTTGCCAGCGGGAGGTGGGGAGGCCTTTAGACCTTAGTGCTAAGGTGACCGCCTTCCACACTGTCGCGTTCTCCCTATCCACTTGCCCATTACCCCGGGGGTTATAACTAGTGGTCCGACTCGTGGCTATCCCCTTCGACAGCAGGTATTGGCGCAGTTCATCGCTCATGAACGACGCCCCCCTGTCAGTGTGGATGTAGTTAGGCATGCCGAACGTGCAAAACAGGTTGCCGAGGCACTTGATGACCGTGGCACTGGTCATGTCTGGGCAGAGGTAGGTGAATGGGAAGCGGGAGTACTCGTCCACAATGTTGAGAAAGTACACATTGCGGTCGGTGGAGGGGAGTGGTCCCTTGAAATCTAAGCTCAGGTGCTCGAATGGCCGTGTAGCTTTGATCAGGTGGGCTCGGTCGGGCCTGAAAAAACGGAGCTTGCATTCCGCACAGGTGCGGCAGTCCCTGGTCATAGACCGGACCTCCTCGATGGAATAGGGCAGGTTACGGGATTTTATAAAGTGGAATAGCCGGGTGACCCCCGGGTGGCAGAGGCCATTGTGGAGGCCCTGTAGCCTGTCCCCCTGGATGGTGGCACACATCCCTCGTGATAGGGCGTCGGGGGATTCGTTGAGGGCCCCCGGCCTATATATTATGTCGTACTCAAACGTGGAGAGTTCGATCCGCCACCTGAGAATTTTGTCGTTCTTGATCTTCCCCCTCTGTTTGTTGTTAAACATGAAGGCTACCGACCGCTGGTCGGTAAGCAGGGTGAAGCGTTTGCCGGCTAGGTAGTGCCTCCAGTGCCGCACTGCCTCCACTATGGCCTGGGCCTCCTTCTCTACCGAGGAGTGCCTGATCTCGGGCCCTTGGAGGGTTCTTGAGAAAAAGGCTACGGGCCGCCCATCCTGGTTGAGGGTGGCTGCTAAAGCGAAGTCGGACGCATCGCTTTCGACCTGGAAAGGGATGTTTTCGTCCACTGCCCGCAGCGCGGCCTTCTCAATGTCGTGTTTAATGCTGTTGAAGGCGGCGTGGGCCTCGGCCGTGAGCGGGAAGGACATTGATTTCAGGAGGGGACGGGCCTTGTCGGAATAATTGGGGACCCATTGGGCGTAATAGGAGAAGAACCCCAGGCACCTTTTCAGGGCCTTGGGAGTGTTTGGTAGGGGTAGCTCCCGTAGGGGCGCAATCGGTCGGAGTCCGGACCGATTTCCCCGTTTTCCACCACGCAGCCCAGGATACAGAGGCGCGTGGTGCTAAAGACATACTTATCCTCGTTGTAGGTGAGATTGAGTCTGAGGGCGGTTTTCAGAAATCTCGCGAGGTTCGAGTCGTGGTCTTGCTGGTCGTGGCCGCAGATGGTGACGTTGTCTAGGTATGGGTAGGTGGCTGTTAACTGGTTCTCATCGACCATGCGGGCCATCTCCCGCTGGAAGACCGAGACCCCGTTCGTTACCCCAAAGGGGACTCTGAGGAAGTGGTAGAGGCGTCCGTTCGCCTCGAAGGCGGTGTATGGACGGTCCTCCGGCCTAATGGGGAGCTGGTGGTATGCCGATTTTAGGTCGATGGTGGAAAACACCCGGTATTGCGCGATTTGGTTAACCATATCCGCTATGCAGGGCAGAGGGTAGGCGTCTAGCTGGGTGTATAGATTAACCGTCTGGCTATAATCTATCACCATCCGCTTCTTTTCGCTACCCTTAACTACTACTACCTGGGCACGCCACGGGCTGGTACTGCATTCGATGATACCCTCCCGCTTGAGTCTTTCTACTTCTGACGCAATGAACCGTCTATCCTCCCAGCTGTACCGCCTACTCTTGGTCGCTATGGGTCGACAGTTGGGTGCGAGGTTGGCGAACAGAGAGGGCGGCTTGACCTTCAGGGTAGCCAGACCGCACACTGTGAGGGGCGGCTGGGACCCACCGTAGGTAAGCGTGATACTTTGGTGGTGGCACTGGAAGTCCAGACCCAAGATCACGCTCACACAGAGATCTGGCATTATCAATAGTTTAAAATCTCTGTAATCAATGCCTTTTACCGACAACATAACCGCGCAGAAACCTGTAATTTTTGAGGTATGAGTCTTATCAGCCATGGCGATTTTGCCCTGTGTGGGGACTATCGTTAGTGAAAGTCGTTTTACCAGGCTAGGATGAATAAAGCTTTTGGTGCTCCCGCAGTCAATCAAGCATTTAACCTTGTTCCCGTTTACCTCTATGTCCATCATCGATTTAGACAACGGATGCGGCCTGGATTGATCCACTGTGATCGAGGCCACCAGTGGGTCCTGGAGGTCCGTGTAGTCGGGGCAAGATGGTGGATTCCATGAGGGTGGACAAAATGGCGTCCAAGATGGCCGCTCCCACGGCGCGCACGCGGCGGTGGTGGAGTTGGAGGCGGGGTTCCCTCTGCAGACTTTGCTGAAATGTCCTTTCTTCCCGCATTTAAAACAGGTGGTGCCCTTCGCTGGGCACAGATGCCTGGAGTGTTTGTCCTGGCCGCAGAAGTAGCATTTCGGGCCCCGATGCAGCATCACGGCAGTAGTGGGGCTCCTGGGTGGGGGCTGGGGCTCCGATGGTGCTGGGCTGGCCTGAGACCTGGGAGGTGAAGATGGCTTCCAAGATGGCGGCCCCCACGGCGCGCACGAGGCGGAGTGGGCCGCGTGGCCTGAGGAACAGGATTCAGAGTTCCTCTGGGCCATATCCAGCGATCGCGCTATACCCATAGCCTGTTTTAAGTCCAGTCCCTCCTTTTCAAACTGGTTCTGCCGAATGTAATTTGAACTGAGGCCCGCAATAAAGGAGTCTCGGATCAGCTCCTCCGTGTACACGATGGCAGACACGGCCTTACAGTTACAGTCTCTGCCCAGTACTTTTAGGCTTAGCATAAAGTCCTCTAGTGACTCACCATGCCGCTGCATGCGAGTAGACAGAAGAGGCCTGGCGTACACCTCGTTTATTGGCCGCACGTAGTGGGCCTTCAGAATGGTGCAGGCATCCCCATAGCTGGTGGCATCTTGGATGAGAGGGGAGACCCGATGGCTCACCCAGTTTCGCAGGATTCCCAGTTTCACGTCTCCGGTGGCGGTAGCGGCTGCTATGGCGGTGGATGAGTTTGCAATGAAAAATTCGAAGCATTGGAACCAGTGTCCGAACTGTGTGGCTGCGTCTGAGGCATGGGGGTCCAGATCCAAGCGCTCTGGTTTCAGGAGTCGATCCATCTTGGTGTTTTAGTGATTAAAATTGATGTGCCATCGATAACTCAAAGACAAGGAGTTTAAAGGATTCAACTAAAGGCTTTTAATCACTAAGAACGTTGCAGGTCTTTACACATCGAGTTCGTCTGATAGAATGACTCATACAGCTCTTGAGACCTTTATATGACAAAAGACAGGGGCGTAGCCAATACACACAATAGGAAAAAGGGGGCGGTACACACAATACAAAGCAGGTAAAACACAAGGGCTGATGAAGGCATATATTTCATCACAGGCTACACCCATCGTTCTTGTAATGAAGAGGTCGTTGAGTAATACGCCTGGGGAACCAAAGAAGGTTCGCATCTGTGGGGACTTTAAGGTGACAGTGAACCCAGTCCTTCACACTGTACAATATCCGCTTCCGCAGATTGAAGATATTTTCGCCTCGCTATCTGGAGGGAAACGCTTCACTAAGATTGATCTGGCCCAGGCGTACCTGCAAATGGAGGTAGAAGAAGCCTCGAAACAGTACCTCACGATCAACACTCATAAATGTCTCTACCAATACAACCGGCTGGTGTTCGGGGTAGCATCAGCTCCGGCTATTTGGCAAAGGGCAATGGAACAAGTCCTGCAAGGGATCCCAGGGACCCAGTGTTATTTGGACGACATCCTGGTCACGGGCGAAAATGACAGTGATCACCTCACCAACCTGGAGCAGGTGCTCACTAGATTGAAGGAATATGGGCTACGAGCTAATCGCCACAAATGCGAGTTTTTCCAGAAGCAGATCTCGTATTATGGCCACGTTATTGATAAAGAGGGGTTACATAAGTCCCCTGAAAAGATTGAGGCAGTAGCCAAGGCTCCAGCACCGGAAAATGTGTCACAACTGAGGTCGTTCCTCGGGCTGGTGAACTACTACCATAAGTTCTTGCCAAATTTGTCTACAGTACTACACCCACTGAACACCCTACTGCAAACGGGGGTACCATGGAAGTGGAGTGACGAATGTGAACGAGCTTTCCAGAAGAGCAAAGCATTGATCACATCAAAAGAGGTGTTGGCTCATTTCAACCCAGCACTACCAATTCGGTTGGCATGTGATGCATCATCCTATGGTATTGGAGCGCTGCTGTTGCACAAATTCCCAGATGGCTCGGAGAGGCCAGTAGCCTTTGCGTCTCGGTCACTAACCTCAGCCGAGCGTAACTATGCCCAGATTGACAGGGAGGCCCTCAGCCTAGTGTGGGGAGTGAAAAAGTTCAGTCACTATCTGCACGGGCAGAAGCTCACCTTGCTGACTGACCACCAACCACTTGTCTCCATCTTAATCCAAAGAAGGGCGTTCCGGTGATGACTGCGCAACGGCTACAAAGATGGTCCCTTTTTCTAGGGGCGCACCAATATGAAATCGAGTATAAGGGCACGAAACAGCATGGAAACACTGATGGGCTATCACGCCTGCCACTGCCTAATGCGGAGGAAGCACCAGCAGTGGATCCTGTCGAAATATTTCATTCGACTATAATTGAATGCTTGCCAGTAACTAACGCTGGTATAGAGAAGGAGATCCGAAATGACCCGACACTGTCTCGGGTATATGATTTGACGGTGAAGGGATGGCCAGCACATGGAGACTCACTGTTGCCAGCATTCTCATCCAGAAGAGAACAGCTGTCAGTATGCCAGGGGACCTTGATGTGTGGATCCCGAGTGGTAATTCCACCCAAGTTAAGGGAGAGAGTGCTCAATGAGCTTCACGAAGGTCATCTGGGAGGGGTGAAAATGAAAAGCCTTGCTAGGGCTTATGTGTGGTGGCCGGGGATCGATCAGCAAATCGAGGACCTGACAAAAGAGCTGCTCAGGATGCCAGAAGGTCCAAAATGCACCACCACATGCCCCTCTACACCCATGGGAGTGGCCCTCATCTCCATGGCAACGGGTGCATATTGATTTTGCTGGTCCATTCATGGACTCAATGTTTTTAATAGCCGCGGATGCGCACTCGAAATGGCCTGAGGTGATCAAAATGTCCTCCACCACCACGGAGAAAACTATTGCAGTCCTACGGACCATTTTTGCCAGGAACGGCTTGCCAGAGCAGATTTGCTCTGATAACGGACCACAGCTTGTGTCCAAAGTGTTTCGAAGATTTATGAAAAGGAATGGGGTAAGGCATTACACATCCGCCCCGTATCATCCAGCCACAAATGGATTGGCTGAGAGGTTCGTACAAACCTTTAAAAAAGCAGTAAAGGCCATGTGCGATGACGACATTCCACTGCAGCATAAGGTGGACAATTTCCTGTTAGCCTACAGAAATGCGACACATGCAGTCACCAACCAGGCCCCGGCCATGATGTTCTTTAACCGAAGGTTGAGATCTCGTCTGGATTTGCTCAGACTAAATGTATGAAGAGATGTTGAGAGTAAGCAATTCCAGCACATCAATGAGAAGCCGACAAGGAGCTTCAATGTAGGGCAACCAGTCTTGGCCCGCGACTACCTAACAGAGAAATGGCAGCCAGGAACGATATGCACACGGCAGGGGCCACTAATGTACACAGTGGATGTTGGGGAGAACATTGTGAGACGCCATGCTGACCAGATCCTAGAGTCACAGGAACGAGTCAACCCCATGTCTCGGCCATACGTACCTGGTGAGGAACCCGACGTACAGGTCGCATCTACCTCAGAAACAATAGCATTGGAAGCTGATGAATCAACTGACGACAGGGTGTTAGAATCGCCTCCGCACCAAGAGCGAGACACTCGGGAAAGGCGTTATCCAGAAAGAATCAGGAAGCCTCCCCAAAGACTGAATTTATAAATAGACTATTTTCAGTTAATGTTGCATGTTAAAAGTGTTAATTGTAATTAGTTTGATATTTAATTGTTAAATGAGTGTTATGGTACTGTTAATCTAAAAGGGGAGGAATTGTAATGTATGTACCTTTAAGGGGGAGAACTACTTTTTACAGCTCCTGTATCCTGTAGTACCGGCAGTGACTACACCTGTATATAAACCCTGAGTAGTGATCTGTACAGTCAGTTGCAGTTTGAACCCTCATTCTGCAAACACCTGTTGATCGTTCCCTGCAGTCTGTTGTCTGATTATTGAAGGACACAATATTAAGATACATGGATATAACAGATGGAGTCCCGAACAAGGGGGCATAACCTTAAAATTAGAGTTCGGCCATTTATGAATGATATCAGGAAGCACTTCTTCACACAGGTCTGGAACTCACTCCCCCAAGAAGTTGTTGAGGCTAGGTCAACTGAAAATTTCAGAACTGAGTTTGATAGATTTTTGTTAGGCAAGGGGATTAAGAGTTAGGGAACCAAAGCAGGTAGATACAGGTCAGCCATGATCCAATTGAATTACAGAACAGGCTCGAGGGGCAGAATGGCCAACTCCTGTTCCTATATTTCTTCCTATGTTCCTTACCATGAGCAATGCCACAGAAGATCTGATAGCGGTAAAATATTTACTTCAGAGTATATAAATTACCAAACAATATGCCCGATGACTACAAAATAAACACAAGAACATAAGAAATAGGAGCAGGAGTAGGCCAATCGGCCCCTCGAGCCTGCTCCGCCATTCAATAAGATCATGGCTGATCTGATCCTAACCGCCAATCTACTATCACAGAACCATCTCCTGAATCTAACAGAATTAGACACACGAAATAGGAGCAGGATCAGGCTACATGGCCCCTGGGCCTGCTCCACTACCCACAGGGCCATGACCGATCCGAACCTAGACTCATGTCCAAATTCCTGCCCGCTCCCTGTAACCCTTAATTCCCTTTACTTCTAGGAAACTGTCTATTTCTGTTTTAAATTTATGTAATGATGTAGCTTCTACAGCTTTTTGGGGCAGCATATTCCATGGACCTACCACCCTCTGAGTGAAGTAGTTCCTCCTCATCTCAGTTTTGAAAGAGCAGCCCCTTATTCTAAGACTATGCCCCCTAGTTCTAGTTTCACCCATCATCGGGAACATCCTCCCCGCATCCACCCGATCCAACCCCTTCACAATCTTATATGTTTCAATAAGATCGCCTCTCATTTTTCTGAACTCCAATGAGTAGAGTCCTAATCTACTCAACCTCTCCTCATATGTCCATCCCCTCATCCCCAGGATTAACCGAGTGAACCTTCTTTGTACTGACTCGAGAGCAAGTATGTATTTTCTTAAGTATGGACACCAAAACTGTATGCAGTATTCCAGGTGCGGTCTCACCAATACCTTGTACAACTGAAGCAATACCTCCCTATTTTTATATTCTATCCCCCTAGCAATGAAAGCCAACATTCCATTGGCCTTCTTAATCACTTGCTGCACCTGCATACTAACCTTTTGAGTTTCGTGCACCAGGACCCCCAGATCCCTTTGTACTTCAGTACTTTCCAGTTTCTTGCCATTAAGATAATAACTTGCTCTACGATTTTTCCTGCCAAAGTGCATAACCTCACACTTTCCAGTATTGTATTCCATCTGCCAAATCTCTGCCCACTTACTTAGCCTGTCTATGTCCCCTTGCAGGTTTTTTATGTCCTCCTCACTCACTACTTTCCCTCCCATCTTAGTATCATCTGCAAACTTTGATATGTTACACTCGGTCCCCTCCTCCAAATCGTTAATATAGATTGTAAAGAGTTGGGGACCCAGCACTGACCCCTGCGGAACACCACTAGTTACTGATTGCCAGTCTGAGAATGAACCATTTATCCCAACTCTCTGCCTTCTGTTAGATAGCCAATCCTCTATCCATGCCAGAATATTACCCCCAATCCTGTGATTTTTTATCTTAAGCAATAATCTTTTGTGTGGCACCTTGTCAAATACACTACGTCCACTGGTTCCCCTTTATCCACCCTATATGTTACTTCCTCAAAGAACTCCAGCAAATTTGTCAAACATGACTTCCCCTTCATAAAACCATGCTGACTTTGTCCTATTAAATTATGTTTATCCAAATGTCCTGTTACTGTCTCCTTAAACATTCCACTTTCTTCATAATCAAGTAGCAAAAATTACATACACGACAATATCAATCTTTCACTGCTTTACACATGAGTTTAATATTATAGAATACAAAAATAGAGTAGTCTATGGAAGATTTAAAAAAATAAGTTTTCAACAAGTGAAAACTTGCTCTCAATTAATCGTTTGAAAACCTCAACAGATAAATTTTGTGCAATGTGCAAAACAGAAATCCTAGTCCTTTAACTGTTGCTTGGAGGAATGAGAGATAAATCAACAGTCTCACTAATACATCACTATGGTAACCATAGCACAAAGAGAAAATAGTATACTGTAAAGGAAAATTAAACCCGATATTCCAGTTGATGTGGTGACACTCGACAGAGCCATCATATTATTTCCATGGTAACAAATATGGAAAACCCCCCAAGAAAAAAGCTACAATTATTAAAATGGGACAGAATTACCCCAATGCATATACTCTGTACTACATACAAATTCTTTAATCCTCTGGGGAAAAGAACAAAATACCATTCAAGAACTCAGTTAGCATCAAGATTCTCTCAATTGTCCTTGTTTTTAGAATACAATTATTTGTATCCTGAATGCAATTTGCAAAGTAATATGTACTCTTAAAACTACATTACACGTTCTCAGGTACTGGATTACATATTTTGCTTCAATCCTGTGTTAGACTTAGACATTTTGTTCAATTGAAGTAAGTCAAATAATGAATTATGGATGGTAAAATTGCAAACTTAAATTTCAAAATTGTAAAGGTCCACAAGTTTCCAGCCTTATTTCTACAAATACAAATAAAAAATTAATGATAAATTATATTATAGATGCTGAGAGGTTGTTTCCTCTGACTGGAGTGTCTAGAACTAGGGGGAAGAGTCTCAGGATAAGGGGTAGGCCATTTAAGACCGAGATGAGGAGGAATTTCTTCACTCAGAGGGGTGTGAATCTTTGGAATTCTCTACCCCAATGGGCTGTGGATGCTGAGTCGTTGAGTATATTCAAGGCTGAGACAGATAGATTTTTGGACTCTAGGGGAATCAAGGGCTATGGAGATCGGCAGGAAAGTGGAGTTGAGGTCGATGATCAGCCATGATCTTATTGAATGGCGGAGCAGGCTCGAGGGGCCGTATGGCCTACACCTGCTCTTATTTCTTATGTTCTTATATGTAGTTCAGGTGATCAATACATTGAATTATTTAGTCATGTCCTCCATTTAAACCAATCCTGGTATATACACTTGTCAGCAAAGAAGGAACATTACTGTTTTAGTAATATTGGGCATGTACCATGATACACCATGTGGAAAAAATATTACATACATGTCAAAATATCACCAATCCAGTTAGATTTAGGAATCACTTTAAAACCCATCACTACCTATAAAACAGATGACTGAAAGTCAGAGAGAAGTCTTATCACACCACTGTGTAAGCAAAGGACATTAGAATGCTAGCTTGTTGAAACAGGCCTGAAAGATGCCAATCCTATTGGATCTTGCTCTATCGTGTGTTGATGTTGAATGATAAGCACCTTGCGACGTTTTACTACATTAAAAACACTACATAAATGCAAGTTGTTGTTGTTGTTGATCAAGTGGTGATGGGTACACCTCTGAACGGATTAGATTGATTCTCACTGGGATACACAGATATGTTGACGATACCTCATATATTTCTGAATGAAATACTTATTTCAGATTTTGGTTATCCAATCTTGCAACAAAAAAGGTTGAAAAATTAGTAGAACTACAAAAGAATTAAGATCAGCCAAAATATTTGGGGGCTGTTGATGGGATTTTAATATTTCCTTTGTGGAAATTACCATCTGATGCACAGAATCTTTTGGTGGGTCAGGCAGTGGGGTAAAAAAGAAATTTACAACAACAACTTGCATTTATATAACACCTTTAAGGTAGAAAAACATTCCAAAGCACTTCAGAAAGGCATAATCTAAAGAATAGATGCTGAGCCAAAGATGGAGATATTAGGAGATGTGACCAAAAGAGTTGGGTTTTAGGGAGGGTCTTAAAGGAAGAGATTGAGGTGGCAAGGTGGAAGGGCTTAGGGAGCCGTTTCCAGAGTGTTGAGTCTGGGCAGCAATGCTGCCAATAGTGGGATGAAGAAAAGTGAGGTGGAGGAGGGGGGCAGCACACAAGAGGCTAGAGCCAGCGGAATGGAGAGTTTGGGCAGGAGATCTGGACGAAGTTACAGAGATGGGGAATGGCGATGCCATGATAGGGATTTAAAAATAAGAACGTGAATTTTACATTTGAGGCACTAGGGGATTGGGATCCAATGCAGACCAGTAAGGACAGAGATGATAGATGAGCAGAACTTGGTGTGGGATATGATATGGGCATCAGAGTTATGGATGAACTGAAGTTTACTGAAGGTGTAGAATGGGAGTCTGGACAGGAGCACATTAGAGTTGTCGAGCCTGGAGGTGACACAGGCATGGAACATTTCAGCGGCTGATGGGCTGATGTAGGGACAGAGGCGAGCAATGTTACGGAGGTGGAAATAGACAGCTTTTGTGATGGCGAGGATATGTGGGCGGAAGCTCAGCCCGGGGATGAATTGGATGCCGAGGTTACGAACAGTCTAGTTCAGCCTGAGGTAGTGGGTGAGGAAGGGGATGGAACTGGCGGGAAGGATATGGAGTTTGTTGTGGGGAGTGAAGTGGAAGGCAATGTTCAGCTAAAGGAAACTGCGGCTCATTCAAAACTGGATGTCAAGGTTAGGTAACAGTGCATGGTTTTCATGGCGGCCTTTAACTCAGTAATGTTAAATATAACACAATCTAAAATAAATTTTCTAGCATTTTGCAAACTAAATGTCATTTTTGTAGTGCTTCTCAGTGGCTTCATATGAACCGATTGTTTTAAGATTAGGCAAGGATATTGTGCTGAGCTATGAGTGAATCTGTGCTCTCTTGGACAATGTCAGAGCTTCATATTCATTTTGAAAACTCGCCACAGCCATACTATGATAGTCTATTCCAAACGGCAGTTAACTTGATTTAATACAATGAGAAAGGTTCTCATAAGTATCATCAGGATCAAAGCATAGGATTACATTGGATGTACAGCACAGAAACAGGCCATTCGGCCCAACCAGTCCATGCCAGTGTTTATGCTTCACTCGAGCCTCCTCCTGTCTTTCCTCATCTAACTCTATCAGCGTAATCCTCTATTCCCTTCTCCCTCGTATGCTTGTCTAGCCTCCCCTTAAATGCATCTATACTATTCACTTCAACCACTCCCTGTGGTAGCGAGTTCCACATTCTCACCACTCTTTGGGTGAAGAAGTTTCTTCCGAATTCCCGATTTGATTTCTTGGTGACTATCTTATATTGATGGCCTCTAGTTATGCTCTTCCCCACAAGTGGAAACACTTTCTCTGTATCCACTCTATCAAAACCTTTCATAATTTTGAAGACCTCTATTAGGTCACCCCTCAGCCTTCTTTTTTCAAGAGAAAAGAGACCCAGCCTACTCATCCTTTCCTGATATGTATACCCTTGCATTTCTGGTATCATCCTTGTAAATCTTCTCTGCACCCTCTCCAGTGCTCTATATCCTTTTCACAATATGGCGACCAGAACTGTACACAGTACTCTAAGTGTGGTCTAACCATGGTTTGATACATTAGCATAATTTCCCAATGCAGTATGGCAGAAAACACAGGAACATATCTACCTAGCAGACACCAGGGGTATACGCTGAAGCTCTGTGCACTCACCAGCTGTAACACGAACATTTACAAATGTTGTGGTTAGGAAAACATGACATTGCAACACGCCACACAAATGCAGTAAAACCATTACCATGAAAATAAACGTATGACTGGATGTTCATATTGCAGACTGCTCTTACTGAAGCAGTTCCACTGAGGCTATCAGTGCTCTGAAAACTGCCCTATGGGAGAGTATTAAAACAGATAGCTAAATCAAGCAGCACAACTGAAACCCAGCTGGAAGTTGAGGGAGACTCAAAACTGTACTGGCAGAATTTCTACATTACTCTGAAAAACAATTATTCATTCATATCATGCACGTACAGTGGTCAGCTTATTCTTAGAAACATAGAAACATAGAAAAATAGGAGCAGGAGTAGGCCATTCAGCCCTTTGAGCCTGCTCCACCATTCAATATGATCATGGCTGATCGTCTATCTCAATACCATATTCCCGCTCTCTCCCCATACCCCTTGATGTCTTTTGTGTCTAGAAATCTATCGATCTTCTTCTTAAATATATTCAGTGACTTGGCCTCCACAGCCTTCTGTGGTAGAGAATTCCACAGGTTCACCACCCTCTGAGTGAAAAAAATTCTCCTCATCTCAGTCCTAAATGTCCTACTCCGTATCCTGAGACTGTAACCCCTTGTTCTAGACCCCCCAGCCATGGGAAACATCCTCCCTGCATCCAGTCTGTCTAGCCCTGTCAGAATTTTATACGTTTCCATGAGATCACCTCACATTCTTCTAAACTCTAGAGAATACAGGCCTAGTCGACCCAATCTCTCCTCATACGACAGTCCTGCCATCCCAGGAATCAGTCTGGTGCACCTTCGCTGCACTCCCTCTATGGCAAGTATATCCTTTCTTAGGTAAGGAGACCAAAACTGCACACAGTACTCCAGGTGTGGTCTCACCAAGGCCCTGTATAACTGTATTAAGACATCCTTGCTCCTGTACTCAAATCCGCTTGCAATGAAGGCCAACATGCCATTTGTCTTCCTAACTGCTTGCTGCACTTGCATGTTTGCTTTCAGTGACTGGTGTACAAGGACACCCAGGTCCTTTTGTACATCAACATTTTCCAATCTATCACCATTTAAATAATACTCTGATTTCTATTTTTCCTACCGAAGTGGATAACTTCACATTTATCCACGTTATACTGCATCTGCCATGTCTTTGCCCACTCACTCAACTTGTCTAAATCGCCTTGAAGCTCTTTGCATCCTCCTCACAACTCACAATCCCACCTAGTTTTGTGCCATCAGCAAACTTTGAAATATTACATTTGGTTCCCTCATCCAAATCATTGATATATATTGTGAATAGCTGGGGCCCAAGCACTGCTCCCTGCGGTACCCCACTAGTCACCGCCTGCCACCCCGAAAAAGACCCATTTATTCCTACTCTCTGTTTCCTGTCTGTTAACCAACTTTCAATCCATGCCAGTATATTACCCCCAATCCCATGTGCTTTAATCTTGCACACTATTCTCTTATGTGGGACTTTATCAAAGGCCTTCTGAAAATCCAAATACGCCACATCCACTGGTTCTCCCTTGTCTATTCTACCAGTTACATCCTCAAAAAAACTCCAGTAGGTTTGTCAAACACAATTTCCCTTTCATAAATCCAATTTTGACTTTGTCTAATCCAGTTGATATTTTCTAAGTGTCCTGTTATCACATCCTTTATAATAGACTCTAGCATTTTCCCTACTACTGATGTTAGGCTAACCGGTCTGTAGTTCCCGGTTTTCTCTCTCCCTCCTTTTTTAAATAGTGGGGTTACATTTGCCACCCTCCAATCTGCAGGAACTGTTCCATAATCTATAGAATTTTAGAAGGTGACAAACAATGCATCCACTATTTCCATGGCTACCTCTTTTAATACTCTGGGATGCAAATTATCAGGCCCTGGGGATTTATCGGCTTTCAAGTGCTCTGGGATGCAAATGATCATGCCCTGGGATTTTATCGGCTTTTTATTCTTATTAGAACATAGAAAGAATTTAGTTTCATTTTGGCAGCGTCACTCTAAATCTTCATGCAGAAGTTAGAGTTGAGGGGCATCATAATCAAGCCCAATTCAGTTGCCTGTTATCCACCTGCTTTCTCGCAGGGGTCAGGAAGCAGAAGCAGGGATTCTGGCCTTTTTCCTTCTCTCTAGCTTAGAGACACTGAGACCATTGTATTGCCCGCACCGAACCATCAATGGAGCCCTGGCACAAGGAATATTTTAAATTTGAAGGCTTCAAAATGAAATGCAAAATAGTTTAAACATTGCTGCATTCTGCAATGTGCAGGTTGCTGAAGCAAGTTATGTGGCTGGTGCAAAGGCTTGGTGATTCGGCATGGGAAAGGAGGGGATTTTTTTTTAATGTACTGTTCAGCGTATGTTGGATCTGTGCGCACCAGCATAAACATTACAGTCCAGCAGCTAATATCCTTGTTGAGATTATGACAGGAGAGCAATGCATTTTGTGCACTGACATTTGAAAGACATAGTGATATTTAAAAAAGGTCAAGAGCTTCACAATGGATTATCTACCTAGAATGCTTTATTCCTCGCCTCATGTTCTAATGAGAAATTAAGAATATTTTTTTATATAACATTTTTAATAAATTTGCCTATAAATATTGGGGAGCTGCACCTCTTTTCCATTTTTTACCAGTCCCTGTCACACAGATGTGCAATTTGCTGAGATTTAGGGACAGGTTACAGTCCACCTTTAGATAATATTATTTATATAATTACATTTTTAAAATATTTAAATGCACACCTCAGTGTGGTATTGAGCCGTACAGACCAGACAGATCGTACGTTTGGCTCCTCGTGGAAAGGTGCCACATAAGGAGCTTCGATAAGGTACCACATAAAAGGTTGCTATGCAAGATAAGGGATCGTGGGGTTTTGGGTAATATATTAGCATGGATAGAGGATTGGTTAACGGACAGAAAACAGAGAGTAGCGATAAATGGGTAATTTTCAGGTTGGCAGGCTGTAACTACTGGGGTGCCGCAAGGATCAGTGCTTGGGCCTCAGCTATTTACAATCTATAATAATGACTTAGATAAAGGGACCGAGTGCAATGTATCCAAGTTTGCTGACAAAGCTAGGTGGGAAAGTAAGCTGTGAGGAGGACACAAAGAGCCTGCAAAGGGATATAGGCAGGTTAAGTGAGTGGGCAATAAGGTGGCAGATGGAGTATAATGTGAGGTTATTCACTTTGGTAGGGAGAATAGAAAAACAGAATTTTTTTAAATGGTGAGAAAATATTAAATGTTGGTATTCAGAGAGATTTAAGTGTCCTTGTACAGGAAACACAGAAAGTTAGCATGCAGGTACAGCAGGCAATTAGGAAGGCAAATAGCATGTTGGCCTTTATTGCAAGTTGGTTGGAGTACAAGAGTAAGGAAGTCTTACTACAATTGTACAGGGCCTTGGTGAGACCACACCTGGAGTACTGTGCACAGTTTTGGTCTCCTTATCTGAGGAAGGGCATACTTGCCTTAGAGGCAGTGCAGTGAAGGTTCACTAGATTGATCCCTGGGATGAGAGGGTTGTCTTTTGAGAAAAGAGATTGAGTAGCTTGCGACTATACTCTCTGGAGTTTAGAAGAATGAGAGATGATCTCATTGAAATGTATAACGTTCTTAGAGGGCTTGACAGGGTAGATGCTGAGTGATTATTTCCCTTGGTTGGAGAGTCTAGAACTCGAAGGCAAAGACTCAGAATAAGGGATCGGTCTTTTAGGACTGAGATGAGGAGGAATTTCTTCACTCAGAGGGTTGTGAACATTTGCAATTCTCTACCCCAGAGGGCTGTGGGTGCTCAGTCGTTGAATATATTCAAGACAGAGATCGATAGATTCTTGGGCACTAAGGGAATCAAGGGATATGGGGATCGGGCGGGAAAGTGGAGTTAAGTTCAAAGATCAGCCATGATCTTACTGAATGGTGGAGCAGGCTCGAGGGTCCGTATGGCCTACTCCTGTTCCTAATTCTTATGCGGTTATGTTCTTATGTTCCTGCTCTATACTGAGATAGCTGATCTCGACCAGGACTGCAATAAAGGTATTAAAATTGGCCTCACCGCCCTTGGACTAGATCAGTCAGGGTTCCCTCTCCTGTGACTCTATTGGAAAGTATGTGTGTGTGAACATCAGGTGAGGACATTATTTGGCTCAGAGATCTGTACTAGGATCTCATTTGTTTTCCATTTATAGAAATGGCTTGGGACAAAGAAACAAGAGGAATGATATTGAAGTTTGCTAATGATACCAAACTAGGAAACATGAAAAACAATGAGGAAGAATGCAGGAGATTCATAAGATAGGATTGTGGAGTAATCAGATAGGTGGCAGAAGCAGTTCAATGCAGAGAAATGTGTAGTAATATATTTGGGGGGGGGGAAAGTGGAAGAAAATACATTCTAAATGGAATGGTTCCTAACAGGATGGAGAAACAGAGGAAGCTATAGGTGTAGATATTTTTAAGATGGAGTGCAAGTGGAAAAGACCATAAAATAGGAAAATGGGATTCTGGATTTTACATACGGGGCCATTGAATATAAAGGCAACAAAGTGATGTTTAATTTCTACAAGTCATTAATTAGGTCACAGAGGAGTTCCGATCACCCTAGGTCAGATATTTGCTCCATGGAAATGTTACAGCATCAGGAATGACAGGTTACATAAAAAAAGACTCAAATTGTTTATTTTCCCCTCATTGGAACAGAGGTGGCTAAGAAGGAATCTAATAGAGGCTTTCGGAACTATGAAAGGTTTTGACAGGGTAAACAGTGAAAAAAATCTTTCCACTGATTTGTGAATCGATAACAAGGTGGGTATAGACATAGGATCAACAACAGAAGAATGAGGGAAGGCATTAGAAGATTTTTTTTCACACAGTGGATTATTAGAACATGGAATGGTTTACCACAAGTGGCTATTGACACCAAAACA
This sequence comes from Somniosus microcephalus, assembly GCF_052327205.1. Classification (NCBI taxonomy): domain Eukaryota; kingdom Metazoa; phylum Chordata; class Chondrichthyes; order Squaliformes; family Somniosidae; genus Somniosus; species Somniosus microcephalus. The sequence goes on from NC_140997.1 coordinate 72,838,497, forward strand.
ATAACATAACTTTAAAAGGAAATTAGCTACATATAGACAAACAACCTGCTTCTGTGCTGTAATTTTTATGGTTCTATTTATCCTTGGAACTTTCCAAAGCCCTGCAACTTATCAGAAAATTGTTGGTGCACTGCCCATGCTTTTCCATTCACTGATGAAAAATCATGGGCAATGCATCAATGAACCACCCACCCACCCACTGTGTGCATGGTCCCGACGGCGGCATTGCGCCTCACAAGGTTCCACCACTTTAAGGCATGCACATAAAACCTATGTCAATCCCATCAGTGTTACATTTGTTTCTCATGTTGTCAAGTTTACAAGGTTCCCCCCCGTAGAACTCGCTGTTTGAATCATTTTAGTGGAGCGTGTACCTGCCAGGTTGACATATGGCAGGAGAAATTCTTTGCAGCATGTTTGTCGCACAGTAATGAAAAAAGTGGGTTTTGTTTTGATTACTATCTCATTATGGAATGCTCAAGTTTTTTAACTGTTAAAAACAAATTGCTCAGGCAGTAAAAAAAAACACTGTAAATAAACTATCAGCAAGTCAAAACCTGCATTTTCAATCCTTTGGAGCAGACACACTGCAAAGGAAACTCTTGTGACATCATTCTTTCCCACATGCTTTACTAAATGGTTACCACACCCAAGCGCTTGACAAGAGACTCTGGCAACATCCGATTTATTAAAAATGAGCTTGATATTGCATCACACAAGATTGACAGTAGGTGCAAGTACTCACCACTCATTGCACTTACACCTAGTCCTCTTTTAAAGCAAAGGTTACCTTGAGCTTTTGGTGTATAGGTTTACAATACATTCTTCACAGTATAAGTTAACAGCATCACTAACTCTTCCATTGCAACTCTAACCTTCTCCATATTCCCTATCCTACAGATTTTGGCATTTGCCCTCAACTTAGGTTCCATATAAAGTATTGATAAGTATCATTCTTACTTGTAAATACAAAAACAATGTTCGCTCCTGCAGCTCAATAGATTAATATATTGCCTAGAATGCTATGAGCCATACAGACTAAGAAAACCTCAAGTTTGATTGCCAGTCCATGTGGAGTTAGCTAGTTTCAGACAGAGTGATGGTAGCGATGCTGGAATTTATCTTAGTGTTCCTATGCAGGGAGAGAAAACAAATTGCTGCAAGAGTGTGCATAAGGACTGTTTTATGATTCAAGTTGCATTCATAAAAAGGAAAAGGAAAACTCATGCGGTCGAAGTGGCACCAAAATCCTTCACATTTGTTACAGCTTCACAATACACTCCAACCAGCTTGCAATCTTCACATTGAAAAAAAATATATTACACACATATACAGCACTGCTCTCTGTAGTATCAAAACTGCAAGTTTTCATACCTTTGAACAGGTTCTGTGTCAGTATATCACTTCACCAAGATATTACAACAGTTTCAATCAACCCTTCCCATGCTATGACAGTGACTGCCACTGATTCCTTTCCCACCAGTCAGTTCCTCAGCCAGATTCCTAGACAACTAGTTTTTAATATATAAATACATTAAACAGTGGAATTACACAGGCTAACAGTAGTGTATAAACATCCTTAGACTATAGTTTAAAGAAACACACACACATCCATAGGTTACACTATATAACAGACCATTTCGAAGAAACCTAAAGGGAAAATTCAGTATCGCCCATTTTGGGGCACTAATATCAGCCGGGCGCAAAGTTTAGTGCCCGGCGCTAATTATCGCCTACAACTGCAAAATTCGCCTCTATCACCACTGGAGGTGATTTGAGTGCTAAATCAGGCGCTACACACCTCTCTTAAGGCGCAAACATCAGGGAGCGAGGCGCTACCTCAGAACACTACCGAAGCTCAGGTGATGCCAATTACCATGGAAGCCAGACTGGCACTGTCCAGTTCTTAAAGGGGAGGGGCCATCTTGCTGGCCAGCCACACCCTGCTCATTGCAGCCTTGAATCTCAGCCTGGAGAGGCTTCAAAAGCACTAATGGATAGGCCCAGGGAAAGAGCTCGGCACTTAGGAACCTCAAAAGTGGTGCTGAGGGCCAAAACTCCTTGGCCTAGAAATTCAGTTGGCTGCGCCAGCCGTTAGCGCCTTAGGAGGAGTAGATCTCGAGCGCTAGGCGCTTTGCGCCCGGGCGCAGCGCGATCTGTGCCTCGCCCCAACTTCAGTAGACATTTAGCGCCGGCGCAAAGTCATTGCGCGCGCTCATCTGCGCGTGCAGATCATGACATCATTTCGTCGTGCAACGCCCTTTGTGCGCCCGGAACCGGAACTTCACTCGCGCCGCCCCATTGTGCGCCGGGCGGCCCTAACGACTGTTGAGTGGAACGTTGCTCAGCCGATGCGGGCCACGGGGAGCGCAAATTAAAGGGCACTTCCCCTGCACTAGAAACGGCAGCCGTGTTGCAACACTCCTTTTCGTGAGAGATGGATCTTCTGGTTTGGCTCAACACAGGAGGAGGAGGAGGAACTAATGTCGGCCTTGCAAAAACACAAATGCACCCTCCCCCTTTAAGAGCTCACCGGCGCCAGAGTGTCTGCCGTCAATCAGCAGCTCGCCGCACCTGCCCTGTGCCTGACTTCCGGGGTTTCGCCCCGGGCCACCGGCTTAGCGCCTAATGATAGTCGTGCATTGCCTGCTTTAGCGCAGCAGCAACCTCTTAGGGCGATGCGACTGAATATCGGCGAAGGGGGCTCGACTTTGCGCCGGGCGCAAACTTTAGCGGCCGTCCGACTTTACCACCCCAAAAGTGGCTATACTGAATTTCTAGGCCCTTAACTTTTAGGTTAAAACCAAAAATGTTGCCAATAAGAAAAGGCAGGAAGCGCCCGCCTTTAAATAGCGCTCCCCCAGCCCCTTCCCGACTTGAAAACATTCCCCTCTACCTGTCGTTCCAGGGGGCGCAACTCAATATCCGGTCCGGGGCGTTACACGCTTGACTGATGTCACAATCTGCGAGTGCAGGAGATCGTGGCAGTAGTGTTTAGCGCCGCCGCAAAACGACTGGTCAATTTCGTGAGCGGTGCTAAAATCGCCGCGCTCAGGCGCTAACTTCCTAGCGCCCTGTTAGCGCCCCCTGGAGGCACTAACCAACCAAATTTTTCCTCTGTCCAATCCATATTAAACGCTAGCAATGTTTTGGTCTCATTTAGAAGGCGACAACACAGTCAAGGTCTTTGGAGAGAAAAGGGAGCTTGGAGTTGGGATGGTAGTTTGCAAGGGCAGAGGGGTCGAGGGTGGATTTTTATGGGAGCGGGGAGATGATGACGGTTTTTAAAGGAAGGGGGACTGTACCTGAGGAATGAGAACCAGTCACAGTATCAGCTAGCACTGGGAAAGGTGGGTGGTCAGCAGTTTAGTGGGAATGGGGCCAAGAAGTGGGTCAAGGTGGACAAGATGAGCTTGGAGATTGGAGAGAGGGGAGATAGGAGCGAAATTAGAGAAGACGGGGTTCAGTTTTCATTATAGAATTATTTGACATCTAAAAAGTGGAGTTACTTACTCAGGACTACAGTCATGCCAAGGGGCACAAATAAGTGCTTTTTGAAGGGGGGAGGGAAGAGATAATTGCACATCATTTTCATGGCGGTTTTACCATCATGTCTTGATGTTCGATCCTTGTAAACAACCTCACTTTCCATCAACATTTGTACCTCTTGAACTGCGGTGTAACTGCGTTTGAGCGAGGCTTTCCATTTAGTGCGATATATACATTCGGCCCAATGCTTCGGATAAACAACTCCGTGCGTACATCAAGTCTTTTGAAAATGTGTGTTTCCCTATAGCTGTAAATGTTCTCAAGATTGTGATCGGACTCTACCAACTCACCGGGAAACGTATTAAAAAGATGTCACTGCAAACTAGCAATTCCAATTCATTAGCCCGTTCGTTGGGACCCGCCGGAACTCTCGGGTCTTTATTCTGAACAAAAGCTGAAAGGATGGGTATACTGAGCGGGCTGAGCGCACGCAGTCCGCTCATTGCCTCTGCACTGGCGCAACGCAACCCCGAACCACCATCAGCCGGTTCCTGCTCGCCGGAGAGCCAAGAAGCACACAGCCCTGGATTACAACAACAACAACAACAAGAAGAGAAACAAAAACCCCATCAGCACCAAGAATCACTGCCCCCCCGCGGGCTAACGGGAGCGCAGCGGCGCACCGACACCGCCGCCTCTTGCCCTGCAATCAGCAGCGAAAACATGCCCTGGCTCCACTGGCAGCTCCGAAAGCAGGCGGCGGGCGCTTACCTTGCCTCAGACGTGAATCAGCATTCGCAGCTGAGGGCTGAGTGCGGCGAAGGTGTCAGACAGCAGTTATTGTAAGCAGCGCCTTTTAATGATTAGCTCCCAGTCGCTGCACAAACTCACCGAACTGTCAAAACCGCGATTTGGGCGTAAGAGTGTCTTAACCAATGAGGTCCCAGCCCTGCAGTGACTAACAAACAAGCCACTGTCACTTTTCATGCTCTTTTTATGACACAAAGCCCCGCTGCGTTCCCTCGGTCTGACAGTACTGGGTTAAACATAAAACAGCCGTGCGCACATTTTGCTTTACGTAAAGTTCTGTTTGTATCAGTTGCAAAATAAAATAATTCACATATCCGACGAAAGGGACATGTTGCATTGAACAGCACAGGGAGATTTAGGGAAGATTGTTTACATGCATCATCACAATGACTTTTCACGTCACAGTGCATCAAAAGCAATGCCACTGCAGCTCTCTCCCCACACAAATTGTTCCCGGCTTTTTTCCTCTCCATAGTGTTTATCATCCCATTTTATAGAACGGGCCATCATACTGGTGGGAGTATTCACACACAAGGGCGAGAAACAGCCTGCTCTGAAAAAATAATTACTGGCATGGTCCCAATTGGCGTTTGGGAAATTTCCTGATGCAGCAAATAATGGACTGCCTCAATGTCAACTATTGCAACGTGGTCTTCAGAGCATTGTATTTCCAAAACAATCATTCACAGCAAATATGATCAGTAACATTAGCTTATCATCGAATCATTGTGCACTTCTGCTAAAATTTGGTAAAATAATGTGCAAGTCATTTTATGACAGTTTGTTACTGAGGTCAATGGTTTTCTGTATTTATTGAATTGCTAGCAGGTTATTTCTGTTCCTTATGTTAAGCAAAAACCTGCCAGGCACCTGCAAATATAAAGAACTTCCAGCAATTGTGCAAAAGTGAGGCAAAATGATTTGTCCTCCAAATTTCCCTCCTGTTAAAGAGGGGAAGGGGAAGAGAACAGACAGGCTCGCTTCGACTTGGCAGTTCCATCATGGTCCAGCCAAGATTATTAGGATGCAAGTTTACATTAACTGTGATTCCCCACTTGATGGAATATATGCATCTCACATCATACAATTTTAAAGTGCTTCCGCACAGTGAACTACAATTTGAAATGACCGTTGATAAGTGAAACCCGGTAGATATCATCTACCTGGACTTTCAGAACGCATTTGATAAGATACCGCATAAGAAACTCCTCTATAAAATTGAATCTTTTGGAATTATGGAATCCTACTGTGTTGGATTGAAAACTGGCTGAAAGCCCACAGGCTCATGGCCTGGCATATCCCTCACTCTACCATTACCACCAAGCCAGGGGACCAACCCTGGTTCAATAAGGAGTGTAGAAGAGCATGCCAGGAGCAGCACCAGGCGTGCCTAAAAATGAAGTGCCAACCTGGGGAAGCTGCAACACAGGACTACATGCATGCTAAAAAGCGGAAGCAGCATGCTATAGATAGGGCTAAGCGATCCCACAATCAACGGATCAGATCAAAGCTCTGCAGTCCTGCCACATCCAGTCCTGAATGGTGGCAGGTCATTAAACAACTAACGGGAGGAGGAGGCTCCATGAATATCCCCATCCTCAATAATGGTGGAGCCCAGCACGTGAGTGCAAAAGACAAGGCTGAAGCTTTTGCAAACATCTTCAGCCAGAAGTGCTGAGTGGATGATCCATATCAGCCTACTCCTGAGGTCCCGACCATCACAGAAGCCAGTCTTCAGCCAATTTGATTCACTCCACGTGATTTCAAGAAATGGCTGAGCGCACTGAATACAGCAAAAGCTATGGGCCCCAACAACATCCTGGCTGTCATGCTGAAGATTTGTGCTCCAGAACTAGCCGCGCCTCTAGCCAAGCTGTTCCAGTACAGCTACAACATTGGCATCTATCCGGCAATGTGGAAAACTGACCAGGTATGTCCTGTCCACAAAAAGCAGGACAAATCCAATCCAGCCAATTACCGCCCAATCAGTCTACTCTCAATCATCAGCAAAGTGATGGAAGGTGTCATCGACAGTGCTACTCACTAATAACCTGCTCACTGATGACCAGTTTGGATTCCACCAAGACCACTCGGCTCCCGACCTCATTACAGCCTTGGTCCAAACATGGACAAAGGAGCTGAATTGCAGAGGTGAGGTGAGAGTGACTGCCCTTGACATCAAGGCAGCATTTGACTGAGTGTGGCATCAAGGAGCCCTAGTAAAACTGAAGTCATTGGGAATCGGGGGGGGGAAAACTCTCCACTGGCTGGAGTCATACCTAACACAAAGTAAGATGGTTGTGGTGGTTGGAGGTCAATCATCACAGCCCCAAGACAGCGCTGCAGGAGTTCCTCAGGACAGTGTCCTAGGCCCAACCATCTTCAGCTGCTTCATCAATGACCTTCCCTACATTATAAGGTCAGAAATGGGGATGTTTGCTGATGACTGCACAGTGTTCATTGCCATTCACAACTCCTCAGATAATGAAGCAGTCCATGCCCGCATGCAACAAGACCTGGACGATGTTCAGGCTTGGGCTGATAAGTGGCAGGTAACATTCGTGCCAAACAAGTGCCAGGCAATGACTATCTCCAACAAGCGAGAGTCTAACCACCGCCCCTTGACATTCAACGGCATTACCATTGCCGAATCCCCCACCCGCAACATCTTGGGAGCCACCATTGACCAGAAACTTAACTGGACCAGCCACATAAATACTGTGGCAATAAGAGGTCAGAGGCTAGATATTCTGCAGCGAGTGTCTCACCTCCTGACTCCCCTGAGCCTTTCCACCATCTACAAGGCACAAGTCAGGAGTGTGATGGAATACTCTCCACTTGCCTGGATGAGTGCAGCTCCAACAACACTCATGCAGCTTGACACCATCCAGGACAAAGCAGCCCACTTGATTGGCACCCCATCCACCACCTTAAACATTCACTCCCTGCACCACCGGCATACCGTGGCTGCAGTGTGTACCATCTACAAGATGCATTGCAGCAACTCGCCAAGGCTTCTTCGGCAGCACCTCCCAAACCCATGGCCACTTCCACCTAGAAGGACAAGGGCAGCAGGCGCATGGGACCACCATCACCTCTAAGTTCCTCTCCAAGTCACACACCATCCTGACTTAAAAGTGTATGGCCAATCCTTCATTGTCCCTGGGTCAAAATCCTGGGACTCCCTACACAACAGCACTGTCGGAGCACCTTCACGACACGGACTGCAGTGGTTCAAGAAGGCGGCTCACCACCACCTTCTCAAGAGCAATTAGGGATGGGCAATAAATGCTGGCCTTGCCAGCCATGCCCACATCCCATAAACAAATAGAAAAAAAAGAAAAAAGTGGTTGTTGATGGATTTGGATCTGATTGGAGACTGATCACCAGTGGTATCCCGCAGGGATCGGTGTTAGGATCTTTGCTATTTACTATTTTCATTAATGATCTAGATGTAGGTGTTGGGAGAATGATCTGTAAGTTTTCAAATGATGCAAAGATATGTGTGAGGGCCAGGCTTGTAGAGGATGCTCAACTGCTACAGGTAGATTTAGATGCACTGGGGGATTGGGCCTGTGACTGGCAAATTATGTTTAAATTAGAAAAATGCAATGTTACATATTTGAGCAGGTCTAATTCTGATCATATAAACCCCCTTCAAGGAAAAGAACTAAAACCATTGGTGAAAGAAAGAGATATGGGTGTTCAAGTGAATTGATATGTAAAGGTACATGACCAAAACTATGAAGCTATAGCTAGAGTAAATAGGGTGTATTTACAGGACAATTAACTATAAAATAAAGCATATTATTTTGGACCTTGGTTAGGCCTCAGTTAGAATACTGTGTCCAGTTTTGGTCTCTTCACGTGGTGGGTGATATTGAGGCTTTGGAAAAGGTTCAGAGGAGGGTCACAAGATTAATTCCCAGTCTAAAGCATCTTAGTTACCAGATAGACTCCAAGAGCTGGGTCTCTATACTTTTAGAGAAGCATAGGCTTTGGGGTGATTTGATCAAAGTTTATAAGAAAATGAACGTATGGATTGCAAGATACAAGGGGAATCAGTCCCATTTGTTGATTAATGGTGGGTGCCAAGTTTAGCCTGGCTGCAATCCTTTCAGATGGCACTGAGAAGGGATGAAGGGCACTTGATTTTTCTCAACTTTCATCAATGATAGGAAATCCCCAGTATAGGTTGTAGTTTCTAATATATGTGTCCAAACAGTTCTCTTTCATACTTCAGAACTTGTAGACATGTAATGGAAGGGTTTCCTTTGTCTCACATGTGAAATAGAGGAACAAGCTGCAAGGTGGATTTCTGTTAAAAAGGGACAATGATTGCAGGGAGAGAGGGTTCTAGCCTGTCTTTCAGCATTATTGAAGGAAGACAAGTCTAGTACGCATCACCGGACTTGAACATCCCAAATATCAAGGTGGCTGGCACATTGCAAACGGTCCTCCATAGGTCCTTCCATAGAGCTGACCAAAAATTGCTAATTTGATATACTTTAAGACACAGAAGCAGAAATTATGACTATATTAACTTTGGTAGGACATCAGAGCTTTTGCTGTTACAGTATTCTGCAGCAGTACCTATTGGTTGTCGTAACTTCGTCAAGTCACTAGTGCGCCTGAAGTTTCACTTAGATGCAATTAAGGGGAGGCTAGATAAGTACATGAGGAAGAAAGGAATAGAAGGATATGCTGACAGGGTTAGATTAAGGTGGGAAGTGGCTCGTGTTGAGTACAAATACCGGCATAGACTAGTTGGGCCGAATGGCCAGTTTCTGTGCTGTAAATTCAATGTAATACTCTGGAGCCTGCTTTGCAAGAGCACAAATATACTGGTAATGAAACAAAGGTCAACTTTTAAACTGAGAAAGTGCAAGATGGGTGTTCCTTAATGGCTGGAGTGTTCCCTAATTTGTGTTCCTCTTGGAAATGGTGATCTGTCATGTGCTTTTGCTTGCTCATAGTCATTCTGCTGTCTGGTCTCAATTGTTAATAGAGCAATGGAAATTTAAGCCAGAGAGATTTCTCTTCAGGTGTTACCCTTTTAAAATACTAACAGGCCCCTGTATCTTCTCGGTAGAGGCTTTTGCTATGAAAGCTTCAGGGTGCCATTTTTAGCTGTGGACTTGTACCAACCAGAACCTTGGACTTTTCATATAGGCAGAGAAAGAGATGGTATTCAAACCCAGGTGCCAGAAGTAAAAAGGTAAATCAATGTGCCTACAATTCTCTTCAATAAAATACTTAAGAAGAAAGAACTTGTATTTATATAAAAGAAAGGAAGAAAAACTTACATTTCTGTAGCACCTTTCATGACCACCGGACGTCTCAAAGCGCTTTACAGCCAATGAAGTACTTATGAAGTGGAGTCACTGTTGTAATGTAGGAAACGTGGCAGCCAATTTGCGCACAGCAAGCTCCCTCAAACAGCAATGTGAAAATGACCAGATAACTGTTTTTGTTATGTTGGTTGAGGAAGAAATATTGGCCAGGACACTGGGGATAACTCCCTTACTCTTCTTTGAAATAGTGCCGTGGGATCTTTTACGTCCTTGGTTACGGGGTCTTGGTTTAACATCTCATCCGATGGTCCAAATTGCTTCACAGCCAATAAAATACTTTTGAAGTGCAGTCACTGTTGTAGAGAAATGCACCAGCTAAATTGCACACATGTCCCACAAAAAGCAATTAAATAAATGACCAATTAGATAAATATTGTGATGTTTGAGGATTAAACGTTGGCCAGGATACTGGGAGAATTATTTGACTAGTGCAATGAAATCTTTTTCATGCAGCTGAGAGAGCAGACAAAACCTCAGTTTAATGCCTCAGTACTGCACTGAATCTTCAGCCTAGATTATGTGCTCAAGTCTCGGTGTGGGGCTTGAACCCATTGCCTTTTGATTCAGAGGCCAGATTACTAACACTGGGGCAAGGCTGACTCAAATTGTTTTCATTTTTTTTTGTTCTTGGGATGTGGGCAACACTGACAAGGCAGCATTTATTGCCCATCCCTAGTTCAGGACATTAAGAGTCAACCACGTAGTGTATTCAAGTGTAGGCCAGACTGAGTTGGGGTGGCAGGGTCCCTTTCCTGAAGGATATCAGTTGGGTTACTATGACAAGGTGGCAGCTGTCAAAGTCATTTTTTGTGGTTCCAGCCCACAAATTGAATTCCCCAACTTGCTAGGATTGGATTTGAACAAATCACCTCTGGGTTGCTAGTCTAACTTTCTGTCACATTTCAGGATTTTTGATATTTTCTTCATGGAAAGGACTTTGGGATTGAGTAGTTTTGTGTTGTGTGTTTTAAAACAAAGTGAATTCAGCACAGGTTGCAAGTCACATGGGCCAATTTGTGAATGTCATAGATCACAACAACAACAACTTGTATTTATATAGCGCCTTTAAAGTAGTAAAATGTCCCAAAGCGCTGCACAGGAGTATTTTAAGACAAAAAAATTTGACACTGATCAACATAAGGATAAATTAGGGCAGATGACCAAAAGCTTGGTCAAAGAGGTAGGTTTTAAGGAGCATCTTAAAGGAGGAAAGAGAGGTAGCGAGGCGGACAAGTTTAGGCAGGGAATTCTAGAGCTTAGGGCCTAGGCAACAGAAGGCACAGCCAAAGGTTGAGCGATTATAATCAGGGATGATCAAGAGGGAAGAATTAGAGGAGCGCAGATATCTCGGGGGGGGGGGGGGGTGTTGTGTGGCTGAAGGAGATTACAGAGATAGGGAGGGGCGAGGCCATGGAGGGATTTGAAAACAAGGGTGAGAATTTTGAAATCGAGGCGATGCTTAACCAGAAGCAAATGAAGGTCAGCGAGCACAGGGGTGATGGGCGAACGGGACTTGGTGCGAGTTCGGACACGGGCAGCCGAGTTTTGGATGACCTCAGGTTTACGTAGGGTGGAATGTGGGAGGCCAGCCAGGTGTGCGTTGGAATAGTCAAGTCTAGAGGTAACAAAGGCATAGATGAGGGTTTCAGCAGCGGATGAGCTGAGGCAAGGGCGGAGACGGGCAATGTTACGGAGGTGGAAATAGGCGGTCTTTGTTATGCTGCAGATATGTGGTCGGAAGCTCTTTTCAGGGTCAAATATGACACCAAGGTTGCGAACAGTGTGGTTCAGCCTCAGACAGATGTTAGAGAGAGGGATGGAGTCAGTGGCGAGGGAACGGAGTTTGTGGTGAGGACCAAAAACAATAGCTTCAGTCTTCCCAATATTTAATTGGAGAAAATTTTTGCTTATCCAGAACTGGGGGTCGGACAAGCAGTCTGACGATTTAAACATCGTGGAGGGGTCGAGTGAGGTAGAGCTGGGTGTCATCAGAGTACATGTGGAAACTGACTCTGTGTGTTCGGATGATGTCGCCAAGGAGCAAAATGTAGATGAGAAATAGGAGGGAGCCCAGGATAGATCCTTGGGGGACACCAGAGGTAACAATGCGGGAGCCAGAAGAGAAGCCGTTGCAGGTGATTCTCTGGTTACGATTAGATTGATAAGAATGGAACCAGGCGAGTGCTGTCCCACCCAGCTGGACGACAGTGGAGAGGTGTTGGAGAAGGATGGAGTGGTCAACCATGTCAAAGGCTGCAGACAAGTCAAGAAGGACGAGAAGGGATAGTTTTCCTTTGTCACAGTCACAAAGGAGGTCATTTGTGACTTTGATGAGAGCCGTTTCGGTACTGTGGCAAGGGCGGAAACCTGATTGGAGGGATTCAAACATGGAGTTGCGGGAAAGGTGGGCACGGATTTGGGAGGCGACAACATGTTCAAGAACTTTGGAGAGGAAAGGGAGGTTGGAGATGGGGCGGTATTTTGCAAGGATGGAGGGGTCAAGGTTTGTTTTTTTGAGGAGAGGGGTGATGACGGCAGATTTGAGGGAGAGGGGAACAGTACCTGAGGAGAGAGAACTGTTAACAATATCAGCTAACATGGGAGCCAGAAAAGGAAGTTGGGTGGTCAGCAGTTTGGTGGGAATAGGGTCAAGGGAGCAGGAGGTGGGTCTCATAGACAAGACGAGCTCAGAGAGGTCATGAGGGAGATTGGAGAGAAACTGGAGAAAGATATGAGTTCAGGGTTAGGGCAGGGGGGAACCTTAGAGGAAGTTTGGCCTGGTGGGCTAGGGGAAGGAAGGGAAGTGGTAGAGGCAGCTGAATGGATGGTCTCAATCTTAGAGACAAGGAAGTCCATGAGCTCCTCACACTTGTTATCAGAGGTGAGGGTGGAGGAGACAGGGGAGAGGGGTTTAAGAAGATGGTTAGCAGTAGAGAATAGGAGCCTGGGTTTATCTTTGCATTCCAGAATGATTCTGGAATAGTGAGCAATTTTGGCAGATGAGAGTAGGGCCCGATAGTGCTTTATGTGGTCCAGCCAGATCTGGAGGTGAATGGCTAAACCAGTTGTCTGCCATGGACTTAAGGGAGCAAAGATGAGAGCCGTACCAGGGGGAACGGCCAGGGTGAGGGAGAGTAATTGTTTTAGTTGGGACGAGGGTATCAAAGATAGTGGTGAGGGTGTAGTTGAGCAGATCGGTAGCTGCAGAAATGTCATGTTGAATGGAGGGCCAGAGGCTGGACAATTGGGATTTCATAAGTGCAGTCGTAAGAGAGTTTTTTTCAGGGGCGGACACAGAAGGAAGTAGGGTTGCGGGGGGGTGGGGTGGGTGGAAGGGGGATGTGGGTGCAGAGCGGTATGAGGAAATGGTCAGAGATGGCCTTATCTGCAATTGACATGATGGCAGTAGCGAGGTCACGAGAGATGGCAAGGTCGAGGGGGTGGCCGTGAATATGGGTTGGGGAGTTTACATGGAGGGAGAGATTAAGGGAGGATAGGAGGCTAGTGAACTCAGAGGAGAGAGAGCATGATGAACTGAGATGGAGGTTGAAATCACCGAGGATGAGAAGTCGTTCGGTGCAGAGGCTGAGGGAGGAGAACAGTGAAGATACCGCAGTAATAAAGTTTTTATGGTACTTGGGTGGGCGGTAGAGCACAAGAATTTTAAATGAGAGGTGAGAGGGGTGGAATAAGGTGAGATGCTCAAAGGAGGAGGAAGTGCCGGAGGAATAGAGGAACAGACCAAGGTGTGATTTGGTGATGTGAGCCACACCGCCACCACGGCAGTCTGAGCGGGGCAAGTGGTGGAAGGTATAACCAGGTGGGGTGGCTTCATTTAAGGGTAAGGTGTCATCACCTCTCAACCAAGTTTCCGTCAGAGCCATGATATCGATGCAGTCATTCACGATAAGCTCATGGATGGCAAGGGCCTTGTGCGCAAATGAACGGACATTCTGGAGGGAGGTGCGGAGGGGGTCGGTGATGACTGACCCACTGCCAGCGTCCACAGGGTCAGTGCTGGAAGGGGTGAGTTGGATGGGGAGGAGATTGGCAAGATTTGCCCCCAGTGGGCGCGCTGGGCGATAAGGTTGGCGAGAGAGTAGGATGGGACAGTTGGGGTTGCTGCTCGTAAGGCGGCAGCGACGAGTGCCTCGATGGGCCCTTCGTAGGATGCCAAGAGAGGCACAGAGGGAAGCTGTGGGCTTATCTAAGAGGGAGTCAGGCCTGGGACAGCGGCAGGAGAGTAGGAAGATCGAAGAGTAATGAAGGATTGGGGTAGGGATTTGGGAGGGCAGAGTATCCGAGAGAGGAGAGATGAAAGGAGGAATGATGACAGGAGAGAGTGGTCAGGGAGGGATAGAGAGAAAAGGAAAATAGGGGGGGAAAGTGGAATGGCTCGGGTCTGGAGCGGCAGCCAAAGTGCGTTCGCGAATGGACACGGAAAATCTCAGGTTACATAGGCCTGTTTAAATGCAATAATTAATGGAATACATATTTCGTGTAGCAGGGAATAGGTTGGGACAATAGTAGGGAGACCAGAGTCAAAGTCAGAGGTCCCATGGAAGGACAAAGCCAACGTAAGCAGGATGGGGCCGGTACGGTGCATCGATGGACCGCTGTCCAAAGCAGGCGAGCGAAGTCCAGAAGCTATTTGAAGGGTAGAGAGTTCGAGGATGGAGGTTGTTGCTGTAGGAATGAGAGTGAGATAGAGACACAGCAGGCAAGTCTTACAGTGTAATCCAGTGCAGAAACGTAGTGTAATCCTAGCAGTAATGTAGTCTAGATGTCCGGAGAAGTCCAGGAGATCGGAAACTAATTTGACAAAAGAATTTCGCAGCTTAAGACTTGAAGTGACTGAAAAGAGTCACAGCCGCTGAGTCAAACCGTGCAGTCACCGAGGTCCTGTCCGCGAGGAATCCAGTGATAGAGGTCAAGTTTCAGCAGGGTTCCAGCAGTTGAACGAGCTCAGTGAGAACAAAGACACCGGCGGATGGGCAGTGGACTCTGCAGGGGGAGCTTTAAACTTGTGGTTTGAACTTGTAGTTTGGGCTGAAATGCCTTCACTATCGGAGGCAGGGTACCTTAAGCAATTGAAGAGAGGAGATTGGGGGAAGGAAGGGCAAAGGATGGCAATGGATGACCACGGATACTGTTGAAGAATACAGCAGCTCAGAAAGGGGCTGCCAGCCTAGCAGCTATCTTGCCCACCTCAGTAACACAGCCTATTTGAAACTGATACAATGATGGTTAGTGGTCTCATCCAAGGACCATTAGTCAGGATGGCCCCCATTTGTTTTGAGAACAGCTTTTCTTTAAGCCTACACTCCAAAGGGTGGATGAGAGGTAGCGGTTTTATTGACAGACCTACTGGTATATCAGTAATGGTGAGGAACTGAGTGGCACAGTCCCCCACACTGGCTGGAAACATGGGAGAAAAGGGAAAGTGACACATGGGTAGTGAGGTTTTAAAGAAGAAGTTGTAGGGTGCAGGTATTTAAAAGCAGAGCCTAAAACAAAAAAGTCAGTTGAGGAGAGAAGTGAGATTAAGTTAAATAAGTGGAATACGCTTTGACTATTACTTTGTATGTTTGCTGTCTGTGAAGTAAAGCAGCTCAATGATTCAAATCTAGCTTCATCTCACTAAGTGTTTTAGTCCACCTTTGGAAAGATTGGAGAATTGCACACGAGGGCACAAGTTCAGATCAAACAGGGTCCCCTTTCAGCATTCCGTAGGGACCGCTCCCTCCGAGACACCCTAGTCCACGCCTCTATCACCCCCAACAGCCCTTCTCCTTCGCCTGTCACCTTCCCGTGCAAGCGCAGGAGATGTAACACCTGCCCCTATACCTCCCCCCTTCCCACTCTCCAGGGCCCCAAACACCCCTTCCAGGTGAAACAGTGATTTACTTGTACTTCTTGCAATCTAGTATACTGTATTCGCTGCTCACGATGCGGTCTCCTCTACATTGGGGAGACCAAACACAGATTGGGTGACCGTTTTGCGGAACACCTCCGTTCAGTCCGTAAGGGTGACCCCGAGCTTCCGGTCACCTGTCATTTTAATTCACCGCTCCATTCCCACTCGGACCTCACCATCCTTGGCCTCTTGCATTGTTCCACGGAAGCTCAACGTAAACTCGAGGAACAGCAGCTCATCTTCCGATTAGGCACTTTGCAGCCTTCCGGGCTCAATATCGAGTTCAACAATTTCAGATCATAACCTCGGCCCCTATTACATTTTTACTTATATATTTCTTTTCCACCCCTTTGTTTTGGGTCTTCCCTTTCCCAGCCCCCCTTTCCTTTTTTTTCTCTTTCCCACACGGCAGCTGTTTCTCATCCTGCCAGTACACTTCACACCTAATCTGAGCCGTCTTTTGTCTCCTCTGTCCTAGTACCACCTCGTCTGGTTTTGAATACCTCTTAATGTCTCTTTACTTCTCTTTTGTTCTATTGCAGCCCTGCCTTCGATCTATTTTATTTCCTTTCCAGTTTTGAAAAAGGGTTTCAACCTGAAATGTCGACTTTTAATTTCTCTCCACGGATGTTGCCTGGCCTGCTGAGTTTTTCCAGCATTTTCTGTTGTTATTTCCTGTTATTACAACTCTGGGTTACACTATCATGCAATTAGATATTGGGCAGAATGAGCACACTCCTGAAGGTAAGGTGCTCAGACCGTGCATAGGAGTGACCAGGGACTCTTTACCTGAGACAATATCTAACGCAGACCCCAAACATGTAACACTTACAGTAACGCTTTTTATGTCAACACATGCCAAGATTTATGATGGAACTTGTCTACATAAACATTAATGACAGGAAAACAGGGGAAAGAGATGGATAAATGATTGGGGGGGAGGGGGTGCTCACAGCCAACCAGAATGCTACATCAATAAACAGTTGGTCATTTATTTTAGAATGCGTTAGGTGCCAAATGCTTAGGCCTATTATGTCACAACTTATGCGGGAACCACATTCTATAGGTTACCTTTATAATAGATTTTTACATTGAGAACAGGTGATATGGCAGTTTTCAATGCATTTTGAAAGGAACAGCAGTGACCCACCCACAATTGGATTTTAATTTTTAATAGAGGACAGCAGTGAGTATTTTTATAATATTCAAATTACTAGAGTTAATTCTCACTTTAGATGGCGATTGCACAGCTGCTACTATGATATATACTGTAATGAAATGGTTGTTTTTGTTCAATTTGCATTAGAGATTTGTATTACCTTGTACAAGCTGCCTTCTATATGGTCTCACTCAACAATATGGCTACGAGAAATAATATTTGCAGCAAAAGCAGTCTGCCACCTACTGGCCACTCAACAAAACATAAAAGTCAAGCTGAGATTGAAATTTCATATCAGCTAAACTATAAAGAATCTGCGCTTGGAGCAGGGAAACCACGCTCGAAGGGCATGTGGGTCAGATTTAGGCCCAATTCTTCTACCTCTATTCAGAGAATCATAGAAATTTACAGCACAGAAGGAGGCCATTTGGCCCATCATGTCTGTGCCAGCTGAAAAAGAGCTCTCCAGCCTAATCCCACTTTCCAGCTCTTGGTCCGTAGCTCTGTAGCTTACGGCACTTCAAGTGCATATCCAAGTACTTTTTAAATGCTTTGAGGTTTTCTACCTCTACCACTCTTTCAGGCAGTGAGTTCCAGACCCCGCCACCCTCTGGGTGAAAGAAGTTCTCCTCAACTCTCCTCTAATCCTTCTACCAATTACTTTAAATCGATGCCCCCCTGGTTATTGACCTCCCTGCTAAGGGAAATAGGTCCTTCCTATCCACTCTATCTAGGACCCTCATAATTTTATACACCTCAATTAAATCTCCCCTCAGCCTCCTCGGTTCCAAAGAAAACAACCCCAGCCTATCCAATCTTTCCTCATAGCTAAAATTCTTCAGTCTTTCCCTGTGTATTTGGCTTCTCATTGGCAGCATGAGATTTACCCTATAATTTAACTGCCAAAGTAAATGTTGATACCGTTTAACAACCACTTATTGTTTCCCCATTTTCTCCCTTTATTTCTTGAAGGCACTTACTTATGCTGGGATATGGTTCCACAGAAGCCAGCTTTCTTCCTGTACTTTACTCAAGTGCTCATTCTTCATATGTGAACCAATAGGCGATTGAATTGTGGAGATCCTGCTCTCACCAAATGTCTATACATCCGCACTTTCTGACATGGATCACTGGACAGTGATCAGGAGTGGGAACACTGGCTGAGGTCAAGTGTTCTTCCCCTGCTGTCACCTCCACTGACATCAGCTAGCTCAGCACAGTTCAGAACAAGCCTGGGAATTTCCTTATCTATGTGGCCTTGCTACACAATGGGCAGTGCAGTTATCAACCGAATGTTCAGGGTAGCAATATCCTACGGCGATTCCAGGGACAGAACAACAGATTGGTGCATGGGGTGGGGATCCTTTGTCGGAACGCCGTGCTAGTAGGGTGGTCTGCACCCTTGGTATTGACATGCCTTTATTCACCCAGGCAATTGGGCCAGTTTCTCATGCTTCTATTACTACCTGCCTTAACCCCCCCCCACCACAGTGTGTGTGTGTGTGAATGTGAGTACGTGAGTGTGTGTGTGTGTTAAAGTGAGTGAGTGAATGAGTGAGTGAGTGTGTTAATGTAAGTGAGTGTGTATGTGTGTGTGTGAGAATGTGAGTGAATGTGCATATGTGTTAAAGTGAGTGAATGAGTGAGTGAGTGTGTATGTGAATGTGAGTGTGTATGTGTGTGTGAGAGAATGTGAGTGAGTGAATGTGTGTGTATGTGTGCGTGTGTGAATGTGAGTGAGTGAGCGTGTGTGTGTGAATGTGATTGAGCATGTGTGTGTATGAGTGTGTGTGTATGTGAGTGTGTGTTTGTATGAGTGTGTGTGTGTATGAGAGTGTGTGTGAGTGTGAGTGAATGTGTGTGTGAGTGAGTGAGTGTGTGTGAGAGAGTGTGTGAGCATGTGTGTGTGTATGAGAGTATATGAGCGTGTGTGTGTGAGTGAGCATGTGTGTGTATGAGAGTGTGTGTGAGTGTGTGTGTGTGTGAGTGAGCATGTGTGTGTGTATGAGAGTGTGTGTGAGCGTGTATGTGAGAGTGTGTGTCTGTGTGTGTGAGCGTGAGTGAATGTGTGTGTGAGTGAGTGAGCATGTGTGTGTGTATGAGAGTGTGTGTATGAGAGTGTGTGTGAGCGTGTGTGTGTGTGAGAGTGTGTGTGTCTGTGAGTGTGTGAATGTGCATGAGCGTGTGTGCGTGAGTGCATGTGTGTGAATGTGAGTGAGTGAGCGTGTGTGTGAGTGTGTGTGTGTGTGAGTGAGCGTGTGTGTGTGTGTGTGAATGTGAGTGAATATGTGTGTATGTGTGCGTGTATGAATGTGTGTGAGCGTGTGAATGTGAGCATGTGTGTGAGTATGTGTGTGTGTATGTGAGTGAGTGTGTGTGTGCGTATGAGTGTGTGTGTAAGCATGTGTGTGTGATTGTGAGTGTGTGTGTGCGCAACAGTTCTTTGGGCCACTAGCAATGTAGAGGCAGGAAATCAATTGTGGGCAAGTGACGGAGTGGCACAGCACTTAAACCCTCCTTTTGATGGCTAGTGAAGAAGAGGTGCTGCTGTACAAAGTGGGTGTGAGGACAGTTGCCCTGTTTGGTACTCCAGACCTTCATTAAAGGATAGCAGTGCAGTGCAGATGGGGAAAAAAGTTTAGAAAGGACATGACATTGACTGATTGCTGTCATAGTGCAAGTTGGCTGCAGGCAGTACAGATCTGTAATTGGCTCAGTATTGACAGTTTGAAGCCAGTTCCTGATGACCCTTGCAGGTAAGTGTGCCAGGGCTCACAGTTTGATGGCACAATGGTGCTTGCTGATCTTCTGCACCATTTTAACCATAAAATGCTGTATCGGGGCACATCCAAAACAAGCCCCATTATTAAGCAGCACGGTGGCATAGTGGTTAGCACTGTTGCCTCACAGCACCAGGGACCCAGGTTCGAATCTGGCCTCGGATGACTATCTGTGTGGAGATTGCACATTCTCCCCATGTTTGCGTGGGTTTCCTCCGGGTGCTCCGGTTTCCTCCCACAGTCCAAAGATGTGCGGGTTAGGTTGATTGGCTATGCTAAATTGACCCTTAGTGTTAGGGGGATTAAATACGTGGGGTTACGGGGATAGGGTGGGATATGTGTTGGTGTAGGGGTTACGGGGATCGGGTGGGATATGTGTCGGTGCAAGCTCGATGGGCCGAAATGGCCTCTATCTGCACTGTGGGGTTTCTGTGATTCTGTGATTAACTTTACATTCACTTGCTGCCCACCATGGGACTCTGCAGTTTACACCTAGATACCTTGTGGTTTCCTGAACTCCCATAAAAGTTGTTGTATAGTATCAAGAACTTTTCATGAGCCCTTTGTAGAAACAAGTGCCCTGTAAAATTGCTCAAAGTGTTCACTTCGAGATTCATAGGGAGATTCTGCCTGTGGATGCCCATAATATGGAGTTCAGCTATTGATCCGAATGCTGGAAAATGAATAGTTAATACAGGTTTCCAAACATTGAATACAGGCCTTTAAGCAATTAATTTGTAAAGTCACTATCCCTGGCTCAGGTTCAGGGAAGAAGCACTTAGTAAGACGTAAGCAGGTCCTAAACCCTCATACAGGAAACTCTTTGGTATCCGGCACTGACGGGACCGGCATGTTGCCGGTTTATTAAAAATTCCGGATGACGGAGAGGGTTATCTACCGAGGCTATTTTTAACAAAGAAAAATAAAAAAATCAAGAAAAGTGCAGTAATACAGTAATTAGGTACTACAGAATGTTATGTTAAATGGATGGTGGAAGATGCTTGATTAAGTACAGTACTGCCAGTTGAGGGTAATCCGTAACTCTTTAATTACTTAACAGTAAAACAAAACTTATAAACAACTGTACAGTACAGTATAAAGTACTGTGGTTGACTGTACACTTATTCCAAGTCAACTGGTTCATCAGGAATATCCATGTCAGCTGGGTCATCAGGATCATGCACTTCAACAGATTCTTCAGGCACTTCCACTGCTCCAACTCTTTTGGAAGCTTTCCTAAACATGTCCTGGATGTCTGCTTGCTTAGTGGACTCTTGCCTTCTTTGTAGAAAGGTGGAATGCAGAATATGGAGGTGCATAACTTCTTGGGCAGAATAGCAAGAATGGCTTTCAGCAAATTTGAGTAATGAAACAAAATCTTCTGCATCTTTAGCCCAAGAAATCTTGTTCTCTTCAGAAATCTCATCCTCACTTTCCATCTCACTTTCCTTCTCTTTCTTTGGATTCAAAACATTCTCCATTATTTCATCATCACTTAGCATATGCACAACAGCAACTTCTCTATCTGCATCAACCCACTGCTCAATATCACTTTCACTGAGGTGACGTAGAGGGTTTGCTGGGCCTACATTTTTCACCATGCCAGCCATTTCCATTACTGTAGTCCTGTTGGGACAAACATTGAACCCATGAAATTCCTCCTCTGAAGAATAACCTTCAGCAAACATTACAGAAGGCCACAATTTGCACCAGGCTTGTCTCAAAGTGTGTCCTTTCACCAAGTTCCAGGAACATGCAACATTAAAGATGGCATCTTTAAGATTGTATTCCTTCTGAAATGCGTGAATACCTGTATGGTCATCTTGGCTTATCAGTTTACGTAGGAAGTCTTTCTTGTAATGACACTTGAGATTTTGGAGAACGCCCTGGTCCATGGGTTGTATGAGAGAAGTTACATTTGGTGGCAAATAAATGGTGAAAATATTTCCCGAAACCAACTTAGATTCATGCGGATGGGCTCTACAATTATCAAGCAATAAAATGCATTTGCTATCTTCAGGTTTCCCTATTCTACGGAAATGTTCCCTCACAGATGGAACAAAAATATGATGGAACCAATTCGAAAAGATTTCCTTATCCATCCAAGCATTTCTTTGAGCTTTGTACTCAACAGGTAAGTGCCTCACATTTTTAAATGCACGGGGATTTTTATACTTCCTAATGACAAGAAGTTTAACCCGGTGTGATCCAACAGCGTTCGCACATGTTAGCACGGTTACACGATCTTTATTTTTCTTGTAATCTGAAGCATTAGCCTCACTAGCCCCAGCAAGCGTTGATTCTGGCAAAAACCTCCAAAATAAGCCAGTTTCATCGGCATTGTATAGCTGTGCTGGCGACAAATCATGTTGCTGCACAATCCGATTGAAATAATCGCAGTATTCTTCTGCGGCGTCGTGATCAGATGATTTCTTCTCCCCGGAAATATCGAGTCGTCGTATCCCGTGCCGTACCTTGAAGCACGTTAGCCATCCCTCAGAGAAAGCACACTTGTTAGTGAGCTCCATCTTTGCGTAGAAATTCTTCGCTTTTTCGATTAGCATGGGTCCAGAAATCGGAACACCCTCTGAACGCTTAAGAGAAAACCACTCATAAAGTACGGTATTCAGCTCTTCAAGCTTAGGCTTACGAAGCGTACGCCATTTCTCTACACTCTTAGATGTCTCCGAGCTTGAATAAAACTTGAGCAGCTTATCCTTCTGCGATTTGATGTCGTAGATTGTTGACGAACCGATTTTGAATTCATTCATAATGTTGATTCACTTCGCTCCCCTTTCTAGTCATTGGCATATGTCGATTTTCTGTTTTAAAGTTAACACCACTCTCTTCCTTTTGCTTGGACCAACTTTTGGGATTTCCATAATGCAATCCAATGACTACCAGCAGCGTGGGAGACACACAGTACCCCTGTAAAATGGTGGCTCAGAAGAGACTACCGGCAGCGTGGGAGAGTCAGACTCCTGATACAGGGTTTTTGAGGTGCTCCGAACATCCAATAGCGCCAAGAGGCCGAGTAGTGGCAGTTTGGAGAACTATCCCCACTGACTAACTCAGCCACCATGGGAGACTCGGACTCGGCAACATTGCCGGTTATTGAGGTGTTGTTTTCGGAGCAAGAATTTTGCCGGTTAATAGAGAATTCCGGATATTTAGGTGCCGTTTAAACGAGAGTTTCCTGTATTTGTGTCGGTCATTTTGTTAATAGTAAGGCTGTAAGGTGGTGAGATTTGTAAAAGTGGAGGCAACCTGACTGGCAATCTATGCTTCAGTACTGACTTGTTGGGGAAGAGTGACACAAAAAGGGACGAGCCCTTCAGACACACGGGTCGCTCAGAAGCAGAGATTTTCTTTGTCTTTGGTAGAAGTAGCAGTCCTTCTTAGTCTCTCTGACCAGCAGAAGACTTTTATTTCTTCTATTCTTCTGCAATAACTTTTACCTAGCAGGTATAGAGATACCCTTATCAGTACAAGGTACCTTTAAGGAGTGGCAGAGGTTGAAGCTAAATTGTGGTGACTCTAGTCTGTCACAGGCAGAGACAAGAGCGTCATTCAATTGGAAATAGTCAGAGATTTGGAAAGGTGAGAGGGAAGCCAGCTCACCGTCAACCGTGTGTAATGTTGTTTAATTGGAACCAAAAGTGCAAGTGAAATAGATAATCCTGCTACATAGGGGTTCATCGATCAATACTCCAGAAGCTAACGCCTGCGTCCCTGGGAATAAAGAATGGGCCAACCATGCTGCTCGTGATTTACCGTGATTCACTGAATTGCCTGTGTAACCTTAGGTGCTCATTCTGTTAAGTAAGTTTGTCCATTAATGATTTGCTACTCAACTATTAGGAAACGCTCAGTACATTTATTCAAGCCTATTAAGCGTTTGTGTATCTAACTTTAACTTTATCTTGTGACTTAGAACCAAAAAAAAAACTGTTTAGTGCGTGATTTGTGGTTTGGCTTCTTCTTTGATGATTTTGCAAGAAATGATTAGTTCACTCAGCAGCTCAAAGGTCACCTAATTGAGGGTTACTAAATTAAATTGATTTCAATCTGAACTGATTAATGAAAGACAATTCAGTGCATTGAGTAAGGCATCATTCATCCCTAGACCTACGCTGGAAGGTAACACTCCAGACGGTTCCTTAATAAGGACTTACAGGAGGGAATTAAGGGTTCATCTGGTTCCTCAGCATATGTTTGTCAGGATACCGAACCCTAGCTTTCTTGCACTTTATTTGCATCTCATGTTCTCATTCAACTGAAGTCCTGTAAATCCTTCACTTATTGTCCAGTGACTTAGTGGATTAATGGGCTGTTTTTGAGAGATTTAAAAGCATAAGGAGTAAATAAAAATGTGCCCTAAAAATATATTAATAAAATTATCAGGAATATTGAAAAACCTGCAATAAAAACAGTACTAAAATGAATGGCAAAAATTACAACAAAGAAACCCTACAAAGCCTATTCCCCAATTGCAATTGAGCACAAAGAGGAATTGCCTTTGTATCATTTTACTTGCAATATTTACAGGTCCATTCTGTGCCTGTTTAACTGATCATAACATTTCTATTTACATACCACAGAATAAGCTAGAAGAAAGAGCGATGAAACCCAAAGAACCAGAAACAAAAGACAATCACAGATGACTCACTAAAAGCTAAAGCTAAGTTCCATTGATATGAGGGAAGATTTTTTTTTGAACACAAATGCATACAAATGCTGCCTGCATCAAGCCAAGGCTAAATATTCAATCCAAAACTGAAAGTTACATCATACCATAGTGAACAGAGCCACTATTGTACTGTGTTATTGAGATACATAAGAATATAAACCAGATGGAGATCTGCTTTTAAAGCAATTGTCCCCTTGTCCTCACCTTTCACCCCACCAGCCTCCACATTCAACAGATCATCCTCTGGCATTTCCGCTGCCTCCAGTGATCCCATCACCAAACGTATCTTCCCCTCCCCTCCCCCCTCAGCATTCCGTAGGGACTGCTCCCTCCGAGACACCCTAGTCCACTCCTCTATCACCCCAAACAGCCCTTCCCCTTTGCCTGGCACCTTCCCGTGCAAGCGGAGGAGATGTAACACCTGCCCCTATACCTCCCCCCTTCTCACTGTCCAGGGCCCCAAACACCCCTTCCAGATGAAACAGCGATTTACTTGTACTTCTCGCAATCTAGTATACTGTATTCGCTGCTCACGATGCGGTCTCCTCTACATTGGGGAGACCAAACGCAGATTGGGTGACCGCTTTGCGGAACACCTCCGTTCAGTCCGTAAGGGTGACCCCGAGCTTCCGGTTGCCTGTCATTTTAATTCACTGCTCCATTCCCACTTGGGCCTCACCATCCTTGGCCTCTTGTATTGCTCCACGGAAGCTCAACGTAAACTCGAAGAACAGCACCTCACCTTCCGATTAGGCACTCTGCAACCTTCCGGACTCAATATCAAGTTCAACAATTTCAGATCATAACCTCGGCCCCTATTACATTTTTCTTGTAATTTTTCCACTCCTTTCCCCTCCCCCCCCTTTCCTTTTGTTTCTCTCTCACACCTGGCAGCTATCTCTTGCCCTGCCAGTACACTTTACACCTAACC
The DNA here is from genome assembly GCF_052327205.1 of Somniosus microcephalus. NCBI lineage: Eukaryota > Metazoa > Chordata > Chondrichthyes > Squaliformes > Somniosidae > Somniosus > Somniosus microcephalus. The sequence goes on from NC_140997.1 coordinate 72,863,627, forward strand.
TCAGCCTATTACCATCTCATCTAGCTTCTAATACCTTTCATTGTCTCTTTTACTTCTTTTGTTTCTTTCACTTCTTTTGTCCGATCGCAGCCCTGCCTTTGATCTATTTTCTTTTCTTTCCAGTTTTGAAGAAGGGCTCGACCCGAAACGTCAACTCAAATTTCTCTCCACGGATGTTGCCTGACCTGCTGAGTTTTTCCAGCATTTTCTGTTGTTATTTATAATTGGATGAAAAGTTTGTTGGCAAAACATACATTAAAATCCAGGATGCATAGGCATATCCTATTGTTCTTGTAGATCTGGAGGCTAACAAGGAATTGTAGGTCATATATTGCAAATATGACTTTCTATTATATACATCCTCTTAATCTATGTGGTACAGGAAGGGGAAGCAAGTCAGAGTAGTTCCTATTGAGTACTGAGACAATGTTACAACATGTACATGACAAACCATGTGGAGCTTATCATGGCAAAGGGACCACCAAAGTGACTTTAAATCAGAATGCTCGTTAGCCTCATGTGCTTCAAGATGTAGATACTCATGTCAAGAATTGTTCTATTTGTTGCAAATTTCAGCCCCCGCCTCAGCTAAATCCATCACAAGACCAGAAGTTAGCATACCACTTGTCAGGTATTTAATCAGACCGGGTAGTTCTGCCAGATGAAATAAGTACCTCCTCATGGTCACGTGCTTATTCACAAAATGGATTGAATGTTTGGCTGTTGCTAGGGATCGCACAGAAATCACTGCAATTTTACTGATTAACCATGTACTTAGGAGATGGGGATTGCTCTTGACAGTAGAATTCAATCGAGTTACCTCCTGCTCTCTTGACCCTATTCCTACTAAATGGCTGACAACCCAACTTTCCTTCCTGGCTCCCGGATATTGTCAACGATTCTCTCTCCTCTGCTATTGTCCCCATTTCCTTCAAATCTGCCATCACCCCCTCCTCAAAAAAACAACCCTTGACCCCTCTGTCCTTGCAAACTATCGCCCCATCTCTAACCTCCCCAAAGTTCTTGAATGTGTTGTCGCCTCCCAAATCCGTGCCCATATTTCCCAGAACTTCTTGTTTGAATCCTTCCAATCAGGCTTCCGCCCCTGCCACAGTACTGAAACTGCTCTTACCAAGGTCACAAATTACATCCTAATTGACTGCGTCAAAGGTAATCTATCCCTTCTCATCCTTCTGGACCTGTCTGCAGCCTTTGACATGGGTGACCACAAAATTCTGCTCCAACACCTCTCCACCGTCATCCAGCTCGGTGGGACGGCACTCGCTTGGTTTCATTCCTATCTTTCCAGCCGTAACCATAGAATCACCTGCAGTGGCTTCTCTTCCCGATCCTGCACTGTCGCCTCTGGTGTCCCCCAAGGATCTATCTTTGGCCCCCTCCTATTTCTCATCTACATGCTGCCCCTTGGCGACATCATCCGGCAACACGACAGGAGTTTTCACATGTGCGCTGATGATACCCAACTCGACCTCTCCTCCACCTCTCTCGAACCCTCCACTGTCTCTATACTATCAGACTGCTTGGCCGACGTCCAGCACCAATTAAATTTCGGGAAGATCGAAACCATTGTCTTTGGTTCACACCGCAAACTCCGTTCCCTTTCCAGTGATTCGATCTCTCTCCCCGGCAACTGTCTAAAGCTGACAAAGTCTGTTCGCAACCTTGGTGTTATATTTGATCACGAATTGAGCTTCCTATCCATTCTATCACTAAGACTACCCATTTCCACCTTCGTAATATTGCCCATCTCTGCCTGTACCTAAACTTATTTGCTGTTGAAACCCTCATCCATGCCTTTATCACCTCTAGACTTGACTATTCCAATGCACTCCTGGCCAGCCTCCCTAATTCTACCCTCCATAAATTTGAAGTCATCCAAAACTCTGCTGCCCGTGTGCTAACTCGCACCAAGTCCCGCTCACCCATCTCCCCTGTGTTCGCTAATCTACATTGGGTCCCAGTTAAGAAATGCCTCGATTTTGAAATTCTCATCCTTGTTTTCAAATCCCTCCATGGCCTCGCCCCTCCTAATCTTCTACAGCCCTAAAATCCCCCTAGACCTCTGCGCACTGCCTATTCTGGCCTTTTGAATATCCCCGATTTTAAATGCTCCACCATTGGCGGTCATGGCTTCAGCTACCTGGGTCCTGAGCTCTGGAATTCCCTCCCTAAATCTCTCCGCCTCTCCACTACTCTTTCCTCCTTTAAGATGCTCCTTAAAATCTACCTCTTTGACCAAGCTTTTGGTCATTTGCCCTAACATCTCCTTATATGGCTTGGTGTCAAAAAATTTTTTGATAACACTCCCGTGAAGCACCTTGGGATGTTTTATTATGTTAAAGGCACTATATAAATATAAGTTGTTATTACAGAATTAACTTGGAAAATATGGGACTCTCTGGGGGTGAAAAGAAAGTTACGATTAACTCACCACCCCCAATCCGCTCAACAAGTTTAGCATGCAAAAACAAACGTTGATAAGCATGTTGAAGAAATATATATCCCTTAAAAGGAAAACAGTGGTATGTTAAATTGTTGATGGCTATTATGGCCATTTTCAACAAGCCCACAGGAGTAGCACAATTCAAACTGATGATTGGTAGACAAATGGTCTTACCCATTCATCTCTTGTACAGTACTGCAGAAGTAGACATTGACAAACATGGTTACAGGACTCCAATAGGTGGTGCAGTTACAGCAACATCACAGAGCAGTCTTGGACTTTGCAAAAAATAATTAGGAGAAGCTGCAGGTAGAAACAATTACTATAATAGAAAATTCTATCAAAAAGAGCACCAAGTGGGAGATAAGTGTTCTACTTTATTTACAGGTGCAACATTATTTACAGGTGCAACATTAAAAGGGTAAAGAAACTCTGACCTAGTTGGAAAGGATCATGTGCTCTCCAGGCCAGCCTCCCATCTTCCACCCTCCATAATCTTAAGCTCATCCAAAACTCCGCCACCCGTATCCTAACTTGCACCAAGTCCCGTTCGCCTACCACCTCTGTCCCCGCTGACCTTCATTGGCTCCTGGTTAAGCAATGCCTCGATTTTAAAATTCTCATCCATGTTTTCAAATCCGTTTGTGGCCTCGCCCCGCCCCATCTCTATAAACTCCTCCAGTCCCACAACCAGAGATATCTGTGCTCCTCCAATTCTGGCCTCTTGTGCATCCTGGATTTTAATCGCTCCAGCACTGGCGGCTGTGCCTTCAGCTGCAGAGGCCCTAAGCTCTGGAATTCCCTCCCTAAATCTCTCTGCTTCTCTATCCTCCTTTAAGACGTTCCCTAAAACCTGTTTGACCAAGCTTTTGGTCATCTGCCCTAATTATCTCCTAATGTGGCTCAGCATCACATTTTGTTTGATAATGCTCCTGTGAGGTGCCTTTGGACAATTTACTATGTTAAAGGCGCTATATAAATACAAGTTGTTGTTGTTGAGCAAAATGGCACACATGGTCTACTGGATCAAAATATCAGTCATCTGTAATAAAAGGTGGTTCAAACAGTATAAGTTAATTAATTGATGTAAGAAGTCACACAGCACCAGGTTATAGTCCAACAGCTTTATTTGAAATCACAAGCTTTCGGAGCGCTGCTCCTTCTTCACCGGACGAAGGAGCAGCGCTCCGAAAGCTTGTGATTTCAAATAAAGCTGTTGGACTATAACCTGGTGTTGTGTGACTTCTTACATTTGTCCACCCCAGTCCAACTCCGGCATCTCCACACCTTAATTAATTGAGGCTTTGAAGGACAAAAAGAGGATACATAAAGTTGTTGTGAAATTAGGGAGACAATCAACTAAAATGTCATCAAAGCTAATTGTGCTCTCTCAAGTTTACATAATTAAGCGTTCTGTTATCCATTGTGAAACAATCCTGGCATTGGGACTCAGCACGGTTAGAAGCAGTGAGGTGAGACTTTTCCGAGGGGACGGATCCCAATCATTTATACTTAGTCCTACTATCCATTATATGCTGTATTAGGATGATTAGTGCCACTGAAGTTAATTAACATTTATTCATATATTACCTGTAACTTTGGTATTCCAATTGATATGTCATGAATTTGATTTGCTGTGAATTTTGTATTATTGCGCGCCATTGTATGTGATTTTATCAATTAATTGATTTATGTAACTAATAGCTTGCTATATTTAGATGCATTATGAAGCTATACAGATATATGCTCACTATAAATGTAATTGAGAATAACCTGTACAATTTAAATCAACAGAAAGTTTTGAGTATTCTTGAAATAGAGAAATGTATCAAACCCCTCCAACTGCAAGAGGGGGCATTTGTTGGAAAAGTAGGAGAGAATTCAAGATAGGGTTTGTTTGATATTTGGGAATTCTTAATAAGGTAGGAGTTTCCGTGCTTTCATACTTTTAGGGATCATTTCTATAATTGGTTTCCAGAGCATTGATTTCGAAGAATATATTGATTTCTCGTGGAATTGCACATGGTTAGTTGTAAAATATGGTCACCCTCATATCTGTCTCTGCTTTGTGTTACTGTGCTCGCTTTCTCCTCTTTTACTTCTGTCCCTTTCTTTTCTCTTGTTTCCTGCTTCTCTTTCCTTAATTCTTCTTTCCCTTCAGATGGAAGAGGGTGGTGAGGTAAAAAGCCACCAACAGCTTCAGGCTGCATTTGATGTGAGGGTGCAAGGAAAATGTGGCCAAAGTGTCTCCCTCCTCATCTCCTCACCCCCCCTCTCCTCGCCCCCCCCCCACCACCCCCTCTCCTCGCCCCCCCCAATTACTCTCGCTTCCCCCTATCCTCTCGCTTCCATTGTATCCCCTAACCATTCCCATCACTACCCCTAGATTTTTCCCTTTGAACTGCCTGTTCTACCCCTCTATCCTCCCCACCTCACCCTTAACTCCCCATTCACTTTCCCCCCATTGGCTTCCGCGTCCCCCCAAAGGCCTGGTAGTGAGAAGCTAGCGGACCCATCTGAAAGAAAGACAGACTTGGATTTGTATAGTGCCTTTCATGACCACCGGACGTCCCAAAGCGCTTTACAGCCAATAAAGTGCTTTTTAAAGTGTAGTCAGTGTTGTAATGTAGGAAACTCGGCAGCCAATTTGCACACAGCAAGCTCCCACAAACCACAATGTGATAATGACCAGATAATCTATTTTATTGATGTTGATTGAGGGATAAATATTGGCTAGGACACCAGGAATAACACCCCTGCTCTTCTTCGAAATAGTGCCATGGGATCTTTAACGTCTCAAACGATTTCCCTGTCGGGTGAATCAACAAGCTCAGACCTATTAAAAGGAACAGGAGAACAGATCAGGGCTGGCCTGCATACAATGGCGCCCGCTCATCTATGGTCAGACTGTTGCGATGCTACGATACTCTCATTCAACAATCAGATTTTTGTCTCTGCTAAAGCCTCATTAGTTGGGGAATCTGAGCCAGTCTTGGTGATGGACACTGAAGTCCCTCACCGAGTACATTCTGTGCCCTTTCTACCCTTAGTGTTTCTTCAAAGTGGTGTTCAACATGGAGGAGTACGGATTCATCAGGTGAGGGAGGGCGGTAGGTGGTAATCAGCAGGATAAGAAACATTGCATTTAAAAAAAAATCTTTATTACCAAAATAGAACTGCACTGCATTCATAAAATATATTTGTACAAAGTACATCCCAGTTTAAAGTAAACTCGCTCACAATAAATTACGTTACCATTCAGTTAATAGTTAAATGTTTAGTTGCAGCTGTATTAGGATGCCAAGGCCTTGGAAAGGGTGCAGAGGAAATTTGCTAGAATTGTTCCAGGGAAGAGGGATTTCAGCTATGTGGAGAGGCTAGAGAAGCTGAGATTGTTTTCCTTGGAGCAGAGAAGGTTAAGGGAAGATTTAAGAAGCTTTCAAAATTAGGAAGTGTTTTGATAGAGTACATAGGGAGAAACTGTTTCCACTGGCAGGAAGGTCGATAACCAAAGGACACAGATTTAAGATAATTGGCAAAATAACCGGGGGGGGGGGGGGGGGGGGGGGGGGGAGAAAGTGAGGGGTATTATTTTTACACGACCAGTTATGATGATCTGGAATGCACTACCTGAAAGGGTGGTGGAAGCAGATTCAATAGTAACTTTCAAAAAGGGAATTGGATAAATCATTGAAAAGGAAAAATTTGCAGCACTATGGGGAAAGAGCAGGGATGTGGGAATTAATGGATAGCTCTTTCAAAGAGCTGGCGCCAGCACAATGGGTTGAATGGTCTCCTCTGCTGTATGATTCTATGAGTAACTGCTTTGACTCAATATGCTAAAGTTTACTAGCAACTGAAATCCTTTGTCTAAAAAAAATCCCCCATTTCTTTTTTGGAATATATTTCACTACTGTGTGTTTTTTTTTAAAAAGGTGGGAATTGCAAGAGTGAAAAAATGACATACATTTTATTGGTAAAGATTTTAGCATGGAAATTACTATAAGAAATATCATAATGATGTGCTTATAGCAAATTCCTCTGTTATTTTAGAGATGGTAGTCCTCTTACAATAACAGGATAATGTTAAATTAGTGGAAGAATTTGATATAATCTGTTAAGTATTTTTACAGTATAAAATTTCTCTCCACTATTTTACTGGAGGCATTGAATCACTCATTATAAAAGTCGGTATCTGTTAAAACAGCGGTGGAATGTGATTCAAACACATGTTCGTACACTGTATAAAATAATTTCCATGCTAGTTTGATATAGTTTTGAACAATGTAAGGCAGGTACTGCAGCTTACTATTAAAATAGATGGCATGGTTTCTTTTTCTGCTGAAGTTTTTAATAAACTACAGCAATAAACAGCACTCCTCTGCATGCATTTTCAATTACAATAGCCATTTCATTGCTGCGTGTTGTTGATAAGTGGCTCAGCAATAATTTTCCACAGTTCCTGTAAGGAACAATCACAAAAAAATCAATACACTATTGAAAAGGAAAATTAAAAAAACATGGCTTTTCAACAAAAGACAAGCAAATTCAAGAATTAGTATTGTATAAATTACATCACATTTAACATAATTCAGTTGTGCTATCTCCTTGCAAGCAGTTAGAAATATTATAACCCTTGTTCTATAAAATATGTAAGAGTAGTGATAATACACTACCACAAGATGGCAATCGGCATTCAAGTAATGGTAGCTTTCATAGTTAAGTCTTAATAGCTAGGCCTCTTCGTGTTATAATTTAAAATTGCCCCTCGATAATTTTATTTCTACACTCTACATATATATTTTGTATACTATTAGAATACTCAGTACCAGTCATATCCCAGGTGACAAAGCTATGGTCTTGCATACATTATCTGTTAAAAAACAATAATATTTCTGAACCAAAAAGTGAAAATTAGAGAAATACATTGATGGGTTTAATCCAAAAAGTATTTACTAAGAATGCATGAATGATTCAAAAGTTTTCATTAGAACATAAGGAAAATAAAGATGAGCCCATTGAAGCTCACCCCTCCAGTATGCTAGCTTTCACATCTCAACGTACAACTGCATTTCAAAAAGCCTGATGTTTTAGCTTCTATTAATCTAGAAGCGATCTCTGAAATTGGCAATTATTCTATGCTAAATTAACAAAATCCCTAGAATTCAGTAAATTATTTTCTTGGTGACTTGTCAAGTTTTATCATTGCTTACTGTAAGTCAAGTAGTATGGCCCAAAATTTCCTGCGGCCGGGCAATGAACGGCACCCGCTGTTAGTTAGACTTGCCCTTCCTGTTTAATGGCGATGATATTTTGCCCTGCAAGTTGCTGGAAGTGGGAGATGGAAACAGCGCAGTGCCCTCTACTGGGCATCTGGGATCTGAGTGAACAGGGAAAGCTAGTACGATAGCAAAATACTGCAGATGCTGGAAATCTGACAACAGAAAATGCTGGAAAAACTCAGCAGGCCAGGCAATATCCATGGAGAGGAGAGAGTCAACGTTTCGGGTCAAACCCAAAATATTTTCTCTCCACGGATGTTGCCTGGCCTGCTGAGTTTTTCCAGCATTTTCTGTAGTTATAACAGGGAAAGCTACTATGCATCTCCTTAACCAATCAGATTGAAGGATTTTGAAATTAACAACACAAAGACTGAGAAGGAAGTGTAAGTTAGAATGGGGAATTCAATGTTAAATCAGGTACAGAAAGAGAAAGAAAGGGGGAAAAGAAAGAGATAAAGAAAAAGTAAAACTTAATTTTTATTTTAAAACATATCTCCAACAATTAATACCTGAAGGAAAACTCCTTGCGCCACGTGCAAATTGGCATAAGGACAAACAGATTAGAGGTTTAAATGCGTGGCTCAAAGAGTGGTGTGGGAGGAAGGGGTTTCAGTTCATGGAGCACTGGGGAAAGAGGGAGCTGTTCCATTGGGGTGGGCTTCACTTAAACTGGGCTGGGACCACTGTCCTGGCGAACCAAATAACTAGGGCAGTAGACAGGGCTTTAAACTAATGTAGTGGGGGTGGGAGGATTCAGGAAAGAGTAAATTTAAAAGCAGCAAGAGAAATGTCAAGGCTCTAGAGCAGAGTGGGTCAGGAAGGGACAGAGAGTAACAAAGGTAGTAAGTCATCAGTGACTAAGGTGACATCAGGGAAAAATAGAAATGTCAGAACTAAAAGGCACCATATCTGAATGCATGAAGCATTTGCAACAACATAGATGAATTAATAGCGCAGATAGAAATGAACAGGTTTGATCTAATAGCCGTAACAGAGACGTGGTTGCAAAGTGGCCAAGGTTGGGAACGAAATATTCCAGAATACTTAACTTTTAGAAGAGATAGGCAAAATGGAAAAGGAGATGGGGTAGGTCTGATAATAAAGGATGGGATAAAGACAGTAGAGAGAAAGGATCTTAGCTCCGAAAATAAAGACGTAGAATCAGTTTGGGAGGAGCCAAGAAACAGCAAACAGCAGAAAACAAGTATAAATCAAGAAATTAGAGGCGCACGTAACAAGGGTAATACAGTGATCATGGGGTCTTTAATCTACATATAGACTAGGCAAACCAAATTTGCAGTAATAGTGTGGAGGACGAATTCATGGAATGTATGCAAGATAGTTTTCTAGATCAGTATGTTGAGGAACCAACTAGGGAACAGGCTATTTTAGATCTAGTATTGTGCACCGAGAAAGGGTTAAGTAATATCCTTGTAGTAAAGGGGCCTTTAGGGAAGAGTGACCATAATATTGTAGAATTGTACATGGAGTTTGAAAGTGATTCAGTTAAATCTGAAAATCTTAAATCTAAATAACGCAAACTACGTAGGTATGAGGGGCGAGTTGGCTACGGTAGATTGAGAAACTACATTAAAAAGGTATGATAGCAATGGCTAGCATTTAAAGAATGAATACACAATTTACAACAGATATACATTCCTTTAAGGCACAAAACCCTACAGCAAAAGTGGTCCAACCATGGCTAACAAGAGAAGTTAAAGATAGTAATAGATCAAAGGAAGAGGCTTATAATGTTGTCAAAAAGAGTAGTAAGCCCAAGGATGGGGAGGATTTTAGAATTCAGCAAAGGAGGACCAAGAAGTTGATAAAGAAAGGGAAAATAGAATGAGTAAACTAGCAAGAGACATAAAAACAGACTGTAAAAGCTTCTATGGGTATGTAAAAAGGAAAAGATTAGCAAAAGTAAATGTGGGTCCCTTACAGGCTGAGACAGGAGAAATTATAATGGGGAATAAGGAAATGGCAGAGAAATTAAACAAATATTGGTGTCTGTCTTCACGGAAGACGACGCAAAAAACTTCCTGGAAATAGTGGAGAACCAAGGGTCTAGCGAGAATGAGGAACTGAAAGAAATTAGTAAAAAAAAAAAAAGTACTGGAGAAATTAATGGGATTGAAAGCCAATAAATCCCCATGACCTGATGGCCTATACCCTAGGGTTTTTGAAAGAGGTGGCTATAGAGATAGTGGATGTATTGGTTGTCATTTTCCAAAATTCCATAGATTCTGGAACAGTTCCCGCAGATTGGAAGGTAGCAAATGTAACCCCACTATTTAAGAAAGGAGGGAAGAGAGAAAACGGGGAACTACAGACTAGTTAACCTGACATTAGTAGGAAAAATGCTAGAATCTATTATTAAGGACATGGTAACAGGGCACTTAGAAAATAATATGATTGGGCAGAGTCAACACAGATTTATAAAAGGAAAAGTGTGTTTGAGAAATCTGTTAAGAGTTTCTTGAGGTTGTAACTAGCAGAATAGATAAGGGGGAACCAGTGGATGTGGTGTATTTTGATTTTCAGAAGGCATTCAATAAGGTGCCACAAAAGAGGTTATTAAACAAAATTAGGGCTCATGGGATGGGGGTAATACACTAGCATGGATTGAGGATTGGTTAACGGACAGAAAACAGTAGGAATAAATGGGTCATTTTCAGGTTAGCAGGCTGTAACTAGTGGGGGTACCGCAAGGATCAGTGCTTGGGCCTCAGCTATTCACATTCTACATCAATGATTTGGCTGAGAGGACCAAATGTAATATATCCAAGTTTGCTGATGATACAAAGCTGGGTGGGAATGCAAGTTGTGAGGAGGATGGAAGGAGGCTTCAACAGGATATAGACAGGCTAAGCAAGTGGGCAAGAACGTGGCAAATGGAATATAATGTGGAGAAATGTGAAGTTATCCACTTTGGTAGGAAAAATAGAAAAGCAGAGTACAGGAAACTTTGTGCTATCCGGCACCAACGGGACCAAGCTGTTGCCGTCCCATCAAAACTGCCGGACAAACCAGCGCTAATGTTGAAACATACGGAGATTTTGAGCTCCGTATCTGGCAAAAAACCCTGTTGCTTTACAGCTTCTAAACAGTCGGCCGTACCTTGCAAGCGTCTCTGTAGCTTAGCAACAGCTTCAGAGAGACCTTGCAGAGCCTGACTGGTGGGAAAAAAAAGCAACGAAAAGAAAAAAAACCTAACGAAACGGCTCCTGATTTTTGCCGGTGGCTCGAGCATTCTGGACAGTTAACCTCCGGATAAACCAAAGTTTCCTGTACTTTTTAAAATGGTGAGAGATTGGGAAATGCTGGTGTTCAGAGGGACCTGGGTGTTCTTGTACACAAATCACAAAG